>NC_140989.1:342649216-343249216 GCF_052327205.1 Somniosus microcephalus
GGAGGGTCTTCGTTCACGTTGGGCGGTGGGCAGGTTCCTCGGGTGCTGATCCCTGGCGGTGTGGGGCCGGAGCCCGGCTCTTACCTTGCCCCGGAGAGCGGGTGGACGGCGGGGCCTGGAGTAGCAAATCGGGCACCACGGCAGAAGAAAAACTGAGAGCGACAGAGGGGAACAGACATCAGAGAGACAGAGAAATAGGGAGGGAGGAGAGGAAGAGGGGCAGGAGGGAGGAGAGGAAGAGGGGCAGGGAGGGAGAGGGGCAAGGAGGGAGAGGGAAGGGAGAGGGGGGGTGGGGGAGAGAGGGGGGGAGAGAGGGTGGGGGTGGGGGTGGGGAGAGAGGGTGGGGGCAGAGAGAGAGGGTGGGGGAGGGGAGAGGGTGGGGGGAGGGGAGGGGTGGGGTGGGGGGAGGGGAGGGGTGGGGGCGGGGAGAGGGTGGGGGGAGGGAAGGGGTGAGGGCGGGGAGGGGAGAGGGTGGTGGGGGCAGGGAGAGGGTGGGGGGAGGGGAGGGGTGGGAGCGGGGAGGGGAGAGGGTGGGGGGAGGGAGAGAGGGTGGGGGGAGGGAGAAGAGAGAGAGGGTGGGGGGAGGGGAGAGAGAGAAGGTGGGGGAGGGGAGAGAGAGAAGGGGGGAGGGAAGAGAGAGAAGGTGGGGGGAGGGGAGAGAGGGGGGAGGGGAGAGAGGGAGGGGGAGGGGAGAGAGACGGTGGGGGAGGGGAGAGAGGGTGGGGGGAGGGGGAAGAGAGGGTGGGGAGGGGAGAGAGAGAGGGTGGGGGGAGGGGAGAGAGAGAGGGTGGGGGAGGGGAAAGAGCGAGGGTGGGGGGTGGGGAGAGAGGGGGAGGGGGGAGGGAGGGAGAGAGAGTAAAGCAGGGAGAGACAGGAGAGAGAGAGAGGGTGAGGGAGGGAGAGCGTGAGGAGAGGGGGAGGGAGAGTAAAGCAGGGAGAGACGGGGAGGGAGGGAGAGGGTGAGGTAGGGAAAGAGTGAGGGGGTGGGACAGGGAGGGAGAGCTTACCTTCTTCCTTCCTTCGCAGGGGTCCATCGGGCCAAGTTCCCCCCCAGTCGCACTCTCTCTTCCCCCCCGTCGCACTCTCTCTTCCCCCCCAGTCGCTCTCTCTCTTCCCCCCCAGTCACTCTCTCTCTTCCCCCCCAGTCGCTCTCACTCTTCCCCCCCAGTCGCTATCTCTCTTCCCCCCGTCGCTCTCTCTCTTCCCCCCCAGTCGCTCTCTCTCTTCCCCCCCAGTCGCTCTCTCTCTTTCCCCCAGTCGCTCTCTCTCTTCCCCCCCAGTCGCTCTCTCTCTTCCCCCCAGTCGCTCTCTCTCTTCCCCCCCAGTCGCTCTCTCTCTTCCCCCCAGTCGCTCTCTCTCTTTCCCCCAGTCGCTCTCTCTCTTCCCCCCCAGTTCGCTCGCTCTCTTCCCCCCCAGTCGCTCTCTCTCTTCCCCCCCAGTCGCTCTCTCTCTTCCCCCCCAGTCGCTCTCTCTCTTCCCCCCAGTCGCTCTCTCTCTTCCCCCCAGTCGCTCTCTCTCTTCCCCCCCAGTCGCTCTCTCTCTTCCCACCCAGTCGCTCTCTCTCTTCCCCCAGTCGCTCTCTCTCTTCCCCCGTCGCTCTCTCTCTTCCCCCGTCGCTCTCTCTCTTCCCCCCAGTCGCTCTCTCTTCCCCCCAGTCGCTCTCTCTCTCTTCCCCCCAGTCCCTCTCTCTCTTCCCCCCAGTCGCTCTCTCTTCCCCCAGTCGCTCTCTCTTCCCCCCAGTCGCTCTCTCTCTTCCCCCCCAGTCGCTCTCTCTCTTCCCCCCCAGTCGCTCTCTCTCTTCCCCCCCAGTCGCTCTCTCTCTTCTCCCCCAGTCGCTCTCTCTTCCCCCCCAGTCGCTCTCTCTCTTCCCCCCCCAGTCGCTCTCTTTCTTCCCCCCCCAGTCGCTCTCTCTCTTCCCCCCCCAGTCGCTCTCTCTCTTCCCCCCCAGTCGCTCTCTCTCTTCCCCCCCAGTCGCTCTCTCTCTTCCCCCCCAGTCGCTCTCTCTCTTCCCCCCCAGTCGCTCTCTCTCTCTCTCTCTCTTCCAACAACAACATGCCCTCGAAAAAGCCTCGGCACCGCCGGGCACTCCAGCTAGTGTGCTATATAAATGCAAGTTCTTTCTTTCTTTCCTGGTGCAGCACAGTCAGTCATCCACAACTAATTAAGAGATATGGGGGGAAAAATTCAGTTGGTTTGCGCCTCCTGTTAGCGCCTTAAGAGGGCGCTAATGGGGCGCAAAGCAACTAGCGCCCATGCGCGGCGATGTTTGCGCCGCTCACAAAATTAACTAGACATTTTGCGGCAGCACTAAACACTACCGCCACGATCTCCTGTGCCGGCAGATTGTGACGTCAGTCGAGTGTGCGACGCCCCGGTAGCGCCCCAGACTGGATATTGAGTGGTGCCCCCTGCCTTACTGCCTGCCACTAGCAATGATAGGTTGAGGGGAGCGTTTTGCAGTCAGGAAAGGACTGGGGGAGCGCTATTTAAAGGTGACTGCTTCCTGCCTTTTTTTTGTTGGTGACATTTTTGCACCACACATTCTGTGAGAGAGAGAGACTTCTGGAGAGATTCAATGCTGTGTGAAGGAATTTTGGGTACTGAGCAGTACTTTGCAGGTTCATTTTTATTTGCCCTTCCTTGTATCGATTTAGAAGAGACTGTGGGGGCTGTACTCTGAGCTCTTTCCCTGGGACTCTCCATTGTTCTTTCCAGCAGAATTGATGTACAGGTCTCCCCAGGCCGAGATTGAAGGCTGCAATGAGCAGGATGTGGATGGAGAGCAAGATCAACCCTCCCCTATAAGAACTGGCCAGCGCCATTGTGTCTGTGTTCCATTGCTGACTGACATCACATGAGCTTCGCCAGCGCTCTGAGGTAGCACCTCGCGCCTCGGCCTTTGCACCTTAAGACAGGTGTGAAGCGCCTGATTTAGCGCCCCAATCACCTCCAGGGGCGATAAAAGCCAAGTTTGCAGTTGGAGGCGATAATTAGTGCCAGGCGCTAATCTTTGCACCCAGCCGATAATTGTGCCCCAAATGGGGCGATACTGAATTTCTCCCCCATGGGCCGTAAAGTTTGACTGTTTGGGGTGCCCATTGTTCTGGCACTATGAGTGCCATTTTGGCTCCAAAATGGTGTCCACGGTGCACACTTCTGGTGCGAGTTGCACTGGACACCATCTTGGTGAGGGCATTAGCGCGCACGCAGTCAGCGTCCATCGGAAGTATACAGAGTACAACGCTGACCTGATGCCAGCACTGCCATTTTGGAGCTCAATGCTCCTGCTAACGCCCTCTCTTAAACTCGCACAGCAGCAGGAAGTATCCCCACCAGCGCTATTAAAGGGATCATTAACTACTTGCAGGTTAGTTGCTGATTGATTTCCACTGGCTGCTGCTATGACTGTACACATGTTTGGTGCTTTCTAGAGTTCTTTAAAATTGCTAAAGTCTACAGGGAGTGGTGTGGGAGGAGATGAAGGACTTTGTCCTGACTTCAAGGCTTCTGCACAAAGCACTTGCTCCCAGACTTGGGTGCACTAGTGGGAATTCCAATTGGAATGCAGCATAACCTTGTAAGGTTCGCAAAAATTTCGGAAAATTTCTACAGCCCCCGAAGATTATTTTTGATTAAAGAAAACCTGGGTGGAATATACCTTAAAAACCTAGGGTATCAAAATGGCTGTCAGGCCTCATGGCAGAAGACAAAGACACCCTGCCTGTATGTCTCCCATCGCTGGCTGACAAAGGATTTGAAAAAATACCAGCCTGTGTGAATTTGTTGAAGTACTTGAAACTGTCAATCAACCACAGTTTAGGAAGTTTCACTCACAGGACAAAGGGTTGTTTGTTTACAAGCCCTCTACAATGTTGACTCAAGGGCTTAAGTACTTAAAGCTGTCAATCAGTTGCGGTTGGGCGGTGACCGCAGGACAATGGATTATTTACAAACCACTTGAGTGCTGTTGACTGAACACTTAAGGATTCAGTGGGACATTTCAAACTGGTCGCAAACCAGTTAAAATGAATGGGTAACACATTCAAACCCATTACAGTCAATGGGGACAGATTGATCCCTTCTGTATAGCCCAGATACATCCAGATTTGGGCGCGAAGACAACAGCTCCCAATGGGGTATAAAGATAGCCACTCAGGAAGCCATTCTCTCTCTCTCTGCTGCCTTGCTTCCGATGCCCTGCCCACCAGAGGAACAGCTCAACAGCCCGCCCAAAGAAGTGGAATACCAGCAGTTACTTTTGAATTACTGGGGTATCTCTACTTCGGGGCAGTGAAGAATCTAAGACAGACCGCAGGGGCATGGAGCAGGCGTTCACTGGTGAGCATAAGCTTTCTGGCCCATTACAAGGCAACCTAGATAGGTATAAGGGGTGGTAATTATAGGGGAATTTTGTTAAATAGTAATTTTAGTCAATTTTCCCTCGATGTGTCCGTTTCTCCTCCCATTAAGCAAAAGTGTGCTGTATTATGTAAAAGTACGCTGTATTAAGTAAAGATGAGCTGTATTAAGCAAAGGTGTGCTGTATTAAGTATAGGTGTGCTGTATTCACTATTATTTTCACTGTAAAGCAATTTATTCTTTATTTTCAATAAATACTGGTCTTCTTTGCACCCAACCATGAGTCTCGTTTTGTCTACATCGCTACTGAAATAAGTCTGGCGGTCAGAACCAGAAAGGGGAGCGATTCAGAACTGCACAGGGCTCTGGAGCAGCTCAGATACTTCTGACTGGCCAGAGACAATAACCCCATTACCCCCCCCCTTTTCTACAACCTGGAGAATGAACAGAGGGCAGGCAGAGCAGGACAAGCTGCTGGAAGAGGGAGGAGGAGGAGTGGGAGAAGGGCTCTCAGCAGGAGGTCATATCTGCCCAGGGCTTTCAGGGAACAATTCATCTACCTGAATCTCAGTGAGAAACTGCGTGTGAGGTGCCTGCGCTTCACCAAGGATGTCCTCACTGAAATCTGCCACCTGCTGCAGCCACAACTACAAGCTGAGAGCAGGTTGAGGACCGCATTGCCAGTGGCTGTGAAGGTGACCGTGACCATGTTATGTGTCAGACTCCTTCCAGGCTGGAGCAGGAGATATTTGCAACAACTCCCAGATTGCCATCCATGAAGTTGGCGTGCTGCCTGCATCGGACTCAACGGGCGCAGGCTAATCGCGATGCGTGATTAGCCCGTGCCCATTTTCGAACCCTGTCCAATTTAGCCCCCAAGATCTTCATCAAAATTGTTTGCATGGCAAACGATTTCTCAAGACTAAGAGCCATGTCTTATTGAAACTTTTGTTTAACCAGAGGTTAAATGTCCGGAAAGCTCTATCCACCGGCAAAATTCAGGAGTCGGTGCAGATAAGTTTTTTTACTTTTCGTCGCTTTTTTTCTCCAGTCAGGCTCTGCAAGCATCTAGCTGAAGCTGTTGCTTAGCTACAGAGGCGCTTGCAAGCTGCGCCGACTGTTTTGAAGCAACAGGGTTTGTTGCTTCAGGCGGAGCTCAGAAGCTCCGTATGTTTTAACATTGGCGCTGGTTTCTACGGCAGTTTTGATGGGACGGCACCAGCTCGGTCCCATCAGTGCCGGATACCAGAAAGTTTCCTGTACTTGTTTGTGATTTGTCAGTGCCAAATACTTTTTCATGGAGATGCCCCTTTAACATAAAGTAAAAGTTAAAGGGTATTACAGTTTTAATTAATCCTACTGATTACAATTTTTAATTGATCACTTATCTGCAACCTATTACTTTTCACCTGATTGAAAATTGTAGATTAATTGCCTTTATCCCCTTTTCAAGACTTGATGCCAATTATGTTCATGCAGAGAATTTCAGGTGGACTTTGAATGATTGAATTAATTGACTGGAGTAAAATAAGAACACATCCACGATTTTATTAGCATATTAACAGGTACATATGCATATCCAGTTGTCAGTTACCAAATCCCAAATGAAGTGTTTTTCAAAAAAATACTGCAATGGTTTGATTGCTCATTAAAAAGGGTTCTTTCACAGAGAACTGCATGAGCCACAAAAGGAAGCCCACTCACTATTCAATATTCATACAGCGTGTCACTTAAAATAATGCATGGTCATTGCTGTTTTATTATGTGCCACTAGTGCTGTCTTTGCAGTGTTTCATATGAAATGGTCTCAACTGTTAAATAAAGCTCTAATAAGCTGGACCTTTACAGTCTTCCTCTAAAAAATAGTTCAAACCTTGCGTAACACTGCCATAGAATTGAACAGTTCATAGAACACAACATTAATTTTTTTGCTTGAATTCCTATTTCAGCAAATCAATTTAAGGTTAAAGTAAAAATGTATTTAAAAAAAAGTTTTGAGATTGTAAATCAGAAATAAAATTGGAGTAACTGTTTCGCATAAGCTTTAAATAGTTTGTTTCCTTATTTCTCAAATGTTAACTTCAAGCTTGGAATTGCTTTTCCGTTCTCAACCTATATTTTAGCAGTAGGACTAAGCCTGTTTTGGGATTTGTATTTACATATTTAGTTCTTTTAGTAAACAAAGACTATTGTATTTGGGGAGGAACAATCACACCACCAATTGCACAATATATTTAGCACGAAGTATTTATATAGATGGCTATGCTACTTAGTACTGAATGAGTGTTAGATCTTTAAAATATTATAGCTTTGTACAATACATATTATTTTGTATTGAATAAACATGCAGGACCTATGGCAAAGTGCTTTGTTCAGGTTTAGTAACCTAACAGTGTGCTGAATAATGTGTTATGATTTTAGTAAATATAAACAGTTAGATGGTAAATTATTAATTTTATATCAAAAACGCGGCATGAAAATATGTAGAAGTATTTTGTTGTACAGAAAACCTTGTAGCTTACCCATTCTTTAATTCTGCTACATTAATGCAAACTATTGCACTGAACATATGCTGGTATGCCCAAAAATATGTGGTACTGGATTTTGGTTTCAAATTTCAGAGTCAAAACCTTGGTTGTGTAGATTAAGTGAAAATAAATTAACATATTACATAAGGTGGGAACAAGAAAACCAAAACCCACTCACCTCACCTCATCAGGTCTGCATTAGAATCTGCATAGACCATTTGCTATCACCTTTGACTAGCTATTAACTCAGGAATGTTGCTTCAAATTAATCAGACTTCATCTCTCTAGATGACAATCTATTTCATAAATTAGAGCCAAATAAGAACATAAGAATTAGCAGTAGGAGTAGGCCCTAAGCTATGCCTTGAGTTGCAGTTAGCTTGATAATTCTGCTTCCTGATTCTGCTAGAATTGAAGAAGAGGGCATTTAGGGCCTATAGCTACGATTCAAAATAAGAGCGAACTCAAGAGGTTAAGGGATAAGGAAAGCAAGAAGGGAGTATAAAGAGTTAACTTTTTAGAAGCTGTTGCTCAAATGTCAGCTTTTGTTAGTTTTCAGAGATGTATGTATGCAGATGCCTTTTTAATAGCCACAAGACCTAAATCAGCATCGTTCTTTGATAAGTAGAGATAATCTGATACGCAATTACATCCTCTTTCTCATTCAATTCCTCTTCTCAATTATTTCCTCTTAATTTCTCTCCTCTTATTGTACTGGTTCATTTAGTCCGGGTGTTGAAATAACATGTTGAACAAATGACAATATTTCATGCTGCTATGGGGCAACCAATTTTATCTGGACTGGCAGGTGAAGCTTCAGCATTTCACTCCTTGGGATCTATTTAGTCTCCTTTGTGTTTGGAAGAGACCAAACATTTTAGGAAGTTAACATTTTGACTAAAATCTCCAATTGATTCTTCAGTAGCGCTCTGTTAATCATCCAAAAAGCCTGTACCATATAATGGAGTATATGGTTTAGAAGAGTTAAACTATAAGGAGGTTGATGCTGTAATATACAACACAAAGTAACAAAAAGGCTTTCAAAATAACTAAGAGGCATTTCAAAGATACCTCTTGGAAATAGAAGGCATTAATTATCACATTAACCTCTGGAAATAACCAGTTACCTATGTGATGATGACAGAGAAATAAGTGTTGAAGAGGCTGCTACACCAGTCAATCGCCTCGCACCTACAGTTCTCAGTGGGGCAATTACAAAACTATTACTCTGGCCCCAAAGGTCTGGAAACCAACTGCCCCAGGAGATAAGCTAGGTAGAAGCAGGATTTCCTGGTAAATTTTGATTGATGGCCCACAGCACCGCTCAAATGCAACCCCAGAGAGACTCTCCTTTTTCTGGCTTTCTTAGATTCTGGTCTCTCATTCTCTCTTTGGTATAAAATAAAAAAATATTGATTCTCTATCATTTAATTCTACAGGAAGCAAATGCCAGTGATTCCTTCAATTCCCATCTAATTTTTTGAATCCATGATTCAACCTTCAGCTCCAAAAGTGGGAAACAGGACATCTGTCATACTTAATGTTGTGGAGCAGGAGCACATTTCCTATGACACAGATGGTGTCCTGTATATCACAGAACTAGTAGTCAAGTTACGCAATCCATTAAGAAAGATTACAGATTTTAATACCCATTCTGGCTATAATAATTTCCAAAATAGGCAATGCCCATTTGTGTTGTCCACTTCCAAACCATTACCCAGCTTCTTCTTTTATTTTTATTCATTCACAAGATGTGGGCGTTGCTGGCAAGGCCAGCATTTATTGCCCATCCCTAATTGCCCTTGAGAAGGTGGTGGTGAGCAACAGTCCGCTGCAGTCCGTGTGGTGAAGGTACTCCCACAGTGCTGTTAGGTAGGGAGTTCCAGGATTTTGACATAGCGACGATGAAGGATCGGTGATATATTTCTAAGTCAGGATGGTGTGTGACTTGGAGGGGAACTTGGAGGTGGTGGTGTTCCCATGTGCCTGCTGCCCTTGTCCTTCTAGGTGGAAGAGGTCGCGGGTTTGGGAGGTGCTGCCGAAGAAGCCTTGGCAAGTTGCTGCAGTGCATCTTGTAGAGGGTACACACTGCAGCTACGGTACGCCGGTGGTGGAGGGAGTGAATGTTTAAGGTGGTGGATGGGGTGCCAATCAAGCAGGCTGCTTTGCCCTGGATGGCCTTGAGCTTCTTGAGTGTTGTTGAAGCTGCACTCATCCAGGCAAGTGGAGAGTATTCCATCACACTCTTGATTTGTGGCTTGTAGATGGTGGAAAGGCTTTGGGAAGTCAGGAGGTGACTCACTCGCTACAGAATACCCAGCCTCTGACCTGCTCTTGTAGCCACAGTATTTATGTGGCTGGTCCAGTTAAGTTTCTGATCAATGGTGACCCCCAGGATGTTGATGGAGTGGGATTCGGCGATGGTAATGCCATTGAATATCATGTGGAGGTGGTTAGACTTTCACTTGTTGGAGATGGTAATTGCTTGTCACTTGTGTGGCATGAATGTTACTTGCCACTTATCAGCCCAAGCCTGAATGCTGTCCAGGTCTTGCTGCATGCGGGCATGAACAGCTTCATTATCTGAGGAGTTGCGAATGGAACTGAACACTGAGCAATCATCAGCAAACATCCGCACTTCTGACCTTATGATGGAGGGAAGGTCCTTGATGAAGCAGCTAAAGATGGTTGGGCCTAGGCCATGCCCTGAGGAACTCCTACAGCGATGTCCTGGGGCTGAAATGATTGGCCTCCAACAACCAAAACGAACTTCCTTTGTGCTGTACTGGAATAGCTTGACACGGCTAGTTCAGGAGCACAAGTCTTCAGCACTATAGCCGGGATGTTGTCAGGGCCCATAGCTTTTGCTATATTCAGTGCGCTCAGCCGTTTCTTGATATCACGTGGAGTGAATCAAATTCGCTTTTTTTTATTCGTTTATGGGATGTGGGCATTGCTGGCAAGGCCAGCATTTATTTCCCATCCCTAATTGCCCTTGAGAAGGTGGTGGTGAGCCGCCTCTTGAACCGCTGCAGTCCGTGTGGTGAAGGTACTCCCACAGTGCTGTTAGGTAGGGCGTTCGAGGATTTTGACCCAGTGACGATGAAGGAACGGCGATATACTTCTAAGTCAGGATGGTGTGTGACTTGGAGGGGAACTTGGAGGTGGTGGTGTTCCCATGCGCCTGCTGCTCTTGTCCTTCTAGGTGGAAGAGGTCGCAGGTTTGGGAGGTGCTGCTGAAGAAGACTTGACGAGTTGCTGCAGTGCATCTGATGGTACACACTGCAGCCACAGTACACCATTGGTAGAGGGAGTGAATGTTTAAGGTGGTGGAAGGGGTGTCAATCAAGCGGGCTGCTTTGTCCTGGATAGTGTCGAGCTTCTTGAGTGTTGTTGGAGCTGCACTCATCCAGACAAGTGGAGAGTATTCCATTAAACTCCTTACTTGTGCCTTATAGATGGTGGAAAGGCTTTGGGGAGTCAGGAGGTGAGACACTCGCTGCAGAATACCTAGCCTATGACCTGCTCTTGTTGCCACAGTATTTATGTGGCTGGTCCAGTTAAGTTTCTGATCAACGGTAACCCCTAGAATATTGATGGTGAGGGATTCGGCGATGGTAATGCCGTTGAATGTCAAGGGGCGGTGGTTAGACCCTCGCTTGTTGGAGGTATTCATTGCCTAGCACTTCTGTGGCGCGAATGTTACCTGCCACTTATCAGCCCAAGCCTGAACATCGTCCAGTTCTTGTTGCATGTGGGCATGGACTGCTTCATTTTCTGAGGAGCTGTGAATGACACTGAACACTGTGCAGTCATCAGCGAACATCACCATTTCTGACCTTATATTGGAGGGAAGGTCATTGATGAAGCAGCTGAAGATGGTTGGGCCTAGGAAACTGCCCTGAGGAATGCCTGCAGCAATGTCCTGGAGCCGTGATGATAGACCTTCAACCACCACAACCATCTTTCTTTGTGCTAGGTATGACTCCAGCCAGTGGAGAGTTTTCCCTCCGATTCCCATTGACTTCAGTTTTACTAGGGCTCCTTGATGCCACACTCGGTCAAATGCTGCCTTGATGTCAAGGGCAGTCACTCTCACCTCACCTATGGAATTCAGCTCTTTTATCCATGTTTGGACCAAGGCTGTAATGAGGTCGGGAGCCAAGTGGTCTTGGCGGAACCCAAACTGGGCATCAGTGAGCAGGTTATAGGTGAGTAAATGTCGCTTGATAGCACTGTTGATGACACCTTCCATCACTTTGCTGATTATCGAGAGTAGACTGATGGGGCAGTAATTGGCCGGATTGGATTTGTCCTGCTTTTTGTGGACAGGACATACATGGGCAGTTTTCCATATTGTCGGATTGATGCCGGTGTCAGACTGGCTAAAGACTGTCTTCTGTGATGGTGGGGACCTCAGAAGGAGGTCAAGATGAATCATTTACTCAGCAGTTCTGGCTAAAGAAGTGTTCATTTCTTCATGGTGTTAGAAGTATCTGGTAATCAACATCTTCTCTGTACAAAACCAGTTTTAACCCCTCTCTCCCCTTCCCCACAACCTTTTAAGAAGTGAATAATTTTATAGGACTTCACTTCTATCTTCTCTAAGTCAAGATTAAAATCTTCTCTTACATCACTTGTTCTATATGCTGCTACCTATTGCTTCTTAAAGATGATGGAAAATCCAGGAGCGGAGGCCGACGCACAGACCTGCGAGCTGCATTGGAGCTGTTGAACCAAAGGGATCCACTATGTAGATGGGGAAATTTGCATCCCCAGCCTATAGCAAGGTTTTCTCGGTTCTTGTCGGTCTTGGGGCATGTTTAAAGTTGCAGCCCTTGTTGTCCAATAGAGCTGCTCTGGGATACACAAAATAATATGCTTTTCAGTAACATCACCTGAAGCATCCCATTAACAAGGGACACCCAACTGATTGGTCTCCATGTTGGTTAGCAACTTGAGATTTTTCCTGTAATGTGGAAAAAATTTGTTTTTACTGTTCTGCAAAAGGTGAGAGGGGGGGAAGTGCTTTAAATAATATGTCTCCCCTGGACTTCCCTTCTTCTTTAAGCATAGCCTTCCATTCTTTGTGTGGCAAAGCAAGCAGCCTATAATGAGGTTTCCAGGGACTGAATTCCCCCAAGAACAGAAAGACCTTAAATCTGGCTTACCTGAAAGTATACCATTGAGCTGCACAGATGTCACATTTTACCATCTGGTGTGTACAAACCACAATAGCTTGTGGCTTATCATGGGAAAATAGGTATGCCAATCAAACTTCTTTGTTCAACTTCCAAATTTACAATCTTGCTACCCCTCCACCCCCCGCTCCATGCATTGCCTGCGGTTAAGTTATACCCAGTGGTGCAACTCACTATAGGGTTCTGGATGCCATTCAAAATGAATGTAATACTCCTCAAGCCGAGGTTTTCCTCGCTGTCCCCGGTGTTATGTTACTGCATTGGAAAAACCATTAATTTCAAATCTGGCACAGCACTCCGAAAGGATTCAATCTGTTGCAGTAAGATGCTATCTTGACTTGCAATTGAAATCATATGTTCAAGGAGCAATCAAACTCTTTCACTATATACAGGTGCATTTCCTACTGGATAAGTTCAAGAAAGTCAGAATTGGCTTTATCTCACTCTACTTAAAAATTGTACAATAAAGAAGTAAACAATACCAAAGCTCAACTGAAAACGTGTATCTAATAAACAATAATAAGCACTGACCATTCTTGGACTGTTGGACCAGTGAATTAAATTGGTCCATTTGGACAAAGGATTAAGAACACTTGAAGCTGATAAGTTATTCAGTATTTTTGTATAATAGACAGAGAATGCAGCCTTTAAGTTTTTATATCATTGATAGAACTCTCCTTTCATTTAAAAATCTATTGCTGCTTGCAATTATGTCCTCCAAACATTTCAATACATTCCATTCAGAGTCCTTTCTACTATCACCCAATAACTTTCATTAGAACCCTCCTAAATTGTCAAAAAGAATTACTGGACTGTCTGGTTTCAAAGGATTCCTGTATGTCAATGCCCACACACATGATAAAAACAGGGGCTTTCTGTTTGCTCCCAGAGTAACTGGTGCTCACTCATTGCAGCCAGGCATGTTGCACAGAGCACAGGTGAGAGCCAGTCGCTCTGGAGCTACAGAAACTCTTCTGGATATTTGTCTTCTACCTTTGCCTTTCCCATGGACATTGAGAGGTATCATTGTGGGGGAAAGGTTTGTTCGGTTGAGTACAGAGAAAGTAAGGTAGCAATCTGTCATGCCTAAAGAAAAATCCTAAAGAATTTTCCAGATTTGTGCACTGGATGCAACATTAATATTGTTAGTAAAACAATCAGAAAAGGGTATATTTTTAAGTTTAAATGTTGATTTTCTTTGTGTTATTTTAAACATAAGGTGACAAGATAGAAGGTAATGGATTGTTTCTGTAGTGTATGTAACCGTTACACCTTTAAGAGAACCGTTCCACCTTTAAGAGAACTATTTTAAGGGTTGCACTACTTTATCTTGGCTGCTGTATACTGTAATACCGGTAGTGACCACACCGGTATATAAGTGCTGTGTAACGATTTATTGGGCAGTTCCGCCCTGACCTTCGACTAGTAAAGACCTGTTAAAAGTTACTCTTGTGGTCTGTGTAGTAATTCTCATTATAACACACAGACTTAACAGTGGCGACGAGTACGATCTTACCCTGCGGCAGAGATACATCCAAGGCAGTTTAACGGGCGTCGAGAAGAGGCATCCGCCCTCATCATTCTGCTGAGAGAAGACTTGGGTCTGCAGAGCAAAGGAGGAATTCTGACACGAAGCCTTCCATCAGCAACAGGCAGTGATCATCCCTTCTATCACGGTGGTGGGTAAGCCGATCAGCGACGAGCAGCAAGTCGGCCACGTTGGCTGTGAAATAGGGGAGGGAAGAACGGAGGATATAAGGGCGGAGAACTCGACCACGGCCGGGGAAAAGAGCCGGACAGAAGTCGGGGCCAGAGGCGCTGAGACTGGGCCAGCGTAGGGCACGGAAGCCGCGGTGAATGCAAACGCAGCCGGTGTGAGAGACCGGGCTACAAGCGGGCTGGGAGACGCAACAGCGTCGAGAGAGAGCTCGACCGCGACCGGTGAAAAAGGCCAGGCAGCTACCGAGGCCGCGAGGCGCAGTGACCGGGACAGCGTAAGGCGCGGGAGAAAATTTAAAAAAATACGCGGAGAACTCAGCCGCAGCCGGGGGGGAAAGGACCGGACTGCAAGAGGGGCTGGGAGGCACGATTTGAAAACCGCTGGGGAGGGCGAACGCAGCAATTCGGCAATCGCCATTACAGCCAGCGGGGGAGAAAGGCAAACGCGGGAAGCCGCCATTTTCGTAGGCGGGGGAAGAAGACGAGCGCGGGAAGCCACCATTTTCCGAGCGCGGGAAGCCGCCATTTTCGTAGGCGGGGGAAGAAGACGAGCGCGGGAAACCGCCATTTTGAAAAAAAAAGAAAAGAAAAATTTCTTTTTGTCTCTCAAGAAGATTGCGAGGATGCCTAAGCGTGGTAACATCAACGATTTTGATCCCGATGTTGAAGATTGGGCCACGTATGTCGAACGCATAGAGATATATTGCAAGGCAAATAAAATATCAAATGAAGATAAAGCACTAACCTTACTAAACTCAATGGGTGCGAAGACATACGGGCTATTGAAGCATCTTCTATCACCAGCTAAACCGGCGGATCAGACTTTCGCTAATATTGTTGCTGTCCAGAAGAATCATTTGAACCCCACACCGCTGATGTTAGCGGAACGATTTAAATTTTATGCGAGAACGCAACTGAAAGAGGAAAGCAACGCGGAGTATTTAATTGAACTGCGTAAGCTAGCGAAATTCTGTCAGTTTGGGGAAAGACTGACAGAGGCACTGAGAGACAAATTCGTGTGTGGATTGTCGAAAGAAGGAACACAAAAGCGGTTGCTTGAAGAGAATGATCTTACACTTGATAAGGCTGTCACTATTGCAGCATCGCACGAAGCCGCAGCGAGAGGCACTGCGGAAATGCAGCTGAAGGCAGCGGTACTCAGCGTAGATCAAATGGCTTTGGGTACAACGAAATGTTATCGTTGTGGAAAGACAACACACGATCAGAACCAATGCTGGTTTAAAAACCAGGAATGTAGAAAATGTGGCAAGCTTGGTCACATAGCTAAAGTATGCCGGTCAGGAAAGAAGACCAGCAACAAAAAGTTCCCGCAGGAAAAGTGCAGAAAGGTACATAAGGCGGCTGAGAAGAGTTCGGATGAACAGAATTCGGATTCAGACTCCAACAGCAAGGAACTGGGTAGTCTGAGAATTCACAATGTGAGTAAGGAAGCTGACCGACAAACTATCTGGGCCACACTGCAGATAGCAGGAGTCCAAGTGAAGATGGAATTGGACACCGGATCGGCGTTGACGGTCATGAATAAGCAAGATTACAAAAGGTTATTCACACATATTCCCCTACGGGATACGGAGATAGTATTAAAGACATACGCGGGGCAAAGAGTATACCCCATCGGAAAGATAAAAGTCAAGGTGGTACACAAGGGCAAAGAACACCAAGGAATGGACATATATGTACTACCTGAGGGAGGTCCACCACTTCTGGGACGGGAGTGGAGCAGGAAAATAAATATGGACTGGCACTCCCTAAAAGCAATAACGGTAGATTCTGGGAAAAACAAAGATGTCAAACCTGCACGATTGTCCAGAATATTGGATGAGGGCATATGCAGCAGTGACAGTGACAAAGCAGAGAGTGAGAACTCGGTGGAGACAATCAGCTCAGACTCTGGTACTGATGATGGTAAGACCAGCCCATGTGCAAAAGACAAGTCTAAAATGGACTTGCAGACTAATGATGGAAAAACGAAGGAGTGCATAAATGCTTCAGAGGAGAACCAAGTATCAGAACAGAATTCCACTGAACAACAACAACATAGTTTGACAGAGAATTCTGCGTCTGTCCAGTCTACCGACATGCACATTTCTGAGGAACACCGGGCTCGAACTAAACTCAATTTCAAACTACAACAGCAATTAGAACAAATGATTCGCCGTTTTGAGCAAGAGATGAATGCAAAGAAAAAGTTCTTTGACGCGGAGTTGGAGAATCTGGGAAGACAGCAGAAGCAGCTGATGGAGAAAATGGAGCAGGAACACACAAACCGTCTGCGCGATGAGGCCAAACGAATCAAAGCTGAGCAAGAAAGGGAATATGTCAATTTCATCGATCAGTTGAAAGCTAAGAAGAAAGAGCACCCTTTTGTGAGCAGTGTCAGCAGTAATAAGCCACTCAGGGAATTGGTGACAGAGGCAAAAGCTGAAGTGATGGAGGAAATAGAAGACAATAGAGAAGAAGCAGAAGATGATAACTCATCTGAACCATTATCACCCCTACCAGGTCACGCACGTGGTCCCTCCGAACTGAGCCAAATCAGTCTGGAAGTAGAAAAACTTCCCAAGGTACTCGAGCCTTTAGAAGTCAGCAATGCTGGTTCTGCAGTTACGAAAGTTCAAGCTGTTAAGTCCAGTGAAGGACTATTAGATGAGTCACCCCAGCAACAAGAATCTACTACACCACCGAAAACTACTACACCACCGAGGCGTTATCCGGACCGAGTCAGGAGGCGCAGGAGGCGCCGCCTCAGAGACTGAATCTGTGAACTGTTTTTACATGAAGTTGTGTATATATGTTAGAATGTTATGTTTAATGGGGAATATATACTGTTAAGCTAAAAAGGGAGGATTGTAGTGTATGTAACCGTTACACCTTTAAGAGAACCGTTCCACCTTTAAGAGAACTATTTTAAGGGTTGCACTACTTTATCTTGGCTGCTGTATACTGTAATACCGGTAGTGACCACACCAGTATATAAGTGCTGTGTAACGATTTATTGGGCAGTTCCGCCCTGACCTTCGACTAGTAAAGACCTGTTAAAAGTTACTCTTGTGGTCTGTGTAGTAATTCTCATTATAACACACAGACTTAACAGTTTCAACTGTTGTTTTGGTTGTTATACAGTTTAAGTGTGTTTAAATGTCTCAACTTGATGGAGGAGTTGCAGTTTGGCTTTGAAGACGGTGTTCCAAAAGATTGTGCCAAAATCATCCTGATTGCAAGCCTTTATTAAGCTATTTTTGTAACATGAGATTGTAAGTGTGACCAATTCAATGTAGGTTCCAATAAAAGGTTGAGACTCGCATGTCTCCTGTAGCTTGAGAAACCTTCCTAAGGAACTGACATACTTTGAGATCACTCTATCTTGACTCCAACACAATCTTTCAACAGAAGATGGAGCTGTTTGCAGAAGTCATGTGGAGTGAGAAGTGAAAGTAGTAAAATCATACTCCTACTTTGGCCCAGAATTTGCTGGAGCATGCCCCGTTAGTTAGACTTTACCCCTCGCCCTTCAGCCCTTCAGCGCTGCTGAAAGCGTGGTGGCTTCTGGGACCTTGGTGAACGACGGGGCCAACAGTCCACCTCCTTAGCCAATGAGATTTAAGGTTTGAGAAAGCAACAGTGGAACGATGGAGCAGGAAACAGGGGGAATTAAAGTCAAATCAGGTACAGAAACAGAAATAAAGAGGGGGAAAGAAAGATTAGATTAAGAGAGAAAAGAGAAAGAAAGGAAAAGTAAGAAAAAGATGTAAAAATTTAAAATTCAAAAAAATCTCTTAACAATTTACTACCTGTGGGAATGAGACTCCACCATTTCAATTATTCGCTTTCTGGGCTGGCGAGGTTGAGTGACATTGGAGGGACATTAATCTCGTAATTAAATTGTTTAAAGGTACTTAGCTGTACCAGCCCTAACTTTCTGCATGAGTTTAATTGACAATTAATGTGCAAATGCAGCAATTTCTTGAAACTCACGGAGAGGTTAAGGGCGAGCTACGTTTTAGTGAGGCTAACGGCGGAACGGTGCAAATTGTCCAGCAGCTTGTGGAGATTTGCAATTCTCTTGTATCTCTTCCTCGCCAAAGGTTGCTGGACAATTTACATGTTAATAGCGCCATGCTCATTAAACTCGCCATTATTTTAGCAGCCAATTCTGGCCCATTGTATCATTGAGTTTCCCCTTAGTAAAGCTCACAGTCTCTGCACAAATAACTTTTACAATTCCTGCTTATCAGCTGTAGGTATTGGTGGCAAATGATCCCTTCATCATCATATTATTCCTTTATTCAGAGACAAAGGAAGATCCTAACCCCTATACACAAAGTGACATTTCAGTCAGGCTACTTTGGGCAACATTAATACCAGTTCACAAAATTCCAACAGATTAATTAAAAACACCAATTGAGCTATTGAGAAGGTGAATCCAATTAACTAGTCATGCTGCAAATTCTGAATATTTATATGGCATAAACGTCACACTCGTACAAGGCCATGAGTTTATACCAGCAGACTAAATTTGAACTTGTTTAATATGTCAGAATATTTAAATTAGCATGCATATTATTCTAAGGAACATAGTGCACTGATACCGATGATTTCTGCCCATACTGATGTTCAGTGCAGTGTGTGCAATGAACCCTTTTGGGTTGAACGAGTAGCATTCTGAATTCATACACTGACATATGCAGAGTGTTAGAATTTTGCAGTACCGTGGCTCATTTCTACAGCACATCCGGCTAAATTATAGGAACGTATGAACAGGAATTGGCCATTCAATTAGTTCATGACTGAACTGTACCTTGACTCCATTCTCCTGCCTTTAATCCGTTTCGCTTGATCCCCTTACCTAATAAAAAAAAAATCTGTCGATCTCAGTCTTGAAAATTTCAATTTATCCAGCAGTTTGGGAGAGTATTCCAGATTTCCACTGCTCTTTCTATGGAAAAATACTTCCTGGTTTCACTCCAGAATGGCCTAGATCTAATTTTAAGACAGACTGTGGCCCCTTGTTTTAGATTTCCTCCAGCAGAGGAAGCTGCTTCTCTGTGTCTACTCTATCAAATCCTTTTATCAATTAGATCACCCGTCAACTGTCTAAACTCAATGGGGTACAAGTCAAGTCTATGCAACCTGTCCTCATAATTTAACCCTTTAAGCCCAGGCATCATTTTGGAGGATCTGCGGTTTGAGAATGAAGATTCTGTGGCAAGTCAGTCCAGGATTCAGGGACACCTCAAATTTCAATATGCAATAAGCACTTTTAAAATCTCTCTCTCTTAGGCAGTCCCTCAGAACCGAGGATGACTTGCTTCCACATTAAAAAGGAGTTCTCAGGTGACTGATGAGTCCAATGTGGGACCTACAGTCTCTGTCACAGGTGAGGCAGATGGTGGTTGAAGGGGTGGGTGGGTGGGGTGCTTGGGTTGACGTGCGCTCCTTCCGCTGTTTGCGCTTGGCCTCCGCTTGCTCCAGGCGAAGACACTCGAGGTTTTCGGCGCCTTCCTCCTCCACTTTGAGCGGTCTTGGGCCAGGGATTCCCGGGTGTCGGTGGGGATGTTGCACTTTTTCAAGGAGGCTTTTTTGAGGGTGTCCTTGAAGCGTTACCTCTGCCCACCTGGGGCTCTCCTGTCGTGTCGGAGCTCCGAGTAGAGCGCTTGTTTTGGGAGTCTCGTATCGGGCATGCGGACGATGTGTCCACTTTTTAAATACTGCTTTAAACAAGACTAAACTGATAGATTTTGTTCAGTAGAAAATGCACGGCGTAAGCTGTTTAAAAGCGGTTTACTGGGCTTGACCTCTGAGCCCCGCATTGCTGCTTGGCTGTTTACAAAAATGTCTACCGCTTAACAGCTATCTTTTTACCTAGCCTGGTGAGAGTACTCGAGGTTCAGTGTTAATTAGTAGGTAACCAGTACAGGGTGTACTAATATAAACAGAAAATGCTGGGAACACTCAGCATTTTGCTTTTGTTGTCGGGACGTACTAATTAGAAGCTGTGTTCATGTAATCCTCATGCATTTTATACCTCGCACACTAAATATGCAGGTAAAGTGATCAAGGTGTAAATTATGGAGCACAATGATACTCGATTATATACAGGCAAGTGCAACATTTACATGCAGAAATTAATTTCTCTTGCAAATGTTACAAATCAAGAAAGCTGGCATATGAAGTGAATATATAAATGGCAGCAGGATGAAAGAGCACCAGGTGTGATTGAATGTGCCGCCCGGCTTCCTCTTGGGGATCCAACTCTGTGGGTAGAAGATTCTGATCTTGCAAAATTAGGCTTGGGTATCAATAACGTTTGTTAGAATTAAATAGAGGCAGATAGGTGGCGTTCATTTGTCATGCCTTTTGGTCACCATCTTTGGGATAATTTTAACCCCCAAAAACGGGTGGGTTTGGGTCGGGTGGGAAGTTAAAATTGAAAAAATTTCAAACCCAAACCCAACCCGCCTCGAGCCCGCTCACTTCCGGTTTTGATGGGGGGTCGGGCAACCAACCCATCCCAGGAGGTGGCTCCCTCATTTAAATATTTTAACCTGGTGAGGACTGTTGGCTGGAACAGGTACGTGTCTTTCCAGCACAGCTTTTGCACCAGGAGGAGCAGGAGTGCTTCCCTACCAAGCTACCTTATTAGTTTTAGCACCGATCGGACCCATCCCCGCAATCTGATGTCCTCCTGATGTCCTACGCGGCCTGCAGTCTCCTTCACGGCCCCCCACCCATGGACTCCCTGGCCCACGATCTTCTCCACGGTCCCCTTGCAATCTCCTCCACAGCCCCACCGTGATCTTCTCCCCTCCACCCCGATCTCTCCGCCTCCCGGATGCGACCTGGTGCCGCAGGCCTACCTGCCCGACAGCCAGACAGCCTCTGGCTAGCTGTGGCTGGGAATCGGAGTCCAAAAATGGTAATCAGGTCCTGCCGTTAAATTCGGCAGGACCTGAGGGAAACCCGTTCTTCCGATTTTCCTGACTGCTGAACTAGCTATTTTATGTAATAAAATCAGAAAATGCTGGAAATACTCAGCAGGTCAGGCAGCATCTGTGGAGAGAGAAACAGAGTTAACATTTCAGGTCGATGACCCTTCGTCAGAACTGGAAAAAGCTGGAGATGGAACAGGTTTTTAAGCAAGTGCAGGGGCAGGGAAAGGGGGTAGGGGAGGAAAGAACAAAAGGGAAGGTCTGTGATAGGATGGAAGGCAGGAGAGATTAAGAGACATTAAGAGATGGTGCAAGGCAAAAGGAGATGGAAATGGGACAAGTTAAGAAACAAAAGATGGCTCTAGATGAAGTGTAAATGGCACTGGCAGAATGAAAGACAGCTGCCATGTGGGAGAGAGAAAAAAAAATAGTAAATAAAATAAATGGAAAAAAAATAGGGGCAGAGGTTATGGACTGAAATTGTTGAACTCTATGTTGAGTCCAGAAGGCTGTGAAGTGCATAATCGAAAGATGAGGTGCTGTTCCTCGAGCTTACGTTGAGCTTCATTGGAACAGTGTAAGAGCCGAGGACAGAGAGGTCAGAGTGGGAGTGGAGCGGAGAATTAAAGTGACAGGCGACCGGAAGCTCGGGGTCACCCTTACGGACTGAATGGAGGTGTTCCGCAAAGCAGTCACCCAATCTGCGTTTGGCCTCCCCAATGTAGAGGAGACCGCATCGTGAGCAGCGAATACAGTATAATAAGTTGCAAGAAGTACAAGTAAATCGCTGTTTCATCTGGAAGGAGTGTTTGGGGCCCTGGACAGTGGGAAGGGTGGAGGTAAAAGGGCATGTGTTGCATCTCCTGCGCTTGCATGGGAAGGTGCCAAGCGAAGGGGAAGGGGTGTTGGGGGTGATAGAGGAGTGGACCAGCGTGTCGTGCAGGGATCAGTCCCTTTGGAATGTTGAAAGGGGAGGTGAGGGGAAGATGTGTTTGGTGGTGGGATCATGCTGGAGGTGGCGGAAATGAGGAGGATGATCCGATGAATGAGGAGGCTGGTGGAGTGAAAGGTGAGGACAAGGGGAACCCTATCGTGGTTCCGGGAGGGAGGGGAAGGGGTGAGAGCAAAAGTGTGGGAAAAGGAAGACATGTCGGAAGCACTGGTATGGAAGGTGGCATCGTCAGAGTAGATGCGGCGGAGATGGAGAAACTGGGAGAATGGAATAGAGTCCTTACAGAAAGCGGGGTGGGAGGAAGTGTAGTCCAGGTAGCTGTGGGAGTCAGTGGGCTTGTAGTGAATGTTTGTCAATAAACTATCCCCAGAGATGGAGACAGAGAAGTTGAGGAAGAGAAGGGAAGAGTCAGAGATGGACCATGTGAAGGTGAAGGAAGGGTGGAAATTGGAATCAAAGTGGATGAAATTTTCTAGTTCAGGGCGAGAGCAGGAAACGGCACCGATACAATCATCAATGTACCGGAAAAAGAGGTGAGGGAGGGGACCGAGTAGGACTGGAACAAAGAATGTTCCACATATCCCACGAAAAGGCAGGCCATCCTGGTGGGGGATGGAGGTGTAGAGGGATTGGACGCCTTTTATGTAGCCAGATTGAGGAAACCTGAAATGTGTAAAGGGAGGGATTGAACCATTTTATCTTTACTAGTTCTGAACCAGTAGCTCATTACAAAACAGGAAATACTATGATGCAGTATTTCCTGAAAACGTATGGCGAACCAACAGTGTAAGTAAGGCGTAATGCTGATTTTTGGTGCAATAGATTGAGGAAATTTGGCCTGTAAGTGACTTAAGCCCAATTACGCCAAGCCCGAATTTCCTCGATCTTTTATACCGAGTCTGAAAAACCTCCGCCAAAACCCTCTGCCGCTCAGAAACATAGCTCCTTCCATATGCAAAGTGTAGCTCACGTGAAATTCCAATATTTATGTGAGTTCCGAACAGGCTGAAAATTTATGTGCAAATGGACCCAAAGTCATATTTCTGGTGTTTTATGGTGATTTTTTTCCACTGGGTATTTTTTTTCCTCGTTGAGACCTAAACTATATTTTCTGTATCTTGGAATATATCTATATTGCATCAGAATGACTTTCATTAAAAACTGAAAAACTTCTAAAATTGCATTTTGTTAAACGTTCTTAACTCAGTGTGAATAAATGATGGTTTGATGGCTTTGAACTTTAATTTTCATGCATAAAGAGGGTTTTGAAGAAGGAATATGACGTAAATTCAGTGCTTTCCTCAGGGCCCCGATTGTTTACATCGATAGCCACTTACTTTACACCAGTTTCCCAGAAATTTCAGCATAACTCGTTGAAGAGAAGATTTTTGTAAACTAGGGTGTAAAGTTTGGCTTAACTTGCTGGTCATGCCACTTCAGGAAATTCTGGGCCCATATTTTAGTGTTTTTTTCTTTATTCTGGAGGAATTCGATCCATTTAGTCTACATTCCCTAACCTGGCATATTGGTCATTCAATTTGTTGACATTTGTTTCCCCCTGATGGATTTCACTAATATAGGTGCAGTGATGAAAAATACTGCTTATGTTTTGCTCCTGTGAGCCATTAAAAAAAAAATTTGTTGCTGAATTTTATGGCTACAGAAATAGCTCGTTTTAAGGCAGTAGAAATTTGTGGTCTGTTGGAAATTTCCAATTTTTCACACGAATGTGAATTCATTTTTTCATCTTGTTCAGTTGGTGGGAGGGGTAACTTTATCACAGCTGGCTCTAAACAATTTTAGTAATTGATGTTTCTTGACCAGATTACTTCACCTTCCAGGTGCCTGAAGTGCGCTGACGCTCCCTGTCAGAAGAGCTGTCCGACTAATCTGGACATCAAGTCATTTATCACCAGCATTGCAAACAAGGTAGGAAATGTTTGGTATTTAGGTCCATCTGTAAAGGATAAATGATGTGAAGTAAGGCTTCCCAAAATTAAATCTCTGAAGCAAAGCTGCAACAGCGTAACCAGTTCAGGAGGTTGGCTTTCAGATGCCACAGAACTGGTAATGGGGTGGCAAACCCCAGGTCAAACACATCCATTTTATTTCTGTTGCATTGAGGATTAAAAATGTTGCTCCTGATGTTCATTGACTTGTGAACCTTATGGCATTAAAGAATTTACTTCTGGATGAAAATCTAACCAGAAGTGATCCCTTCATTTACATCGGAAGTCTGCATAGTACATTGCTTCACCATTTATTTGTCCAAAGAACAAGCTGATAAAACAGTTTACACATGAAATCTAACATCTACTAAAATATCCTTGATTCAAGCTGTTCTAGTTTACAATGCATTTGAATGTTTATATATCACTGATATAACCTCTATTAATATGAGTAAAAATGCAAAGGGCTAGAAATTCATCTCCTTACCGACACTCCGTAACGCCATGAAATGGCGATAAAATGGCGGCCAACGCTCTTTCGCCAGCTGGTGGCAGGACCCGCAGCGGCTGCCATATTGCCCTCCCCCTTTGCGCTGCCAGTTACTGGCAGCGCCCTGGATAAAAAATGGCAGCGTGATGACTTCAGTCGCCGTGCAATGCCAACTTAACGTCACCAACACGAACTCCGACCCCAGCACTGATTCCAGCGCTTGGTCCTAAGCATGCCAGGTTAACCTGGCATGCAAGTAGGCAGACAGTGGTGATGTCTGCAGCTCTTAAAGGGACACACACATCATTCAGGTAAGTTTGAATTTAAGGGTTTGGACTTTTAAAATGTTTTTTGTTGAAGTGGTGGCTTGTTGCATTAGATGTGAAAAGTTTTTTTAAGTGTGTAAGAAGTGCTGCTGGATGCTTGCAAGGGCTTGGATGGTAAATGAAGGCCTTTAAGAAGCCAGAACATGCTGTGAATACTCAGCAGGTCACACAACATCTGTGGAGAGAAAAACAGAGTTCACGTCTCAGGTCGATTTGCTGCCTGACCAACTGAGTATTTCCAACATTTTATGCTGTCATTTCACCTTGACAGCATCCACTTGCAGAGGGAAGAGGAAGATGCAGAAGAGGAGGAAGCTGAAGAGGTGGAATCAGACGGAAGGATGCATCTCAGACTGCTCCTTTGTGGCCCGGATATCCGGGATGGAATCATCCGCCGGCAGTCCCACTGGCTGGGCAGGCTGCCTCTTCTTGTTGACCTACTGGCTGGGCAGGCTGCAATTCTTGGGTGCGTGAAATGAGGAAGGCACAAGGGTGGAGTTGTGTTGACGGGAGGGCGGGAAAGCACGAGGTGCATGCCAGAAGGAGGATAACGTACGAGGATGCCAGCATCTTGTATTCTTTCAGCCCTGCCGCTGGCCAACAGCTGAACATGCCCCTGCCAAGAATGGCCTGCACCGTCTCCTCCAAGGAGGTGAGGTGAGGCTAGGAATGGGAGATGCGCCTCGTCATTGGTGCAAATTGTTGGTAGGTGAGTGGTTGGGGTCGTGCATTGAACAGTGTGAGAGGCTAGTGGTGCTGTTGGTAGGAGATGGCTTTTGAAGATGCATTCACTGACCTTGACCAGTGGTCTGAGGTCATGAAGCATCAATGAGCACTGGAGCCAGGTGGTGGGGGCGACACTGCTGGCAGTGACAGCCTCAGTGATGTACTCCCACATCGTTCTTTCGGGAGGGCCACCTGGCCCCTGTGGGTAGAGGGCCGCTCTTGAAGTTTTGACCCCCCTGCACAAAGCTGGAGTGCTGTGTACGAGACCCTGGGTGCCCTTCCCTGGCTCGCTGAGCCATTTGTGTTAGTGCTGAGGCAGTTTTCCCATTTGTTGAGGTTAGGAAAGTAATGCAGCTTTAACAGCTGAATATTCACAGTTGGAACTTCTTTTAAATGTTGAATATATTTAAAAAGGCAGAAGGGCTGAAAAATGTATTGATTCACTGCATTTTATTTTGTATTGCCTCAGTGTGCATGGCCCCTTTAATTCTCAGACCTCTTCATTGCCCACAATTCCTTCCGAGTTCCACAGCTTTGCTCACAGAGGCTGTGGGAAGCTGCAATGCCGGACCTGGACAGGAAATTTGTCCCGGATCCCTCCAGCAATGCCACCAGGACGTCGTTGCATGGAAGGTGAGCGCTGTGCCACCTACTTCCATGCCCCCCCAGACCAATTTGACTCGGTTAGCGTTGCGGCCATGTCCAGCAGCCGTTAACTGCCCGGCAACTTTGCTGGCGAACACAAATTTTTCCCCCAAAGTGCCTAAATTATCATTTGTTAGGGTATATAACCATCCTCCAATAATGTCACATACCCAATACCTCCCCTTTCAAGCTATAAAGCTCACACATTCAAAAGAATGGGTGGCTCAACCCCAGGCCTCTGTAAATATAACCTTGGGCAGCCAAGAGAAGTAAGAGTGGTCCAATGTAGATGCCCATCCAGTTTCTCTTCTCTCCCGCCACTAGCTTGAACATTTTTTCAACCTGGACGTCAGGTTCCACATGTACGCTGACTCATCCAACTCTATCTTACCACCACCTCTCTCAACCTCACCACCGCCTTTGCGATACCAGACTGCTGGTCCAACTTCTAGTCCTGGATAAGCCAAAATTTCCTCTAATTAAATATTGGGAAGACCAAAGCCATTGCCTTCGGCCCCTGCCACAAACTCTGTTCCTTAGCCACCGATTCCATCCCCCTCCCTGACCACTGTCTCCGGCTGAACCCGACTGTTTGCAACCTTGCTGTCGTATATGACTAGAGCTGAGCTTCCAACCCCATACCCACTCCATCACCAAGACCGTCTACTTCCACCTCCATAATATCACCCGTCTCCACCCCTGCCTCAGCCCATCTGCTGCTGAAACACTCATCCCTGCCTTTGTTCCCTCTAGACGCGACTATTCCAATGCCCTCCTGGCCAGCCTTCCATATTCTTCCCTCCATATATTTGAGCTTGTCCAAAACTCTACTACCCGTATCCTAACTTGCACCAAGTCCCGTTCGTACATACCCGTGTGCTTGCTGACCTACAATGGCTCTCGTCCACCAACGCTTCGATAAAAAAAAAAATTCTCATCCTCATGTTCAAATCCCTCCATGGCTTCACCGCTCCCTGTCACTGTAAACTTCTACAACCCTCCGAGGACTCGGCGTTCCTCCAACTCTGGCCTCCTGTGCATCTCCCACTTCTTTTGCCCCACCCTTACTGCCAGTGCCTTCAGCCATCTAAGCCCTAAGCTCCAGAATTTCCTCCCTAAGGGGGTGATTTTGCCAATGGGGGTGCGTTGAAGGCGGGACTGCTGCTTGTCAGGTTTTAGTCCCGCCTCCAACGACTTGTGGTCAACCCATGCTATTTTCCCTTGATTGACTTTGTTAAGCCCGCTACAAAATTGAGTAGACATCACCAGAGTGCTAAAAGTAGCAACCCCGCAACAGAAATTGAGTGGTAGCGTCCCAAGAGGGTAGCAGGGCGCTACTGGAAGCGCCCCGCTACCCTCTTGGGGCGCTGTGAGTCAATATCGCGGTGCTATGTGCCGCAGTATTGCAGGCCTTCCTCCCCTTCTTAAAGGGGCGGGGCCTTGCGCAGCGCGACCCGAGGCCCAGCTGGGCCCCCGGGGATCGGGATTGCCGTCAAAAGAGCCCAGCACTCAAGAGAAGTGCCGAGCTCATGGAGCGCAGCCGGCACTCTGCGGGGGGGGGGGGGGCGGGTAAGGAGGCCGGGGACGGAGGCAGGTGCTGGCAGGCGGCCAGCAACAAAAATGGCCGCCCCACACCTCGCCTTTAGATAGCGCCTCCCCGGCCGCAGGTAGGCCCGCCCCCCCGACCCCGTCGGACATAGCGTCCGACGGTAAGTCAGGGGGCGCTCCCAAAGATCACGGCCGGGGTGTGAGCGGGGCGCTGTGCACAGCGATGACATAATCGCCAGCAGTGCAGCGCCACGGGGCACTAACGGTTAGCGCCGCCGCTAACCTCCCACTGAATTTCGCGGAAGGCGTTGGCAGTGCTGCGTTCAGGCGCTAGATGCTTTGCGCCCCCCGTTAGTGCCCTCTTAGGGTGCTAACAGGAGGCGCAAAGCAACCCAACTTTTCCCCCTATATGTTTAAAAAGAGATTCACCTTCATGACTCCAGCAAGTTATTTTTTGGAAGAATTATAAGGAACATTTTTTGTTTGTTCTATTTTTTTAATAATGTCTCTGAAACAATGTGTCGATAGGTTACTAAAATAGGCGTGTTACTGTCAGTGTGAAAGAATAAGCACAATTAATGTTGACTTATCTTTGAATTTACTCCGATGATCTGCACTAATGCTTATTTAATTTCCTCACAGACAACTTCAAGCCAGCACGACAATTTTTTAAATCTTTCTTTATGGTTTTATCCCCCCCGCCCCCCAAAGATAGTGACTCATGCTGTAGTATAGATTTATTATCACCAGGAACTCGCCTGTTTTGATTGTGCTCGTTCTCAATTAGCAAATCTAGACAGAGAGATCTGACAGGCTTTTCCACTGAAAGGGCCATTCCAATCCTGTCCTCGCCTGATGTCGAAACACATGCACTTTACCAGCAGGAGTCACTAGGTTACAATTAAGAGCAAGAATAGGAGCAATTGGTTTTTTTTAATCCAGGGACGCTGAGAGCAACTACAGTGCCTCAAGCACCACCCTTGCTGAGAATTGGCACTAAATAGGAATCAAATCTGGGAGCTTCCTTATCTCTGCAGCTCGGTAACATACCAGGTGGTGCTTTTATCCATTGTGCTGTTAAAGGAGTTTTGATTTTTTAATAGGAGATCTGATGAAGAGACACCCTATTTAATAAATATTCAATATTATTAAGAATGCAAAGAGTTGAAGAAGAAAGTGTTGGGAATTCAGATGGTTCGAACTATTCAGCCAGCCAGACAATATATCCATGCTAACTATAATTGCCACAAAAACCCCGCCATTGCGGACCAGCTATCTGACCTTTTGCCACTTTCCCTTTCAGGTTTTCCTATAGTAGTCATATCCTCTATGCTCTGGCCTTCAACATTGTCTTTTGGCAGATGAACCCCATTCCATTTCCCTCTGAGTGTACCAATCCTCCGCTATACAGCACAAATAACCTCTTATCGCAATCTTTGAGATACAGGTATTGAGCAGAGGCTTTATTTCATGACTTCAGTGTTTGTCACTATCAAGCCACCTAATATCCTCCTTGCACAGTGCACTCCAAAGCACCCAGCCTATTTTCTGTGCTTTTGTTGGGGTTAACATCATCCAGAAATGTCAATTGAACACTGGCCTTGTACACTTTGCTTTTCACATCCTGGGATAGATCTCTCCCTCTTCAGACCTTTCTTAGCCCATCAAAAACACTCCCAGCTAAAGTATTATGGCTCTTTGTTTCTTTCTCTTCACTGGGCATACAATTTACAGATATATAAATGTGTCCATGCTTCCATCTCCTCGCTATTAAAGTTCACTTTCTAACATCACAGTTCTATGCTCTTTGCTTTTCTAAAGACTTATTTGGACTTTAGGAAGTTAATATGGAATCTGACCTTTTGCTGCAATGGAAAACTAACATTGATCCTTAACATTTACTTTTGTGTTCCCTCGGAGTTGTACATGTGTGTTTGTTTCTTGGACCTTGCCATCCAAATATTTTAGAATATACAAGAAACTTTCTGGTATCCGGCGCGGACGGGACCGACGTGTTGCCGGTTCATCAACAATGCCGGATAACCGAACGCTATAGTAAAAGATACGGAGCTCAGAGCTCCATATAAAGCAACAAACCCTGTTGCTTAGCTTCAAAACAATCGGCACAAGTTGCAAGCGTCTCTGTAGCTTAGCAACAGCTTCAGCTACACCCTTGCACAGCAACAAATGGAGTAAAAAAAGTAACTAAAAGTAAAAAAAGTTACCTGAACCGACTCCTGAATTTTGCCGGTGGATAGAGCGTTCCGGTTATTTAGGGGCCGGTTAATCGAAAGTTTCCTGTAAGAAAAAACAGTTAACAATATGGTAATAAATGCACAGGGTACTCATGATTACTACAATATGATTTCATTCCACAACTGAATACTGTATTATACATTTTGAATGTATGAATACTATTTAGTATATATGGAAACTATTTACAGAGGATGCAAACTTTTAATATTTCCATTTCCCTACGGTACCACAGTGAGATCATGAAAGTCACAAAGCAAGTTCTTTCTTCTTTCTTATACATACAAACACATTTTAATATATGTGTGTGTGTGTGCACCCTGTATTTATCTTGCATTTGGTATATCATGTGAGAAAAACACCAATTTGATTTTGTTCGTGTTTATATTAAATTGTCTTAAAAATGGAGAAGTGGAACCGGTAATTGAGCAGAACAATTTATATTACTGCAGCTTTTAATTCTTTACACCGCAGTTTACTTAGTAAGGCCTTTTCCAGCGCTGGTGAAGCTTTCATCAAACATCTTTTTTTGTTTTAAACATTATTGCATTAATAGACTAATATGTAGTTTCAGACAGTTTATGATGAATTAATCTCGCTGTTTTGTAATTTGTTGCTGAGTCTTCTGTTTTTTTTAATTGATTACTAGAACTACTATGGAGCTGCCAAAACCATTCTGTCTGACAACCCCCTCGGTCTAACTTGTGGGATGGTGTGCCCAACCTCCGACCTCTGTGTGGGAGGATGCAATTTACATGCATCTGAAGAAGGAGCCATTAACATAGGTGGGCTGCAACAGTTTGCCACAGAGGTATGTAGAAAGTATCTGAATATTACATGTGTCAGTATTCAGTGACGTTTTATAAACTTGTATGATTATAAATTTATATTTCCACCAGTTAAGAGTCATTTTTTTTTTCAAAATACTTAATTATTTGACAGAACCTTCACATAGGAAAAGGTTCTGAACATTTTCTGAAATGATTTTGTTATGTGGGTTTTGATCTAACAGAGTTAAGTGTTTAGAATAAGCAATATAGCATATAGTAGAGAACTACATTGTAGACACTGATCACCCGCACACATTTCATGTCATTCATAAAATAATGGCCCACGTGGTGAGTGCAGCAGATATTGCAGGATACTACATTGCTTTATTGATTCATATTTATTCAGAGAATGGGCAGGCCCAATAAAACAGTGTCTTCGTGAACTTAATGTGAACGATAGCACATGAATTCTAGCACCTTTTTTTTTCCTGATTGATTGGTTTTTGAGGTTTTGCTAACTGACCAGCATTGATTGTACAGTATTTCCTACCGACTTGTTTGAAGCAGCGGAAATAAAGGCCCGAATGTGAATTACTGTACCCTGAGGAGTGGTGTGGAGAAAGCATTTCCTTTCTCTTTAAAAAAAAATGCACAGTGAATAGAATGGATAGCAAAAGTTTGTGGGGCAGTTAAGGGTAACTCTCATGTGTTGGAAACAAATCCTCTAAAAATTATTTTGGTTAACCATTGTGGAAATAGTCTGGCTTCACTGGCTAATAAGTAAAATCAAAATAGGTGTACTGTAATCACGAAGCTGGTATTTCTATTCTCAAATTCGTGAGTAGCCAACATAGCCATTGGATTGACTATACTTAACTAGTACTCTGCATTTGGCTTCAAAAAGTGTAATAGTGTACACTACAGGATAGAAATTACTGTTGACAAAGTGATTGTACGAGTGCTTGTCACAGTCATCCAAATTTATCTATTTTAAATGGAGGTACTAGTGCATTTAAAATAAATTGTTCAGTTGTAACATACAGGAAACTTTTTTTTATCCGGCACCGACGTGGTGCCGGTTCATCAAAAATTCCGGATAACCGAGAGCTTAGCAACAGGTGCAGAACAATGGCCACAGGTTCCAAGCATCTCTGTAGCTTAGCAACAGCTGCAGCCACACCCAATTGCACAGCAACAGATCGAGGAAGGCAAGTAAAATGAAGTAAAACTTACCTGAACCTACTCCTGAATTTTGCCGGTTAACCGAGATTTCCGGTTATTTAGGTGCCGGTAAATTGAAAGTTTCCTGTATTAAGCATTCATACGGTAATAATCACCAAAAGTCATGTCTGCCCTTATATGTCTGGACAGAAACCCCTTTCACTGTAAATTCTAGGAAAACGTGAGAAGGGCAGGCAGTGTCTGTGTTTTTAAAGTTTACGACTGCTGCAGAATTTCTGCTGTTTAGAAAGCCATGCACATTTAAACCAAGGTCGTCAGATAGTTCAGTCACAATGAAAATTATCTGCATGAATTTTGTAGTAGTCTGTGGCAAGATTGAGTATATTCATTTAGTTTATTATTGGTTATGCTTGTGTTATTGATGGCAGAGGAAAGAAGATAGCTTTCTGCAGGACATGCTGACATAACATGTGATGGAGTACCTCACACCAAAACCAGTGATAGTATTAATGACAACTGTAAGGTGTCTGTTATTGCAGTTGTGGTGCTTTTGACAGTGAGCGTCTGTCACCTAATACTGGTAAAGTAGTGATGATTGCGGCTGCCTATTGTGTAGCCAGTCCGCCTGCATGATAAATGTCAGACTCCGTATTAGAAATATAGGCTTACATAAAGAAAGAAGATTAGGCTTATAATAGGTGTCATAGTTGTGATAAATCCAGTAGCAAAATGAATAGTGTTTAGAGAACAAGTGCAAGTAATAACTTTGGACTTGATTTGTGACTTTAGTCCGTCTTATAATAAGGATTGTATTTCATTTAAAACTGGAAAGGATTACTAACAAAGCATTTTAGTTTTGTTGCTTGATTCACCTTACTATATTTGTACCATTATATTTAAGGTTATTAATTACTCATTTTTGATGGAGCTTTTGCCAGAAGGGCACTTTCTCCACATATTCTGGTATGTATGCCCCTGCATCCAGCCATTCGGGTCAGCAGTCCAAAAGATTGCAAGGAACATGAATGCTGTAAAAATTCCAGACATCTTTGACTCACTGCTTGGTGGGTATGCTCAGTGGAGAGAAAGGGTCAGCCACAACTAACAGGCTAGCACGATTTTCATTACTAGCTGCAAAAAGATGCACCCCACTTCTACGGTGAACTCTAGCCCCACCCACAACAAACACATGGATGTGATACATATGGGACATTTGGCAATTAGAATGAGCGATGTTTGGCTTCTGTCTAAATCTGGGGAAACACTAGACAGTCTGGGGCCCAAGTTTGGAGATGAAGTGACCAAAAACTTTCAGCAGGAACCAGACTGGAAATATTAAAGGTTGGCCTACCTGAAAACCCTTCCCTTTAAATAGCGCTCCCCAAGCGGCCAGCCATGTTGACAACGACTCCTCGTCCTGCCGTTGTTCACGGCCGGCGCTACAGCAGAGGGCAGGAGCCAATGTCACGTCCAGGGCAGTAACGGGGCGCTGCGCACTTGATGACATCACGATCTGTGAGGTGCTTGAGGCCCAGGAGGTAAGAGGTAGCACTAGCGGTAAACCGGAAATGGAATTCGCGGGCATCACTACATTCGCCGGACCCGGTCGCTAACCCCTTAGCGTCCCCCCCAGGGGCTAATGGGAGGTGCTAACCAACCAAATTTTTCCCCATAAATTTTTAACAAACCGTTTTTTTAATAATATTTTTTAGAGGTTTGTTCATATTTATTTCAGGTTTACCTTTTCCCCATGTGAGAGCCCCCATCTTTGTTTTGCTCTCTCTAACATTTTTAAAAAGTCAGAATGAAAGCAGTTTTTTCACTTCCTGGTTCCCGGGTCGGTGAGAGTTCTGCTTTGTGATTGGCTGTTTAGACAGCTTGTTGACGTCACAGCAGCTCGCACTGTGGAACTCCCACTAAACTACACTGATCTCAAACTGCACGTCGAAAAAGGCAAACTTCTCGCAAGATCTTTGTGGGCAGCTTTCTTCTGGGCCAGCGATGAATGCCTTTGCTTCACCGCTGACTGCAAATTCCGGGCCAATAGATTCTCATCTAAGAAATAGTGATCCTCTTACTGCATTTAAGAGCTGATTTACTTTGTTTTTACTCAATTATTCGAACAAAATTAATAGTGAACAGACCTCCCTCCTCCTAAAGCAAACTATGTATTGTTTAATTCCATAATTAAAATTAAACAGAAGATTCTACCTGGTTTGCTGGCTTTTGCAACAAGAGGCAGGAATTCCTTAGATGTGTAGAAGCCATGTTCCACTGTTAAGCCTTCAAAGATGTGATCTCTCTTTGGCCCTGGTAAACCTGTGGAAATGCAGATTGCTCCATTAAATGATAATGCTCCGAGTACGAGTTCTGTGTAGCCCTTTGCATCTCTAGAATGAACATAGTGCTTTCGTAATCATTTTTACTGTCTGCAGATCTCACAGACACAGCGTCGGTATAAGCTATCTTCTCCAACAAAAAAAGATACATTGTCCCGCAATTTGCCATCAACGGTGAAGCAAAGGCATTCGCGGCTGGCCCCGAAGTAAGCTTCGCACAAAGATCTCGCGACCTCTGGCGAGAAGTTTGGCTTTTCCGACGTGCAGTTGGAATCGACGTCGTATAGTGGGATTCCCACAGCGCGATCTGTTGTGACGTCAACAGGCTGTCGAGGCAGCCAATCACATGGCAGAATTCTCACAAACAGGGAACCAGGAAATAGAAAGCGCTAATAATCAATCACTTTTCAAAAAATTTACAGAGAGCAAAATAAAGATTGGGACATAGAAACATAGAAACATAGAAGATAGGAGCAGGAGTAGGCCATTCGGCCCTTCGAGCCTGCTCCGCCATTCAATGAGATCATGGCTGATCATCCAAATTCAGTACCCTGTCCCTGCCTTCTCCCCATATCCCTTGATCCCTTTAGCCTTAAGAAATATATCCAACTCTTTCTTGAATATATTTAATGAACTGGCCTCCACCGCCCTCTGTGGCAGAGAATTCCACAGGTTCACCACTCTCTGGGTGAAGAAATTCCTCCTCATTTCAGTCCTAAATGGCTTACCCCTTATCCTTAGACTATGACCCCTGGTTCTGGACTCCCCGGCCATCAGAAACATCCTTCCTGCATCTAGTCTGTCCAGGCCTGACAGAATTTTATAGGTTTCGATGAGATCCCCTCTCAATCTTCTAAACTCCAGTGAGTATAAGCCCAATCGACACAATCTCTCCTCATACGTCATTCCTGCCATCCCAGGTATCAGCCTGGTGAATCTTCGCTGAACTCCTTCCATGGCAAGAACGTCCTTCCTCAGATAAGGCGACCAAAACTGCACACAATACTCAAGGTGCCGTCTCACCAAGGCCCTGTACAACTGTAGCAAGACATCCTTGTTCCTGTACTCGAACCCTCTTGCTACGAAGGCCAACATACCATTTGCCTTCTTAAACGCCTGCTGCACCTGCATGCTTACCTTCAGTGACTGGTGCACAAGGACACCCAGGTCTCTTTGCACTTCCCCTTCTCCCAATCTATTGCCATTCAAATAATAATCTGCCTTCCTGTTTTTGCCACCAAAGTGGATAACCTCACATTTATCCACATTATAGTACATATTCGATTAAGGTAGAAACTGAAATATCATGAACAAACTTTTTTTTAAATTATTTATTTTAAAATTTACTGATTCTTAACTTAATGGAGAAATTTGACATTCCACCAACATAAAATTAGTTTATCATGGCCAGAACGGTTGTTCATCAGTAGTTATTACTTAGATTGCTGTTAAAAACCCAGTTACACCTCATTTGAATGGGCCTAACTTTTTATGGGGTTTCTAACAGCGATATTTGTTCGGAAAAGGGGAAGTTTTAGTCAGATCAGTGATTTCACTGATTGTTGGCTCTTGGGGGTGGTAGATGTTGGGGGGGGGTGGGGGCGGGGTGGGGGTGGGGGCGGTGTCCACAGCACAGCCTGTGGAGGAGCAGTGAATAACTGACCGCAACTTCAGGATTTCTGTGTTAGGCTGCACATGCGCTAAATCCTGAAGTTTTTTTTTATTCGTTTATGGGATGTGGGCCTCGCTGGCAAGGCCAGCATTTATTGCCCATCCCTAATTGCCCTTGAGAAGGTGGTGGTGAGCCGCCTTCTTGAACAACTGCAGTCCGTGTGGTGAAGGTACTCCCACAGTGCTGTTAGGGAGTGAGTTCCAGGATTTTGACCCAGCAACGATGAAGGATCGGCGATATACTTCTAAGTCAGGATGGTGTGTGACTTGGAGGGGAACTTGGATGTGGTGGTGTTCCCATGCGCCTGCTGCCCTTGTCCTTCTAGGTGGAAGAGGCCGCGGGTTTGGGAGGTGCTGCCGAAGAAGCCTTGGCAAGTTGCTGCAGTGCATCTTCTAGATGGTACACACTGCAGCTACGGTACGCCGGTGGTGGAGGGAGTGAATGTTTAAGGTGGTGGATGGGGTGCCAATCAAGCGGGCTGCTTTGTCCTTGATGGTGTCGAGCTTCTTGAGTGTTGTTGGAGCTGCACTCATCCAGACAAGTTCCATCACACTCCTTACTTGTGCCTTGTAGATGGTGGAAAGGCTTTGGGGAGTAAGGAGGTGAAACACTCGCCACAGAATACCTAGCCTCTGACCTGCTCTTGTTGCCACAGTATTTATGAGGCTGGTCCAGTTGCGGTCAGTTTGAAAGGCGAAATCCCCATGTGAAAGCCCCAATCTTTGTTTTACTCTCTGTAGCATTTTTGAAAAGTCAGGATAAAAGCAGCTTCTTCATTTCCTGCTTCCCTATCTGTGAGAATTCTGCAATGTGATTGCTGCTTAGACAGCTTGTTGACATCACAGCAGACCGTGCTAGGGATACCCCATTATGTTGCACTGAAATCACTTGCGCGTCATCTCGCCACAGAGATCACAAGACCTTTGTGGGCAGCTTTCTTCAGGGCCAGGAGCGAACGTCTTTGCTACATCACTGATTGCAAATTCCGGGCCAATAATTTCATAAATTTCTATGTGAATGTACCCTTAATCATACAACAATTCATAAATATATATCTATGTAATAGCTTCATAAATTGAGAGCGTACATCTTTGAAAACCAAAATTAAATACCCGACAATTACCATGTCACCCAGAATTTTGAATGTTGGAACTGTTATGTTCCTTCATCTAGTTAAACTAACCGAAAACAAATTTTGTGACGCTATATCCAAATTAGCTACTACTTTAAACTTGGAGAACAAAGGGTCTAATTACCTGATTATTCACTCCACTTGAACAATATCTTCCTTAATACTATGGTCTAAAAAAAAATTAGTTGATATGATGCTGTCGCGTATTTGAATTTAGTTTCACTGTGATGCGACATTTAAAATCTGGATTCTAATTCCAAAAAAACTGATTTTCCAATGTGAATGATTATTATCTGTGCTTTTGTTTATTGGCTTTTTCTATATTTTACTTTTGACATCCTTTCAAATGTGAAATTTACAGATCGAGAATTCTAACAATAATTACATTTAAAGAGGGAGCTACGGTTTATTATGATGGGGTTGTTAAGCATGCAACTTTATTTTTTTCAGTTTAGTTCTCTTCCTTTATGGTTGATTTGGTAATATTTATTGGAACTGATAGGTAAGATTTCTTCTTTTGTCTGCCAAAAGTATTTAACATATTAAGAAAAGATGCAACAATATTGGCCCTGAATTTCCGACCGGAGGAAAATCTATGAACTGACTTGCTGGTTCCGCAGATCCCGAGGCTTGCGATCCTGGGCCTCTCCTCTTCGAAATGCACAGAGGCCCACGTAGCCCAGGGGCACAAGCGGTTCGCAAGCGCCCCTGGGATCACGTGGGCCAGACGACCCAATCAAAGAAGGGAATCTCCCTTCATACTTTTGACAGTTCTGTACGCATGACTGTGGGGATGACTGCAAAAATGCACCAACACACTGAAATAAATTTTAAAAAAACATTACATATATAAAATTAATTAAAATGCCATGTAATTAAATATTTTAAACAAAAATTAAATAATTTGAAAAATAAATTTAAATGTTTTAAAAGGGCTAAAAATAGCCTTACCTTATTGCACAGGTTTTTTAATGTTTAAATGATTGAAAAAAATGTATTTTTATGTTATTTTAAACTCTTATGCTGGTAAAAGCAGCCCCCTTACAGCTGCTTTTACCAGGCGTAAGAATTCTATGGCCTTTCAGCGGGCGGAAGTTGTGCAAATAGCGCAGCTAACCACCCGCAGAGGCCCTTCTCCTGGGGATGCGTACGATCTGTCAAGAAGATTCTTGACAGATCGCAAGTGCCGGGTTTTAGCGCATGTGCTTTGCACCCCTAAACCCGGCACTTGCATGGCCCCTATGGGCGCATACACACTTTGTACGGGTCGCAAAATTCAGCCCATTATATTTTATAGAAGTAAATCTGTAAATGTGCCAAATAAGTATCAGGTTGGCTTTGTTGGTAGCACTCACCTCTGATGGTGCATTCACACTGTAGACAGTGAACTGAGAGTGAATCACTCAAATTGAGCTTGGAGAGCCGAACCATACTGGTTCCTCCAAAACCCAATCTTACTTCCTGTGTTTAAACTGAAGACTATTGACATTCAGATGGATGTTAACCAAACAGTTTAACTGACCATTCATCCCCATGCAATTGCATGGGGCCCTGAGTGGATCCAGTGATACGTTTGTCTAGTAAAATGTGGGGTCTCCAAACTGAAATTTGTACAGGGCCCACACAAGGGAAACATCGTCCCTGTTTATCTCAATGGCCCGGAATTTGCAGTAGTAATAATGGCGAGGCTGTCAGCGCTCGCCGTTATTACTGTATAAAACTGACAGCAATGTCTGGCGTCTGCACAGGCGCAGTTAAATGTGGAAATCCGGAAGTTGCTGTCAGTGATACCCTGCTCCTCTACAGGGTGTGCTATTGCGGTCTTCGCAGATGGTATCATCTAGAAATCACTGATTTGTCGCAAACTTCAACCATTGACACTCTATTATCACTGTAAGGAGCAATGATCAATCAGGAGTAACTGAGTTTTTAATGGTGCGCTAAGTCATAATTACTGCTGAACAACCTCTCAGGCCCTGAAAAAATAATTTTACAAATGTGAAGTCTCATTCCCTCAGAAGAACATTTAAAAATTGCAGATTTTTAATAAAAATAAAAATAATGTTTTTGTTCTGATATTTACGTTTCTCCCTTAACCCCATTTGTATGTCCCAATCTTTATTTTGTTTTCTGTACAATGATTTTAATGTGATTTCTATTCCCTGCTTTTTATTTCCTGCTTTGTTGTCTGTGAGAATTCCACAATCTGGTTGGCTGATCAGCCTGCCTGCTGCCTGCCCTGTTGCTGAACACCACAGATCCCCTGTAGAAGGCACCAAATTGAAACTGAACGAAAAAGAGGAAGTCTACGCTCTAGAGCCTGCTAAATCTTTGTGGACAGCTTTTGTCGAGGTCAGCAGCGAGCACCGTTCCTTTGCCGCTGACCGCAAAATCCAGTCCATCATTGTTTGTGGGATGCTGTGTGCAAAATGGCTGCTGTGTTTGCCTGAAGTACTTTACAATGTTTTTGAAATGCATGATAAGGTGTGATGATTGCAAGTCTTTCTTCTAGACTGTTGTGTGCTACATTGAATACACAATTTTTTTCTATCTTGGGGATTATGAACTTCTGTTCCACCATGTATTACTTCAAACCATGAATATAAATATATCTGTTTATATCCAAGTCTTGTATCTAGTGCCTGTCTTTCATCTTTCAAAAAGTTTCATTTTGTTATAGATGCAAAACAATTTTTAAAGAAGAGAAAACAAGCGAGGCACTTTCGGTTTGTTTTTTCTGACCTTGATAAATCTAGCCTCTCCTCAAAGGCAGCAGCCTAGATTTACAATCAGCTGTCGCCTACAAAAATGTCCCTCCCTGATTCACCTCTAATTTTCCTAAGATTGTGCCTGTTTAGTCCTCTTCCCCACAGTAAGCAGCTGAGCAGTGGTCTTAAAGTGGCACACCCAAGTTAAACATCTTAGCAGCTAAACGTCGTAACTATGTTCCAAATGCCAGAGTACGTGAAGAAAGAAAGAAAGACTTGCATTAACATAACGCCTTTCACGACCACCGGACATCCCAAAATGCTTTACAGCCAATGAAGTACTTTTTCAAGTGTAGTCACTGTTGTAATGTAGGAAACATTTGAGCAATGTCATAGGGCTAGATTTTCAGTATAGACAGTTTTGGGGCGCTAACCTTAGCGCCCGCCCGAAGTTAGCGCCTGCCCCAAAGTAGCGCCCCGTTGCCGGAAATTCAGTGGCTTCGCCCTAAGAGAGTGGTGGAGCGCTAAAAGAGGCGTTCCACTCCTACCTTTAGGCGCTAAGCCGGCGGTCCAGAGGGATAGCGCCCAGGCGGGGCGCAGCGCGGGTGCGGTCATTTTTGCACTGACAGCAGACCCCGTGGTGCCGACCAGCTGTTAAAGGGGGAAGGGACGAATTGGTCTGCTGCCACGTCCTGCACACTGCAGCCTTGCAAAGAGGCCTCAACACTGCTGCTCAGCCCCAGGGAGTCATGGCAACGCCAGAGAAGGCCCGTCAGCGTGCCCTGCGCTTCTCAGAGGGTGATCTGGACATAATGGTCACAGCTCTGGAGGTGAGGCGCAAGATCTTGTTTCCAGAGAGTGGGAGGAATCCAACCCACCATGACTACACCAAAGCCTGGAAGCAGATCGCCCAGAGGGTGACGTTCACCGGCGATGCCCCCAGGACCCACAAACAATGTCGTAAAAAATACAACGATCTGACCAGGATTGTGAAGGTGAGTAGCCTTTCCAGTCTCCTCCTCATTCTTGCATGTACACCTGACATGATGGGCAAAGGGAGCTGAAAGTCCTATTGGCCAGCCCTCAGCCAGCAGCATTGGGACAGTCATGAGCATCAAATGGCCATTCGGCACTCTACACTTTGGCCAAGCTATTCCACCATGGGAGGCAGTGCACTCTACATCAGGGCTTCACTCTGTCCAAGCTGTTCCACCATGGGAGGCAGTGCACTCTACATCAGGGCTTCACTCTGTCCAAGCTATTCCACCATGGGAGGCAGTGCACAGTGCATCAGGGCTTCACTCTGTCCAAGCTATTCCACCATGGGAGGCAGTGCACACTACATCAGGGCTTCACTGCGCACTTACAGCCCGTCCTTTCTCTTGCAGGCTAAAGTAGCGTTTAATCGCCAGGCCCGTGCCAGGGGTGGCCGCGCCAAGCTGCAGAAGCTCACTCGGCTGGAGGAGCGCGTGTGTGTGCTCATGGGAGCCCGTGTGATTGTCCCCACAGCGTGCGGTGTATCCGACCCTCCACTGCCCGGCAATGGTAAGGACCTCGCCTTTTGGCCCTCTCGCGTCGCACTGGCCCATCCGAGCTACCTCCTTTGCCACTGTCCCACCAATGCGCTGAATGCCACCAGTCCTAACTCCCTCGCTGACGCCGTCTCCTCACTCTGAAGCTACTCTTGTGCATTCCTGCTTTCAGCTGGTGACGACCAGGACCCTGAAGCTGCCAGTGACAGCACCTCCGACCAGGAGGAGGAGGAGGAGCAAGCCGGACCTTCGGGGGAACAGTCACGTCCCGCAGGAGAGGAGGAAATGCTTGACACCTCCTCACTGGACGAGTGCCTGGAGGAACTGTCGCAGGGCAATGCAGCTTCTGGGACCAGTGGCGTCCAGCCACCCAGCAGCCGTGCGCGTGGCCCGCGGCCTTCCCCTCAAAGGGGGGAAGGATCAGAGGGGAGTGCTGCTGTTCGGCACACTCGCCGCCACCAACGCGGCAAGGGTCCCCTAGTTCGGCCCCCTCCTCCCCAGCGGGAGAGTCGCAACTCCAGTCCGGACACCTTCACTTCGGAGGAGGTGCGGAAGCTGGATAAGATGGCCGAGGACTCGGACCGGCGCCACACGGAGCTCATGAGCGTGGTGGGGCGCATGCCTGAGGCCATCGAGCCGCTGGCGACCAGTGTGCGCGAGTTCGGGGCAGCAACTGCCGCGAGTGGCCGCATGCTGACTGATGCCGTCAAGACCCTGGCGGCTGTGATGCGCGCGCACACCAGGACCACAGGGGCACTCACTGCTGCCACACGCGCTGTCTCAGGCAGGCATCGCCAGGGCAGCCGCCGCGCTGGACCATCCCAGCAAGCCGCCCCTCGGCTGATTGCTGCGGATCCTGCAGTGCGGGCCCGGCCGAGTGCCACCGCGCCACAGCACCAGCCAGCGCATCCCAGACGCCAGCTGGCCCACATTGCGCCATCCGTCGCCGCCATTCCCCCACTGGGGCGTCAAGGGCAAGCGGCTGCAGCTGATGGTGGCCAGGCTCAGGTGCGCCACTCAGCAGACGGCCCCTCGAGGCCCAAACGCCGTGTAGGCCGCCCCCCAGCGGCATCTGGCGGAAGGCCATCTGAGCCTCAGGCGCCTTCCCCCAGCCTCGCAGCAGCCACTGGGCAGAGCTTGCGAAGGAGCAGCAGGCCGGGCAGGGGAGGCAAAAGGCTGGCCAAGGTCTCGCCCTCGCGGGCCACTCAGTTGAGGGTGTGGGCAGCTTTCCTTTAATATGGCGGTGGCCATCTTTATTTTGCCCATGGTTGTGTTGTTGGAGGGCTTATTTTTTGCGTTAGGCCGACGTTGAGGCCCGGTTTGAAGAAAGATGGAGTGACTCCTCCCCAGTTTGTGGGAGTGAGTCGTTTGTTGGGCTTTTTGTGGGGCCCGTTTATTGTTTTTGGGGATTCATGTGGGAAGGGCTTTTCATTTTTGTGCAATAAAAAATTATCTTTATTCATGCAGTCTCCATGGTTGTTCTTCTTAGTGTTTGTTGGCTTCGCCGGTTGAGGGCTTGCGGAGCGGCTGCATTCATCTTCCCTCATGGCCCCTGGCCATTCCCTGACAGGGGGCTTAGAAGTACCGTGTAATAAGGTGGCGTCGTGTGGCCCTTGGCCCTGGTCGCTCCCTCCTGGGAACGTACTCCTGCTGCTCCTCCTCCTCCTCCTCCTCCTCATGCTCCTCCTGCTCCTCCTCCTGAGGTGCAGGTCCAACGTCAGGTGGCAGTGCCTGAGTCCTGCGGATAGCCATGTTGTGTAGCATGCAGCAAACCACCACAAATTGGGAGACCCGGTCCGGCGAATACTGGAGAGCTCCTCCGGAGCGATCAAGGCAGCGGAACCGCTGCTTGAGGACCCCAATAGTTAGCTCGATGATGTTGCGGTTGGTTTGATGGCTCTCGTTGTAGGCCTCTTCAGCAGCGGTCCTGGGCGCGCGGAGCGGGGTCATGAGCCAGGTGCACAAAGGATAGCCTTTGTCCCCGATGAGCCATCCTCTTGGGGGAGGCTGTGCCTGGAACATGTCATGCACAGTACTCTGCCGCAGGATAAAGGCATCGTGGCTGCTGCCTGGGAAGCTGGCATTGACTGCCATGATGCGCTGCTTGTGGTCACATACCAGCTGCACATTCAGAGAATGGTAGCCCTTCCTGTTGCGATACTGCTCGCCATGCTCCAGAGGGGCCCGCAAAGCCACATGCGTACAGTCAATGGCGCCCTGCACCAAGGGGAATTCCCCGAGTCTGGCAAATCCCAATGCGCGCTGATGCTGGCTCTCGAGGGCCATGGGGAAGGAGATGAATTGGCTTCTCCTTCTGAACAGTGCTTCGGTCACCTGGCGGATGCAGCGATGCGCACCATACTGGGAGATGTTTGCTATGTCCCCAGCAGCGTATTGGAAGGAGCCGGTGGCATAGAAGTTCAATGCCACCGTCACCTTCACTTCCACCGACAGAGACGTCCTGCACCTGAGCTTTGGCCGCAGATCTCGGTGAAGCAGGTGGCAGATCTCTGCAATCACCTCCTTTCGGAATCGGAGCCTTTTAACACATCGCGCGGCACTCATGTTTAGGTAGGAGCGCTGCTGGCGGTATAGCCTGACTGGGTAAGGCCTACGTGGCCGACGCCTGTAGCCCCCTCTGCCTCTAGCCAGGGCTGCCCCTCTCACAATGCGTCTGCGAGCCCTACGGACATGGCGCTGCAGCTCCGCGTTGGCACCCCATGCAGGCCCCATCAAATCCTGGCAAACAGTCTAATTTCCAAATGGCCACTTGCAGCGCTATGGCCTGAGTCCAAAAATACCTGGCTCTTGCTGCTTGAAACCAGTTAGCTATCCTCCTTGTTGTGTCTCCAGAAATGCGTTGCACAAGACTGTTTTCTGAAAAAAGGCTGGCCTTTATACTGGAGAGGACGTTCCCTTTAATTAGCGCCCCCCGGGGCCCGCGCTGGTTGTGTTGCGTTCCTTTTTCCAAACACTCCGGCCGCCCGCCGCACAATGGGGCGGTCCGACTGAAGTTTGGAATCGGGGCGGCCAAAGGGCGTTGCACGAGGATGTGATGTCATTTTCTGCGCGCGCATCCGGGCGGGCGCTAAACTTTGCGCCGGCGCTAACGGGCAACTTAATTTGGGGCGGGGCGCAAACTGCGCTGCGCCCGGGCGCTACACGCATAGCGCCCGGAAATCACTTCTCTTAAGGCGCTAACTGCTGGCGCAAGCGACTGAAAATCTAGCCCATAGGGTATAAGAACATAAGATCATAAGAAATAAGAGCAGGAGTAGACCATTTGGCCCCTCGAGCCTGCTCCGCCATGCAATAAGATCATGGCTGATCTTCTACCTCAACTCCACCTTCCTGTACCATCCCCATATTCCTTGGTTCCTTTAATATCCAAAAACCTATCGATCTCTGTCCTGAACATAATCAACGACTGAGCTCCACAGCCCTCTGGGGTAGAGAATTCCAAAGATTCACCACCCTCTGAGTGAAGAAATTTCTACGCTTCTCAGTCCTAAATGGCCGACCCCTTATTCTGAGACTGTGTCCCCGTGTTCTAGACTCTCCAACCTGGGGAAACATCCTCCCTTGTCAAGCCCTGTAAGAATTTTATACGTTTCAATGAGATTATACCTTGAGACAGACAAATTCAAGTAGGGTGCTGGCACATGTAGTTGAATTACTATGCTGTAGCAGTTAAACACTAGTCTAGAAATAGATTCCAAGAACAGCAACAACTTATGATCAGGCTGAGTAACTACTACTGTAAAATCGAGGAGTAGTTCTTTGGAAATCATGGCCGTAATTTTCCTTATCTCGGTGGGTCCTGTGCGGCCGGGGTCTGTGGCGGGTCGCGACCCCGCTGCTGGCTCCATCCCGCTGTACAAAATGAACTTACCTTAGTTGGGCCTATTAAGCCTGCCCAGCGTGTTACCCAGCCCAATGCGATGGAGCGGGTCTGGTGATGTCATTCATGATGTGTTTTATGCCGGGATCCTTAAAGGGACCATGGCCACATTAAATTTTAAGTTTGATCTAACATAGTGGGTGTTGAATCTTTACTGTACAATCAGATAATAAAAGTGACAAAGAAATATTTAAATAACATTATCATTAAGTAATATGACTCCATTAACAATTACGATCAATAATATCATTAAAAATGTACATTAATTGGGAAGTTATTGGTGCTTTAGTCACAAATTTATAGACTTTTGTATCAGTAACTGGCACAAATAAAAGATGTGTGTGTATAGGTAAGACATAAAATTAAGCAGATTTAAAATGTAATTGTAAAGGGGTGGATTTACAATCTTATGCAAGTTCAACGGAAGAGCTGCGGAATCTCTGACAAACAGTGTAAGTGGTGCTTATAATGTGTTTCTGGGATTTATGCAACTCTTCTGTTGAAGTTAACAATGGACAAGTGAAATTCACCCCCAAAGTTTCAGACTGAAAAAATAAATTAGTCATATTCAGGGACTGAAAGCAAATTGAACCAGTGGAATGAATGATGAGAATGAAATTGTTGTGGTTGATGACTTGATTTAATGTGTAACTGGACAATCACAGTATACTGTGAGAAAAACCTGACCAGAAACAACACAAACATTTACTTAAATGGTATGTGTCATTTTTTATAGTGCAGATCAATTCACTGCAATTACTATTGAGTTAGAAGGCAACAGCCGAGAATGACCTGTGAATAATGTATTTCCCTCACCATTTACATCCCTGCAGGAATTTCTGAATTAACATTTACCTGTAGCTTTTCAAGTAGAACAGAATCCCCATCAATCTGTTAGCTGATGTAATCAACCTGGTTTTATTTTGGTTTGTTTTCCATGCTGTCAAGTAATCAGTTTGGAGCAATGGCCACGGAACTCACGCCTCAGGTTGACAGACGTGGTTCCCGAGCTGTGTGAATCCCGAGGCCATGCAGGGAATTTCAAAAAGTAGGGGGAAAGAGGCTCTTCAGTGTCTGTAAAGTACCTCATAATGATTTCAATTTTGGGTCCCTCGCCGCTGCAGGTCGGGTCGGCTCCACGCTGACAGATGTGCCTGTGGGAAAGGCGCATGGGAATGAGCTGACATCGAGTTCCTGACCCGCTGTCAAAAAAAAAACAACTTTCCCACCCGACCTGCCAGCCGATCGCGCCCCCTACCACCACGAGAAATTCAGCCCAGAGCCTCTGACTTCTTAATCTCATAAAGAGTCCGAGAGGTAAAATAGCACTTGTTTGTTATTAACAGTTTTTGATTTTTGTTTAAAGATCAAAAATATCAATGCTAACTTATATCTAAAAATGCTACCATGTAAGTTTTGCGATTTAAGCTTTATTTTAAAAAAATGCAAGACAGCAAGTTCTGCAATTCCCTCCCTAAACCTCTCTACCTCTCTTTCTTCCTTCAAGACACTCCTTAAAACCTACCTCTTTGACCAAGCTGTCCTAATATCTCTTTATGTGGCTCAGTGTTAAATTTTGTCTGATTACACTCCTGTGAAGTGCCTCGGGGTATTTTACTGCATTAAAGGCGCTATATAAATGCAAGCTGTTGTACTTTAACTAAGCCAAGGAAATATTTATTACAACAGTGAAATGGGATTAAGTCTGCAGTTGTACCGCAGACACTGTCCTTAGACCAATATCTGTATAGTGCAGTGCTCAGCTGATGGGTCTTAGCTACAATACTGACTGGGGGAAAAATTGGGTGAGTAGCGCCACCTGTTAGCGCCTAAAGAGGCAGTCAGTGGCTGTAGCGCCACTGGCTGCGCCTCCCGCGATATTCAGCAGGGGCGCTAATGGTGGCGTTAGACATTTGCGCTGCGCTGCCACCGATGACGTCATCGGTGTGCGCAGCGCCCCGTTCACGCCCCGTTCGCGATATTTGGTAGCGAACGGCGCAGTTGCGCCGTTCGCTACCCGCGCCCGGTTCACGGGGCCTTACTGTGCCGGCAGAGGCGCAAGTTAAGGTGGAGGTGCGGGGCGGCCGCCTGCCAGCACCTCCATCCCCGGCCTCCTGGTCCCCCCCCCCCCCCCCCCGCGGCATTGCCGGCTGTTTCCCGAGAGCCCGGCACTTCTCCTTGGTGCCGGGCTCTTTTGCCGGCACTCGCGATCGGGGCTCACGCTGTTGCAGGCCCCTCCCCCTTAACAGTGGGAGGAAGGCCTGCAGTACCGCAGCGTGCCGTGCCGCAGCGTGTGGCGGCGCTGCGGCACGTAGCGCTGCGAAATTCACTTTCAGCGCCCTAAGAGGGACGCGGAGCGCCTCGAGCCACGCCCCGTCTCCCTCTAGGGGCACTTCAACTGAATTTGCGGCGATCGCTAATGTGGCGATCGCGGCGCAAATTCCAGCGCCTAGGCGAACTTTGCGCCGCTTGGGCGCCTCAGGCCAATTTCTAGGCACTGTGTCTTACAAGGAGCTTAGTAACAGGAGAGCTCTACGTTGCTTCCATGTATGCACATACACAGATTACTGCTCCTTGTGGGTAATTTTTAATGTAGTAAGTGCGCCAGTGCCAGGGATGGTTCTCTTTTATGGGTAAAAGAATTAAAAATAAACTTATAACATTCCCAGAGAGTCCAAGGAATCAACTGATAACTTTTGAAACATGGGGCTGGATTTTGCCAGCCCTGTGGAGGCGGGTATGGAGGCGGAACTGCCGGGAAAATGGCAGAACCCGCCTCTGTGCCATCTTGCCAGGAGGTGGGTAGCCGTCCCGTGCTGGGTCCTGTCTCCTTGGAGGCGGGAAGGGATTAAAGCCTATTAACTGCCTGAACAGGTAGCTAACAGGTAGAAAATAGGATTATCCCCATTTTGCCCACACAAGTACAGGCTTCCCGAAGGCTCCGAAACCCGCCAGGTCAGCAAGGCGAGTAGTGCATCTGCGGGGCTGGGGGGGGTGGGGTGGGGGTGGGATGCAAAAGTATGCTGTGAAGGTAAGTGATGGGTGCAAGTGTGGCAAGGTAAGTATCTGAGGTAAGTGCAAAGTGTTAGAAAAAGTGTACTTACCTTTGTTTCTTCCTGCAGGCTTCAATCGGTGGGTATGCGGAGAGTCTCAGACCTCCACAGCAGAGATGACAGATGGCCGTTGCATTCTCCAAATTTTTGACAGATGAAACGTCATACGTTGAAATTCTCTGTAACCAGCTTTCCCTTAATTGGCCTGCTAAGCCCGTTGGGCAATCAAGGGAAAATAGCGTGGGTTGGCCAGAAGTTGATGGAGGCGGGACTGAAACCCAACAAGTGGGAGTCCCGCCTCCAAAAGCTCCCCATTGGCAAAATCCAGCCCGTGGTTTCACAGTCCAATTGGTGTGAGACTGCCTACTTTAAAATGTCTCATGATTTTTGCTTCAGGTTGTAAGGTGTCCGAATTCCAACCTTGCTCCCAATTTATACTGCCACATTAATGTTGATATGCACCCAAGTTTATATTTCACTGACACGAAAGTGTTAGCATAACTGCAGTCCCAGAGTTCGAATGGACATGCAGTCACTATCGTTTCACCTTAGTAGCTACTCATAGCCATGGAGGGATCACATACTGTTTGACTGCCTCATTCAGTTCTAAATCTCATTGGCCTCAGTACGGTCACTAATGGAATTATCAAGATGGAGACATTAACAGCAAGTTCCCCAGAGGAACTGACACCATTCGATGGAGCCTGGTGAAACATGCCATTACTGGGGGAGGCTGGGGTAACATGGACGCTTCGTTCACTGAGATCAAATAATCCTTTCATGCTTCGGGCTTAGAAGTTGCTGCTTGTTCCCTGAACCCAACATTCAAAGCATAATTTACACACATAAGGTTACTTCAAAGCTTTTTGACCTCTAATGTTTAACCTTTAAAGCAAATCAATAGACTTCGAGATATACTAATATGATGATATCTGCAAAGTTGCGCCCCAAAATACTTTCAGGAATTGTTCAGTTTGTGTATATGTATGTGTGAATGTGAGATAGATATAATATATATACACTCAGCATAATACAGCCATTTTAGTTCTTGCTAGACAATTGAGATTAATTAGAGTTTTTTTAAATATTATTTGATTAAGCAGAAGGAACAACTTTTTCAATTTTAATATTTTTTCTCTCTTATACTTAGGTGTTGAAGGAGATGAAAATTCCTCAGATTCGGAATCCCTCGCTTCCGCCTCCAGAAGAATTACCGGAAAGCTTCCATGCTAAGATAGCCCTGATTGGATGTGGACCTGCCAGCATCAGTTGTGCTTCCTTTTTGGCTCGATTAGGCTATTCGGACATCACAATATTTGAAAAACACGAATATGTTGGAGGTTTGAGGTAGCTTTTGTGTTTTGCTTCCATGACCGTGATTAAGTTGAGACATTGTACAAAGTAGTTGCGCTCTGCCTGCCGTTTCATAATGTGCTCTACCAACTGTTGTCACTTTCTGTAACTAAAATTGTACACTGCAAATCTAAACATCTTGCAGTTGACAATAGTATTTACTTTTAATCATTCACTATGCTTTTCTCCTACTTCGAGAATATATTATACTGAGATTAGAAAGAAAGGCGCCTGGTAATTATCCAATCGTAATATGCTTATTTGTTTAGACTTGTGTTAATAGCCACTAGTTGTACCAGACCACAGCTGCATCTATGTAATAGTGAAGTGTTCGACTTGAGCCTAATTTAGGTAGTTCATTAAAAAAAGACTATAATATAGTTGCTAGGAGGCTATTGAGTTAAATTCAGATCATGAGGCAGAAATTCCGGTCCCTACGGGTGTGTACGCGCTGTGTACTCACCTGTAGGGCCAACGGAAATGCCGGTTTTAGGTATGCACTGCGCATGCGCTGGAAACCGGCATTTCTGATCTGTCAAGAAAGCTCTCGACAGATCCTCCGACTGCCCGGGAGAAGGGCCTCTGCGGGGGGAGAGTTCTGTTTTTTGGAGACCCTCCGCCCGCAGAAAACACTTACAATTCTTGCGCCTGGTAAAAGCAGGCACAAGGCCTGCTTTTACCAGGATAAGAGTTGAAAAAAGTTTTTTAAAAATTTCCACTGATTTATCATTTAAAAATACTTTAAAGAAAGGTAAGTTTATTTTTAGCCCCGTTAAAAACTTTAATTTTTTTTTCAAAAAATAAAATTTTTGTTTAAAATACTTACTTTATGTAATTTAAAGTCATTTTAAAATGTGGATTTTTAAAAAAATGTATTTAAAGTTTTACTATGTTTTTGGGGGTGATCTCTGTTCATATGTTTGACAGGTCTTCCTGTCAAATGTACGAAGGGAGATTCCCTTGTCTGATTGGCGAACCGCCTGCGCCTCTGGGATACATGGGCCCTGCACACTGGCAGTTTGGAGAGGCCCAGCAACGGAACTCTGTGCCTCCCGGGAGCCCTCCGGTCTTGGCGCAGATTTTTCCAGACCGCAGCTCTCCGCCCGCGGGAGGCCTGCGAACGGAATTTCTGGGCCATACATATCTTTTTTTTGCTTGATTTTCTTTTTTATTGAAGTTTGCATTGTGCACAACAGTATAGTTGGAGAAAGCAGAGCTCCGTGTATACACACACTGCTGACCAATCTCCCAGTGCCAGAGGCTTTTATGGAAGATTGAAAAGAGCAGATGCACTTGTTTCCCACCCCAGTCGCTTAAGACTGCAGTTATACAACAGCCACCAACCAGTCTGAGTCTGAGACCTGTACTTGCCAGCTGTGATGCACAGATGGCAGAATAGATAAATAAATCTGCAGGTGTGGGCTTCAACACATGCACAGAGCTCCATTCCTCCAGTCACTAATTTTTAATGTTGGGTGTTAAATCCGTGAATCTTGATGTATGGTGTCCTTCAATAAATAGACAGAGACTGCAGAGGAACAATCAACGGTGTTTACTGGATGAGGGTTACTCTAAAAACTAACAGTACAAATCCCTACTCAGGGTTTATATACAGGTGTGGTCACTGCCGGTACTACAGTATACAGGAGCTGTAAAAAGTAGTTCTCCCCTTAAAGGTACATACACTACATTGGGCAAGAGAGGTCTACTTTCTAATAATGTTAAGCAGATACCATCTAAAGTTTTTAAACAAGTTCCCAAGGGCCCAGTGGATTGCTTGTGCACTTTTTAAAATGCGGCTTTGCTCAGGTCTGCCTTATACTGATGCTGTTGAAATTCAAAGCAGTGTAAAATGGACTCTTGGAGGGGATCTTGTACTACTTGGAATTCGTGTGCTTTGAAATCTGAGTCATATTATCTACCGAAAACCACTTTGCATCAGTACGAGAATGCAGCAATAACTGTGTCTTAAAATGTAGACGCAGTCGATTTTCTCTTACATTAAAAGTTGCCTTTTTAGCCGAGCTTCATAATGGCTGGTTATTTTAAACTGCACTTTTAACATTGGATTGATGCCCAAGAGAAGGCCTCACAAATGCCAAAAGTGCAATATTAAACTCTGCTATCATTGGTGTTCTGCAAAATCTGTTTCACTTAGATGTAGGGCAGAACCAGAATCGTTACAGATCCATCTGCTCTGTGAAATGGTGAAACTAAGGTATCAGACCGCCTTGAATTTTAAACAATTGCAATTGCTCCAAATGATTTGTGACAGTTATCAGAGCGACAATGTTATTGATGATTTTCTGATGGAAACCTAAAACTCTTGCGTCTAATTACTTTTAAATGCTTCCACTACAGTATTAAAATGAATGACATAAAATAAATTAGCCTTGTTAAAAGGAGATAAAGCAAGTCCTTAACAGGAGAAGTCCATTCTACTGAATTGTTCCATAATCCCAAAAGATTATAATAGGAGATATCTATGCACTTACTGGCATAGAAATTTGTTTAGGCCTGTTTTCGGGCCTTAAATGGCTGGCACGCTGGGAGTGCCTGCCATAAGCCAGAGGCTTGAGGCTCATCCAAAGCTAGGCCTCGAGCCTCATCAGCATATTTCCGGTGAGCTGGAGGCTCCTGTCACACCTCCAGAGGCAGTTCGCTGATGTACAGGCAACTCCTGGGGGGTGGGGGGAGGTGGAGAACGGTGTCGGGGGTGGGGGGGGGGCTAACACGGGCCAGTAGTGGCCAGTAGTAGTGCATGAAGGTAAGTATTAAAAAAAAACTTGCATTTTTGTTGGCGGCCACGGGTTAGGCCTCAGCAAACAGAGGAATGTCTGGGTGGAGCATGCCCAGCTTATCGCCGCTCAGCGTTAACACATGCAAGGGGCCGAGTGCCGTTTATTCCTACTTGTTTAAGCAGTCGCAGCCACCAGGGACGCCTGAATATAACTCAACACAATATGGGGTCAGACGTATTTCAGGTGTCCTTGAGACACAGGACAAAGCCCAGCAAAATTCGTTATTTTTACCCGTTTTATGCCTGAAAAACAGAGTCCAGTTACCTGGCCAATATCCTTGTTTACCATACTGACCTACTAGTTATCAGGTATTTAGTATAGAACTCCACCTGATGTGAGATCATGAACTTTCGCTCTAGTGACATTATGGGGTCAATTTTTGTCCTGCAACCACCCTGATTTGCAGTGGCAGCAGGACAGTAGAGGTAGGCATAAACGGGCCTGCTTAAAACAGAGAGTAGGAATAAACGGGCCATTTTCAGGTTGGCAGGCTGTAACTAGTGGGGTACTACAAGGATCAGTGCTTGGGCCTCAGCTATTCACAATCTACATCAATGATTTGGATGAGGGGACCAAATGTAATATATCCAAGTTTGTGGATGATACAAAGCTGGGTGGGAATGTAAGTTGTGAGGAGGATGCAAGGAAGCTTCAAGGGGATATGGACAGGCTAAGTGAGTGGGCAAGAACATGGCAAATGGAATATAATGTGGAGAAATGTGAAGTTATCAACTTTGGTAGGAAAAATAGAAAAGCAGAGTATTTTTTAAATGGTGAGAGATTGGGAAATGTTGGTGTTCAGAGAGACCTGGGTGTCCTTGTACACGAATCACTGAAATTTAACATGCAGGTACAGCAAGCAGTTAGGAAAGCAAATGATATGTTGGCCTTTATTACAAGAGGATTTGATTATAAGAGTAAAGGGGGGAAAATTTTGGTTGCTTTGCGCCTCCCGTTGGCGCCCTAAGAAGGCGCTAATGGGGCGCAAAGGAACTAGCGCCTGGGCGCGGCGCCACCTACGTCTCCCGCGAAATTCAGCGGGAGGTTAGCGGCGGCGGTAACTGGTAGCACCCCACAGCGCTGCGCCCCGGCCGCGATCTTCGGGAGTGCCCCCCGACTTATCGCCGGGCGCTATGTCCGACGGGGTCAGGGGGGCCTACCTGCGGCCGCGGAGGCGCTATATAAAGGCGAGGTGTGGGGCGGCCATTTTTGTTGCTGGCCGCCTGCCAACACCTGCCTCCGCTGCCGTCCCCAGCCTCCTGACCCGCCCCCCCGTGGAATGCCGGCTGCACTCAAGCTCTCTTGAGTGCGGGGCTCATTTGCTGACACTCCCGATCCCCAGGGGCCCGGCTAGACCCTGGGTCGCGCTGTGCAAGGCCCCTCCCCTTTAAGAAGGGGAGGAAGGCCTGCAATACTGCAGCATGTAGCGCCGCGATATTCCCTCGCTGCGCCCCAAGAGGGAGGCGGGGCATTTCCAGCAGCGTCACGCTTCCCTCTTGGGGCGCTACCACTCAATTTCCATTGTGGGGGCACTAATTTTAGCGCCCCGGCGAAGTTAGCGCCCCCAATTTTTAGCCCAAGATGCCTTACTGCAATTATATAGGGCCCTGGTGAGACCACACCTGGAGTATTGTGTACAGTTTTGGTCTCCTTACCTAAGGAAGGATATACTTGCTATAGAGGGAGTGCAACGAAGGTTCTTGAGATTGATTCCTGGGATTGGGGGGGATTGTCCTATGAGGAGAGATTGAGTAGACTAGGCCTATATTCTCTAGAGTTTAGAAGAATGAGAGAAGATCTCATTGAAACATACAAAATTCTTACAGGACTTGACAGGGTAGATGCAGGGAGGATGTTTTCCCCTGGCTGGGGAGTCTAGAACACGGGGTCACAGTCTCAGAATAAGGGGTCGGCCATTTAGGACTGGGATGAGGAGAAATTTCTTCACTCAGAGGGTGGTGAATCTTTGGAATTCTCTACCTTAGAGGGCTGTGGAGGCGCAGTCGTTGAGTATATTCAAGACAGAGATCGATAGATTTTTGAATATTAAGGGAATCAAGGGATATGGGGATAGTGCAGGAAAGTGGAGATGAGGTAGAAGGTCAGCCATGATCTTATTGAATGGCGGAGCAGGCTCGAAGGGCCAAATGGCCGACTCCTGCTCCTAATTCTTATGCTCTTACGTATGAAAATCTGACTGCGCTCAGCACTGCCAGTTTTCCACTTGTTTAACACCCTGCTCGATGTTTAGGTCAGAAGTGGGGCAGGCATTTGAAGCTCTCATTCAATGTAGGTTGGAGCTTCATGAACATATGCAGAAAAGGGCCTGCAGGAGTCTTGCGAATGCCAGTGAAACCTGTTGGGGGGACAAGGCTCAGCTGGATTTGCAGGCAGAAGCGTATTTAAAAAGCACATATGTTTTACGGGTAAATACGTTTCTTGTAGTTATTTTTGCTTCCAGCTGGCACTTAGGCTTTCGCGAGCCTTTGTGCCAGATGCAGATATTTTAATTTTTTTTTTACCCCGTTGCTTCCTTTATTGGCACCTGAAGGTTTGTCACCAGGAATCATTCGAGGCGATGTGTTTGGAGGAAAAGGGGACCAGTGGAAGGATGCCAGGGTGGTCAGGTGGCCCTAGAGGTGCACTGAGCCCTCCTGCCCACTCCTGCACCCCTACATCTGCAGAAGTAGCAAATCTCATCTTGGCATATGTTGCTGATGGAGGCTTTTCTTCCCAATGATGGCTGTGCCAGCAGGCCCTAAAGTGACACTGTAATTAGATGTGAATACCTGTTTCACCTTTATGCCGGAAGGCCCTTCAGAAGCATCACAATCACAGCGTGTCATGTTTTACATGGTATTGCATGAAAGAAGGCGTGCCAAGGTGATCAGCAGCCCGCTTTGCCTGGCTTGGTCCCGCCTACCAAGCTGCCACTAACCATTTCTGCAGGCTCTCAAAAAGCCAGCTGGGAATGACTGCGGTAACTTGCCTTTCTCAGAGTCTTAATCAGCAGAGGGGAGGTTGCCAAGCTTTGCCATCTGCTGCAAGGTCACCAGCGGCTACCAGCAACACAGAGCTTGCATGTGTGCAAGGACAGTAACAAGTCAGTTGTAGCCTGAAACTTGGCTGCCCCTTGCAGGCATGCTGCAGTGCTGACCAATGGGATGGTGCTGTAGAGTGGCGCAGATGAAAACCATCCTCGCAAGCATCTTGACGCAGCACCAGCTATCTTGACTTCAAAAACCATCCGAGTGCCGGGCTGCATCCTCACTTGTCTGCAGACTCGTGCCTGCACCTATGGAACCCTTTCCCTTCATTCTGGCCTCTAAATGTTTGTCCCCTTCCATTTTAATTGTCTCCAGCCCTTTTAAATTTGACGTACTTGTCTCTTACTAGTGGTATCATCCCAAGCATCAGCAGTTTGCACCTGGAGTTGTGAATCATTAGGCAAATAAGGCTAGACATGAAAATTCAGTGCTACTTGCACTTGGGATTCCGGTAGGTCTTGAAGCAGTGCTAATTAGAATAGAACTGTTTTACAATGCCTCCTTCCATTGGGAACAGTGGGCTCCTAAGTCATTCGTTCATATCACTGGGATAAAGCTTCAAGAAGTACAATTTTTCCACAAACTGTCTGTTCTGATATTGCCTTTCACCAGCAATTCAATATAATAGTAGAGGACCAAAATGTAACAGCAAGTGTACTGATATCTCCAGTTTATAACCTTTAGAAGTTTAGCTTCCCATTTAAGCATGCAGGTTAATATTTGTGTTACTGTGAAGCACTGTACACAATAAATTTAAATTCAAACATGTGTAATGCAAATGTTTTACATTCAAGAAAATTTAGTTCTGCCTAACAATAGTTTGTAATTCACAATATATATTAATGATCTAGACGAGGGAACTAGGTGTAATATCTCCAAGTTGGCAGACGACACAAAGCTGGGTGGGTGTATGTGCTGTGAGGAGGATGCAGAGAAACTCCAGTATGATTTGGACAGGTTGGGTGATTGGGCAGATGCATGGCAGATGCAGTATAATGTGGATAAATGCAAGGTTATCCACTTTGGTGGCAAAAACAGGAAGACAGATTATTATCTGAACGGCAGTAGATTGGGAAAAGGGGAAGTGCAGCAAGACCTGGGTGTCCTTGTGCACCAGTCACTGAAGGTAAGCCTGCAGGCGCAGCAGGCGGTTAAGTAGGCAAATTGTATGTTGGCCTTCATAGCGAGAGGATTCGAGTACAGGAGCAAGGATGTCTTGCTGCAGTTGTACAGGGCCTTGGTGCGACCACACCTTGAGTATTGTGTGCAGTTTTGGTCGCCTTATCTGAGGAAGGATGTTCTTGCCATGGAGGGAGTGTAGCGAAGATTCACCAGACTGATACCTGGGATGGCAGGAATGACGTATGAAGAGAGATTGGGTCGATTAGGCTTATATTCACTAGAGTTTAGAAGAATGAGAGGGGATCTCATTGAAACTTATAAAATTCTAACAGGACTAGACAGACTAGATGCAAGAAGGATGTTCCCGATGGCGGGGGAGTCCAGAACCAGGGGTCACGGTCTAAGGATAAGGGGTAAGCCATTTAGGACAGAGATGAGGAGGAATTCCTTCACCCAGAGAGTGGTGAACCTGTGGAATTCTTTACCACAGAAAGCAGTTGAGGCCAACTTATATTAAATATATTCAAGAAGGAGTTAGATATATTTCTTAAGGCTAAAGGGATCAAGGGATATGGGGAGAAAGCAGGGACAGGGTACTAAATTAGGATGATCAGCCATGATCTCATTAAATGGCGGAACAGGCTCAAGGGGCCGAATGGCCTACTTCTGCTCCTATCTTCTATGTTTCTATGTAATCTAATCAGAATCAGCCACATTAACATGTTCATATGAACCACCTTTGGTCTCTTCACAAAAGTGATAGCACATTTAAAATAAACAAATTAATGTCTTTATTAACATAGTAGTCAAAAAACTTTGTACAAATCCATTTGTTACTACAATCATATAGCATGATTCATCCATAAATATGTTAGTAGTGTGGCGCTGTATTGCTTTGTCATGCTATGTATAATCACAGTTAGGCTGCATATCAAGGAAGGGTGTTGTGTGAAATGTAAAAAGAGCTTCACACTGGTGCAGTCGGGAGTGCTCTTTGGATGTTGGGGCCAAGGCATGCTATAGTTGAGCAGACAGTGTTTTATTCTACAGCTGGCTTTGCTCTACCTGACCTTTGGAGTGCTTGATGCTTACACTGGAAGGTGGGTCAGTAACCTGAGGACATAGATTAAAGATCATTGGCAAAGAACCAGAGGGAAGATGAGGAGAATTTTTTTTTTTACGCAGCGACAGAATCTATTTGGTTAGAGTTAAAAAAAACAATAGAGGTGCCATTACACTACTAGATGTATTCTATAGGCCACCTACTAGTGGGAAGGATATAGAGGAGCAAATTTGCAGGGAGGTCACAGAGAGGTGAAAATACTATAGAGTAATGATAATGGGGGACTTCAACTATCCTAATATAGACTGGGATAGTAATAGTGTAAAGAGAAGAATTTGTGAAGTGTATTCAGGAGCATTTTCTTGATCAGTACATTTCTGGCCCAATGAGGAAGGAGACATTGCTGGATCTGGTTATGAGGAATGAGGTGGGTCAGGTGGATCAAATGTCAGTTGGGGAACCTTTAGGGAACAGAGATCATTGTATCATAAGGTTTAGATTAGCTATGGAGAAGGACAAGGAGCAATCTAGAGTTAAGATACTTAATTGGATGAGGACCTGGCCCGAGTAAATTGGCATCAAAGATTGTCAGGCAAAACTGTAATTGAACAATGTGCTGCCTTTAAAGAGGAGATGGTTCTGGTACAGTCGAGGGACATTCCCATGAGGGGGAAAGGTAAGGCAAACAAAGTCAGAGCTCCCTGGATGACGAAAGAGATAGAGAGTAAGATGAAACAGAAAAAAGGGGCTTATGACAGATGTCAGGTTGAGAATACAAGTGAGAACCAGGCTGAATATAGAAAGTTCAGAGGGGAAGTGAAAAAGGAAATAAGGGGGGTGAATAGAGAGTATGAGAATAGACTGGCAGCTAACATAAAAGGGAATTCAAAAATCTTCTATAGGCATATAAATAGTAAACGGGCAGTAAGTGGCGGGGTGGGGCCGATTAGGGACCAAAAAGGAGACTTAAACATGGAGGCAGAGGGCATGGCTGAGGTATTAAATGAGTACTTTGTGTCTGTCTATACCAAGGAAGAAGATGCTACCAAAGTCATAGTGAAAGAGGGGAGATAGTTGAGATAAAGAAAGACACACCCGAGTGACTACCCTTGTGACTATTTGTGTGGGATCTTTCTTTTCCGGGTGCTTCTACGTCATGCTATCCCTGCGGCTTCAGCAGAGGTAGAGGCAGCCTCCTCATCTCCGTGCTGTGCCTGCTTGGACGCCTTTGGTGGTTGTCCTCTGGGTTTTGGAGCCACTGATGGCTCCGCTTAAGTCTGCTCCTCCTGCGACTGTGCATGCGCAGTCTCGGCCATCACTGTCCGGGGAGGCATCTGGGGCTCTGACCAAGGGGTTGGCAAGGGGGTGGAAGTCAGAGCACTTGGAGCGGAGCCCCCACTTCCATATCCCCTCCCACCATCATCCCTCTCATGGGCCACGCGCAGGGCAGGCCTAGCAAGGCCCATTAGGGCGAGATTCGATTTATCGACGGGATCCACGCAGCAGCAGGGTCGCCCCCCACCGCCGACCTCTCCCGCCTCGAAGCCGCCCAGGTAGGCAACATCGTGGCCTATGACTGGGTACCTAAGATGGAAAAGTGTTCTATTTTGCATCAATGCACGATCTCACCTGATGAACACAAAATTTCACCCATACTACCAAAATGTTGAAAAAAGCATCATCAGAGCTGCTTATGAGTACAGGAAACTCTTTTTTATCCGGCACCGACGGGACCGGCGTGGTGCTGGTTTATCAAAAAGTCCGGATTACGGAGAGTTAAAATTAAAAGGTATGAGAGCTCCGTACACAGCAACAAATCCAGGCTTCCCTGTTGCTTAGCAACAGGTGCAGGAAGCCCGGCCACAGACCAAGCTTCCCTGCAACTAGTGCAGAAACCCCCGATTACACAGCCAAGAATCAAGACACGGCCACTAATATGAAGAAAAACTTACCTGAACCTACTCCTGAATTTTGCCGGTTAACCGAGATTTCCGGTTGTTTGGGTGCCGGTAAATCGAGAGTTTCCTGTAGTACAAATAAATTTAAAACATTAAACCAATGATTTATAATAGGTTAAGATGATATTTAAAGTTCATGCCTTAAACTATGTCCTTTTAACATAATTGTTAAGTATTTTTTAAAGATGCTGTTTCTTTTTATTAAAAAGTCAATGGTGAACATTAAATTAAAATTTCTGTTTTTAGTTTCAAGAGATTAGAAATCAGCTTGTGAAACTACAGTGAAGAGTCATTCTTTCTTGGCAGCAAAAATTTATGCTATTTTAAATTTAAAAAAGAGAAATGTGATAAATGTTGATTTGCATTTAGAGAAACCCTTTTGCAGTCATCAAGGAATAATGAAACATGCTTTCCTTTTCTGCAGCACATCTGAGATCCCTCAGTTCAGGTTGCCTTATGATGTTGTCAGGTTTGAGATCAGACTGATGGAGGACCTTGGTGTGAAGGTAATGGAACAACACAACCACCTTGCATGCAAACAGAATGAAGAATGGCTTGAAGTTTACTGAAGATTAACAGAAAACTGTTACACACATTAGTAAAGCACAATTAAAAGTGGCATAATTGTCGGAGTTGGGAAGGACACCCGCTTTAATTCAGAGCATTTGTCTGTCTGCGATTTGAATGTCACCAGTCTGGAAAAGGGCAATCAATAGTTCTGTCTTGGCTTGGCAGCATGTGATTAATTATCTGAGAGAAACAATTTCTTAAACTGTTGAGAGTATTCAGCATAATTAATTGATATTTGTTTCTTTTTAACCAAGATGTGTTTGCTGCTTGCTTTTACATTTTGCATGTATAATTATGATGAGGAAGAAAATAACAGAACTTAATATTTTAAAAGATAAGATTTATTTATTCAAATAAGCAGAAGATTATCAAAATCTGATTTTATAGCTTTTGCATGCAAAACCCAATCATAGCTTTGATCTTTTTCCACAACAATTTTTAAAATGAGCACTTGAGTCTTGATAAGGTCAATATTCTCTGAGCACGTTTCAGTGCAAGAAACTTTACATTCAAATTTTGCAATGGAAAATTCGACATTTTTTAATTATAGCAGAGTATTTAAAAAAGCGTTTTTTAAAAAAAAAAGGAAATAAGGACAGCTGTAGTTTCTGAAAATTCTACAATGAAAATATAAAAGTATAAAAAATAAAAGTCAATTTTTTTAAACTGACATACATGAACACTAAAGCATATGATCATCTTTTGTATTTTGTGATTCTGTTAGATTGTCTTTGGTAAAGGTCTGGGAATTGAAGGAATGACTCTAGAGACCTTGAAGCAAGATGGATATGAAGCAGTCTTCATTGGTATAGGTCAGTGTACCAACTGTACATGTATTCTTTGTCCTTGTTTGATAGCAGAGAATAGTCTTTTCAACTTGAAAACCCTTACAGTAGGTTTTGGTACACAGGTGTGCAATTTTCTGTCTGTTTATAGGTTCGTTATTTGAATTGGGATTTGACTTCTTAAAGCCATGTAATGAATGTTTCGCTCAACAAGAAAATCAATTGAAATTTCAGTCTCAAGTCTTATCAACAAAACAGCTGATGTACGCTTGATAGTTCTACACAAATATAAGATCAGGTTCAAGTCTAAAAGTGCAAACAGCTTGCATTGTCTTTAGTGGCTAACATGATGTAATCTAAGTGAGGGCTCACTATTTCATCGCTGCCTATTTTGACATAAGAACATAAGAAATAGGAGCAGGAATAGGCCACTTGGCCCCTCGAGCCTGCTCCGCCATTCAATAAGATCATGGCTGATCTTGGGCTCAAAGCCACTTCCCAGCCCGCTCCCCATAACCCTTCACTCCCTTATCTTGCAAAAATTAGTCTATCTCCACCTTAAATGTATTTGATGATCCAGCCACCACAGCTCTCTGGGGCAGAGAATTCCACAGATTTACGACCCTCTGAGAGAAGAAATTCCTCCGCATCTCAGTTCTAAAAGGGCGACCCTTTATTCTGAAACTATGCCCCCGAGTTCTAGATTTCCCCACGAGGGGAAACATCCTCTCTGCATTTACCTTGTCGAGCCCCCTCAGTATCTTAAATGTTTCAATAAGATCAATAAGCACAGTAGCACATCAGCATTATAAACAAGCTCTGAATATTGCATCATTTCAATAATGAATAAGATCTTTAGCGAATTAGCATATCCTTTAAAATAAATCCTCGGAAAGGCATTATGCTGTCGTTCCAATATTTTAAATTAACAATCAATGAGCATGGTTATTTAAGATAGCATAAAAATATAGAGCTCCACAAGCTTGATGTCAAGTTTATTTCTCAAATGCCTTTTTATTCTGTAAAATTCAGTTATTTAAGAAAAAAACATTTTTATTATGTATCGGTTTATTCATTGGATGCTGTATCGGTTTATCCTGAAATTAGCACGTGCACTTTGGTTCTACAAATATAGCAGCAAAATATCCAGAGTTATATAATGGTTCCCCAAAAGGTTTGATTCACTGATCTTTGAATTAATATCATATAAACATACAGTTGATTTCAGTGATGGTAAGCAGTGTGGGACTTTGCTTTTTCGTGTGCGTTCCAAAATTTTTAAAGGATTGAAAATGAGCAAGGGCAGCCTTTGATGCAGGCGTTCTTGTACTAAGAGTATTTTTCAATTATAGTGCCATACCAGTTTCTTTCAGATCTGTTCAATACTTTCACAATACCCAGTAAAGGCTGTTTCCTCCTGAATCGTTTACCATTTTGTTTCTCTTCAATGCTCCAGGAGCTTGCAACCTTGACCTCCCAGTGTACTTACAACATGCCCATAAAGAAAATCTTGTCATTATTGAAGGTGCTGCAGAATCAGGGCGATTTGCAGATTAGATGTCAGAGTGATATGTTAATTTCCACTTTGCAAAATCTGTTAATTGACTTAATTTTGGATAGTTATCCATCAATTTGGCTTCTTGTACAATTGCAGTTTTTATTATTTCCGAGGTCATTTAAAACCAGGCGGTGAAGTTCCTCCTGCCGATAATTTTAATTAAAAAGTTGGTGTGAGTAGAAAACCATGATATGCTCCAGTCCACTTTTTGCTAAAATTGACAGGAGAATTTACCCCCCGCCACTGCCCTTTCCAAATGATTTGCTGTTGAAATCAAACATGTTTATTGTTTATCTTGAATTTTTTCTATTGTGCCAGCTCTTTGAAATGTGCTTATAATGCATAATTTAAAAAATATTGTGTTGTTGGCAGAGGCTCTCGGGTAGGGTCTGGGGACGGGGAGGGAGGTGATCGGGAGAGGATTGAGCAGGGGCCAGCCGCATGCTTCGGCACTGCCGTGCAGACAGGAGGAGCACTCATACTTCTCCCGGCTCCACATTCAGGTAAGTATTTCTTTTTAAACGCACCTTTTTGGTGGCGGTCCCGTTAAGGCGCATCTATGCTTAAGCCTTTACCAATATGGCCACTTCCAGCACGGACTGTGCACGCACACGCACGCTGTCTGTCATATTGGACGCCTGGCTGCCCGCTTAGCATGCCTGTAAAATGCCCGTCTTTCGGAGGAGATGTTAAACTGAGGCCCGTCTACTTTCTTGGGCGGACGTAAAAGATCCCGGGGCAGCTGCCTTCAAACAATAGCTGGGGAGTTCTTCCCAGTGTCCTGGACAGCATTTATCCCTCAGCCGACTCTGAAAACAGATGATCATTTATTTTATTGCTGTGTGTGGGAGCTTGCTGTGTGCAAATCGGCTGCCCCATTTCCTACATTACAACAGTTGACTCCACTTCCAAAGTACTTCATTGGCTGTAAAGCGCGTTGGGACGTCCTGAGGTCGTGAAAGGCGCGATAGAAATGCAAGTCGGTCTTTCTTTAAAACGGACACGGCACCAAGGAATTTCTATGCCTCTGACTTAAAACTGAAAGAATTGTTAAACCTTTTAATATTTAGTATCACCAAACACACAGTGCAGAAACATACAACTAATGGTGATTACAATTTACAGATGTGTATGTTTCTGTATTATTTCATACAGGCGTGCCGTTAGGTGGAAGCCAAGTTAGCATTTAATGTTTGCAGCCTTAGTACCTTCCATAAATTTACCCCCAATTCTTTAATAACTGAGTATTAGCAATATCTGAAAGCCTTATATTCTTGGCCTCTATTCAAGAAATTTAAAAGGCACCACTGTCAGACAATACCATGTTTTAATTTAATGTGGAATAGCTACGGTTTGTACTTAAGATTGTTAGCCAGTCAAAAGCCATCCTGCTCATTGCAGTTCAACGTGTGCTATTTTCTTTTAAAAGACTCCATTCTGCCAATCTTTCAAATTAAAAACAGGACGATAGTTTTTCATATATTACATGTCAAGATGCGTACGGAAAAATATTAATTCATTTAACAATTTATATGGCTTAGTGTATTATGCAGTAAACTCATGTATGCTGATGTATTACAAGAGTTAAGTACGCAGTGTACAGTTCAAGAAAACAGACATTTGATTAGTAATGAAAAACAGGCATTCTTTAATTCAGCACAACTGGTTTGGTCAGGAATTATCCACTAAATAAAAGTTTAGAATCAAAATGAAGCGTCTTTCTTCTTGGCAGAAGAGATGTTATGGCATTGATGCATTACTTGATTAATGAGCAGTAGCCTCAAAGCTACTGGAGAGATTTGTAAGAAATGATTTATTATTCTGTTGGTATTGCCTCTTTGCTCTGAATTAGAGATTTAAGCACCTTTGTTTGAATTAACTAAATGAAATGCAACATGTGACAAATGGGAGCATATATCTTTTGAAAGGTTTGTCAGATGCAGATAATGTATGTAGTTTTTTAAAAATGCTGTCAATGGGTCTTCCTGTGATGCTTTATTAAAATCAACACAACTGGATTATTGGCATCTATCATCTGAACCAGAAAATTAATATTCCACGACTTGTGTTGAAAGCTTCTTCTTCTTAGGCAGTCCCTCGGCACTGAGGATGACTTGTTTCCACATTAAAAATGAGTTCTCAGGTGACTGATGAGTCCAATGTGGGATCTACAGGGCAGGATTTTCATTGAACCGTGGAGGCGGGATTGGAGGCGTGTGGGGGGTTAAAATCGCGAAAACTGGCGGGCAGGACCAACCCCGCCTCCATCCCGCCTCTGAGCAATTTTAATTCATTCGTGTCTAATGGTCCTGTCTCCATCCCGCCTCCAAGAGGCGGGATAGGCCGTTAAGGCCCTTAACAACCACTAAATTACCTCTTTAATCCCATTTTGAAAAGCCTTTGCGATTTTAACCCTTTTCCCACGTGAAATACGCCTGGTCTGAAACACGCCGGTGAAACCTGGCGGGAGCACAAGTGGATTGCTGACTATCAGCTGCAGGTCACCCATTAAAGAGGAGATTTGATCAGCCATCATTTGCAGGTGGCAGGACTTTGTTGTCTCGGGTCTGGGGGAGCTTTTTGAAGGCTTAACCACAGCTGTGGAAGTTTGGAGCCTGACACCCATCTCCAGTGTGACCTCCTGGGAAACCCCTCTCGCCACCTTCATTGAGCGCTTCCTCAACTGAGGTATATACCAGAAGCATGGGAGCCATTTATTTCCTTCCCTTCTGGGCATTAGATGAGCTCGAGCACCAGCCGCAACACCAGCAGAACCAGGAACAACAGCAGCACCAACAGAAGCTGCACAGGCCAAAAGGGGCCAACGCATGGAAGCCCGTTGGCGCAGGAGATACCCCCCAAACAGGGTCTACAGACACAGGGTCAGCTACCTCAACATGTCTGAGCAGCAGTGCCAAAGGCGGCTCCGACTTTCACGAGAGGTAGTGAGTGACATCGGCGCAATGCTGCAACAATACCTGCAGCCCAGAGGACCAGGTGGACAAGCCTTACCAGTGGCCGTCAAAGTCACCACCGCACTCCACTTTTTTGCCTCAGGCTCATTCCAGTGATCAGCAGCAGACATCAGCGGCATCTCCCAGGTGGCTGCACACACTTGCATCACACAGGTAACCGATGCCCTCTTTGCCATCGCGCACAATCGCATCCATTTCACCAAGGATCAAGCTAGTGTCACAGTGCGAGCGGTTGGATTAGCTAATCTGGCAGGCTTTCCAAGGGTGCAGGGCATCATTGACTGCACACATGTGGCCCTTAAGGCACCCATCGCAATCCAGGTATTTTTGTCATCCGCAAGGGCTTCCACTCCCTTAACCTTCAGCTGGTGTGTGACCACAAGAAGGAAATTTTGCATGTTTGTGCCAAGTACCCTGGCAGTTGCCATGACTCCTTCATACTGCGCCAGTCTAGTGTGCCTCCGCTATTCAGTCTGCCAGACCAACTTAATGGATGGCTACTTGGAGACAAGGGCTATCCCCTGAGGACGTGGCTAATGACACCGTTGAGGAGCCCATCCAACGAAGCAGAGGAGAGCTACAACTCCAGCCACATGTCCACCAGAGCCATAATCGAGCAAACCATCGGTTTGCTGAAGATGCGGTTCCAGCACCACTGATCTTATGGATGGACCCAGAGGCAGAGGGCCGACATGCAGCTGAGCCAAGCTGGCAGAGTCCTGCGCCCTCCGACTAGGACTCTCCACTGCTGTCCCTGTCTCCACAATCTGCTGATGCTCACTTGTGAGCTGTGATACACCAGGTGACACCACTACTCTATCTCACGAAGGTCCCACCGAGGTGTAAGTGTCTGCGCTGGTGCTGGGTGCGCTGAATTCTTCTGACGCAGCGCCCTCAGAGGTTGCAGCTTCCTCTGAGGAGTCTGGCTGCTCAGGCTGTTCCTCCTGGCTAGTGGAGATGGCTGCTTGCGATGGTCCTGTGGGGGAGTAAAGGACAGAGTCAGAGATGTGATGCCAAGGTAACATGCAAATTGCATATTGCAGATGCTCATACGTCCATCTGTTAGAGCTTCAGAATCATTATCAGTGACTCATGCAATGTCAGTGAGAGAGATGGTAAACTATTCTGTCACCAGCTTGCTGTGTTGCACCTGTCTGTCCGTCCCCCACTTGCGCATCTTCCTCAACTCCAACAATTTCCAGGACCACCTCCTCCCAGGGAGTGAGGTGGGCTAGTGAGGGTGTCCCTCCTCCTGTCCTCGCTCTTTCTCTTTTATTGTGAGCTCTCTTTTCCTGCACTGAGGGAGACAAGTGGAGGTTGAGTGAGAATGAAGGAGTGAGTGTAGAGATTCCATAGCATAGATACTTAGAAGGAGACAAAGATGGAGTGAGGTGGCAAGATCAAGGGCCCTCCCTGTGTGTTGTCAGTTGTTTGCATAGCATCACAGTGATAGGGAGTGTGAGGGCTGCATAGTCGAATAGTTAGGTGAATGTGACCATAGAGAGAAAGGGAATGGGTAGGGTGCATGGATGTCAGTGTCAAGTGGGATGTGGAGGAAGAGGTTATCAAAGCTGAGTGCTGGCGAGGAAAGGCAACGGGGATTAGATTGAGGGTGATGGGAAAATCATACTCACTTTTCCAGTGCACTGAAGGTCATGAAATCTCTTCCTACAATGTATCCAGGTTCTGCGGGTCACTGCTAAGGAGTTGACCTCCTCTGCCACCTGTAACCACACGGCCTTGGTCTGCTGGGGAGGCTACTTCCTCCTTGATGAAGGGAAGAGCACCTCCTTATGTGCTCTAGCTCCATCAACTAATGCCTGCAGGGCCACATCATCGAATCTGGGAGCAGACTTAGCTCTCCCGCAGCTCATGGTGCCTCCAGGTCCCTCCCACACCAAAGGCCAAAAGGTTGGCAGTCTGCAGAAGATGCAAGGCTTGCTGTAGACCTTAAATGCAGCAGCAATGATGACATCATCGGAGGCGACTTTCAGACTGGAAAAACTCATTTGCCAAGGGTTCCCACACGTTGGAACTCAATTGGACAATTAAGTTAAATTCGCATCAATCTCCCACATCGATTTAGATTCATGTGGATAACACGAAATGCGGATTACACGACCCCAACCCGCCCCTGAATTAAAATTCAGCCCACAGTCTCTGTCACAGGTGGGGCAGATGGTGGTTGAAGGGGCGGGTGGGTGAGGTGCTTGGGTTGACGTGCGCTCCTTGTGCTGCCTGCGCTTGGCTTCCGCTTGCTCCCGGCGAAGAGACTTGAGGTGTTCGGCGCCTTCCCGGATGCTTCTCCTCCACTTTGTGCGGTCTTGGGCCAGGGATTCCCAGGTGTCGGTGGGGATGTTACACTTTTTCAAGGAGGCTTTGAGGGTGTCCTTGAAGCGTTTCCTCTGCCCACCTGGGGCTCTCTTGCCGCGTCCGAGCTCCGAGTAGAGCGCTTGCCTTGGGAGTCTTGTATCGGGCATGTTGAAAGCTAGTGTCCAAAATAAAATAATCTGCAAAAGAGCACAGATGCAGCAACTCTTGCGAATTTATCATGAGAGACACGATTTCGAAGTAAAATTAAGCCTCACTTATGATCGCACGATAGAACTCTCAAATCTCAGGATTTTTTAAGTTTTAGGTCGGCGGCTGAGTGAGGAGCCGATTACACGCCACAATCAAACAGGGCGTTCGTTTCTCCGCAGCCTCGCCCCCTCACTGGAAGCCAAGCTTGCACGTCGCTGACGTCCCGGTACCATAACGCCTCGACTGACGTCTGTGCCGACCAATCAGCGATGGCCACCCAAATACCAAATAAAGGCGGGACCTGCTTCGCCGGGCTTGGTTTCGATTCCTCCCCCCCCGCCCCGCCCCCACCGCCAACATTGCAATTCTTAAAGGGGCAATGCACCACATGCAATGCTCAGGATGCAACGTGCATTTCTGTCGCTGCAGGCTGCATAAGATCTTTTTTGTTGCTTTTTTAATAAACCAATAAGGAGACATTGGGGTCTTCCCATCAAACAAAAGTTCCCCCATTTTTAGGGGGGCACAACTAATAAAGAACTAAACTATAAAAGAAAAGGAAACTTATAAAATTTAATATTTTTATCACCCTTGCCCAGCACACACTCCAGTCCCTGCGGTGCCCACCGGTTGCGAAAGGCCGCAAGCGTACCGACGGACACCACGTGCTCCTTTCTCCGGGGCCAGCTGGGTGTGGACAAAGTAGGTTTTTAAAAAGTATTTTGTAAAGCATTTTCAGATGCAGTAATATAGTTTTTGTAAAGAGCCCTGACCTAATGAGGTTAATAAACCAACTGTTAATCTACATTGGTTTCTGTTTGAAAAAAAATAGCAACTCATGATTTACATACCAAATCTCGTGATTTTTAAGAGTTTGTCTCTTGATTTATGAGACAGTGGGGTTGGCATTACTGAGAGCAGGACACGTGTGTTATTTTATTACATTCTAAACTTAGGCTCTATTGGTTCTGTATATCAGGAATGAAACTGTACTCATTTTTGTGATATCTCCGAAGCCAAACTGTATAGATGTGACACATTTTTATTGTGTCTATGTTTTAGTAAACGCTACCAAGATTATTTCTTGTAATTCCCAAAAGTAAAGGAAAGGACTTGCTTCTGTATAGCACCTTTCACAACTTCAGGATGACCTAAAGTGCTTTGCAACCAATTAAATACTTTTTGAAGTGTAGTCACTGTTGTAATTGCAGGGAAATGTGGCAGCCAATTTGTGCACAGCAAGATCTCACAAACAGCAATGAGATACATGAAGAAGATAATGGGGGGAAAAATTCAGTATCGCCCCATTTGGGGCGCCATTATCGGCCGTGCGCAAAGTTTAGCGCCTGTCGCTAATTATCACCTCCGACGGCAAACTTGGCTTTTATCGCCCCTGGAGGTGATTGGAGCGCTAAATCAGGTGCTTCACACCTGTCTTAAGGTGCAAAGGCCGAGGAGCGAGGCGCTACCTCAGAGCGCTGGCGAAGCAAGGAAGGGCAAATCAAAATGAACCTGCAATGTGCTGCTCCGTACCCAAAACCCCTTCACACAGCGTTGAATCTCTCCAGAAGTCTCTCTCTCTCTCTCTCTCTCTCTCTCTCTCTCAGAATGCGTGGTGCAAAAATGTCACCAACAAGAAAAGGCAGGACGCGGCTGCCTTTAAATAGCGCTCCCCCAGTCCCTTTCTGACTGCAAAATGCTCCCCTCAACCTGTCGTTGCTAGCGGCAGGCAGTAAGGCAGGGGGCGCCACTCAATATCTGGTCTGGGGGCACTACCGGGGCGTTGCGCACTCGACTGACGTCACGATCTGCCGGCGCAGGAGATCGTGGCGGTAGTGTTTAGCGCCGCCACAAAATGTCTAGTTAATTTCGTGAGCGGTGCAAATATCGCCGTGCCCGGGTGCTAGTTGCTTTGCACCCCATTAGCGCCCTCTTAAGGTGCTAACAGGAGGTGCAAACAACTGAATTTTTCCCCCAATCTGTTTGTGATGTTGGTTGAGGGATAAATATTGGCCAGGACACCGGGAGAACTCCCCTGCCCTTACTTGAATAGTGCCATGAGATCTATTATACCTTAAGGTCCAGACGGGGCTTCAGTTTAATGGCCCACCTGAAAGGCAGCACATCAGAGAGTGCAGCACTCCCTCACTACTGCACTGTGTCAGTCTAGATTATGTTCTCAAGTCTCCAGAATGTATCTTGAACCCACGTCCTTCTGACTCAAAGGTGAGAGTGCAAGGCCAAGGCAGCTACATAAGTAACAGATCTTATAGGTGTCGATTAAGTTTGGTGCGATACATGATCACCATAAACAAAAGTTCACGTGCAATTTCAGGGAATCATAGAAGTCATCAGATCATAACTGAAACTTTTTATTAAGGACTAGCATCAATATATTGGCCACGAAATTCGGTATGTTAGCGCCTCCTGTTAGAGCCTGGCGGGGTGCTAAGGGGTTAGCGCTCAGGCACGGCAAATGCAGTGACACCCGCCAACTGCAGTGCCGGTTTAGCGCTGGCATTAACTCTTAGCGCCTGGGCCTCTAGCACCTCGCAGATCATGATGTCATAAAGCGCACAGCGCCCCGTTATCGCCCCGGTTGGAAAATTGACTCTCGCCCTTTGCTTTATCGCCTCGCGCCGACAGCGCCAGCAAGGGGAGGCATTGTGAACTCGGCTGGCCGCTTTGGGAGCGGTAATTAAAGGGAATGCGTTTCAGCTAGCACAACCTTTATTATTTGCACCAGTCTGGTGCCTGCGCAAAGTTTTTAATGTTTCATTGGTGCAAGATGCCCAAGCCCTTCACTTTGTGAGAGTGTTTGGGGCTGTAATGGCAGTCGCCCAGGTCACCTTGCAAAACAGAACTGACGACAACTAGCCTGTGCAGCATCTTTGGCCCTTCCCTTTAAGCGAGGGAAGCAGCCTCTGTGATGAAAGAGTGCCATTTACAATGCGCTCGAAATTGTTTAGCGCTCTGCCGCTATTGCCCCGCTCTCGGACTTTAGCGCCCTAAGAGAAGTGTTTAGCGCTTGATTTAATGCTCCACTTCCCTCTTGGAGTGCTAAAACTGAATTTCATGGGAGGCGAGAATGATTAGCGCCTGGTGCTAATTTTTCAGCTTTTAAAGTTTTAGCGCCCCAAACGGGACTATACTGAATTTCTCCCACAGTTCTTTTTTTACGTAATTGGGTGTAACAACTGACATGAATCTTGTCATTCATGTGGAAATGACTTATGAAATGATACTGGGTGGCCTGCTGGCGGCGCTGTCCAGGGAGAGTATAAATACTCGGGCATGGGCCCAGCTTGCTCAGGACATTCTTTAACAGGAACTAGTGAAGGACACAACTAGATCTCCATGTTGAAAAACAGTTGATTAAAGCCTTGTTTAATACCTAGACCAAGTGCCTAGTAGTTTTCTTACGTCAACAACCAAATACTACTAGTCCATAAACAAATGAGAATGCCATCTCGAGTATAGACATGTGATGAATATTGTGTGCCAATCTAAGTAATAACCATTATATTGCCACAGAATGACAACACTTTGCAAATTATAAATCCAATCTGTGCTTATAAAAGCAAGACCAGAATTGTAATTTCACGAATGCTTTTATGTCCCTGTATTGTATTCATAACAAAAACTAGTCAGAAGGCTCTGTAAATTGAATGTAAAATAATCTGCGTTTTGTTTTGCTTATTTTGTTGCTAAATAACCAATCATCTTGTGCAGTGAGTACAGTATTCTGGTTGGTAATAACAATGTGATTTATAAAAATTTACAACAAGGAGGTCATTATGACTAAATTAATTTAAATAGGCTGTAATGCTGTCAAGAGCTTCAAAGCAGGGAATAACCTATTGTGCCATGTTGCTTGCCAACCAGAATATCACAAGACTTCTGAAGATCAAGTGTGTTCAGCTTTGTTTCCAGTTTTAATGATTACAGCTAATCAGAGAAATCACTTTTTTAAGTTATCGAACACAACGTTATTGTACTAATTCCAGTATTATTCTCAACTTTCCCCCAATAATTATAAAGTGAAAGGAACAGCAGCAATATGTTTTTATTTCAGACTTCCAGCATGCAGATTTTTCTATTTATCTGATCCTGCAACGTGCTTTTTAACTGTTATTAGGAACCCTTACAGTTGATATTGTTCACTAAATGCCCTAATGCATAAATGTCTCAATGTGCTGGCTCACAAATTTGCATGCATTTACATAGCTACAAATAATAGCATGCCAGTTGCATAGCAACAGATAATGGTGCAGGTTTTTGGTACATGATGTACTATGCTGTAAAATGATCACACGGAGAGAGTTTCAGAGTCAATTTTTTAGGAGCACTGTTTTTATTTTGAACAAAAAGTGATTCTAATAGTTTCACAATCAGACCCGATTTCCCTATATTTTTTTGCAAGACCACCATGGCAGTAAGGTAGCACTGCACCTTGGCGTAGGTTCAATTCCCCCACTACACTGAATTGACAATCTCAACCCGATGATGTGGGAAGCTGTTGAATGGAGACCAGGTGGCTTTCTACAGTGGGAGTGAATCTTGGATAGACAGTGCACCTCTTGCTTTAAATGCATGTAAAACTGTATTTTTGTCAATATTCATGTATAATAATGCTGCCTAATATCTTTTTATATCAAAAGTGTGAAACTAATGACCAGAATGAATGTCTGCATCTTGAGTGTTTAACTGTGCCATGATTGTTTTAGAACCTAGTACAACATTAGCTTACAATTATAAAGCTCTTCTCACATAGTGACACTTCCCCGAGGGGTTTTACAGGAAAAGCACAGACACCAAGCAGGAATTAGTGGAGAAAGAAGCGGGAGGGTTGGCATGCTTGGTCAATAAGTTCTGAGGATGCTTTTGAAGGGGAGGAGAACCAGGCAAAGAGCTTGCGGAAGTGAATTCCAAATTCCAAGTATATGGTGACTGAATGCTCTGCGACTAGTTGGAAGAACAGAAGGTGGAAGGTATGAGCTGGGACATACCGCTCGAGAAAAGTACATGTACAGGCACAAGTTAGGTCATGGCAGGATTTGAAGATGAGCACTATGGGCATTGGGAATGGGATAAGGCCACAGAGTTCTGGATGAGTGGCTGACAAGTGTTGTCATCGCTATTACTTAGGGGGAAAAATTCAGTGGGAGGTTAGTGGCGGTGGTAGCCGGTAGTGCCCCGCGGCGCTGCGCCTCCGGCGGTGACGTCATCACCATGCACAGCGCCCCAGCCACAGACTTCGGTCGCGCCCCCTGACCTATCGCCGGACAATATGTCCGGCAGGGTCAGGGTGACGTTTGTGCAGCCGCGGCGGTGGTATTTAAAGGGGCAGGTGTCGGGTGGCCATTTTTTTTTTTTGGCCGTCTGCCAGCACCTGCTCCCTCCCCCTCTTTCATTCGGGGTGCTGGCCGCAATTGCTCAGCCCAGCACTTCTCTCGAGTGCCGGGCTGCTTTCCCGGCACCCCACTCCCTGGTGGTCCAGCAGGGCCCCGGTGCGCGCTGCGCTAGGCCCCCTCCCCTTTAATCAGGGGAAGGAGGCCTGTAATACCGCGGCGCTACGTGCCGACACGCGTGGCACTGTTGCATGTAGTGCTGTGATATTCAGTGGTAGTGCCCCAGGGTAGCACCCCTCCTGCCTCGGGCGCTACCACTGAATTTACGGTGCAGGGGCCACCGAATTTTTCCCCTTCATCTTTTACCTGATTACACTAATTGAATGCTTTATTAACCAATTATAACACGAAGCTGACTTCACTGCAGTATAGAATGCAAAGTAGAAAACTAAGTACAGAACAAGTAAACTATTTATTAATTGCACACACAATCATTTATCATTTATTAATTGTACTTGTGATGTCAGCTGTGGCTCAGTGGGTAGCACCCTCGCCTCTGAGTCAGAAGGTTGTGGGTTCAAGTCCCACTCCAGAATCTTGAACACAAAATCCAGACTGACACTCCAGTACTGCAATCAGAGGTGCTGCCCTTTGGATGAGATATTAAATCAAGATCTTGTTTGCCCGCTCAGGTGGAGCCCGTGGCACTATTTCGAAGAAGAGCAGGATAATTCTCCCCAGGGTCCTGGCCAATATTAATCCATCAGCCAACATCACTAAAAAACAGATGATCTGGTCATTATCACATTGCAGTTTGTGGGAGCTTGCTGTGCGTAAATTGGCTGCCACGTTTCCTACATTACAACAGTGTCTACACTTCGGTGGTACTTCCTTGGCTGTAAAGCGCTTTGGGACGTCCGGTGGTCATGAAACGCGCTATATAAATGCAAATAGTTCAAGTCTTGCTTTGTACCATTGGATATGTTCCCATTACCCTCGTTAAAGAATTCAAAGGGAAGGGAACCTAGGTGTACGAGTAAATGCTGTATAGTTTAAGTATATTTTTTATACTTGCAATCTGGCTGTGAAATTGGAAGGTTTAGCGCCGGCCGTTAAGGCCGGTTTTGCTGAAAAAATGGCGGCCGCCTCGATTCCGCCCACTTCCAGCGCGGAATGGTGCGGCCGCCATTTTGGGGAGATCAGCAGCGCTGCCATTGCCTGTGCTCACCGCCCACGTTGAAATGATGCAGATCGTGATATCAATCGCCCTGCAGCGCCTGAACTGATACACGACTGTGATTTTGGACATCGCTGCTCTTGATACCACCCTCTACAAACCACGCACGGAAGAACGTGCGTGCAGCAACACAACAGAAATGCTGCCAGCGCTTCTTAAAGGGACACGCACATCTTTCAGGTAAGTTTAGATTTTTGCTTTTGGACTTTATTTTTAACATTTTATTGGAGTAGTGGCTTGGTGCAATACATTTAAAAAGTTGTGAAAGTGTGCAGGCAGTGCTGCTGGACGTTTGCAAGGCTTTGGCTGTTAAATAAGGCATCTGAGATGATCACTTGCTCCCTGTCCTGGGGGCTCTAGTTGCAGTCCCCCTTGGGCTGCAGCATCACATGACGAGGGAGCAGAGGCAGCAAAGGGGCCGAGCTGCTCACAGAGGGTGGAGGAGGAGGAGGATGTGGAAGGAAGGAGGAAACCCAGACAGCCCCTTTCTGGCCGGGATATCCGGGATGGAATCATCCGCCTGCGGTACCAGTGAACACAACCCTAATTCTCCATTCAACATTTGTCCCACACCTTCCCTTCCCTCTATTACTGACCATCACAGCGTCCTCTTGGTCACGATGCTGAAATAAAAGTCATCACAAAGCAAACTTTCCAATCCAACTTTATCCATATATGCATCCAATATTACATAAAAAAGTCAATTAATCACCCGTGTGCATTCCCTTAGTGACTGTCTTGCATGTGCCTTTGCCTATCCTAGTGCTGTTATGCAGTGCTACCCCAGTGGCTGCAGCATGGCTGGCGGAAGGCTGCTGACTTTCAGTGGGGGACACTGCAAATAGCCTTGCAGGTCGACCTGGAGGAGCTGGTGGCTGGGAGTGTGAAATCGAGTGACGGTGTTCCTTCTTCTAATTCTTCACTCTGCTCTCCCTCCTCTTGGCCAACCACTGGCTGGGCAGGCTGCATTTCTTGGGTGTCTGAAATGAGGAAGGCATAGAGTAGTGTTGTGGTTTAATATTCCCAGTACTAAATCCTCCTCCTCCTCCACCCTCTGTGAGCAGCTCGTCCCCTTTGCTGCCTCTGCTCCCTCGTCATGTGATGCTGCAGCCCAAAGGGGACTGCAACTAGAGAGCCCCCAGGACTGGGAGCAAGTGGTCGTCTCGGAGGCCTTCCTTTAAGAGCCAAAGCCTTGCAAACGTCCAGCAGCACTGCCTGCACACTTTCACAACTTTTTTAATGTATTGCACCAAGCCACTGCTCCAATAATTGTTTTCACTGCTTTTTTAATTTGTTTTTGTCAGTGTTTATTGCCCATCATTAGTTGCCCTGTGGGCATTAAGAATAAGCCACATAAAGAAAGAAAGACTTGCATTTCTAAAATGTCTTTCACGACCTCCGGAAGTCCCAAAGCGCTTTATTGCCAATGAAGTACTTTTTGAAGTGTAGTCACTGTTGTAATGTAGGAAATGCGGCAGCCAATTTGCACACAGCAAGCTCCCACAGACAGCAATGTGATAATGACCAAATAATTTGTTTTTGTTATGTTGATTGAGGGATAAATATTGGCCAGGACACCGGGGATAACTCCCTTGCTCTTCTTCGAAATAGTGCCATGGGATCTTTTACGTCCACCTGAGAGCAAACGGGGCCTCGGTTTAACGTGTCACCTGAAAGATGGCACTTCCGACAGTGCAGCACTCCCTCAGTACTGCACTGGAGTGTCAGCCTAGCTTTATGTGCTCAAGTCCCTGGAGTGGGACGTGAACCCACAACCTTCTGACTCAGAGGCGAGGGTGCTACCCACTGAGCCACGGCTAATAAACGGGTGCGTGCACTGCAATGCAAGACACACATAATACAGGACTGGGGTCACGTGTAGCCCAGACTGATTAGGGGTGGCAGATTCCCTTCCCTGAAGGACATTAATGAACTAGTTGGGTTTTTACAACAGTCCATGGTCATTTTCTGATGCCACTTCCCAAATTACCAGAGAATTCAATTTCACAACTTGCCACGGTGGAATTTGAACTAATAGTCTGGTACCATGATCGCTAGGTTACCATGTCCAATTACTTGACTGCGATTCGACTTTGATTCGCTGAAGTCTCTCTGTAGTTTTACGATCAAAATATGAATTCAACGTTATGTATCTGAAAATGAGTATATGTAAAAATAATATATACATTGGCCTGAATTTTGCGGTGAGTGGTGCTTGGCGCTCAATACGTGTATAGAAACATAGAAACATAGAAGATAGGAGCAGGAGTAGGCCATTCGGCCCCTCGAGCCTGCTCTGCCATTCAATGAGATCATGGCTGATCATCCAAACTCAGTACCCTATAGAAACATAGAAGATAGGAGCAGGTGTAGGACATAGAAGATAGGAGCAGGAGTAGGACATAGAAGATAGGAGCAGGAGTACAGGTATAGCTGCCCACCGACTTTTTGTGGGCTTTTGAGCGGCAACTTACGGTTCTGAGAGATCATTTCCAGCACTGCGCTCTCTACAGCGGATCTGTGCGTATGTGAGGAACAGCGTGGCTCTTCAACCAAAGAATCCTCACTGAGATACACGGGGCTAAAAATTAGATTGGACACGAAAACAGGCGCGGGGATCGCGATGTATGATCGGCCAATGCCCGTTGAAAGGAATGCAGATGGCACGTGATCTTCATGCTGCCTGCTAATTACAATGATTGCAGCCTTCAACCCAGCGCTGAATGTGCTGCTGAGTAGCTGAACACTCAGCGGGGGGCTAAGGTTGGTGCGAGGTTAGCTCCTATTGAAGCTAGCCTCTACTTCTTAAAGGCAGCCTGCATCTCCTAAATAGGAGGTGCATTCTGCCAGCCGCAGCTGCTGGGTCTGGGTGTGGAGGCAAACATGATTGAATAATTGCTCAACAGGACAGAGGGCTCCAAGGCGGTTAAGAAGGCAAATGGTATGTTGGCCTTCGTAGTGAGAGGGTTTGAGTACAGGAACAAGGATGTCTTGCTGCAGTTGTACAGGACCTTGGTGAGACCACATCTTGAGTATTGTGTGCAGTTTTGGTCGCCTTATCTGAGGAAGGATGTTCTTGCGAAGATTCACCAGGCTGATACCTGGGATGGCAGTAATGACGTATGAGGAGCGATTGGGTCGATTGGGCTTGCACTCGCTGGAGTTTAGAAGAATGAGAGGGGATCTAATCGAAACTTATAAAATTCTGACAGACTGGACAGACTAGATACAGGAAGGATGTTCCCGATGGTCGGGGAGTCCAGAACCAGGGGTCACAGTCTAAGGATAAGGGGTAGGCCATTTAGGACAGAAATGAGGAGGAATTCCTTCACCCAGAGAGTGGTGAACCTGTGGAATTCTCTACCGCAGAAGGTAGTAGAGGCCAATACATTAAATGTATTCAAGAAGGAGTTAGATATATTTCTTAAGGCTAAAGGGATTAAGGGGTATGGGGAGAAAGCAGGGACCGGGTACTGAATTTGGATGATCAGCCATGATCGCATTGAATGGCGGAGCAGGCTCGAGGGGCCGAATGGCCTACTCCTGCTCCTATCTTCTATGTTTCTATGTTTCCAAGGTTCTCGGGCATAGCACTAGAGACCTTAGTGGAGGAAACAGGTCCTTCACCCGCAGAGTGCCAGGAGGCCATCCAGACACACACTGCGAAGGCAGTGGGAGCAGATAGCTGACACAGTCAATGCCAGTAGTCTTGCCCTGAGGACATGGATGCAGTGCCGAAAGAAGTTCAATGACCTCATACGAATGGTCAAGGTCAGTGAATTAATCTTCAAAAGCCTTCTCCCACCTGCTACACAACTAGCCTCACAGACTGCCTAATGCACCACACCCTCATCACTCACTTACCAACAATCTCAATCAATCACGACTCATACCTCACAGTCATAGCTTTACCTCACCCTCACACACTTAGCACTGCTGCAAGCCTAACACCCACATCTCACACCTTGCACACACTGCCAGCTATTCAACCATGACAGGCACATCACACAAACACATTGCACCACACTCACTGACACACATCACCCAAACACATTGCATGCACTCACTGACACACATCACCCAAACACATTGCACCACACTCACTGACACACATCACCCAAACACATTGCACCACACTCACTGACACGCTTCACCCAAACACATTGCACCACACTCACTGACACACATCACCCAAACACATTGCACCACACTCACTGACACGCATCACCCAAACACATTGCACTACACTCACTGACACGCTTCACCCAAACACATTGCACCACACTCACTGACACACATCACCCAAACACATTGCACCACACTCACTGACACACATCACCCAAACACATTGCACCACACTCACTGACACACATCACCCAAACACATTGCACCACACTCACTGACACACATCACCCAAACACATTGCACCACACTCACCGACATGCTTCATCCAAACACATTGCACCACACTCACTGACATGCTTCATCCAAACACATTGCACCATACTCACTGACACGCTTCATCCAAATACATTGCACCACACTCACTGACACGCTTCATCCAAATACATTGCACCACACTCACTGACTCACTTCCCTCTCTCTTGCAGGACAAGGTGTTTCACAAGGTGGAAGCAGCAGCTAACCGGCGGGGGAAGGACAAGCCTGTACATCCTGACCCAGCTGGAGGGGACAGTCCTCGACATTATTGGAGGGGTCATCACTAAGGCCATGGCAATCAACGAGGCTGAAATCATTGAAGAAGACATTATGCTCATACCTAATCCTCCTTCTCACATCCCACTTCGGCCTCATCCCACAATCTCTTCGCACTTACAAGCTGCTGATGGTGTAAGCATGCAGATGTTGCTTCCTCCGCCCACCCCATCCTCTCACCACAACCCTACCCTTGTGCCTTACTCCTTTCGGATACCCAAGAACTCCAACCTGCCCGGCCATTGGAGGAAGAGCAAGAGGAGAATGATAGAGAAGAAGAGGCACCTCACTCGATCTCACACTCACAGGCACCAGCTCAGATACTGGCACTGCGCGTACTTTAGAGGGTAGTATAGAGGCAGGTTCTGCACATGGTGAGTCACCGGGCACAAGTGGGCTGCAGCCAGGCCAGGGGGAAAGGGTAGTGAAGGTGCCAGCTCCCCGGAGGGTGAGGTCGCACACAGGTTCTGCTGCACAAGACTCAGATGAGGACATCGATGGGGCGGCCGACAGAAGAAGGGTGGTGAGCATGCACACAGAAATGCTTGGTGCATTGGCAGGCCTGCCAGAGAGCCTGTTGTTATTGTCAGGGAGCAGGGAGGAGTCCGGCACCAACCTTGCACAGGGCTTAGCACAGAACTTGTAGCCCATGATTTCCAGGATGGAAGAGATGGGCAACTCCATTAGCGCACTTGTGGACACAACCAGGACGTAGCATCTGATGGCCAATGTCTCAGCTTCCATTGCAGCAAAAGCAGAAGCAACTAAACATTTGAGTGCTACACTGGAAGCTCAGTCTTCTGTCATGCAAACTCAGACTGCTGCCATCGTTTCTGCATTTATCAGTGTTCAAGGGAGCTTGCAGGGTGTCAGAGCAGTCGAGCAAACTGTCCTCCAAAAGATTACTAGGATTGTTGAGGCGCTGCCCTGGGGACGTAGCAGTGGCTGTCCTGGGGAGCAGGGAGTGGGGTGTTGGATGGGGTAGAGTGCGTCTGAAAGTGTGGGGAGTTGGATGGGGTACAGTGGGTCTGAAAGTGTGGGGAGTGGGATGGGGTAGAGTGGGTCTGAAAGTGTGGGGAGTTGGATGGGGTACAGTGGGTCTGAAAGTGCGGGGAGTGGGATGGGGTAGAGTGGGTCTGAAAGTGTGGGGAGTTGGATGGGGTACAGTGGGTCTGAAAGTGTGGGGAATGATGTAAGAAAACTGCTAGACACTTGGTCTAAGCATTAAACAAAGCTTTAATCAACTGTTTTACAACATGGAGGTCTAGTTGTGTCCTTCACTAGTTCCTGTTAAGAATGTCCTGCGCAAGCTGGGCCCGTGCCCGAGTATTTATACTCTCCCTGGACAGCGCCACCCGCAGGCCGCTCAGTATTATTTCATAAGGCTTTCTTTCATGAATGACTGATTCATGTCAGGGAGTTGGATGGGGTACAGTGGGTCTGAAAGTGTGGGGAGTTGGATGGGCTACAGTGGGCCTGAAAGTGTGGGGAGTTGGATGGGGTGCAGCTGGTCTGAAAGTCTGGGGAGTGGGATGGGTACAGTGATTCTGAAAGTGTGGGGAGTGGGATGGGGTACAGTGGGTCTGAAAGTCTGGGGAGTTGGATGGGGCACAGTGGGTCTGAAAGTGTGGGGAGTGGGATGGGGTAGAGTGGGTCTGAATGTGTGGGGAGATGGATGGGGTAGAGTGGGTCTGATGGGGTACAGTGGGTCTGAAAGTGTGGGGAGTGGGATGGTGTAGAGTGGGTCTGAATGTGTGGGGAGTTGGATGGGGTAGAGTGGGTCTGAACGCTTGGGAGTTGGATAGGGTACAGTGGGTCTGAAAGTGTGGGGAATGACGTGTAAAGTCCGTGCCTCAATAATACACGGACTTCAGGAGAACAGTTTAACAGGTACTTTACTGAACAAGAGGCAGCTTGAAACTGAAACTACAGAAGCCTGCTAGGGCCTTTTATACAGGGGTGGTCACTGCCGGTACTGCAGTCTAAGACCAGTTATTCCCTTAAAGGTACATACACAACAATTCCTCCCCTTTTAGATAAACAGTACATAACATTCATTTAACACCTAAATAATAACTAATTACAATTACAATTTCCTCAGTAATATATACATCAACTGAAATAGTCATTTATAAGTTCAGTCTTTGAGGAGGCTTCCTGATCCAGACTGGATAGCGCCTTTCTCGAGTATCCTGTTCTGGCGGTGGAGTCAATTCTGGCTCATTGTCATTGGTTGGTTCGTCAGCTTCCAATACCCCTGCTTCTGAGGTAGATGCAATCTGTACTTCGGGCTCATTACCAGGTGCACATGCTTGTGGTACAGGTTTGGCTTGTTCCTGTGACTCTAGAATCTGGTCAGCATGGCGTCTCATGATGCTCTCTCCAACGTCCACTTTGTACATTAGTGGTCCCTGCTGTGTGCATATCGTGCCTGGCTGCCATTTTTCTGTTCGGTAGTTGTGGGCCAAGACTGGTTGCCCTATCTTGAAGCTCCTGGTTGGCTTCTCATTTATGTGCTGGAACTGCTTATCCTCAACATCTCGTCTTATGTTTGGTTTGAGCAAATCCAAGCGACATCTTAGTCTCCGGTTGAAAAACAGTACGGCTGGAGTTTGGTTGGTTACTGCATGTGTCGCATTCCGGTAAGCAAACAGGAAGTTATCCACCTTGTGTTGCAGTGGTATGTCGTCATTATACATTGCCTTTATGGCCTTTTTAAAGGTCTGAACAAACCTCTCAGCCAATCCATTTGTGGCTGGATGATATGGGGCAGATGTATAATGTTTCACCCCATTATTCTTCAGGAACCTCCGGAAATCCTCAGACACAAACTGTGGGCCATTGTCAGAACAGATCTGTTCTGGTAACCCATTCCTGGCGAAGATGGTCCTTAGGACTGCAATAGTTTTCTCCGTGGTGGTGGAGGACATTTTAATGACCTCTGGCCATTTCAAATGGGCGTCCACAGCGATTAGAAACATTGAGTCCATAAATGGACCAGCGAAATCAATGTGTACCCGTTGCCATGGAGATGAGGGCCACTCCCATGGATGTAGCGGGGCCTGTGGTGGAGCGTTTTGGACCTTCTGGCATCCTGTGCATCTCTTGGTCATATCCTCGATTTCTTTATCGATTCCCGGCCACCACACATACGCCCTGGCTAGGCTCTTCATTTTTACCCCTCCCAGATGACCCTCGTGAAGCTCATTGAGTACTCTATCTCTCAACTTGGGTGGAATTACCACTCGGGATCCACACATCAAGGTTCCCCGGCACACTGACAGCTGTTCCCTCCTTGGCGAGAATGCTGGCAACAGTGAGTCGCCATATGCTGGCCATCCCTTCACCGTCAAATCATAGACCCGAGAGAGTGTCGGGTCATTTCGGGTTTCCTTCTCAATACTTGCATTTGTAACAGGCAAACATTCGACTATGGTCGCATGGAATATCTCCACAGGGTCCACTGCAGATGCTTCTTCCGCTGTAGGCAACGGTAGGCGCGACAGCCCATCAGCGTTTCCATGTTGTTTCGTACCTTTGTACTCTATGTCATACTGATGTGCCCCTAGAAAAAGTGACCATCTCTGCAGCCGTTGCGCCGTCATCACCGGAACGCCCTTCTTTGGGTTAAAAATTGAGACCAGGGGTTGATGATCAGTCAGTAGGGTGAATTTCTGCCCGTGCAGATAGTGATTGAACTTCTTCACCCCCCACACCAGGCTGAGGGCCTCCCTGTCAATCTGGGCGTAGTTACGCTCGGCTGAGGTTAGCGAGCGTGATGCAAAGGCTATTGGCCTCTCTGAACCATCACGGAATTTGTGTGACAGCACCGCTCCAATGCCGTAAGGTGATGCATCACATGCCAACCGAATCGGTAGTGTTGGGTTGTAGTGGGCCAATACTTCTTTTGAAGTGATTTGGCATTTACATTCCTGAAAGGCACGCTTACACTCATCACTCCATTTCCATGTTACACCAGTTTGAAGGAGGGCGGTCAGTGGGTGCAGAATTGTAGATAAATTCGGCAAGAACTTATGGTAGTAGTTCACCAACCCGAGGAACGACCTCAGTAGCGACACATTTTCTGGTGCTGGAGCCTTGACTACAGCCTCAATCTTGTCCGGCGACTTATGCAACCCTTCCTTATCAATCATGTGGCCACAATATGAGATTTGTCTCCTGAAGAACTCGCATTTGGGACGGTTGGCTCATAGCCCATATTCCTGCAATCTCGTGAGCACCTGTTCCAGGTTGGCAAGGTGTTCATTGTCATTTTCGCCCATAACCAGGATGTCATCCAAATAACACTGGGTCCCCGGGATCCCTTGCAGGACTTGTTCCATTGCCCTCTGCCACATTGCCGGGGCCGATGCTACCCCAAATACCAGTCGATTGTACTGGTAAAGGCCTTTGTGAGTGTTTATCGTGAGGTATTTCCTAGATGCTTCTTCCACCTCCATTTGTAGATACGCTTGAGCCAGGTCAATCTTTGTAAAACGTTTCCCTCCAGATAGTGAGGCGAAAATATCTTCTATCCGCGGAAGCGGATACTGTACTGTGTGCAGGACTGGGTTCACAGTCACCTTGAAGTCCCCACAGATGCAAACCTTCCTTGGCTCCCCAGGCGTGCTGCTCAATGCTTTTTTCATTACAGGAACGATGGGTGTGGCCCACTCGCTCCAGTCCACCTTAGACAGCACCCCCAAATGCTCCAAACGCTCCAGTTCAGCTTCCACAGCTGGGCGTATTGCGTATGGCACCGGTCTGGCCTTGAAAAATTTTGGGGTTGCGTTATCGTCAATCTTTATGGTTGCCTTTACTCCTTTTAGAGTCCCAAGTCCTTGTTGGAACACCTCTTCCGCATCAGATAGAATTTGTGACAGACGTCCAGGTGCGACGTCATCATCTTTTTTGTCAGTCACAGTTCGTGCCAGAATGGAATGCCAATCCAATTGTAGTCTTCGGGTCCATTCACGTCCCAATAATGGTGGTCCTCCATCTCGTAGTATATACAAGTATAGTTTCTGTGTTTCCTTTCCGTTATATTCAACTGGCACACTTATTTTTCCTCTGGGGTAGACCTTTTGCCCCGTGTATGTCTTCAGTACAATGGACGTGTCCTTTAAGGGTATGTGTGAGAATAGCCACTCATAGTCTCATCGATTCATGACAGTTAGGGCTGATCCTGTGTCCAATTCCATCTTCACTGGGGACCCTGCTATCATAAGGATGACCCAAATGGTTAGGTGATCTTTTGCGATCACGTTGTGTAATTTTAAACAACTTAGTCGCCTACTCCCGGAGTCCTTATCACTCTCCTGATCTTCCGAACTACTATCTGTCAGTTTCTTTACTTTCCTGTACTGTTCCTTAGTAGTTCTTGTCGTGTTGGTCTTCTTTCCCGACCTGCAGACTCTTGCTATATGTCCCATTTTTCCGCATTGCCTGCATATTTTGTCTTTAAACCAGCAGTCCTTCTGCTCATGGGTTGTTCTGCCGCAGCGATAGCACTTTTCGGCTCCATACGCCATTTCGTTAGCGCTGTATTCTTGTGGTTTCTGTTGTATTTCCGCAGCTCCCCGTGCTGCTGCTTCGTAGGATACTGCCACGCTGAAAGTCTGTTCTAGCGTCAGGTCCTTTTTTGAAAGTAGTCGTTTCTGGGTTCCTTCACTCTGGAGCCCGCAGACAAACTTATCCCGTAAGGTTTCTGCCAGTCCTGCTCCAAACTGGCAGTGCTTCGATAACTTGCGTAGTTCCGTAAGATAGTCAGCATTGCTCTCATCTTTGTGCTGGTTTCTTTTATGGAACTTGAATCTTTCTGCTATCAGCAGTGGTGTAGGGCTTAGGTGTTCCTGTAAGATATGAACAATCTCCTCAAAAGTTTTCTGCATTGGTTTAACTGGGGTAATTAAATTCCGCAATAAGCCGTACATATTCGCACCCATCAGATTTAATAATACCGACGCCCTCTTTCCATCGGCCACCTCATTTGCCTTGCAGTACACTTCGATTCTTTCTACATACGTGGTCCAGTCTTCTACCTCGTTGTCGAAAGCAGTGATACTGCCACTTTTCGGCATCTTGGGCGATTTAAAATGGCGCCTCCCGCGCTTTTGCTTCTTCCCCAATGGAATAAAATGGCGCCTCCCGCGCTTTTGCTTCTTCCCCAACGGGATAAAATGGTGCCTCCCACGCTTTTGCTTCTTCCCCTTACTGCCACGCTGCTCCTAGCGTTCTATGGGGTAATGGCGGCGACCCGCAGCTTCGGCGCGTCTCGCTTTCCTTCCCCCCCCGTTTGGTTTCTCTCCACTGTCCTGTTCTCGAGCACCGACCACGCCCTGTGCGCTCTACCCTCTCTTGTTTTCTTTTCCAGGCGACGCTGCGCAGCCCGATTTGTAGAGCCGCTCGATCGAGCTTGAGCCCGCCGCAGTCCGGAAAGGTCTACCAGCACGATTCGCTGGAACCAGTCTCTCCCGCAATTCTCCAAACACCGATGGATTCTTTGGGCGGTTGCCCTCGGTCGACGCCCGTTGCTCAGACTACGACCTTCCAGGACCTTCCTTTCAGGCGAGATCCCCGTGAGATGATGCCACACTGCAGGTGAGTTCGAACTTATTCGTCGCCACTGTAAAGTCCGCGCCTCAATAATACATGGACTTCGGGAGGACAGTTTAACAGGTACTTTACTGAACAAGAGGCAGCTTGAAACTGAAACTACAGAAGCCTGCTAGGGCCTTTTATACAGGGGTGGTCACTGCCGGTACTGCAGTCTAAGACCAGTTATTCCCTTAAAGGTACATACACAACATGACGTAAGAAAACTGCTAGACACTTGGTCTAAGCATCAAACAAAGCTATAATCAACTGTTTTACAACATGGAGGTCTAGTTGTGTCCTTCACTAGTTCCTGTTAAGAATGTCCTGCGCAAGCTGGGCCCATGCCCGAGTATTTATACTCTCCCTGGACAGCGCCACCCGCAGGCCGCTCAGTATTATTTCTTAAGTCTTTCTTTCATGAATGACTGATTCATGTCAGGGAGTTGGATGGGGTACAGTGGGTCTGAAAGTGTGAGGAGTTGGATGGGGTAGAGTGTGTGTTTGTAAAACTGGGCTGCCTGAATTGATTTGAAAAGTTGATAAAAGTGAGCAGCAAGTGCTGCTGGATGTAGGGAGGTCATTGGCTGCTCTGGAGAATCTCTGAGTACACTACTTCCTCCTGGTTATTGGGGCAATCGTTGCAGTCCCTCGTGGGCTTCTGCATGACAGGGAAATGGAGCCAAGGCAGCAAAGAAGACAAGCTGCTCGCAGAGGGAGGAGGAGCAGGAGGGCTCTCAGCAGGAGGCCTAACCCATTTCAGGTTTTCACCAAGGAGGTGGTCACAGAATTCTGCCACCTCTTGGAACCAGACCTGCAGCCTCAGAGCAGGGTGACAACAGCGCTGCCAGTGGTCCTCAAGGTGACCGTGGCCTTGAATTTTTTCACCAGTGGATCCTTCCAGGCTGGAACAGGAGACATAGCAAACATCTCGCAGTTCACCGTCCAATGCTGCGTCCGGGAGGTCACAGAGGCTCTGTACGCTAGGAGAGAGGACTTCATTGTCTTCTCTCAAACAAAGAGAAGCAGGAAGAACGCACATGTGGCTTTGCCAGGATAGCTGGCTTCCCCATGTTGCAGAGCGCCATCGACTGCACACACGTGATTTTGCGGACGCGGCATCTCAATGGTAAAATGTACCGTAGCTGCAAAGAGCATCACACACAGGACATCATGCTGGTGAATGTCCGCTATCCTGGCAGCATTCATCCTGCGCCAGTGCACTCTGCCAGCAATCTTCCAGCCACCATGTCGAACCCAAGGGTGGCTGCTCGACGACAAGGGCTATCCGCTCTACACCTGGCTAATAGCGCCCCTCCGCAACCCCACCACTTGTGGCCAGCACTCATATAATGAGAGCCATGCTGCCACCAGGAACGTCATCAAGCAGACCATCGGGGTGCTGAAGCAATGGTTCTGTTGCCTTGACTCTTCAGAAAGAGCCCTCCAGTACTCACCTGAGTGGATGTCCCAATTCATGGTGGCCTGCGGCATCCTTGGCAACTTGGCCATCATGAGGTCACAGCCCTTGCCACCACAGGTTCTGCAACCACTCAGGTGAAGGAGGAAGAGGAAGGGGGTGAAATTAAGTACCTTTGCTCCACCCGTTATCATCTCCAGTGGGTGATAACGGGGCGCTAACCACTTACTGCTCGGGCGCGGCGAGAATATCGCCTCCCGCTAGATTCGGTGGGAGGTCTGCGGCGGCAGTACGGCGTGGTGCTCCGATCTCCTTCGCCCGGAGATCGTGATGTCATCGCCGTGCGCATCACCCCGGTTGTGCCCTGGACTCGAACTTCGGTTTCGCCCCCTGCAGCATCGCCAGGCGAAAACACCGACAGCTGCAGGAGGCGTTCATCGGGAGGCCGGGTGCTTCAGGGGCGATTCTTAAAGGCGAGGTGGCCAAGGTAGGGAAAATAATAATCAAATGCTCGTTCCCTGTTTTTTTTCTTTCTCCCCCAACGCTCGATCAGCCCGGCACGCTGCTGCAGTGCATTGGGTTGATCGGGCCGGATTGCGGCTGCCGTCGGGGACCAGGTAAGGTTTGCCCTTGCAGAGCCTGCAGCGATGGTCCGTCCCTTTAAGGGAGGGAAGGAGCCGTCCAACGCGGCAGCGCTGCACACCCCCGCGCACACCCCCGCCTGCTGCCTGTTGCACTTGATTTAGCGCTCCACTTCCTTCCTGGAGAGTAAAACTGAAATTTTTGTAAAGTTGAGAATCATTAGCGCCAGCCGCTAATTTTTTCAACTTTTAAAAGTTCGCCCCCCAAACGGGGCTATAATGAACTTTTCCCCCGAAGTGTCAGATGAGTGTTACACACTGACTAAAGTCATGATCTGCCTACTCTGTATATTGCCAGCACATGCATGTACTGATAACGCTATCGCCCTCACCAAGATGGCGTTCAGTGTGGGCTGCGGCGGAAGTGAGGTGGACACCATTTTTTCTTCAAAACCGGCCAAAACTACCAGCGCGATGGAGCCGAATTTCCTGGCCATGGAATGTAAACCAGGAAGTGTAAATTAGAAAATTTAATTCATGGTAAAATCATCTACAGAAAGCAAAATAAAGAGCGGGGAAGAAAGATGGGAGAGAGATAAAAGAAAAAGTAAAGAAAAATATTTTAACTTTTAATTTTTTTAGAAATCTCCAACAAGATTAAAAAATTCTGAAGGAATGAGAGTCCAGACATGTAAAATTAAATTTTCAGTGCCAGGGAGGTTGTTTGGCAGTAATTAAGACTTAACATGCTACTAAAAGCTCACTTACTCCTGAGTGCACCGGCCCTATCTTTTTCTGGTGTGTTTAGTGGGTAACTAATGGGAAAGTACAGCAACTCCACGCCCTTACATGGATTTCAATGCCGGGTCTATCGGTGAGGTACTGGTGTAGTGACGCTTGTGGAGGTGCAGTCCAACTTGGACAGCAGCTTCTGGATATCTGCGTTTAACTGCACATGTGTGGACTCCGGAGTTTGCTGTCCGATTTACTCCATAATAATGGTCAGTGCTGTTAGTCTCACCGTTATTCATAACGCAAAATGCGGGCCAATATATACCTCGCTCAAAAATATCCCATTTGCCTATTATGATTTTGTTGTCAGACCTTATTAGAGAAATTAAGTTACATTTATAATTTTTCAGTTTACTCGAGATGAGGATGTATTCTCCAGGTTTCTGTAAATGGATAAATTTGTAAATTGATAACATTTCACGCTTTAGTTTTATTTTCAGAATGGTAATATCGCTCTTTATGTTAGGTCATAAAATAACTTTCCCTCCACAGCTGTATCTTTTATATCAGCATAAGTCCGAAAATACCACCTCACCGCATGAGAAACGCTAGACAATAGGAAAATACCACCTCACCACATGAGAAACGCTAGACAATAGGAAAATACCACCTCACCACATGAGAAACGCTAGACAATAGGAAAATACCACCTCACCACATGAGAAACGCTAGACAATAGGAAAATACCACCTCACCACATGAGAAACGCTAGACAATAGGAAAATACCACCTCACCGCATGAGAAACGCTAGACAATAGGAAAATACCACCTCACCACATGAGAAACGCTAGACAATAGGAAAATACCACCTCACCGCATGAGAAACGCTAGACAATAGGAAAATACCACCTCACCACATGAGAAACGCTAGACAATAGGAAAATACCACCTCACCACATGAGAAACGCTAGACAATAGGAAAATACCACCTCACCACATGAGAAACGCTAGACAATAGGAAAATACCACCTCACTACATGAGAAACGCTAGACAATAGGAAAATACCACCTCACTACATGAGAAACGCTAGACAATAGGAAAATACCACCTCACCGCATGAGAAACGCTAGACAATAGGAAAATACCACCTCACCGCATGAGAAACGCTAGACAATAGGAAAATACCACCTCACCACATGAGAAACGCTAGACAATAGGAAAATACCACCTCACCACATGAGAAACGCTAGACAATAGGAAAATACCACCTCACCGCATGAGAAACGCTAGACAATAGGAAAATACCACCTCACCACATGAGAAACGCTAGACAATAGGAAAATACCACCTCACCACATGAGAAACGCTAGACAATAGGAAAATACCACCTCACCACATGAGAAACGCTAGACAATAGGAAAATACCACCTCACCACATGAGAAACGCTAGACAATAGGAAAATACCACCTCACCACATGAGAAACGCTAGACAATAGGAAAATACCACCTCACCGCATGAGAAACGCTAGACAATAGGAAAATACCACCTCACCGCATGAGAAACGCTAGACAATAGGAAAATACCACCTCACCACATGAGAAACGCTAGACAATAGGAAAATACCACCTCACCGCATGAGAAACGCTAGACAATAGGAAAATACCACCTCACCGCATGAGAAACGCTAGACAATAGGAAAATACCACCTCACCGCATGAGAAACGCTAGACAATAGGAAAATACCACCTCACCGCATGAGAAACGCTAGACAATAGGAAAATACCACCTCACCGCATGAGAAACGCTAGACAATAGGAAAATACCACCTCACCGCATGAGAAACGCTAGACAATAGGAAAATACCACCTCACCGCATGAGAAACGCTAGACAATAGGAAAATACCACCTCACCACATGAGAAACGCTAGACAATAGGAAAATACCACCTCACCGCATGAGAAACGCTAGACAATAGGAAAATACCACCTCACCACATGAGAAACGCTAGACAATAGGAAAATACCACCTCACCGCATGAGAAACGCTAGACAATAGGAAAATACCACCTCACCGCATGAGAAACGCTAGACAATAGGAAAATACCACCTCACCGCATGAGAAACGCTAGACAATAGGAAAATACCACCTCACCACATGAGAAACGCTAGACAATAGGAAAATACCACCTCACCGCATGAGAAACGCTAGACAATAGGAAAATACCACCTCACCACATGAGAAACGCTAGACAATAGGAAAATACCACCTCACCGCATGAGAAACGCTAGACAATAGGAAAATACCACCTCACCGCATGAGAAACGCTAGACAATAGGAAAATACCACCTCACCGCATGAGAAACGCTAGACAATAGGAAAATACCACCTCACCACATGAGAAACGCTAGACAATAGGAAAATACCACCTCACCACATGAGAAACGCTAGACAATAGGAAAATACCACCTCACCACATGAGAAACGCTAGGCAATAGGAAAATACCACCTCACCGCATGAGAAACGCTAGACAATAGGAAAATACCACCTCACCGCATGAGAAACGCTAGACAATAGGAAAATACCACCTCACCACATGAGAAACGCTAGACAATAGGAAAATACCACCTCACCACATGAGAAACGCTAGGCAATAGGAAAAATGGTAACCTTGCTTAAATTGCACTATTTATTAAGCTATGATAATGTTAAAGTTCTTTAATGATGCATTGTTAGTGTGTAACATTAGCTGATCTCGTGGAGAGCCTTAACGATGTTTCATTGAACATTTTAGAATGGCAGCAAGCCAAAATATATTTAGACTAAGTCCAGATGACACTCCAGTAATGAGGTAATGATTGATGACTGGTGTTCTGTTATAAAATCCGCCTTGATGTAAAGAGAAATGCATAGCCAGCTGTTCTGCTAAGTTTGATCAAATTGTATTCTGGAATCTGATTAGTTGTATACAGGCTCTCTTTATCTCTGTTTCCAGACATAGCTATAATTTATAAACATATGTGCGTTAGAATTTTTCAGTTTATTCCGAGAAGCTATTAAAGAAAAAATGTTTACTTCACTGGCAGAATTTATAGATGCCTTTGGAAAACAGAAATGTATTTGCTCAACAAAATGAGCAGTAGGCAAATTGAAACAAAAGAGAGTGCCTTAATTAAAACCTGCATGTAACAGAGGTGTTTCACAACCAGTCAAACAACTAGGCTCTTTTGCTTTTTTTTTATACTCGGACAGAAACTATTTGAATTGATTATCCTGTAAAGTGAAATTGATTAAAGGACACAGAATTTCATCTCTTACATTTCAATCACACAGATACTTTAACAAAAAAAAAATCACGTCGTGAGTTGCCAAATGAAGTTTAATTTTATAACTTGTACTATCAATAAAGGTAGTCTAGAATGCATTGCGGATAACGAGAAGGAATAATAGTTTAAATGTATTCTTTCCTTGAACTGTTGAATGAATTAATCTTTCCATTCGCACTGCAGACATAGAAATCTATAACGCCCTTTAGAAGTGAGCTCAGGACTGACGGCCTGTGCTGTTTCATTTCTGGTCAGGAAATTAAAATTGATCATACTAGACACAGGGGAGTACGTTGTAGTATCAGAGCTCAATCTGGTTAACGAGGATAGGGCATGGCTTGTGTTCCACTCAACTGTACACTTGCAGGTTACAAATATTATTGATTGTGAAGGTTAGAGTTTTCTGGGCGGTGGTGTCGTGATCTACACTGTTGCATGATTTTCGAGGGGCACAGTCTGTGACTGACTGCAAGTCAGATGGAGCAGCTTATCCTTACACCTGGGAGGAGGGATTTATGCTTATGCGAGTAAGGCAAACCCATCACGTAGAAATAATGAATGGAGTTGTGATAGGTTGCTTTATCACAGGTCAAATAACTGCTGCAGAAAAAAGGACTTTTAATTACCACCCTTGCTCAAAGAACTGCTGTTAAAAAATACATTAATGATAGGTTTTAGCCTGAAACGTGCATTGCAGACCAATGTCTGAAACACTTCAACAACTTAATTCAGTATTATGTGGATTTTTAGTGTAGTAAGATAATTAAATTGTATGGCCAGTTTAATATCAATGTGTGTTCTCAAAGCAATATAAAAGTCATGTTTTGTGGAAATTACATAAATTGTATTTACACGAAGCATGCTTTGTTGCACATTTGATAGTTACAGCAGTAATAATGTAAGTTGTGATGAAAAAAATAGTTGTATTTTTCCCTTGAAATATTGTGCCTTTTACAATCGGACTTGGAGATATTTTTGTTGTTCACTTGAAAGGAATGGACAGATGGTGTTTGAGAAAAACACACATTTTGTAGCTTGCCTCAAGTATGGTGAGAGACTGCAAAGGGCCCTAAAGGTGGCGAAGTGGAAAATATCAGATGTAACATGGGGTTAAGTGGTTGAAAAGCTGCAGATCAGAGACTGAGAGTCGGTGGTCTTATAATTATGTGAATAGATAAATTACTGTCATTTGGAAGAAGCAGCTAAAGAGTTAGGTTAAATGAGCTAGTGTGATGCATTAACTATTTTTCTTCTTAACTTGTCCCAGTAATTAGTTATATTTAGAAAGATTGAGCGTGATGAATGTTGGAGCAGTAATGAAGAAATACACAAAAAAGAAGATAAAGTGTAAAGAGAAAACTGAAAGCAAAAACAATACAAAAAGGAATAGTTTCTTTGGGCCTGGTTTAATATGTGCTGACGTGGCTTTTGTGAAGACTACAGCTATAATGGTGGACTTACAGTAGTAATATAAATGACTTGCACTTTTGCTCCTTAAATAAATAAATCTGCACGAGTTTGCCAGTGTTTTTAAGATTGCTCCTGACCTTTTTTTTAATTGTAAAGTCAACAAAATAATGCTGACTTTAGTAAAATGATGATAATACTGGCAAGTACAATATCAAATAACCCCAATTTTTTTTCATTTTTGATTTTTTTTAATTCAGATTTATTGATTGGATTATTCTTCATTTATTCACTTCCATATCTTATGTGTAATAATGTTAATAAAGCAATAAAGGGAGTTCCAGCTCTCTCGATTCATCCACTCCTTTGAAGCTGTTTGACTGTTTGTCTGACATCTTGGATGAACTATAATTTCCTCGAGCTAAATATTGGGAAGACTGAAGCCATGGTCATTGGCCCCCACCACATACTCCATACCCTGGTCTCCAACGCCATCCCTTCTCCAGCCACTGTCTCAGGCTGAACCAGGTGTTTGCAACTTCGGCATTCTGTTTGAACCTGAGTTGAACTTCCAACCCCAAATGATCTACATTACAAAGACCACCTACTTCCACCTCCGTAATATCTCATGTCTCTGCCCCTGCCTCAGCCCATCTGTTGCTGAAATCCTCACCCATGCATTTTTCACCTCTAGTCTTGACAATCCAATGCTCTCCTGATTGGCCTGCCATCCTCCATAAACATTAGCTTATCTGAAACTTTACCTTGAAAGCCCCTCAATTTCATTAATAGTAAAGGGCCTCATTCTATCAAAGTCTAGCTAATGGACTTTGCACGGTGGCATAGTGGTTAGCACTGTTGCCTCACAGCGCCAGGGACCCGGGTTCGAATCCGGCCTCGGGTGACTGTCTGTGTGGAGTTTGCACATTCTCCCGTGTTTGCGTGGGTTTTCTCCGGGTGCCCCGGTTTCCTCCCACAGTCCAAAGATGTGCGGGTTAGGTTGATTGGCTATGATAAATTGACCCTTAGTGTTAGGGGGATTAAATACGTGGGGTTACGGGGATAGGGTGGGATATGTGTTGGTGTAGGGGTTACGGGGATCGGGTGGGATATGTGTCGGTGCGGGCTCGATGGACCGAAATGGCCTCTATCTGCACTGTGGGGTTTCTGTGATTCTGTAATGTAGGAATCCAGTCACCCTTTCCTTGATCTTAATGCCTATAAGCCTGGAAGTTGTTACTAAGCTTTTATCATGTGCTAATCCACCATACAAGCCCTCACGACTCAAAACCATGTATCAGGATGATTGATTGATGATCCGGGATATCTCCTACTGTCATGGCATCCGCAGACAGAGGGGAACAACAGATGTGCAGCCCATGGGACTACCAAAGTGTCATAAAGCAGACCATTGGAAATTTGAAGTCTTGTTTTAGGTACTGATGTAAGAAAAAGGAGACTTACCATCAAGTAACTTTAAAGTAAGCTTTAAGTAACTTATAAACACACTATATACAAGAGAGGTCTTTACCATGCCTCTGGTAGAAGCCTCTTACAATACTGAACAGACCAGTATTTATACCAGTCCAACAGGAAGTGACATTTACAGGAAGTGAGGTATGTACACAGTTCATAGTTCATAGTTCACAGGAAGTGATGACATAACTTCCCGGAAGTTAGCATTTTTATCACATTCTTCCCTCCTGCAGGATTAGGAGGCTGTGGTCTACCTTTTGGTCCGCAGCCGCCGAACAAGGAAGAGTCGCACCCGTTTGGATTCCCGTCGTAGAGGGTCGCTGGTCCGCTTACATGCGGTTGGCCATTGGTCAGAGTCTGTGTGGCCTGGATTGCCCTGTGAAGGGTCGGGGAGATCATGGCTTCGAGTACGAGCCCCAATAGGTTCAAAGTCGGTCTGCCTCTGTTCAGAGGGAGGGGCAGAGCTGGTCTGTGGCGGATCAGTACATTCATGCGCGGTACTGGGAGGGTCGCAACCTTGAGCACGGGGTTCTACCGGCACCAAGCTAGTTGGTGTCCGATCAGGATCCTGGAGAGGGGTACCCGATAGGTCCCAAGAGTTTCCTGGTGAAATGCCATCACCCGATGTCCCACTTGGTCCTGGTGGGCAGGGAGCCAGATCCCGTAATGATACGGTAGATTCTCGGCCGTCGGAATATCGTATGTTTGCATAGGTGGGGTTGGCATCGGTTAGTTCGACCTCGTCTACAAGAGGGTCATTTTTAGACGTCCGAACGTATCTTCGGAGTAATACCGGTCCAGGAGTAGTTAGCCATGATGGGAGTGATGTTCCATGAGATGAGCGACGCTGGAATCCAAAGAACCGCTCATGAGGTGTAGTATTTGTGGCTGTAGAAAGCAGGGACCGTATAGAGTGCAATGCATCCGGAAGCACTGTTTCCCATTGCTGGTCTGGTAGGCCCCGAGATCTTAAAGCGAGACGTACGGAATTCCAGATGATACCGTTATACCTCTCTACCTGCCCATTTCCGATGGGATGGTATGGTGTTGTTTTGCTTGTAGCAATTCCCCGTTCTGAGAGGTAGTCCTTGAGTTCCCTTGACATAAAGGATGGACCCCGATCTGAGTGAATATAAGCCGGCATGCCACAGAGAGAAAATACCTGCTCAAGGCAGCAGATTACTGTGGACGCCAGCATATTGGAGCAGGGGAAGGCAAACGGAAAACGTGAATATTCGTCGATCATGGTGAGCAAATATGTGTTCCGAGTTGAAGAGGGCACTGGGCCCTTAAAATCGATGCTAAGTCGTTGCATCGGTTGGGTTGCATGTATGAGTATACCATCTGAGGGGCGGAAGAACTGAGGTTTTAATTCCGCACAAAGCCGGCATTCTGAGCATATTTTTTTTACATCTCCAGTGGAAAAAGGGAGATTCCGTGATCGTACGAAATGTAGCATGCGCGTAACGCCAGGATGACACAAACCATTGTGGACATCCATGAGAGTGGAGGATGACATAGTGGAGCAGAATGCCCGTGTGAGGGTGTCCGGGGCCACATTCTCCTTGCCAGGCCGATAGAGAATGGTATAACCAAAAGAGGCCAGTTCCATCCTCCAAAGTTGTATTTTATTATTCTTAATTTTGGTTCGTTTTCGATTATCGAGCATGAAGGCGACTGATCGTTGGTCCGTGATCAATGTAAAGTGCTGGCGAGCTAGAAAATGGTTCCACTTCCGTACTGCCTCTATGATGGCTGTGGCTTCTTTCTCAACCGGAGGATAATGTAGCTCGGCACCTTGTAAGGTCCTGGACATAAATGCTACAGGACGACCTTCCTGATTCAGAGTAGCCGAGATCGCCACCTCCGAGGCATCACATTCAACCACGAAAGGGAGATTCTCATCGATGGAGTGAAGAGCCGCTTTCTCCAACTGTTTTTTGAGAAGGTTAAAGGCTGCAACAGCCGCTGTTCCCAGTGGAAATGATCTAGCATGCAGCAAGGGTTGGATTTTGTCCGAAAAATGAGGAATCCATTTAGCGTAGTATGCAAACAGACCGAGAGCCCGACGTAAAGAAGCCGGATTCTTAGGTGACGGGAGCTCTTGGAGCGGGCGAAGTCTTTCTGGGTCTGGCTTAATGATACCATTGCCTACGCAGTAGCCAAGGATGTTGATGGTCGGTTGCGACTCAACAGATTTGGATTCATTCAGGGTCAAATTACGGCGATGGAGGGCATCCCGAAATTTTTGGAGGTTGGAGTCGTGTTCCTGTTGATCGTGACCTGCAATGGTAATGTTATCAAGATAGGGAAAAGTGTCCCTTAGGTTTTCCTGCTTAACCAGGCCATCCATTGCCCGTTGAAAGACAGCCACTCCATTAGTAACCCCGAATGGGAGGCGACGAAATTGGTACAGCCGTCCATTAGCCTCAAAGGCTGTGTACTGCTTATCTGAGACCTTCAAGGGTAACTGATGATAGGCACTTTTTAAATCGTAAGTTGAGAACACTTTGTATTCGGCCAGTTTATTAACCATATCATCAATGCGTGGCAATGGGTAGGCGTCCAAGTCGGTATATTGATTGATGGTTTGCGAATAATCGATGCATAGTCGCTGTTTGTGAGGTTTTAGAGGGTTCTTGACAATGACGACTTGAGCCCGCCAGGGCGACGAACATGGTTCAATGATATCCTCTGCTAGAAGTCGAGAGATTTCAGCCGCAATAAAAGATTGGTCTCCCTGATTAAAGCGCCGTGATTTCGTTATTATCGGTTGGCATTGAGGCGGAATACTGGCAAATAATGAGGGTTCATCAAGTGAAGCTGCTGATAATGCACAAAATGGTAATTTAGATGGTATATTAGAAATAGTAAGTCCGGGTTTGGATCCACCAAACTCAATGGTGAGTTTCTTATGCTGTTTTTGGAAGTCCAGCCCTAAGAGGAGATCACTACATAGGTCTTTGAGCACTGAAAGTCGGGTGGAGGGATACATACGACCATGAAGTGTCATATCAACAACACAAAAGCCGGAGATTCTGGTATTAAGTGATGACTGGGCCATCGCAATTGCCTGGTCCGATGGGAAGACATGTAGTTTCAATTTCGCAACAATCTGTTCCTTAATGAAACTATCAGTACTTCCTGAGTCAATTAAGGCATCTAAGGTATGCCCTTTAATTGAAATTTTTGTGGCTGCCTGAGACAGGTTCTGTGGGCAAGCAGCTGTAATTGGTGTCGTTGCACAGAGAGTGGCTAAAACTCTCGGTGTGCTTCTTCGGGAGAGAGCTCGAGAGGAAGCTTGATAGGTCCTAGCTGGAGCATCTTGATAGGCCCTAATTGGGGCAGTTCGGTAGGCCTTAGCTGGATTGGCCCTCGTAGAGGCCCTTGATAGGCAAACTTTAGCAAAGTGTCCTTTTTTCCCGCAATAACTGCAGATTGCATTGCGAGCAGGGCAGGTTTTCCTAGGGTGAAAAGCATCTCCACAAAAGAAGCATTCCTTCCTAGATTGCCAAGAGGCTGCTAAAGTGGGGTCGTCCTCCTCTTCTTCATCAGAATTATCAGAATTAGATTCCCCCATGATAGGGTTCACCTGAGACCGCTTGAATTGTCTGGTTGCAGCTACAGCAGCAGATCGAGATCTGGGCAGCTGATAGAGGTCTGCATTTCTCTTTGCCAAATCCAGTGAACAAGCTAGTTCAAAAGCTTTTTGTAGCTCAAGTGTTTTACTTTCTAGTAGACGCTGGCGTATAAATGGAGAGGCAATCCCGCAGATGAAAGCATCACGAATCATTTCTTGGCGGTACAGCTCAGCTGAGGCTGCCTGAAAGTTACAATCTACGCTGAGCCTGCGAAGTTCTTGCAGGAATTCGTCAATTGATTCCCCTGGCCCTTGTCGGGCTGTGGCCAGTAGATGTCTAGCATAGACCTCATTTGGGGTCTTCGCATACAGTTTCTTAAGTGCCCGAATCACCTCTTCGTAATTATCCCAGTCATCAACATATTCGAACACTTTTGGGGTCACATAATTGACAAGTATCTTCAATTTAGCAGGAGCATCCACTTTACATTCATCCAGAAAATTCTCAAAAGTACGATACCAATGCTTCCATACCCTGCCAGCTGCTGGTGTATTCGGGTCCAAGTCCAGACGAATAGGTCTAAGGATTTTCTCCATGATGGGTGGTTCCCTGGATCCTTAACTTCCGAGTTTGTCTGAAGGTCTAGTATTTGTCAGTGTAAATACTAAGTTACTTAAATTGATGTAAGAAAAAGGAGACTTACCATCAAGTAACTTTAAAGTAAGCTTTAAGTAACTTATAAACACACTATATACAAGAGAGGTCTTTACCATGCCTCTGGTAGAAGCCTCTTACAATACTGAACAGACCAGTATTTATACCAGTCCAACAGGAAGTGACATTTACAGGAAGTGAGGTATGTACACAGTTCATAGTTCATAGTTCATAGTTCACAGGAAGTGATGACATAACTTCCCGGAAGTTAGCATTTTTATCACAGGTACCTAGGCAAATCTGGTGGAGCCTTGCCCAATAACCTAGCAAGAGTGACCAGAATGTTTGTAACTAGTCACGTAGTGCATAATTTCACTATGCAAGAAGGATTGGTACCACCTAAAACTGAAGAAAAGGGAGGCAGTTCTCTTTCGCAACCTCCACCTGCCCCTGCCGCCCACCCCCCACCCACCCCACACACACACACACACACACACACACACACACACACACACACACACACATCAGACGGGAGAGAAAATGGAGCAAGTGATCCACCAGCATGCAGTCAGAGAAAGGAAGCAATAACATTGCCAATTGCTTTCAATTAAAAAAAAGACAAGGCAAATAACAATCCTGCTGGTTCCTTCCCCCACCCACAACTATCTTAATGGCACTCTCAAAGGCATCTCAGCTATAGAGCTCTCTCATTTGCACATTTCATCACCTCATAAAATCATAGAAATTTACAGCACAGAGGGAGGCCATTCGGCCCATCTTGTCCACGCCAGCCGACAAAGAGCTATCCAGCCTAATCCCACTTTCCAGCACTTGGTCCGTAGCCTTGTAGGTTACAGCACTTCAAGTGCATATCCAAGTACTTTTTAAATGTGATGAGGGTCTCTGCCTCTTCCACCCCTTCAGGCAGTGAGTTCCAGACCCCCACCACCCTCTGGGTGAAAAAATTTCCCCTCAAATCCCCTCTAAACCTCTGACCAATTACTTTAAATCTATGCCCACTGGTTTTTGACCTCTCTGCTAAGGGAAATAGGTCCTTCCTGTCCACTCTATCTAGGCCCCTCATAATTTTATACACCTCAATCAAGTCTCCCCTCAACTTCCTCTGTTCCAAAGAAAACAACCCCAGCCTATCCAATCTTTCCTCATAGCTAAAATTCCCCAGCCCAGGCAATATCCTCGTAAATCCTCAGTCCACTAAGTTGCATTTATCGAGTAAAATGAACTATGAAGTCTATGTGGCCAATTCATCTTTACTTTCCAGGATAATTTCCAAGTGATTCCAGTAATTTCAAAATCTAACTATGGCTTCTTACTACAATGCCTACCCATTGTGCCAGCTAACTTACTTACTGTAGCTCCTATTATTCTACTTCTAAGATGTGCTCCCTGAGTGATATGAGATTGAGAGGTGGTTGACTGGGAAGGTTCCCCATGAGCCTTCAGGGACTGAGATAATGATCATTGTAGTGTCGCTGCTGCCACTGAGGGTCGTGCTTCTGGTAGCCTTTCGTTTGCAGTGTCAAAGGAGGCTGGCTCCAGGTCTGAAGTTTCCTTAAATGCTGGCACTGGAGAATGCCTAAATAGAGTAAGCTGATTGTCACTCTCATGAGAGACAGTGACATCTGCGAGCATTCTTTGCAGCTCAATGTTTTTGAACAGATTTCCGCTCCCCCGTTCTTCTCTGTCTTCACTTCTGACACTCAGCCCAAAGACCTCATGAACTTCTTTATCTCCAAAATTGAGGCTGTCTGCTTGGTTGCCTCTGCTTCTCTACCGCTCCCTTTGCTCTGTCCATGCAAGGCACCACCCCACAACAACCTAGCTTTCTTTTCCCTCACAGTTCTCATCGCCTTTATTTCCTCCATGGCAACCATCATCACCAGCTGTTTCAATACCTACCTGACAAAACTACTAAACAGCTCAATTACTACTTTTAAAACCAGTGCTTGACGACATCAGAATCTCTTTTCTCGGGAAGAGAGGTAAGCTTGGGGGTCTCAGCAGGGGTGGGGGGTGGTGGTGGGGGCGAGGGGGATGCACGCCCGATCCTCCTGGCCCACAAGCAGTGCTACAAAGGCACTTATCTTCTCCCCGAAGCTGTCCTCACCTCCCTTGAGCTGCCAGGTTTCCCAAGGCCTGGGAAAACTGGCCGGCCAGGGTTAAACCTGTATAAAAAAATTAAAAAAAAGGTTAAACCTGAGGCTGCGAACCTCATTAAAATATTTAAATGGCCAACCTGCCCCCGAAAGTGGGCAGGTTGGAAGTGAGTTGGGGTTGGGTTTGAGATTTTTACAATTTTAACATCTCACCCAACCTCAACACACCTGTTTTTAGGGGTTAAAATTCATCCCATCTGTCTCCCTCCCGATGCTTGCTCAGACTGATCCTAAGGCATGCATCCTCAATATTTGAATTTCAGCTCTCCTTTTTAAACCCCACATCCGGTTCATTGCCAAGACTCCCTATTTCCACCTTTGGAACTTCACCCTGCTTCACCCCATCAATGCTGAAACCCTCGTCCACGACTTTATCACCTCAAATCTCATATCCTATTTTGCACATTGTCCTACACTCCCTGTATTTTCTGCTTCCACTGGCTACATTTCCCGTAGAGTGATTTCAATATTCTTGTCCTCATTTTCAAATTCCTCCAAGGCCTCACCCTACCGTATCTCTGAAATTCTTACTGTGTGTCTTCGCCTTCTCCTCCAATCCCAGCTCCAGCACTGGTGGTAGAGCTTTCAGCTCTTGCACTCTGAAATGTTCTTTCTAAACCTCTCCGCCTTGCTACCTCCCTTGCCAGCTTTAACAGATTCCTCTTTGAGTGTGCTTTCAACCACTTCCCCTAACTTCTTCCTCGCTGCCAACTCCTTGTGCACCATTCCTCCTGTAAAACACCTGGGTGTGTTTCATTATGTGAAAGCCAGTGTAGAAATATAAGATATGTTTGGTAGTTTTGGTAGGTGGAAGGTGTACGACTGCTGTCAGTGGCTTGTGGTAGAGCTGTGAAAAAGTACGTGTTGATTTTTAAATTTCTTTTGTTAAGTAACTAGTCTAATGGGGGGCATCTGATTACCAGTGGACACAAGTATGCATCAGTAATGTTGGAGGAATGATCAATCGCCTTTATAAAGTGCTCCAACTAAACTATTCTATGTACAGCACATGTTCATACTTGATCAAATCAATCACTGGAGGTGCAATGGTGGATCATGTTTCCCATGTAGTTTTGGAAGGCTAATCTGTGGAGCTGGCTATATTTAGTTCCTGATGATGTACAGCTGAAGTTATGTATCTATATTCCATAGTGGTACAGTAGGCATGGTTAGATGTTGCCTTGAGGTTTGCTACTGCTCTCCTCGCAATTATCAGGGTTTGATTTTCAGATTTAGTTTGAAATAATTGCGAAATTTTTATCATCTTTGATGCTAAATCTGAAGCCAAATGCTGAAGAAGCACAAATTCTAATCCCCGACAAACTCATCCATGTGTACCTACATTGCATCACAAACAGTGATTAAGTTATTTTTTAATGGCAAGTGGTTACAGTGCTGCAAAGTAGAACGAGTGAAGCTTGTCCCTAATTGTCCAAAACGATGATCTTCTGAACGTGGCAGTGAAAGTGTAGAACAGCAATTACGAAATTTCTCTCACATGTCACATGGCATGAAGGCCTATGATACCGGGATATTAAAATATATTTGTGGCACTTTCTTTATTCTGCTGTGTCAAATTGTGATTATATTTAAAAACAGAAAACACAGTAGGTGTGCTAAATGTTCAGCTTGTATTTTTGTTAAAAGGCAGCAGTATGATACACTTAGCATGAAAAAAGAAGTATTTGGATTTACATAACTTATTACATAATGAATAGGTAAATGTAGCAGCCATTATGCAGCAGCGTGATCCTACAAAGAGTTATGTGATGAATGACCAATTGATCTGGGCTATTTTGATGATATTCATTGAGGGAGGAATGTTGCCGAAGACACTCGAAGAATGTTCTGCTCTTCTTCGACTAGAGCCATTGGATCATTGGCATCTACCTGAACAGGACGAGCGATCAGGGAAAAGAAAATTATCATTGCAGCTTAAAACTCTTTATGATGTGATTTGTTAATTGTGCTAGATTAGAATATGATTTTTGTGGGGCATTTTAAGGCTGAGTAAAAGCCTACACACCCAAGGGATTTGAAAGTGACTGAAGGAAAGGAGAGATGTAGAACTAAATCATTCAGCTGTGAGCGAAACAAATGGCTGTTCCTCTTGATGGCAATGTAAAAGCTGGCGAGTGATGTTCCCTACTGGCACAGTTATTTCTAGGGTTCAATTGTTGGCGTGTGCATAATATAGGATGGTGTTTCCGCCCACCCCTCTCCAGTTGATAATGTTAGAGCAGACAGTAAATCACACTGGTGATAAACAGCATTTTAATAATAATTCTTCTTCTTTTGTTCTATCGCAGCCTTGCCTTCGATCTATTCATTTCCTTTCCAGTTTTGAAAAAGGGTTTCGACCCGAAACGTCGACTCTAATTTCTCTCCGCGGATGTTGCCTGGCCTGCTGAGTTTGTCCAGCACTTTCTGTTGTTATTTTTAATAATACTTGTTTTGTAATATATAATGCACAAGTGGAGTTTCTTTACTGAATTCAAAATGCAGTCAAATAGTCATTTAAAAAAAAAACAGTAAAGCAGACTTGTGTGCATTTCAGTTTGCTTTAATAGTTTAAATGTAAATACCGTTCATGATTACACCTCTTGTGAGATATTAGGTTTATCTTTAATTGTAAATGATGCCCATAAGTACAAAGTTCCTTTGTCGTTTAATAAAATAAGCATTCCGCCTCAATCTGTCTTTGTTCATCACAGTGACTAGAAGTCCACATTAGTCAAACAAATGTGATTACCAGCAAGGTACTCATTAGGCATATGTCACTTTTCATGTGAAGTCAGGAGTAAAACGCTTTCTATAAATGCATGAACTTAATGGGTTAAATCGTGCTAAATGTATGGCAAACAAGAGTGTCTGCGTTGATTTGACTCGGCGTAACTCTGGAATGAAATCCTAATCTGGCTCTGGAAAGCACAAAAACCAAGTAATGTGAGACCCATTCAAAGAATGGGCCAGAAATTCGGGTCGGGGGCTTCCCGCGGGTGCAAGCCCCCGACCTGCACTTACCTTGTGCGCCGGCCGTTGAGCTGTGGGCCCGCGTGGAATTCCGATCCTGGGCCTCCTCCAACTGCCGGCGCGCAGTGCTTGCATATCCCAGGGGCGCAGTTAGTTCGAAGCGTCTCCTGGGATCACGTGGGCCATGGAGAGCCAATGGTAGCAGGGAATGCTTCATTCATAAGTTTGACAGGAAGGGCTGTCAAACCTATAAATACTATAAGCCCCAAAACATCACTAAAACCTCAAATAATTTTTTTTTTAAATCACATTTTTAAAATAAACTATAAATTACATGAAATAACTATTTTAAACAATAATTTAAATTTTTGAAAAAATTAATTACATTTTCTAATGGAGCTAAAAATAAAATTAGCTTTCTTTAAAGTATTTAAAAATAATAAACCTGTGGAAAAATGTTTTAATTTTAATTAATTCACCACTTACCTTGTTAAAAGCAGGCCTTGCGACTGCTTTTTACATGTCTAACTTCTGGAGGCTTACCTTCCCGGATAAACCTGGAAAAAAAACGTAAGTTCGATGCGCAGGCGCTGCCTCTCCCGCGCACGCGTTCCACCTCTTAACCCCTTCTTTCAGGGGAACGGAAGTGCCGATTTCCTGTGCATGCGCAGTGCATGCACGAAACCGGCACTTCCATTGGGTTTACGGGTGAGTACCCCGACGTACTCACCCGTGGAGACCCAAATTTCTGGGCCATTGTATTGCTGTTTGGGCTTGGCTCCTTGTGGAGTATACCTCCTGTGAGGTGTGATGCTGGGTTTTAAAAGTGATAAGTCAGGCTGTTGGACTTCCTTGGCACTTTTAAAACTTATTGCAGTCTTTTTAATGTTAAACATTTACCAGCCAGGGAGTGAAACTGCGCGTAAACACGCGTGCAGAGAGCATGCATGCATCAAGCACTTCTGAACATAAGAACATAAGAACTAGGAGCAGAAGTAGGCCATTTGGCCCTTCGAGCCTGCTCCACCCTTCAATAAGGTCAGGGCTGGTCTTTTACCTCATCTCCACTTTCCTGCACTATCCCCATATCCCATAATTCCCTTAATATCCAAAAGTCTATCGCTCTCTGTCTTGAATATACTCAACGACTGAGCCTCCCCAGCCCTCTGGGGTAGAGAATTCCAAAGATTCACCACCCTCTGAGTGAAGAAATTTCTCCTCATCTCAGTCCTAAATGGCCGACCCCTTATTCTGAGACTGTGACCCCTGCAAGCTATCAAGAACCTTGCCAGCCCAGATAAATGATCCATCAGTTAAATCTTGGAAATTTTCTATAAAGTTGTTTCCACAGTGGATGTGCCAATTTTAAATAGATTTAAAGTATTACATTTAAACATGCTATAGAACAATCTAGAACAAAGCTCATGTAGGGATCTGATGCCAGATTCTAAATTGGTTCTCCATATGTAATAGATGGTCTTTTTATATACATTATACAATATGTAATTGCAGGAAAAAAATGAAGGATCAAGAGGAACATCGCTAATATATGTGTTCCTACGTTATTGGGCTGGAAATTGTGGTTGGAGGCTTCCCGCGGGCGAACGCCTCCGAGCCGCAAGTAAACACCACACCTACCTGGTGCCTCCAGAGCTTCGAAGCCTTGTGCTCCTGGGCCTGCAGGCACGTGCCTGCGTAAAGGCCTATGTATCCCGGGGGCGCAGGTGGCTCACAAGCATCCCTGGGATCACGTGGGCCGGCCCAACCAATCACAAAGGGGGATTCCCATTATGCTTATTGGGATGCCATTTACGTACGGGATCCTCACAAGCATAATAGGAATCACATAAAAAACACACTTTCACAACGCTGAAATAAAAATAAATCATCACATGTTCAAAATTAATTAAAATACAATTTACTTAAACATATAAAGCAAAAATTTAAGTTTTCGGAAAAATAAATTTAAACATTTCTCAAGGGGCCAAAAAATAAGCTAAACTAATCTTAAAGGTTTTTGTATCATTTAAAAAATGTTATTTTAATGTTTATTTAAACCCTGACGCTGGTATAAGAAGGCCGTACACCTGCTTTTAACAGGCGTAAGGGTTTTGTGGGCATTCGCTGGGCAGTAGGCCAACTCTCCGCCAGCGAATGTCCATTTCCTACAGATTCGTACGGTCTGTCAAGCTGAAACATGACAGATCGCAAGTTCCTGGTTTTCGTGCATGTGCATCGCACGTGGAAACCCAGAACCAATATTTTTAATGTGATATAACGTCACAAATTTAAAAATATTAAGATCTTTTTAAATAATGTATCTTTTTATTCGAGAAAATAGTCTATACCGACGCTGTGTCGATTGGCACTTTCAACATCTGCAGGCAGTAAAAAGGATTACGAAAGCGCTCTGTTCATTCTAAAGATGCAAAGGGCTGCACAGAACTCGTACTCGGAGCATTATCATTTAATGGAGCAATCTGCGTCTCCACAGGTTTGCCAGAGCCAAAGAGAGATCACATCTTTGAAGGCTTAACAGTGGAACATGGCTTCTACACATCTAAGGAATTCCTGCCTCTTGTTGCAAAAGCCAGCAAACCAGGTAGAATCTTCTGTTTAATTTTAATTCTGGAATTAAACATTACATAGTTTAGTAGGAGGGAGGTCTGTTCATTATTAATTTTGTTAGAATAATTGAGTAAAAATGAAGTAAATCTGCTCTTAAATGAAATAATAAGAGGATCACTATTTCTTAAATGAGAACCTATTGGCCCGTAATTTGCAGTCAGCAGCGAAGCAAAGGCATTTGTCCCGAAGGAAACTGTGAGAAGTTTGGCTTTTTCGACGTGCAGTTTGAGATCAGCACAGTTTAGTGGGAATTCCACAATGCGAGCTGCTGCAACGTCGTCAAGCTGTCTAAGCAGCCAATCACAATGCAGATTTCTCACCGACCGGGAACCAGGAAGTGAAGAAGCTGCCTTTATTCTGACTTTTTAAAAATGTTACGGAGAGCAAAACAAAGATTGGAGCTCTCACGTGGGGAAAAGTTAAAACTGAAATAAAAGTGAACAAACTTTTAAAAATAATATTTTTTTTCAAGTTTCTTAAAAATTAAAATTTTTATTAAAATGGATAGATTTGACACTCCACAAAATTAAAATTAGTTTTTCAGGACTATAACGTTTGTTTAGCAGTCAATGCACCGTTAAACCCCCAGTTACACCTAATCCAACAAGGTCTCTCTTTTAATGGGGTATTTAACAGCGATGTTACCGCAGAAAAGCCCAAGTTTCCGTCAGATTCACTGATTTCCTTGCTTCCACTGATTGCCGGCTATGGGGTTCGGTTCAGGGTGGGGGGTGGCCACAGCGCAGCCAGTGTCGGAGCAGTGAATTACTGATCGCAACTTCAAGATTTTCAGAATAGGATGTGCGTATGCTAAATCCTGAAGTTGTGGTCAGTTTCAAAGGCGTACTAACAGCGGACGCTGTTATTTCACCGTTATTACCCACTGCAAATTCCAGGCCAATAACAATTGTTTATGAAGTGTTAAAACTCTTCTATTTTGTGAACAAATCGTCAACAATTTTGACTTTCCTTAAATGCAGTGTGTAAATGCCTTTTATCTATTTATTGTTTTATAATGGGAGAGTGCATAACATGAACTTGTATATTGACAACTGTTATAATTTGTAAAGTCTTGTAACCTATGATTAGTCAAATTTCTTTACACCTTGCAACACATCTATTCATATAATATTTATGGAAATATATGCTACTTAATTGTAATGATGTATGTTCTTAATTAAAAAAAAAGATGCCAGAATTTCAGTTTAATAGTCTAACGACATCATCCTCAAAAAGTTAGAGCTAACTAAATGCATGATCGCATAGTAAAAGGCATTATGATCACAGACTAATAGTTTTTTTTTCTGATTTATTTAGATTTTGAGAGTTTTGATTGCTTCAGTGTAATGTATGTGATATCTGATGCTGAAATCTGAACCATTCAATGTAGCCTGCAGTCATCCATATAAGATAAAATAATAGGCCTCTTTGCTGAGGGTGCTGGGTGTGAAATTATGTATATGAATACATTTAAAAAAGTAATAAAAATGCCCTGCAATGAAACAGAATAATTTGATAGTAATATGTCTCATCTCTACCCTCTGTTGTGCAATTTTACATTTCTTTAAGTACTTTCCAGTGCCTTTGCGATGCCTGACATAAATAGTTTATTTCTGAGAAAATACTGTTTTTTTTTCAGGGATCTGTGCCTGTCAGTCTCGTCTGCCATCACTACAAGGCACAGTTGTTGTACTTGGTGCTGGAGACACTGCCTTTGACTGCGCTACATCTGCATTACGCTGTGGAGCTCGCCGTGTGTTTGTGGTTTTTAGGAAAGGATTTACCAATATCAGGGCTGTCCCAGAGGAGGTAAAATTCAACAAGCTTTAACACTCAGGATTTAATACAATTGGGCTTGCCAGATGGAGCATAGATTGCGAGGTTTCAATTTATTAAGTTGTGTGGCCTGTCACTCATTCTCTCAAGCCCAGCATTAGACAATGTATTTGTTGTTTGTATAACAGCTGTATTCCAAGTTTAATTTTCCTGATGTTTCCTTTGTCAGCATTTATTAGGCATTACAAGAAGTCTTTATAACATAGAAAGTAGGTTATGTGCTGCTAGCTTAAATAACACGATCATTTATATATAATTATTTTTGCATACTCCTGTCAGTGTCATAAAACTTATAGTAATTAGCAAGTACAGTGTTCTTAAATTTAACTTTACAGTGAGAAATATCTAAAATAAAGCAAAAATTTAAATGTTTGCTCTCGAGTAGCTCAAAAAGCGTATTTTAATGAAACAAGTGTGGAATAATATTCAGATCGAAGAGTTTCTATTAAAAGCAGTGCCTCCTAGATTATTAGTTCTGTACGACCCATCCTACCTACAATCAGGGGCACCAAAATTCCTCTACTGTTTTGGCAGACCCGCCAGAACAGCTGCAAATTCTACTGGGACCTGGATTCACCGGGTTCCAGCCTGACGTGGGGATTTCTGCAGTTGCCTTGTAAAACACCCTTACAAGACCCTGCGATGATACAAGGCTTTGTGATGCAGCGGGGAGTTCCCATGGCCCCGGCCTGGGATTCGCTGCCTCAAGGATCATCAGCTGGTTCACCTCTTCAAGTTCACCAGAAACAATTCCTTAATACCCACTCATCAATGTTTCACAATTATAAACACAGATTGTTCATTCACCTTAGCCTTTCTTGGTACCAACAGATTTTGCTTTCTTACCTTGTCTTAATAGTTAATTTACTTAAGACCTAGTAATGTTCTTGTCCTTTGAACTCCTTTCATTGAAAGTAGGATCAAAATTGAGCATAGTTCTTCAAGCATAGTCTGATTAATTTGTTATTAAGTGTATTTATTATCTCCATGGATGTTATTAGTGCTGTCTCTAACTCCCTCCCCATGAATTATATGATATGAAACAATCGTGCTAAATCAATAAGTTGTTAGGCATTCAGAGTATTAGCAACATTGCAAGTAAAGCAAAATCAATAGTGTGAGCAACACTGCCACTGATGCACTCTATTCGTGTTGATAATTTCTGCCCAACAGTGTCATAAAACTTTCAATATTTGGTCAACTGGCACTGGGACCAAAAGACGAAAAATATTCTTTGGATTATAAAGCATTTCCTCTCCTGTAGACTATTAAGATGTGGCCTTTTTCAGCCACTGAACAGGAAGAACCAATTGAAGGGCAAGTCAATTGGTGCCTTGCTTAGAAGCCCCATTGTTAGATATCATGGCATGACATTGGCAAAGACCTGGGAACTGATTTCACTACTAGCATGTGGTTGGACAGGCATTTGTTGCAAGTGATTATAGAGAGTCACAAGCGTTAGCTGTATATTTTAAGAATAAGAACATTTGAAGGGAATTAAGATTGGACTGGATAGAGAATGGTATGGAACTGAGAAATAGGATAAACAGTTTTTGACAATTATTGCAGGTCCGGAATATAAAGAAATGACTAGTTGGACAAAGTGGGTTTTTGTAGTGAACTGTAACCCTGATAATTTCATAGTGTTACAGTATGTCTTCCTGACTCCAAATGGTAAATTAGTTTTATGGTGTAACCAACATCATTGCTTTACAAAGAAATACATAATAACTTGCACAGGACATTTATAGTTCATTGTAATGCATTACATATCCAAAACATCCCTTTATAGAAACATAGAAACACAGAAACTAGGAGCAGGAGTAGGCCATTCGGCCCTTCGAGCCTGCTCCGCCATTCAACGAGATCATGGCTGATCATCCAAACCCTAGCACCCGGTCCCTACACTGTTATAAAAAATGTTATAAAAAATAACATGCTCTCATAACATTTTTAAAGGTTTGTTTAATTCTAACAGTTGTGTTACAGTTAATTTGGTTCCATTTGATAACCTCTTAAAGATGTCTAGTTCTGATAACCAGCTAATTTGAAGACAATTTGAGAGGGGAACTATTGAACTATATATATATAATAATATAATTCAGTTTATTTAAACATCAGCATTTATAGGAACATAGCACAATAATTATCCCTTTGGAGGATGAGTAATTTAAAATATATAAACATTCATTGAAAGAAGCCACTGAAGAACAATGACATCAGTAGTAGGGAAAATGCTAGAATCTAGTACAGGTATTAGGGGCATGGTAACAGGGCACTTAGAAAATCATAATATGATTGGGCTTTATGAAAGGGAAATCGTGTTTGACAAATCTATTAGAGTTTTTTGAGGTTGTAACTAGCAAGGTAGATAAGGGGGAACCAGTGGAAGTATTGTATTTGTATTTGTATTTTCAGAAAGCATTCGATAAGGTGCCACACTGGGGCTGCAATTTCACCATCGGAGGCGGGATCGCGGCGGGAATGGTCGTTGGCGGGTCCCAGTCCCGCATCCGGCTCCAGCCGCGCTGTTAAAAGGATTTTCCCATGATTGGGCTTGTAAAGCCCGCCCTGCGAGGTTCCCAGCCAATGACAAGGAAGCGAGTCTGATGACGTCATTTGATGACGTGTCATCAGCCGGTTTCCTTAAAGGGACCATGGCCACATTCATTTTAACAGTTGTGCTGTCAGTGTTCTACAGCATTGAGGTGCTGCAAACACTGACAAGCACTGCACAGAGCTGCATGGCACACCCATATGCTTATGGAGGGAGTCACAGCACGCAGAGAGGTTGTCTTGCCTTCCAATGGGCGGAAGAGACCTCCCCAGGAGATCAACGCAGCCTGGTTGCATATTGCACAGGAGGACACAAGCAGGGATGTCATCAGGAGGACCAGGCTGCAGTGGTGCAAACCTTTCAATGATCTCAGCAGATCACGAAACGTTACTGCAAATCCACACCCAACCGCATCCTGCTGTGCCACTCATCACATCCCCATCACTCTGCCTCCCCTATAGTGCTCCTGCATATCCTTACTCACATCAACTTACCTTGCACCTCCACCCATCCCTCTCTATTTACATTATCATTTCCCCACCTCAGTAGCCACCCTTCACATTCACCCTCATTCTAGTGCAATCATACTAACTAACAACACACAGGGGTCGGCACTTGGGTGTTTAAGCCAATGTTCATGTGAAGTTTCTGTTAATGTGTTGTCAAACATTGAAATCTATATTTTCAACACTTTACCTTATTGGACAGATCTGTGCTCACCTTTGGAAGTGTCTTAGTGAGTTTCAATGAATGTTGAGACATAACTTCCCCCACCCCCCGCCCCCGCTAATTGTGATGGGTGTGAAAGGAATGGCTTGGACATTATAGGGATGCTTTATGGTGTTGGTGTGGGGTGGTGTCAACCTGGTGCATCATGTGGCAGCCAAGGTGTACAGCGTCAAGTGGAGTAAATCTGGCCATGGTGAGACCATCGCTGGCCTCCCGGGCAGCAATGTTGTCGGGTGCTGATGCCCTGTGTCCTGTGCAGCATCAGGTGATGGCAGAGAAGGTTGGTGTTGTTGTTGGTGTGCCTGGTTCTGCTGGTGTTGGGGCTGATCATGGTGGGATTCTGAGGAGGAAGGTGAGAGAGCGTAAACCATACCCATTCTGATGTAATAGATTGTGAGAAGTCACACAACACCAGGTTATAGTCCAACGGCTTTATTTGAAATCACAAGCTTCGTCAGGTGAAGGAGCAGTGCTCCGAAAGCTTGTGATTTCAAATAAAGCTGTTGGACTATAACCTGGTGTTGTGTGACTTCTCACAATTGTCCACCCCAGTCCAACACCAGCATCTCCACATGATGTAATAGATGGCAGGTGAAGGTGAGATGGCAGAAGCAAATCTGTCAATGCTGAGAGAGGTTGTTCCAATGAGGTGGCACTGGATGGAGAGTTAGCTCCAAACACATGCAAGGTGCATAAAGCTCAATCTGTCTTCCAATTGCAGTAAGCAACAGCTTTTGAGCTTGGAAAGTGAACAGCTGTGAGATGGGAGCTGTTATACAACTTTGGCAGCTGTCAGGTAATCAGATAATTCAATGCTGAATCCACTCAACATGCTGAGCTGACGTGATCCCCGAGTAGCGTGCAACCCGTGGGGGAACATGTAATATTGAAAGGAAAGCATAAAATACTATTTAAGTGTCTTTTAACAATCTCTCTAATGATCTAAATTGCCTACCCCACCGCTTGGTGTCGGGTCAGTTCCGCGATGACAGACCCGACATCTGGGAGACTAGCCTGGAGGCGGCTTGACAGCGGGTTCCCCACCCGCTGTCAATACAAATGTTTTCCCACCAGACCTGTCACTAAATACGCCCGCTGACCCTCTGAAAAATTGCCCCCATGAGTTTATTTCTTACTCACTTATGGTCTCTGTTACACACTGGAGGTGGATCTCAAATTTGAAAAGCACACAAGAGAAAGTGTAGACATTTACAGTTCATGTCTGAATATGCTAGGTCCTCATAATAAATTTATGCGTGACTCTCCCTGTCAATGACATATATATTTTTGCTGTTGCCACCATTTTAAGTTTTCCTTTTCTGTCGGCATCAGTGGCTGCATGTGTATTGTGTTGTTGCCTGCAGAATTCAAAGTTACAGCAGCTGAAATCTAGTTTTTTTTTGAGCTATGAGTGTCCTAAAAGCTGAATATAGGGAGTTAGGAGGTAAATTAAAAAATACGACCTCAAAGCTCTCAGGATTGCTACCAGTGCCACGTGCTAGTCAGAGTAGAAATAGAAGGATATTTCAGATGAATACGTGGCTAGAGGAATGGTGCAAGGGGGAGGGATTCAAATTCCTGGAACATTGGAACCGGTTCTGGGGGAGGTGGGACCAGTTCAAACCGGACGGCTTGCACCTGGGCAGGGCCGGGACCGATGTACTAGGGAGAGTGTTTGCTAGTGCTCTTGGGGAGGGTTTAAACTAAAATGGCAGGGGGTTGGGAACCTGAGCAGGGGGACAGAGGAAAGGGAAACAAGGATAAAAGCAAAAGATAGGAAGGAGAAAAACAAAAGTGGCAGTCAGAGAAATCAACGGTTTAAATCAAACATGGCCACAGTATATAATAATTCTAATAGGTCTAAGAGCATTAAAAAAACAAGCCTGAAGGCCTTGTGTCTTAATGCGAGGAGCATTCGTAATAAGGTGGATGAATTAGCTGCGCAAATAGAGGTAAACGAATATGATTTGATTGGGATTACAGAAACATGGCTCCAGGGTGGCCAAGGCTGGGAACTCAACATCCAGGGGTGTTCAATATTCAGGAAAGATAGGCAAAAAGGAAAGGGAGGTGGGGTAGCATTGCTGGTTAAAGAAGGGATTAACACAATTATAAGGAAGGATATTAGCACCTGATGATGTGGAATCTGTATGGGTAGAACTGAGACATACCAAGGGGCAGAAAACGTTAGTGGGAGTAGTATATAGACCTCCAAACAGTAATGCGCAGGTTGGGGATGGCATTAAAAGGGAAATTAGAGAAGCGTGCAATAAGGGCACAGCAGTCATCATGGGTGACTTTAATCTACATATAGATTGGGGAATCCAAATTAGTAACAATACTGTGGAGGAGGAATTCCTGGAGTGTTTACGGGATGGTTTCCTGAACCAATATGTTGAGGAACCAACCAGAGATCAGGCCATCTTAGACTGGGTATTATGTAACGAGAAAGGATTAATTAGCAATCTTGTTGTACGAGGCCCCTTGGGTCGGAGCGATCATAATATGATCGAATTCTTCATTAAGATGGTGAATGAAGTAGTTGACTCAGAGACTAGGGTCCTGAATTTAAATAAAGGAAACTATGATGGTCTGAGGCGCGAGTTGGGTAGAATTGATTGGGGAATGTCACTCAAAGGGTTGACGGTGGATAGGCAATGGCAAACATTCAAAGACTGCATGGATGAACTACGGAATTTTTTCCTCCCAGTTTGGCATAAAAATAAAACAAAAAAGGTGACTCAACCGTGGCTAACAAGGGAAATTAGGGATAGCATAAGACTCAAGGAGAGGACATGTAAATTGGCCAGAAAAAGCAGTAAACCTGAGGATTGGGAGCAGTTTAGGATTCAACAAAGGAGGACAAAGGGATTAATTAAGAAGGGGAAAATTGAATGTGAGAGTAAGCTTGCAGGGAACATAAAAACTGACTGTAAAAGCTTTTATAGATATGTGAAGAGAAAAAGATTGGTGAAGTCAAGCGTAGGTCCCTTGCAGTCAGAATCAGGGGAATTTATAATGGGGAACAAAGAAATGGCCGACCAATTAAATACATATTTTGGTTCTGTCTTCACAAAGGAGGACACAAATAACCTCCCAGAGATGTTGGGGAACATAGGGTCTGATGAAAGGGAGGAACCGAAAGAAATCAGTATTTGTAGGGAAATGATGTTAGGGAAATTGATGGGATTGAAGGCCAATAAATCCCCAGGGCCTGATAATCTACATCCTAGGGTACTTAAGGAAGTGGCCCAAGAAATAGTAGATGCATTGTTGATCATCTTCCAACATTTGATGGAATCTGGAACAGTACCCATGGATTGGAGGGTAGCTAATGTTACCCCAGTATTCAAAAAAGGTGGTAGAGAGAAAATGGGGAATTACAGACCGGTAAGCCTGACATCGGTAGTGGGGAAAATGCTAGAGTCCATTATAAAAGATGTAATAGCAGAGCACTTGGAAAACAGTGACTGGATCGGACAAAGTCAGCATGGATTTACAAAAGGTAAATCGTGCTTGACTAATCTACAGGAATTTTTTGAGGATGTAACTGGTAAATAGATAAGGGAGAACCAGTGGATGTGGTGTATTTGGACTTTCAGAAGGCTTTTGATAAGGTCCCGCATAAGAGATTAGCGTGTAAAGTTAAGGCACATGGGATTGAGGGCAAGGTATTGACTTGGATAGAGAACTGATTGGCAGACAGAAAGCAAAGGGTTGGAATAAACGGGTCTTTTTCCGAGTGGCAGGCAGTGACTAGTGGGGTACCGCAGGGATCGGTCCTTGGACCCCAGCTATTCACAATATATATTAATGATCTAGACAAGGGAACTAGATGTAATATCTCCAAATTTGCAGACGACACAAAGCTGTGTGGGCGTGTGTGCTGTGAGGAGGATGCCGAGAAACTCCAGGATGATTTGGATAGGTTGGGTGATTGGGCAAAAGCATGGCAGATGCAATATAACGTGGATAAATGTGAGGTTATCCACTTTGGTGGCAAAAACAGGAAGGCAGATTATTATCTGAATGGCAATAGATTGGGAGAAGGGGAAGTGCAACGAGACCTGGGTGTCCTTGTGCACCAGTCGCTGAAGGTAAGCATGCAGGTGCAGCAGGCAGTTAAGAAGGCAAATGGTATGTTGGCCTTAGTAGCGAGAGAGTTTGAGTACAGGAACAAGGATGTCTTGCTGCAGTTGTACAGGGCCTTGGTGAGACCACATCTTGAGTATTGTGTGCAGTTTTGGTCGCCTTATCTGAGGAAGGATGTTCTTGCCATGGAAGGAGTTCAGCGAAGATCCACCAGGCTGATACCTGGGATGGCAGGAATGACGTATGAGGAGAGATTGGGACGATTGGGCTTGTACTCGCTGGAATTTAGAAGACTGAGAGGGGATCTTATTGAAACTTATAAAATTCTGACAGGACTGGACAGACTAGATGCAGGAAGGATATTCCCGATGGTCGGGGAGTCCAGAACCAGGGGTCACAGTCTAAGGATAAGGGGTAAGCCATTTAGGACAGAAATAAGGAGGAATTTCTTCACCCAGATTGTGGTGAACCTGTGGAATTCTCTACCACAGAAGGCAGTAGAGGCCAATTCATTAAATATATTCAAGAAGGAGTTGGATATATTTCTTAAGGCTAAAGGGATCAAGGGGTATGGGGAGAAAGCAGGGACCGGGTACTGAAATTGGATGATCAGCCATGATCGCATTGAATGGCGGAGCAGGCTCGAGGGGCCGAATGGCCTACTCCTATCTTCTATGTTTCTATGTTTCTATGTGTCACTGTGTTACTCCTGAGGTTTGAATCTTGTGTCACTGTACGGCAGTTTCTTTTGACTGATATTAGCTAAAGGAAAATTCACCGTGACTGGGATGATCACATTATACATCGCCTGTTAGATCACGACTTCGTGGTCTGTTAATCCTGTCCGCATTTTCGAAGTGTGAAGAAGAAATGGAAACTTCAGAAAATTGAATAAAGATGGCTATAACCAACTCATCACATCCTAAACCTTTCCCTTGGATTTCTTTCAGATATATATTAAGTGTAGCTACTCTGTACCTGGAAGCCATGAAGAACTCAGTGATGGATAATATTAGCAAGAGCATCATTGTACCAAATGAACTTCCATTGTGTTAAGCTCTTTGATCTTTTTAATTGCTATGGGGTCTGTGTGTAATCCAATATTTAGTATAATTGGTCAGGTGTAATCAAATACTTGGGGGGAAAATTGTGTATAGCCCATTTTGGTGCGCTAAACTCGCCAGGACGCCAAAAAGTTAGCGGCCCTACTCTGTAAATTCAGTAGTGGCACCCCAAGAAGGAGGTGGAACACTACTGGAAGTGCTCCCCCTTCTTCTTGAGGTGCTACTACTCAATGTCGTGGTGGTGCGTGCAGCAGCGCCACGCGCAGCATAACGTAGCGGCGCATCATTGCAGGCCTCCTTCCCCTGTTTAAATGTGAGGGGCCTAGTGCTGCACGCACCGGGGCTGTGCCAGACCACCGGGGAGCGGGGTGCCGTGGAAACAGCCCGTCACTCAAGAGGAGTGCCGAGCTGAACGATCGCGGCCGGCACCCCGCATACAAATGTGAAAGGGGGCAGTCGGCCAAAATTAAAATGGCCACCTGACACCTGCTCTTTAAATTGCGCCGCCGCCCGCTACCGCCGCTGCATAACCGGCCCCTGATCCAGTCGGTCCCATCGCCCGGCGATAGTTCAAGGGGCACTAACAAGAGACGCAAAGCAACCCAATTACTCGCCTTTGGTATCTGCATTTATCCCGTACAGATCTGTATTATTACTTTATTGGATCACTGAGCTTTTATGGATGCTGCAAACCCTATTTTGAGCTTTTCACACCCCTATTTTTTCCATTTTTATTCTTGCAAAAGTCGTCTTCTCTTTCTGGATTTCAACTGAAATCTTTGAGATTCTGTATCCCCTTCCGCTGCAAGATCAGTTTGTTTTCTCTTTCAACCTTTAGGATTTCTCATTGAGTCTTGCGGCTACTTTTGATGGAAGGAATGAAAGCAACTTCATTTCTTAGTTCACCTAGAAGGAAAAGGACAACTGGCCTTTCCTTTCAGAACAAAAACAGCAGCTGAGACTCCTTGCTTGCTGGACCAGATTTGACCAAAACATGTAACAAGCACTAGAAGAGGTGTTTTTATACCAAATGGAATTAAATGGATCTTTGCTCCTTGAGATGTTTTTTTGGGGGCGAGCATATAGACATCCTCATGGAGCTATGGGATTGAGTACTAGCCCTCGCCCATTTTGGTCATCAAGAGATGATCAAAACCAAAGCCTTCCTCAGAAACTAAGGGCCGGTTTTTCTGACCCCCACGGGTGCGTATGAGGTGCTAAAACCTGGCATTTGCACTCTGTCAAGAATCCTCTTGACAGATCATCCACCTGCCCGGGAGAAGGGCCTCCGCGGACAGAGAGTTCCGCTTTCTGCACAACTTCTGCCCGCTGAAAACCTTTAAATATCTTAAGCCTGGTAAAAGCAGGCGTAAGGCCTGCTTTTACAAGCATAAGGGTTTTAAAAATAAATAAATAAAATGTTTTCACTGATTTATAATTTAAAAATACTTTTAAAGAAGGTAAGTTTATTTTTAGCCCTGTAAAAAACTTTAATTATTTTTGTCAAAAAATTACCTTTTTGTTTAAAATATTTAATTTATAATGTCATTTTAATTAATTTAAAAAATGTGATTAAAAATATATATTTAGGCCTAGAAATTCAGTATAGCCACTTTTGATGCGGTAAAGTCGGGCGGCCGCTAAAGTTTGCGCCCGGCGCAAAGTCGCGCCACCTTCGCCGATATTCAGTCACATCGCCACAAGAGGTTGCTGCTGCGCTAAAACAGGCGATGCACGACTATCTTTAAGCGCTAAGCCGTCGGTGCTGAGCGATACCCCCGAGGCCGGGCGCAGCGCTGGTGCGGCGAGTTGTTGATTGACGGCAGACACTCTGGCGCCGGTCAGCTCTTAAAGGGGGAGGGTGGATTTGTTTGCCTGCCACGCCCTGCACACTGCAGCCCTCAACCTAGGCCTGACCACTTCAGCTTCACCTGCACAACGCCCAGGGCTATGGAGAAGGCCAGGGAGAGAGCGCAGCACTTCAGCGATGGTGACCTGAGGCTGCTGGTTGGCGGAGTGGAGCGCAGGCGCCATGTTCTGTTCCCAGAAGGTGGCAAGAGGCCGCTGCCCAGCGCCTACCGGAAAGCCTGGAGGGAGGTCTCAAACAGGGTGTCTTCCAACAGCGTGGTTGCCAGGACTCCTGTGCAATGCCGGAAGAAGTTCAACGACCTCACTCGGGTTGTCAGGGTGAGTACCCTTTCCAGTGTCCTCCTCATCCCTGCATGTGCACCTCACTTTATGGGCAAAGGGACCTGAAAGCCCTAATGGCCAGCCCTCATCCAGCAGCTATGGGACTGTCATGAAAATCACTTGCACATTCAGCACTTTACACACTGTACAAGCTATTCGACCATGGGAGGCATTGCAGACAAGATCAGGGCTACACACTGTACAAGCTATTCGACCATGGGAGGCAGTGCAGACAAGAGCAGGGCTTCACACTGTACTTAGAGGCCGTCCTTTCTCTTGCAGGCCAAGGCGGCGCACAACCGGCGGAAACGAACTGACACCGGGGGAGGCCGTCCTGACGTCAAAGAGCTCTCCGACCTCGACCAGCGTGTGGAGCGCATTATGGCAGGCCGGCTGATTGGACTCGTCGCCACTGGAGATGCCGACCCTGTTCTGGGCACCAATGGTAAGGGCATCACCTTTTTGACCTCTCTCGTTACACTTGCGCCTCAGATCAGCATCCTTTGCCACTGTCCGACCAATGCAGTGCATGGCAGCACTCATGCCTCCCTCGCTGCCGCCCTGTCCTCACTCTAAAGCTACTCTTGTGCCTTCCTGCTTTCAGATGGTGAATCGCCAGGTGAGGAGGCGGGCCCTTAAGCTGCCACTGTCAGCACTTCCGAATTCGAGGAGGAGGAAGAGGAAGCCGGCCCATCAGTGCCACCCTCAGCCGCGCCAGCCCATGACGTTGTAGGGGACACGTCTTCCCTGGAGGGGAGCCGGGGGGAAGGGTCGGAGGAGAGTGAAGCTCCGGGGCCCAGCGGCCTGCAGCAACGCGGGAGGGGTGGGGAAGCTCGGCGGACTTCTCCCCAGAGGGTGAGTGCGGCCTCCAGTCCTGCGATGGTGAGCGCAGAGGAGGTGCGGCTCCTGGAGGAAATGGCCGTCCAGGCTGAGCGCAGGCACAATGAGCTCATGGCTGCAGTGGCAAGGATGCCTGACTCCATTGAGTCTTTGTCAAGGAGTGTGCAGCAATTTGGAGCAGCACAGGCCAGGAGTCTACAGGACTTCGCGGCAGCACAGGCGGCTTCGAGCCAAGTGCTCAGTCATGCCGTCCATTCACTGGCTGTTGTCATGCGGACACAGACCAGGGCCACACGGGCACTAACTGCTGCCACCCTCGCTGGATCAGCCAGGCATCGCCAGGGCACCCACCGCGCAGCAGCAGCCCAGCAGTCTGTTCTTCAGCTGTTTGCTGCGCATGCTGCAGTGCTGGCCCGTGCAAGTGCCAATGTCTCAGGCGACCAGCGAGCACCTGCGATCTGCCAGGTTGGCACCATTCCTGCAGCCGACACTGCCACTCCGCCATTGCAGCTGCCACGAGCCGCTGGACAGACTGCTGCCGCCCAGGCAGAGTTGGAGCAGTCAGCAGCCGGCCCCTCCAAGGCCAGAGCTGGTGCAGGCCGACCCCCAAGGGCATCTGCCGTCTCGCCATCTGACCCTCAGCAGCCTTCCCCCAGCCTTGCTGCAGCCACTGGGCTCCCATTGAGGAGGAGCTGCAGGGCGGGCAGGGGCCAGGCAAGGATGCGAAAGGCATCGCCCTCGCAGGGCAAAAAGTAGAAGCTCTGCACAAATGCCTGGTGCTTTTTTTAAGGCCGAGACTGGTGTAGTTGTGTTTTTGTAAGGCCGAGACTGGTAGTTTTGTGTTTTTGGGGGGGCTTCTCCACATGAGGTTGTAATGTGGGAAGGGCAGAGGTTTGCAATAAATTATTGTTCTTAAATTGCACTGTGCATGTTTTTTTTGTCAAGTCCTGGTTGCCCTGCTCGGCTGAGGGCTTGTGGAGCGGCTACATTCATCTGCTGACATTGGCACAAGCCATTCCCTGAGAGGGGGCCTAGAAGCGACGTTCAATAAGCCGGCGACAGGTGGCCCTTGCACTTTCTGCCTCCCTCCTGTGCTGGTCCTCCTCCTCCTCCTCCTCCTCCTCCTCCTCCTCAGGTGGTCCTCCAATCTCTGGTGGCAGTGGCTGAGTCCTGCGGATAGCCAGGTTGTGCAGCATGCAGCAAACGACCACGAAATGGGAGACTCGCTCCGGCGAATATTGTAGGGCTCCACCGGAACGATCCAGACAGCGGAACCGTTGCTTCAGGACGCCGATTGTTTGTTCGATGATGTTCCTGGCCGCTTGATGGCTTTCGTTGTATCCCTCTTCAGCAGGGGTGCTGGGCGCACGGAGCGGGGTCATCAGCCAGGTACACAAAGGATAGCCTTTGTCCCCGATAAGCCATCCTCGTGGGTGAGGCTGGGCCTGGAACATGTCTGCCACAGAAGTCTGTCGCAGGATGAAGGCATCGTGGCTGCTGCCTGGAAAGCGGGCATTGACAGCTAGGATGAGCTGCCTGTGGTCACACACCAGCTGGACATTGAGCGAATGGTAGCCCTTCCGGTTGTGGTAATCCTCGGCATTCTCCAGAGGTGCCCGCAAAGCCACATGCGTGCAGTCAATGGCGCCCTGCACCATGGGGAAGCCCGCGAATGCTGCAAAGCCCATTGCACGCTGTTGCTGCTTGGCAAGGGCCATGGAGAAGGAGATGAACTGACGTCTCCTTTTGAAAAGGGCATTGGTCACCTGGTGGATGCAGCAATGCACGGCGAACTGGGAGATGTTGGAAATGTCCCCAGTCGCGGATTGGAAGGAGCCGGTGGCATAGAAGTTGAGAGCCACCGTCACCTTCACTGCCACCGAAAGAGACGTCCTGCTCCTCAGCTGTGGCTGCAGATCACCGCCAAGCAGGTGGCAGATCTCAGTGACCACCTCCCTTCGGAATCGCAGCCTCCGAACACACTGCTCGTCAGACATGTTGAGATAGGAGAACTGCTGGCGGTATACCCTGGGTGGGTAAGGCCTCCTTTCCCAACGCCTGTTGCCCCCTCTCCGTCTAGCCAGGGCTGCCACTCTCTCACGGCGTCTGTGAGCCCTTTGGATGCAATGGAGAAAGCCAGCGTTTGCACCCATTGCAGCCCCCATAATATGTTAGCAAAGAATGATATGTCAATGAGGCAAAGACAAGTGGAAAGCTGTGGCCTGAAGGCACAAGTACCTGTCCGAGTGTTGAGCCAAAGCAGAAAGCTCTCTACCTTGGTCTCTCTGCAAAGATCCGTCTCTCAAGAAGGAGTGCTGCGAAATGGCAGCCTTTTCTAGTGCAGGAGGAGTGCCCTTTAATTTGCGCCCCCCGCGCCCCGCATCGACTGAGCACCATTCCACTCTACCAGTCGCTAGGGGCGCCAGGTGCACAATGGGTCGTCGCGCCTGAATTTCCGGTTGGGGGCGCACAAAGGGCGTTGCACGAGGAAATGACATCATGATCTGCGCGCGCAGCTGAGCGCGCGCAAAGACTTTGCACCGCCGCTAAATCTCTAGTGAAGTTGGGGAGAGGCGCAGTTCGCGCTGCGCCCAGCCGCTAGCCGCCTAGCGTCCGACATCTACTCCTCCTAAGGCGCTACCGGCTGGCGCAACCAACTGAATTTCTAGGCCTTAATGTTTTACTGTGTTTTTTAAGTGATCCCCATTCATACTTTTGACAGATCGGTGTGTAGAGACCTGTCAAAAGTGTGAAGGGGGATTCCCTTCTTTGATTGGTTCCCCATGGCCCATGTGATCCCAGGGGCACTTGCGAATCACATGCGCCCCTGGGATACCTGGGCCTCTGCTCATTTCTTAGAGCAGTGGCCCAGGATCGCAAACCTCGGGATCTACGGAGCCAGCAGGTAAGTTCGTAAGTTTTTTCCAATCGGAGGCATCCGCCCGCAGGAAGCCTCCGATCAGAAATTCAGGTCCTAAGTGTGGTTCCTAGGTATACACTAACATAAGAAAACTATTAAGCACTTGGTTTGAGTATAAAACAAGGTTTTAATCAACTGTTTCACAACCATGAGCTCTAGTTACATCACTAGTTCCTGGTTACAAAAACATCCTGAGCAAGCTGGGCCCACGCCTAAGTATTTATACTTTCCTTGGACGGCGCCACCAGCTGGCCACCCAGTGTTATCTCATGAGTCATTTCTACATGAATGGTAAGATTCATGACATACACATTAAAATAGAAGAAGCTAATGAAAGATGTCTCTGCTGTCAAGTGACAACTGTTAACACAAGATAGCACCACTCACCATACGAGATCTACATGATTATCCATGGTCGAGAGAGTTACTGTTGATTTTTGGCACCACTTTCCATCAGGAAGCTAACTCTTAGTGGTTGACAATTTTTCCTAATTTCCAGCAGTTAAAATAACCAAATTTATAACTGCGAGAGCCACTATTGCATGGATCTCCATTGCAGAGTTCAGAATTGCAGTAATTTGCAGAACAACTTGGATTTCACCACAATCAAATTGCACCACAATGGCCAGCCACAAGCTCTGAGGCTCAAAGATTCATGAAAGCAATCAAGAAATGTGTTCAGACTGCTCATTTGAACACTCTGGGCCATATTTTGCGACACCTATGGGTGCGTACGAGGTGCGCACCCGCCCGTAGGGGCCGTGCAAGTTCTGGGTCTAGGTGCGCGAAGCGCATGTGCTGAAACCCGGCACTTGCGATCTGTCAAGAATCCTCTTAACAGATCGTCCGCATCCCCGGGAGAAGGGCCTCTGCAGGTGGAGAGTTGCGTGATTTGCCCAACTTCCGTCCGCTGAGTGCCCGTGAAATTCTTATTTTTTAAAACTCTTATGCTGGTAAGAGTTTTAAAAAATAGAAAAATAAAATTTGATCACTCATTTATACATTAAAAACCCTGTCCAATAAAGTAAGTACCTGTATATTTAATTAAATGCCATTTTAATTAATTTTAAATATGTAATTAAAAAAATATATTTCATGTGTTTGTGTATTTTTTAAATGATCCCCATTCATACTTGTGGGAGTTCTGTACGTACTGAACTCCCATAAGTATGAAGGGAGATTCCCCTCTTTTATTGGTTGGGCCGGCCCAGGTGATCCCAGGGGCGCTTGCGAACCGCATGTGCCCCTGGGATAGGTGGGCATCTGCCCGCGCGGACCCGGTGAGGCCCAGGATCGCAAGCCTCCATATCTCCCGGGCCACCAGGTAACTGCGTAGATATTTTACAGGTCGGAGGCATCCGCCCGCAGGAAGCCTCCGATCACAAATGTTGGGCCTTAATTTTGGCAGTAAGAGTGTAGGCAATTCCTGTGTAAATAACTACCATCTACGCCTCACTGCACTATGGGTGAAGGACCTGCAACAACTCTGCGCCATCACAAGTTAAGAATCACAGTACCTCATGCTGTCACATCCAAGTAAAATGATAAGATTTTGAAGAAAAATCGCAATGCTAAGGCAGAAGTGAAGGATTATGCGGTTTGAAAATGCCAAGCCAAGCCTAGAGAAATCAAGTTTGGTGATCATGCCCTTGTGAAAAAAAGTAATACAAATATTTGTCTGCACTCTGATTTGCAGACTTATTTCAACTACAGCTACTCAAATGACCAGAAATGTATCCTTCTTCAAGAAAATAATACCATCACGAGAATCTCATCATTATCATGCAGACTGAACACAGTGCTAATTTTAGAGGTTCTGGACCAGATAATACAGCCGTCTGCCTATTTGCAATCTCCCTTTCAGGAGATCCCATTCATATCTAAATGGTGATTTTCTTTAAAAGTTTGTATGTTACATTTTGGAAGGTTTATTTTTATTTTAAACTGTCCGTCTATTTTAAAGGAAGGAAGGGTTGGATGGAGTGTACTTATCCAGACACTAGAGGGGGACCTTGGGAGTTTTTGTTGTTGAACAGCGATCATGCTGGCATCATATAACTTGTAAGAATCTTTCCTACAAACAATCAGTGTTTAGAAAGTCAAACACAACAGGAAGAAAAATAGTTGGCTCAGAACAAGTAACATTACATTTCTGTAAACTTAGGTTCTGCATGATGTCCATAATTTAGAATTGCGATGGATATGTTCTACATCACACTGAGCTGTGAAGGTCAAAGTTGTCCTGAGCTTAACAGTGCTGTTTTTCGCTCTTGCAATTGTCTATTAGATGGAACTAGCAAAAGAAGAAAAATGCGAGTTTTTCCCTTACATGTCACCAAGAAGAATTATTCTGAAAGGTCAGCGCATTTCTGCAATTGAGCTTGTTCGTACAGAGCAGAATGACGCTGGGGGTTGGATCGAAGATGAAGACCAAGTTATTCGCTTCAAAGCAAATGTTGTCATCAGTGCATTTGGCTCCATTCTCTGCAATTCTTCAGGTAAGCGATTATAAACTACTGTACTTTTTCTATATTTATCTTGAGAAGCTTTGAAAAGGAGTATAACTTAATTGTGAGTTTTTTTCCCTTGAGATATATTGTTAGTTTGTGTCAGTATCCACAATATAACATTACTTGGAATAACAACAGAAAATGCTGGAAATACTCAGCAGGCCAGGCAGCATCCGTGGAGAGAGAAACACAGTTAACGTTTCAGGTCTGGGACCCTTCATCAGAACTGGAAAAAGCTGGAAATGTAACAGATATTAAGCAGGTGCAGAGACAGGGGCGGGGTGGGGGGGAGGTTTAGGAGGGGAGGAAGGAATTGAAAGAACATACTGTGAAAATGTTGCAAATGGGAATGGCAAAATTATACTGCATGGAAAATGGGGGCAGGGATTATTATCTGAAATTGTTGAACTCGATATTGAGTCCGGAAGGCTGTAAAGTGCCTAATCGAAAGATGAGGTGCTGTTCCTCAAGCTGACGTTGAGCTTCATTGGAACAATGTGATAGGCCGAGGACAGAGAGATCAGAGTGGGAGTGAAGCGGAGAATTAAGGTGACAGGCGACCGGAAGCTCAGTGTCACCCTTACGGACTGAATGGAGGTGTTCCGTAAAGCGTTCGCCCAATCTGCGTTTGGTCTCCCCAATGACTGTATTTTCTTATTGAGTGCCCTGCCTATCCATATTCTGTCACAGGCGATAGGCCCCGTACTGATTGAGAACTACTTGATCATGACTGAAATCAAAACAGAAACTGCTGGAAATACTTAGCAGGTCAGACAGCATCTTTGGAGAGAGAAACAGAGCTAACATTTCAGGTCGATGACCTTTCCTCAGAACATAACTGAGATGCTTCCTTTGGGAAATGTACTCCCAACAGACAAACCTTTTCCTCTCTCTTAAACTCAACAACACCAAATATTTTCCACACAGAAGTTCCTAGTTCTATCATTTCTTCATGGGCCTCAGCCTGGGTGAGCTGCAGAAAGGACTTGGAATTGGGCACTCACTAAGAACCATTCATAAATCCCCTTTAACCAACTGAGGCCAGGGTTCTTGCATTAACCATTTACAATAGCCTAATATTTACACAAGATGAATTGACGTGCAGAATTTTTTTAATAATGGAAGAATAAATGTGCAATAAAGCTGTGAAACCGAAAGGAGCTTCAGAAATGGTACATGAATAAACCAGCTGCCTAGCAACATTGCTTCATTTGCGTATTATATTTATTTAGCACTGTAGAATTTTCTTAAGTGTACTGCAGTAATTGCACTGTTTCATTGAATAGTGTAACTTAAACAACAGCTGCAGATTTCTGTAACCCTTTATAAAAAAAAAAAATCTGTGATTAACTGCAAGTGACGTTTGACTCCGAGGCTGTGCTGGCAGAATACGCTCACTCACTCATGCCATATAACTGAATTTTTTTCATTCATGGAAAAATAGTCCAAATTCCCTGCAAAGTAGCATCATAATCAAGGGTCAAATCACCTCAGTAGAAATAAATATTAAAGCCATTCATTTCAACCAACTGTTCCTGCAGTAAGAGAGTAAGGATTTTTTATAGCATGTTCTGGGGCTTTTTTCCCAAGGATTAAGACGAATAAAAATTAGGGAAACCTTTAGAGGCTGGTTTATCACTTATAAAACTAAATTCTAAAAGCGTTGTTTGGGACATTTTAATGAGAAAGTGCTTAGCATTGTTTTTTTTGAATTTCCCTTAACGACCTCCTGAATGATTGGGCAGCATTCCCATGTGAATAGCTGTTCAAAACATTGTTTTACTGTAGCTCTGCTTATCTTTATTTGCCAGGTTTCACTAATGGGTGATGTGATGCCGATTATTGTGGTAAAGAAATGCCCGTGTCCTGATTGGTTGACTGAAAATAATAAATCCATGATAATGTCGCACTTCAGTGTAATAAAATAATCTAAATTGCACAACGGTGCCAAAAATTGCAATATGTAGAAGTACATACTCTTCTAAGTAATGACTCTTAAACAATGACTGTTAACCCTCTATTGCAGAGCTTATTTCATTTGTATTTGAGTAGTCCCTAATCATGGAAGTAAATCGGGACATTCTGGGGTTTAAGAAGATGAAAGGTGTCAAATTGCAGTAAAATCATCTGTACACTGTCAAAAAAAATACATTAATGAGCTGCTAAAGCTGAAATTACAGAGACTTCTGAAATTGGTTTAACATCACACCCATTAAACTGTTTACTGAAGCATTACAGATATACGGCAGATAATGAGCATCTCTGCTATTTAAACAAGTGCAAACTGAACACACATTACATGGATGCATAATTAGTTATGGCATTTTACATTGATAAGAATTTTAGCCTTTTTTTCTGCTTTAACTCACCATACCACACACAGATAATAGTTATTTCAAAATGCCTTAGAGTTGAACCTTAAGTTTTTCTTTCTGTTGTTTTCCCCACCGAGTCCCCCTCTTTTACTGCTGCCATGAATCCCCAACAATACAGCTTACAATCAAATAAGCAAGCTACAGATTCCATGAGAGATGTATTACCATCAGTTAGTCGGAAGCATGGGGCCGATAATGCCGTTACGGCGCAGTGCCATTGGGACAGCTGCTCCTTAACATTGCATGTGGCTGCACACAAACGATAATACAAGGTTAGCTCATTTGAATATTCAAATTTTGCTCTTGGCACACTGCTCATTACCTTTTGGGCTGAGAATTCCTACGCTCGCAGCATGTAAACAATTTTAGATCTTTGGGGGAAAAGAAATTGGCTGAGCGAAATCAGCCTATTGAGGCTCAACAGACCCCAGTGGAAGGTAGGGCTAACTAAAAATAAAATTTAAAGAATGGCCCTTCTGGAAATGGGCATTGAGCAGCTAGTGGCCTTTTCTGATACACCAGCTGTGTTATTGGGAATAGGCATCATCTGCATCGCAAATTGGGCCTTGAAGACCCTCAGGCTCCTAGTGCCCTAGATCCTATACACCCACATTACTCTGCACTCAGTACATTGGGTACAAAGTAGATTTTAGAACTCCATGTTGAGTAATACAAGGCACCATGTTTGGGGCACCACAGTGCTTCAGAAACTGTTGGTTTTATTTCCATATATCTGTCGGAAGATAAATGCAAATGAAGTAAACGTTTGCTATCCTAACCCCAGTAGGGGAAAACTAATGCTCATGAAACTTGGTATGGCAGATTGGAGTGGCTTTCCTCACTGAGGCGATCCTATAACACTTGTCTGATTGCTACTCTGAAACCTTATTGGCAGTTAATTCAAGTGTCTTCTAATGATTTAAAATTTAGTGCTGCATACATTTGAATTGCATTCTTATCCTGAGAGAGTATTGCATTATTAGAGGTGCCACCTTTTGGAGATAAAAGATGTAAAATCGAGGCTGCCTGTACCTACCTGTTCCAGTTGCTGTGAACTATCCATGGCACTATTTGTAGAGGTTCTCCTGGTATTGTGGTTAATGTCCCTCACTCAACTTATTCCACCAAAAAAAACAGATTATCCGCTTATTCATCTCATTTGCTGTTTGTGGGACCTTGCTCTGTGCAAATTGGCTGCTGCCTTTGTTGAGCAATAGTAGTTGATTGATTCTGAAAGGTTTTGGGATGTTTTGAGGCAAGTTTCTGTTTCCTTCTCTTTAATGCAGCATTTTTTCTAGCAAATTAATAACATAATTTGCCCTTGGGTCGGAGCGATCATAATATGATAGAATTCTTCAATAAGATGGAGAATGAAATAGTTGACTCAGAGACTAGGGTCCTGAATTTAAATAAAGGAAACTACGATGGTCTGAGGCGCGAGTTGGGTAGGATTGATTGGGGAATGTCACTCAAAGGGTTGACGGTGGATAGGCAATGGCAAACATTCAAAGACTGCATGGATGAACTAAAGAATTTGTTCATCCCAGTTTGGCATAAAAATAAAACCAAAAAGGTGACTCAACCATGGCTAACAAGTGAAATTAGGGATAGCATAAGATCCAAGGAGAGGACATATAAATTGGCCAGAAAAAGCAGTAAACCTGAGGATTGGGAGCAGTTTAGGATTCAACAAAGGAGGACAAAGGGATTAATTAAGAAGGGGAAAATAGAATATGAGAGTAAGCTTGCAGGGAACATAAAAACTGACTATAAAAGCTTTTATAGATATGTGAAGAGAAAAAGATTGGTGAAGTCAAGCGTAGGTCTCTTGCAGTCAGAATCAGGGGAATTTATAATGGGGAACAAAGAAATGGCCGACCAATTAAATACATATTTTGGTTCTGTCTTCACAAAGGAGGACACAAATAACCTCCCAGAGATGTCGGGGAACATAGGGTCTGATGAAAGGGAGGAACTGAAAGAAATCAGTATTTGTAGGGAAATGGTGTTAGGGAAATTGATGGGATTGAAGGACGATAAATCCCCAGGGCCTGATAATCTACACCCTAGGGTACTTAAGGAAGTGGCCTAGAAATAGTAAATGCATTGCTATCATCTTCCAAAATTCAATGGAATCTGGAACAGTACCCATGGATTGGAAGGTAGCTAATGTTACCCCACTATTCAAAAAAGGTGGTAGAGAGAAAACGGGGAATTACAGACCGGTAAGCCTGACATTGGTAGTGGAGAAAATGCTAGAGTCCATTACAAAAGATGTAATAGCAGAGCACTTGGAAAACAGTGACAGGATCAGACAAAGTCAACATGGATTTACAAAAGGTAAATCGTGCTTGACTAATCTACTGGCATTTTTTGAGGATGTAACTAGTAAAATAGATAAGGGAGAACCAGTGGATGTGGTGTATTTGGACTTTCAAAAGGCTTTCGATAAGGTCCCGCATAAGAGATTAGCGTGTAAAGTTAAGGCACATGGGATTGGGGGCAAGGTATTGGCTTGGATAGAGAACTGGTTAGCAGACAGGAAGCAAAGAGTTGGAATAAATGGGTCTTTTTCCGAGTGGCAGGCAGTGACTAGTGGGGTACCGCAGGGATCGGTCCTTGGACCCCAGCTATTCACAATATATATTAATGATCTAGACAAGGGAACTAGATGTAATATCTCCAATATTTGCAGACGACATAAAGCTGGGTGGGCGTGTGTGCTGTGAGGAGGATGCCGAGAAACTCCAGGATGATTTGGACAGGTTGGGTGATTGGGCAGATGCATGGCCGATGCAATATAACTTGGATAAATGTGAGGTTATCCACTTTGGTGTCAAAAACAGGAAGGCAGATTATTATCTGAATGGCAATAGATTGGGAGAAGGGGAAGTGCAATGAGACCTGGGTGTCCTTGTGCACCAGTCGTTGAAGGTAAGCATGCAGGTGCAGCAGGTGGTTAAGAAGGCAAATGGTATGTTGGCCTTCGTAGCGAGAGGGTTTGTGTGCAGGGACAAGGATGTCTTGCTCCAGTAGTACAGGGCCTTGGTGAGACCACATCTTGAGTATTGTGTGCAGTTCTGGTCGCCTTATCTGAGGAAGGATGTTCTTGCCATGGAAGGAGTTCAGCGAAGATTCACTAGGCTGATACCTGGGATGGCAGGAATGACGTATGAGGAGAGATTGGGTCGATTGGGCTTGTACTCACTGGAGTTTAGAAGAATGAGAGGGGATCTCATTGAAACTTATAAAATTCTGACAGGACTGGACAGACTAGATGCAGGAAGGATGTTCCTGATGTTCGGGGAGTCCAGAACCAGGGGTCACAGTCTAAGCATAAGGGGTAGGCCATTTAGGACAGAAATGAGGAGGAATTTCTTCAGCCAGAGAGTGGTGAACCTGTGGAATTCTCTATCACAGTAGGCAGTAGAGGCCAATTCATTAAATATATTCAAGAAGGAGTTGGATATTTTGCTTAAGGCTAAAGGGATCAAGGGGTATGGGGAGAAAGCAGGGACCGGGTACTGAATTTGGATGATCAGCCATGATCGCATTGAATGGTGAAGCAGGCTCGAGAGGCCGAATGGCCTACTCCTGCTCCTATCTTCTATGTGTCTATGTTTCTATACAGTATAACAATACCCACTTACTGACGTCTGTTCTGCCTTATTTATTAATTACCTTAAATTAAGAGCTGTACGGATTAAGGGTGCTGAAAGCAACTGGGGAGGTATTTTACAAAGCACTGCTAAAATAATGAAAAGATTCACTGGGTACTGGAGAGCTTCGACAAGTTTGGAAATGTGCCTGAACTGTAAAAAGGGACCCAGGTAACTATTAGGTTGTGACGAAGCTAGGGTAGAAGGATTGGGGAGTAGAACTCCAGATTTGGCTGACTTATCCTATAATGAGTGCCCGCTGTGAACAGCTCCACCTCTCTGCCTCCTCCTTCCAATATAACTCTGCCTACATTTCTAAGGGAATAGAACTGGCTTCCTTCAGTGTCAGCTGTGGCTCAGTGGGTAGCACTCTCTAGGTGGGAGGGGCTAGGAGTGAACCAGGTGTTACTGGTTGCCTGATTGCAGCAGGGAGTTGGAGTGAGTTTGTAAAAAGTTGCTGGTGGGTTTTGGGGTTTTTGTTTTAAGGTTTGAGGGCCTTTTTGGCCCACAAAAACAGCCAGATGGCTGCTGAGGGGTCCAGAGTGCCGGGCCCCTCAGGGGACAGTGTTCCCAAGAGGAATTTAATTAGGGAAGAAACTGTGGTTGGAAGGGAAAGGAAAAGGCCCAAAGATTTGGGCCGGGACCCCAGGAGGTTTGGAAAAGAAAACACGGTGGTGGTTCAGTGCGAGGATAAGGAGATACGAGCTTGGTATATTATCCAAGATGTACATGAGGACTGTGGCGAGGGAAGCTGCTTTGCCTGCCGACCAAAGCCGAATGTTGGGTTTGAGGTGATGGTCAGTGGCCGAGAAGAGGTGGAAAGACTTTTACTCAGTCTGAAAGTTGGCGATAAGTTCTTGGAGGTATCTCTGCTATATTCGGAAGAGGTGGTGATCTCATTCTTAAACTTGCCAGTTTATATTGAGGACAAAGTGCTAATCAAAAAGTTGGAGTCGTGGGACATTAAAATTTGCTCAGCAACAAAGAGAAGGTACTATCCAGGAGCACAGGTAGCAGATGGAACCCATTACGTAAAGGTACGGTTCCCAGAGGGGGTGAGGTCATTACCGTACAGCATGAAATTTGAGACACTGGAAGGAGTGCAGTACTTTCGAGTGCTGCATGATAACCAAGTGAGGGTTTGCTATTATTGTCTTGGATATGACCATCTTGTAAGAAACTGTCCAGACTTGTACTGTTATAATTGTGGCGAGTCTGGACACATCGCCTGGAGCTGCAAAGTGAAGAGCTGTGGGGTGTGTCGCAAAGGCCCCACCCGCTGTGAGTGTGAGGCAGAAGGAAGCTCTATGAGTGATGAGGAGATGGGGGAAGGAGCAGGAGATGTGAGTGGAACAGCCAGAGGAGCGGAGCAGTCGGAGGACACAGCTGGTAAATTGAAGGAGAAAAGAGCACAGGAAGAGGCAGAAAATTGCAGAGCAGAGAACAGGATGGAGATGGTGGAAAACACACCAAGTACTGTGGAAAAGAACAAAGACAGCAGCGGGCAGCAGGGGTCGAGTGCAGACTCGAGCCTTAATAAGGTTCAGCTCTCCCTAAAGAATCTGGTGTCCGCGGGGGTAGAGGAGGCGGGAGCGGGATGCGTGGTAAATGTAAGTACTCCAAAGAAAGACGGGGAGTCGGACATCTCAGTGAGCAGGAGGGGGCAAGACAAGGAGAGGGTGCAAGAGGCAGGAGCCTTAAAGGGGCAGCAGGATGGGAGCAGCAAGACAAAGATGCCAGAAGGGAACAATATAGGTGCGCCATTGTCCCATAGAGAGAAGGATCAGGGAGCAAGGGTCAGAGGTGGAGATGAGGTCGAAGGGAGCGGCACTGTTGGAGAAACCGCGATAGCAGGAAAACTCTCTATGGGCAATGATGTATCTGACGGGAAGCAGGATTATGTATCTGACGAGGAGCAGGCACAGAGGGTTGCAGAAGAGCTTGACAGTGAGGAATTAGAGGGGGACAGAGACATGGAAGTCGGGGGTGGGGTGGCATCATGTGGAAAGGGAAAGGTTAGTGAGGGGCAGAAGGAGGGAGAAAGGGCAGCTCCGGGGCCCAAACTTAATGCAAGGAAGAGGCTGAAACAGCAGGGAAGGTTCAAACAGGAGGTGAAAAAGAGCCGGAGGCTGCAGGAAAAAGAAAGAGCTGCCTGAAAAGTTGAGAAGGAGCATGAGAGGAGGGAAGAGCCAGAGATTAAATGATGGGGAGATTATCAGGCATACTTCTCTTCTTTGGAGCCATGACTACATTGGTCTTGATTAATGTGAACGAATTGAGGGGTGAGAAGAAATTGCAGCAGCTGCTGCAGGGTTTTAAAGGTTCGGACTTGTTGTGTCTGCAAGAAAGCTTTTGGGATGAGGATATCCTAGAAAGAGTTCAGAAGGTTTGGAAGGGAAAGGTGTTTGCAAGTTGTGCAAACAATAACCGTAGAGAGGTGGCTGTTTTGGTGAGTCCGTCCATAAAAGAGAACGTTGCCTTGGTGGACAAGGACACTGAGGGGAGATTGTTAAGGCTAAGGGTAAAAATGGAGGGATTTAATTGCGATCTCTTTAATATCTATGCACGGAATGACCATTTCAAGCGTCGCGAGTTTTTTCGGGGGTTAGTCACTGAAGCGACAGAGGTGGAAAATCCTTGTATAGTGGGGGATTTTAATGTATTTTTTATCTCGGATGGACATTTCAGCCCAGATGACCTTTAAGGATGATAACTCCAGAGGGATGATTGTAAAAATGATGGCAAATTTAAATTTGAGAGACTTATGGAGGGACTGGAACCCCATAAAAAGGGAGTTCTCCAGAGCAGGCTGGGTGGGTGATGTTTTAAAACAGAGCCGAATAGATTTTGTGTTAATGCGGGAAGGGTTAAGTTCTGAGGTGATGGAGATTTATTATAAAAAAGTATTTTTTAGTGATCACTCGGCTTTGGTTCTTAGAATTAGGAACAGCAGAGTTAAGATCGGTTCAGGGGTGTGGATTTTAAACAATCAATACCTGAAAGAAATTGCTTATAAAGAAGGGATTATAAATATAATAAAGAATGTTCGGAAAGAACCTTTGTTCTTGAAAGAAAGAAGAGTTTGGTGGGACAATTTCAAATATGAGGTAAAAGTTTTTTCGGTACATTATGGGAAAAAGAGGGTGGCAGCTAACCGGCGTCGAGAAGAGAATATAAACAAAAGGTTTACGGACGTCTGTAAAGCAGTTGACGGAGGGGATAAGGGAGCTGAGACTAAGTTCCGGGTTCTAAAGGAAGATTGGGAATTATTGAAAGCTGAAAAATGCAAGGGGGCCATTCTCCTTGCAAAGGCTAGAGATGCATTGGAGGGCGAAAGATGCACTAGATATTTTCTAGAACAAGAGAAGCTGTGACAGAGGTTATCGTTAATTGAAGAGTTGAAAGTTGGGGAGAAGATCATTCATGAAAGTGGGGAGGTTTTAGAGGTGGCTAGCAGCTTTTATCAAGAGTTATATACAAAAGAAGACATTTCCAATTTGGCGATGGAGAAGGTTACTGCTTTTATTGAAGAGGGTTTAAAGGAGGATGAGAGAAGCATGTGTGACAAAGAAGTAGGATTAGCGGAAATAAAAGTAGCAATAAGTGGAATGAAGGGGGGGAAAAGCCCAGGGTCCGATGGACTAAGTGCAGAATTTTATAAAGAATTTTTCGAGATTTTAAGTCCATTGCTCTTAGAAGTTTTTAAGGAAATTAAAATTGAGGGAAGCCTGGCCTCATCTATGAGGAGAGGTATCATAAGCTTAGCTTATAAAAATAAAGGGGATAGACAGGATCTGAAGAATTGGAGGCCCATCGCATTATTAAATGTGGATTATAAGATCTTGGTGAGGGTTATGGCAAATCGTTTGTAGGAGGTGTTACCGCAGATAGTTTGGCCCTCTCAGTCCTATGGAGTCATAGGCCGGGACATCGCAGACTCTGGTCTCAATCCGAGATGCGATAGTGCTCATGGAAGAGAGTGGAAGGAAGGCTTATGTATTAAAGATAGATCAAGAGAAAGCCTTTGATAGGGTCTCTCATGAGTTTTTATTGAAGGTTTTGGAAGCATTTGGTTTCAAGGAAAATTTCATTCAGTGGATAAGGAATTTTTATTCAAACATATTTAGCTGTGTTAAATGTAATGGTTTTTTATCCAAGTATTTTCCAATACAGAGATCAGTGAGACAGGGTTGTCCCCTGTCCCCATTGTTGTACACATTGGTAGCAGAACCATTAGGTTACATGATGCGAAAGAAACATGGTGTAGTTGGGATTGTGGCCCCCAGTTCTGGGCTGGTGTCGGTGATACACCAATATGCAGATGACACAACATTGAGAAATGGGGAATCAGTTAGGAAAGCTATGGATGTAGTGGAGAAATATTGTAGAGCTTCAGGAGCCAGAGTGAATTATAGTAAATCCCAATGCCTGGTTGCAGGGAGGGGTAGGGGGAAATGGTTGGGGGAATGTCCCTTTAAGGTGGTGGAGGTTTTGGAAGTTCTGGGGGTGCATATGGGGTGCAAGCAAGACAGGGATGAAGTGGATCGATTAAATTGGGAACTGAAGGCTATGAAAATTAAAAAGATTTTGGGAAGATGGGAAAGAAGGTGGTTGAAAGTGCAAGGAAGAGCGACAGTGGTGTCTGCTCTCCTGCTATCTAAGCTATGGTACTTATTGACGGTGGAGGATATTCCTGAGTGGGCGGAAAAGTCCATCTGAGAGGCTTGTGTGAGGTTTTATGGGAAGGGAAACCAGCCTTGGTGGCTTACAATACCATCATTGGACGGAGAAATCAGGGAGGACTCAATTTCCCAGATATTGATATGAAGAAAAAATCCTTTAGAATCTAATGGGTGAAGAGATTTCTTCAGAAGTCAAATACAAGATTTTGGAAGAGTTGTTTTGAGCATTTTTAAAAACGAAGTGGGATAGGAGGGCAGGGGATATTGTATATGGAATACAATAATATGTTTTTGAAATTGATTAAACTTCTCCCTATAGGTTTTATAAGGGGGTTGTAGAGACTTGGGCCCAATTTTTAAAAAGTGTGCAGTTTATGCCCAAGGGAGTTGAGGAATTTTTAGAACAGCCCTTATTTTTGAACAGGTGGGTCAACATCAAAGGAGAGGTTTTATTTAATAAAAGCTGGGATTATATCTGTGAAAGATTTATTATACGAGGTAATTCCAGGTTGTTTGCCGGAAGCGATAGTGAGGGACATGGTGTGGGAGGAGGATCAGGAGGTAGAGGAAAAAGCAATAGGAATCATGTATGAGAAGATTGTGAGGGCAATGCCACAGGATTGGATGGAAGAAATAAATGCGGAAATCTCTAAAGGAAGTAAAATGCGTCCTGCTTTTCCAAGCTTTGTACCGGAGAAAAGGGGAGTTGGTCCAATTTGACAACTGTAATACTCGAGATTTCTATGAGGTATTTAGAGAATGGAGATTCAAGACACCTGCTGGTCAGGAGTTTTGGCAGAGTATATACCCACAGCTGGACTTCAACAGGATTTGGAAGGGAGTGTGGGCGAATTTTAAATGTCCAGAATGGATTGAACTGGATTTCAAATTGGCTCATAACGGGATTTTTACCATGACGGTCTTGTGCAAGATTGGACGAGTGGAGGCGGCAACTTGCCCAATGTGTGGGACACAGGATGAGACTCTGTCCCATTTACTGGTGTTATGTCCGCAGTTAAATGACTTTAAGTCCTATGTTTGACAGTTGTGTGAAGCTTTTTTGCTGGGTGGGGACCGAAGAGCGAGAATGGGAATCCCGTGGGACTCAATTTTGAGATGGGGATTGCAGGAGAGTCTGCTCGAGTCTAGCGGAGCGGCAATTAATTTAATGTTCAGTTTGGCTAGATTTGTGATTGTGCAAAGAAGGAATGCTCTGTTTTTTAAGGGGAGGAGAATCAATCTAAAAGAATATTTTAAATATAAGCTAAAAGGTCATTATAAGGCTCTGTGGATGTTTTATTCAGAAAGGAATTTAAGGACAGTATTTTACAACCAATTTTTAAAGTACAATCGATTAATATATGTTACAGGTGACAAATTAAACTTCAGGTTTTGATGTTAAAATGTGGTGGTGGAATGGCTGTGCAGAGCGGCGGAATTGATTTGTATCATACAATGAAATGATCATAATGTTGTAAATGTTCTTAATGTTCAATAAAGTATATTAATAAAAGAAAAAGTGGGTAGCACTCTCACCTCTGAGTCAGAAGGTTGTGGGTTCAAGTCCCACTCCAGAGACTTCAGCACAAAAATCTAAGCTGACACTCCAGCGCAGTGCTGAGGGAGTGCGGCACTGTCGGAGGTGCCGTCTTTTGGATGAGACGTTAAATTGAGGCCCTGTCTGCTCTCTCAGGTGGATGTAAAAGATCCCATGGCACTATTTCGAAGAAGAGCAGGCTAATAATTATCCCTCAACCAACAACAGAAAAACAGATTATCTGGTCATTAGCACATTGCTGTTTGTGGGACCTTGCTGTGTGCAAATTGGCTGCTGCGTTTCCCACATTACAACATTGACTCCACTTCAAAAGTACTTAATTGGCTGTAAAGTGCTTTGAGACGTCTGGTGGTCGTGAAAGGCGCTATATAAATGCAAGTCCTTCTTCGGTGCCGAAAATTTATATGATTCTAACCCAGAGTACTCGGAGTCAGACACACAGCGATAAAAATAAAAATAAAAAAACAGACTCACTGATGGACAAGTTTTTAAATGGAAAGCTACAAGAACAAACTATTTTAGGTTAGATTGCAGGAGGGTAATGAGTTATTTTGCTTAACTTAAGCAAGACCACCTACTGATGTGGGGAAGCATAGAGTGTTCATTATTTTGTATTATTAAAGTTATTATTACAAGTTGTGATTGAAGTAAAGGAGTCTGATCGTAACTGTTACACTGTATGTTCACTTGCTGTGAACGAACACAACTCAATGTTTTGTACCTGACCTTGCCTTACCAAGTCTTTCCTTTGTCTGCCTTTGAAATAATTGGAGAGATACATGAGCGAAAGACATGAATATCCAGTTCAGATCACAAGAGGGTACTATTGTTACACTTGTAGGTTACACTATCGTATAGTTAGATATTGAACAGTGGAGATACACTCTTAACCCTAAGCTTGTAATAGTGCTGCTAAGGCAGTACCTAAGTCGAGGGAGCAAGAAATGTGTCTTATTCCAATTAATTTTTTTCTGAGAATAATATAGATTGCATTTCACATCGGTGTGTATACGTAATACTGGTAAAACATTCTCAGGGACAATTTCCATGTGTCAGCAATTTTCCTGTAGTCTAATGACACCCAGAAATGGGAGTACCATGTGCACCAAATAAATCATCCGTGGACGGAAGTTCTCAGTACTTGAGTTAGATTTATGATGTTCGAAATGGGTTTGCTAACCTACACCAAAAGCACCAATTACCTATTTGCTGGAGGACTGTTCCAATTAAGTGGACCATGTTGAAATTTTTGATCACTTAAGAAGATGTGCACATGTTGCCTATAAATCTACTGATGATCTTTTGTATCATCTAGGAGTCTTCTATTTAGCAGTTTGCAGGTCAGTCAACCTATCAATTCCCTATCTATGATTGAGGTAAATGCTGGGTCTCTCTCTTCCTCCTCACCTAATTTCTGTCTATTTCTTTCAACCTTACTTTTGCCTGCTTATTTACCTTACTGTTGTCTTCAGTTCAAATGAAGAGTACACACCCAAAAAGTCATCAGCTGTCTTATTTCTTTTCAGATGCTGATTGACCTAATGTGTATTTCCAAAATTGATCTTTGATCAACTGATACTTGGCCAAGTGCTCACTCTATCTTTGATGATAAATCCCAGTAACTTCCCCACAATTGATGTTAAACTGACAGGTCTGTAGTTACCTGGTTCATCCCTCCCTTTCTCCCTTCTTAACTAATGGAGTGACATTTACACAATTTCTGAATCTTGAGGACTTTGGAAAATTATGACTAATGCATCTGCAATTTTCTCACTTTTTTTAATACACTGGGGTCTGAAACTCAAATCCTGGTGATTTGTCTATCATAAGTCCCATTATTTTCTCCATTACCATATGTTACCTGTATTAAATCCACTCTCACTTATTTTTAGGTTACCTTGTACCGTTGGTTTCTTGTCCTCTTCCTCCACTGTGAAAATAGATACAAAGTTCTACCATTCTTCATTATCCATTACAGTGTAGCTTGCATTCATCTTTAATGGGCCAGCATTCTCCTTTACCACTCACTTTCTGTTAATACATTTATAAAAAACATTTACTATTAGCTTTTATTTCCCTGGCAAGTTTTTTTTTTCATATTTGCTTTTTGTGCCTCCTATTACTTTCTTTGTATCCCATTGTTGCTTTTTATAGCTCTCCCAATCCGCTGGATTTCCACTTTTCTTTGCACTTTTGTAAGCCTTTTCCTTTAGCTTGATACTGTCTCTTACCCCAATTGGTGACCATGATTGCTTCACTACACAATTGGAGCCTTTGCATTTTATGAATGGATTCTGAGTCATAGCTCATCCAGCACATCTGGATTGGTGACCAATTTTATGGGGTTAGAAAGTTTATTTCCTGCTTGTCAAGGTGCAAAATTATGATAAACATAGCTTCATACTAGTTACTTTGCTAAACTTCAAGAACAGAAGGTATTCAGCCTTGCTCAGAAGAAATGACAGCATTTTATTTGGCTCATGAATTGAGTACTGTGCAGAAGCAGTTGCTTTGTTAGAGGCTTTAATGAACACCAAATAAAGCAACTCCTTTCCTGTTAAATGCTGCCGTTTACACAGATATTTTAAGGGACACTCTTATCTGTAATAACAACAAGATGGATCTAAAACAAATGTTTGAAGCTCAAGTGTGAAAGACCAAGTGGAAATAAAGTGGGTAGAAATAAGATCAGGGATGATAAACATGTTATTCACATCAGTTCTTCACATCAGTTTTAACAAGTGAAGATTGGGCAAATTTCAGATCCAGTTAAACTTATGATGTTTTCAACCTGTGATGACACTAAGCTATGTGGACAAGTGACTAGTATAAGAAAGGTTGATAGCGTTCAAGGAGATGTGCAGAAATTGAGTAGCTAGGCTAAGGAATGACTCATTGGCACAGGGCACAATACACTTGAACACAATGAAAGGTTGCCCATTAATAAAAGTGAAAAAGGAAAATGATATGCCTGTAAATATTGACCATTCAATAAAAGTGTCTACTCAAGTTACTCAGACCTTGAGTCGATTATTAGTCAGAACATATTTGGAACAGTGTGTGCAATTTGGATTATTCCACCTTCAAAAGGACATATATATGCTGGAGAGAGTTCAAAGAAGAACAGGATAATTCAAGATGGAGGGTTGTAATTTATGAAGAGAGACGCTCACTGAGTTTGCTTTATTAGATAAACGGAGATGAGAGGAGACAGGTTTTCAAAATGCTGAAAGGAATAGATAATGAAAATACAAGTTTTTTTTAACTTAGACTTTTGAGTCAAGGGGAGCACTTCTGTTCCTTCTGGCTCCCAGGACGTTATTTCTGGGGAAATAAAAATTCAAAAAACTTACTTTTGGTTGGTGGCCACCAAGGCCGCTGAAGAATCCTAAGCAGGGCAGGCCCAATGCCTGCCCCATTCATCAGGTAACCAATTTATTGAACAGGTCCCTTAACAGACATTAGGCCTCTAATTTACATATTGAGGATGTCTAATGCCTGGGATGCCGATAAACTGGGCCCTACGGATTTGGCAGTGGGACAAACGCCTGCACATATTAGGCACAGGCCATCCCACTGCTAAACTGATATGCTTTGCGCCTGTTTTACGCTCAAAAAACTGGCACAGCACATACCAATTTCTATTGCTTTGTGCTCTACAGTGGGGCTTGACGTACTCATTGGGCAGGATTTTCATTGGGCCGTGGAGGCGGGATTGGAGGCGTGTGGGGGGTTAAAATTGCATAAACTGGCAGGCGGGCCCAAGCCCGCCTCCATCCCGCCTCCAAGCAATTTAAAATAATTTGTGTCTAATGGTCCCGTCTCCGTCCCGCCTCCAAGAGACGGGATAGGCTGTTAAGGCCCTTAACAACCACTAAATTGGCTCTGCAATGCCATTTTAAAAGGCCTTTGTGAGTTTAACCCTTTTCCCACATGAAATACGCCTGGTCTGAAACACGACAGTGAAATCTGGTGGGAGCACAAGTGGATTGCTGACTATAAGCTGCAGCTCAAACATTAAAGAGCAGATTTGATCAGCCATCATTTGCAGGTGGCAGGACTTAGTTGTCTCAGGCCTGGGGGAACTTTTAGAAGGCATAACCACAGCTGTGGAAGTTTGGAGCCTGACACCCATCTCCAGTGTGACCTCCTGGGAAACCCCTCTCGCCACCTTCACTCAGCGCTTCCTCAACTGAGGCATATACCAGAAGCATGGGAGCCATTTATTTCCTTCCCTTCTGGGCATTAGATGAGGAAGAAGACCAGCCGCGGCACCAGCAGAACCAGGAACAACAGCAGCACCAACAACAGCAGCACCAACAACAGCAGCACCAACAGGAGCGCCAAGCTGCTGCTCACCCACCTGAAGCTGCACAGGCCAGAAGGGGCCAGCGCATGGAAGCCCGTCGGCACAGGAGATACCCCCCAAACAGGGTCTACAGACACAGGGTCAGCTACATCAACATATCTCAGCAGCAGTGCCAAAGGCGGCTCCGACTTTCGCGAGAGGTAGTGGGTGACATCTGCGCAATGCTGCAACAAGACCTGGAGCCCAGAGGACCAGGTGGACAACCCTTACCAGTGGCCGTCAAAGTCACCACCGCACTCAACGTTTTTGCCTCAGGCTCATTCCAGGGATCAGCAGCAGACATCAGTGGCATCTCCCAGGTGGCCGCACACACTTGCATCATGCAGGTAACTGATGCCCTCTTTGCCATCGCGCACAATCACATCCATTTCACCAAGGATCAAGCAAGTGTCATGGCGCGTGCGGTTGGATTAGCTAATCTGGCAGGCTTTCCAAGGGTGCAGGGCGTCGTTGACTGCAAACATGTAGCCCTTAAGGCACCCCATCGCAATCCAGGTATTTTTGTCATCCGCAAGGGCTTCCACTCCCTTAACGTTCAGCTGGTGTGTGACCACAAGAAGGAAATTTTGCATCATCAGATGTGGAGGCCCCTTGCTCACTTTCCTGCTGCTCCTGTCTCGACACCTTTGGCGGGCGTCCTCTGGGGTTGTGAACCTGTGAGGGCTCGTCAACAGTCTGCTGCTCCTGCAGCTGTGCAGGGGTTGAGACGCCGATCTCAGTTGGGTGTGGATTCTGGTGGGGCTCTGACCGAGGGCTCTGCAGTGGCATGGAAGTGTGAGCGCTTGGAGAGGAGACCCCACTTCCTTGATGTCTGCCACCGGCTTCCCTCTCATGGGTCAGGTTCCCCTCAGCGCTTGCAAGTGGCTTGAGAGCACCTTGCTGCACATCAGGGGGGCCATGGGGACCCGTATCTGCACTGGCAGTCCTACTCAGAAGCACTTCCATAAAGGTCTGGTTTCTCTGCTCAATAGATGCCCATCGCTCCTCCAGAGATGTCATTCTATTCAGAACACTCACCATGTTTTCTGCACTCTGGCGACTTATCACCTCCATGGAGGTTGCCATCCTTTCCATGGTGATGCGTTCATGCGCCAATGACTCCACAAAGGCTCTGCTCATGTTCGAAGTGGACTCCTCCATTCGCTCCACACTCGCAGCGACCCTGGAGACAAAACCTGCCAGAGACTCCTGTATCTGTTCCTGGAGTTCCAGCACCATTGATCTTGTGGATGAACCCAGAGGCAGAGGGTCGACATGCAGCTGAGCCGAGCTGGCAGAGTCCTGCGCCCTCCGACAAGGACTCTCCACTGCTGTCCCTGTCTCCACAATCTGCTGATGCTCACTTGTGAGCTTTGATACACCAGCTGACAACACTACTCTATGTCCCGAAGGTCCCACTGAGGTGTGCGTGTCTGCGCTGGTGCTTGGTGCGGTGAATTCTGCTGACGCTGCGCCCTCCGAGGGTGCAGCTTCCTCTGAGGAGTCTGGAAGCTCAGGCTCTTCCCCCGGGGCAGTGGGGATGGGGGCTCTCAATGGTCCTGTGGAGGAGTAAAGGAAAGGGTTTGAGATGTGAGGTCAAGGTTACATGCACATTGCATTTTGCAGATGATCATAAGTTCATCTGTTAGAGCTTCAGAATCATTATCAGCGACTCATGCAATGTCAATGAGAGAGATGTAAAACTATTCTGTCACCAGCTTGCTGTGATGCACCCGTCTGTCCGTCCCCCACTTGCCCATCATCTTCCACTCCGACGATTTCCAGGACCGCCTCCTCCCAGGGGGTGAGGTGGGCTACTGAGGGTGGCCCTCCTCCTGTCCTCGCTCTTTCCCTTTTATTGTGAGCTCTCTTTTCCTGCAATGAGTGAGACAAGTGGAGGTTGAGTGAGAATGAAGGAGTGAGTATAGAGATTCCATAGCATAGATACTTAGAAGGAGACAAAGATGGAGTGAGGTGGCAAGACCAAGGGCCCTCCCTGTGTGTTGTCAGGTGTTTTCATAGCATCACAGTGATAGGGAGTGTGAGGGCTGCATAGTCGAATAGTTAGGTGAATGTGAGCATAGAAAGAGAATGGGTAAGGGTGCATGGATGTCAGTGTCAAGTGGGATGTGGAGGAAGAGATTGCTAAAGCTGAGTGCTGGTGAGGAAAGGCAATGGGGATCAGATTTAGGGTGATGGGAAATGCATACTCACTTTTCCACTACGCACAAGGTCATGAAATCTCTTCCTGCACTGTATCCAGGTTCTGCGGGTAACCATTAAGGAGTTGACCTCCTCTGCCACTTGCAGCCACACAGCCTTGGTCTGCTGGGGAGGCTTCTTCCTCCCTGATGAAGGGAAGAACACCTCCTTATGAGATTTGGCTCCCTCAACCAGAGCCTGCAGGTCAACATCGTCGAACCTGGGAGCAGCCCTAGGTCTGTCGCTGGCTATTGTGACTCCAGGTTCCTCTAACAGTAAATGCCAAAAGGTTGGCAGCCTGCAGAAGAAGCAAGGCTTGTTGCAGACCTTAAATGCAGCAGCAATGATGACATCATAAGATGCGACTTTCTGACTGGAAAAACTCATTTGCCATGGGTTCCCACACGCTGGAGCTCAATTGGACAATTAAGTTAAAATAGCATCAATCTCCCACATCGATTTATATTCGTGTGGATAACATGAAATGCGGATTTCACGACACCAACCCACCCCTGAATGAAAATTCAGCCCATTTTGGGTGACGCAAGCTAAATACTTTTAAAGAGATCGGCCTAGAAATTCACTGGCCTTAGCGCCGCTTTTGAGGTGCTAGAGGGCCTAGCGCCGAAGTTATGGCCAGTTTAGAAATTGACAGGGGCCCTAAATCGGCGTTCGGCCGGTAGCGCTGCGCCGGCACCGATGACGTCATCGGTGTGCGCTGCATCCCGGTTGCCATGGTAACCCGCCCGAACTTGAAAATTGAGTTGCGGCCACCTCGCCCGTGGCAGCCGCAAGCAACGTTCTGGCAGAGGTGCCTTACAGAACTTTGCGCCGGCGCATTAAAGGCCCCGCGGTGGCCGGCCGCTTTCCCGCCGGCCGCCTGGCCGCAGCTCCCTCCCCGGACTTCCCCCCCACCCCCCCCCCCGGAACAGAAGCAAGCCCGGCACTTGTCCGAGGTGCCGGGCTCATTTTTAAAAAGATTATCGCAGGCCGCGGCCGGGTGCAGGCAGCTCCTCCTTAACGGAAGGAGGAGGCCTGCACTTCCCGAGCCTGCCGCACCGCAGCGGGCGCCGCAGCGCCGGAATAGCGCCGCAATGCGGCGCGTGGCGCCAGTTTTGAGGCGCTGAGACCCCTCAGTAGCGCCGGCAGCCGTTTGGGCGCGGCGCTACTGAATTTTTGGCGCGCGCAGGGGGACTTGGCGCCGGCACTAACTTCCGGCGCTAAAGCCCTCGCTGCGCCAAAACCGAATTTCTAGGCCATCATTTCTTATGTTCTGATCATGTGGCGAATAACAGTGGGAAAGAAAAGTTATATTCTTACTAGTGGGCCTCTTATGCTGTTGTTCATGGTGAGTAGGAGGATATGTATTTTATAGCAATAGGAATGTTATGCCATATAATGCATTATCAGGACAACTGATTTATATTGACTGAACTATTGTGCTGGCTGCCTTAAGAGTGATTTATTTTTTTAATTTTTGGGAGAGCATAACAACGCATTAAACGTAGTAGCCTTTGGAGGCCAAAGAACAGAGGGCGAGAAACTAAAGGTGGCTTAGTTAGGAGAAGGAATGTCCGGAGAAATGAAACTATTTTTTGTTGCATTCCTCTCGTAACTAAACTATTCCAATCACGTTGGGTATCTGGAGCGCCAGTCAGGTGCTCCAGTCGCATTATGTGAAGAACTCCTAATTTGCATTAAAATCAGAACCATAATAAGTCTAGGCAAATGAGGCACTAAGCAGGCCTTATACTGTAATGATCCATAATGCAAGGAGCTGGTGCCTAATGCACAGCAGCAGTGTGGGCATTGAGCATTGCATTACCGGCCCTTGTGTCCATCTCTCATATGTAGCCTTCTCTCTGAAACATTAACAATAAAACCTTTTAAGATTCATCTTGCAGCTCCTTTTCAAATCATTGAGGGGAAAAAACAGAGACTGAGAAATCCAGATACACCACATAGATAGAAAAATAAATACATTTTCAGCAATCATTCTTTTTTGAATTTAAAATATCTTTCCATAAACAATAATTTTTGGCTTCTCGCTATAATCAAATCACAACCAGAATTGCAGTGCCCATTGCCTGTCTGTATCTCTCTCTCTCGCTAACACTACCACTTTCTGAAGTAAAAATAAATCTGTATTAGCTTCCTTATTTTTTTTTAACCTGAAATAGATTTCAAAAATTTTCATCTAAATGGTTTCAAAATCATTTTTGTAAACAAACAAATGGATAAATACTGTTGCAGGGTGAGAGAGATGTACTTGCAGTTGGACATTGAGAGACTCATGCTGATGCATGTTGGGTTAATCTCCACACTGCATATGCTCTAACTGCAGAATTATAAGAACTTATAAAACTCTTCGGCCTAGAAATTCAGTGCCCTTAGCGCCGATTTTGCAGCGCTAGAGGGCCTAGCGCTGCAATTGGCGCCGGCGCCTAAATTGCCTGGGGCCCTTCCGCCGCGGTAGACCGGTAGCGCTGCGCCGGCACCGATGACGTCATCGGTGTGCGCAGCGTCCCGGTTGCCATGGTAACCCGCCCGAACTGGGAAATTGACTTGCGTCCGCCTCGCCCGTGGCAGCCGCAAGCAACGTTCTGGCAGAGGTGCCTTGCACAAGTTTGCGCCGGCGCATTAAAGGCCCCGCGGCGGCCGGCCGCTTTCCCGCCGCCCGCCTGGCCGCAGCTCCCTCCCCGGACTTCCCCCCCCCCCCCCCCCCCCCCGGAACAGAAGCAAGCCCGGCACTTGTCCGAGGTGCCGGGCTCATTTTTAATAAGATTATCGCGGGCCGCGGCCGGGTGCAGGCAGGTCCTCCTTAAGGGAAGGAGGAGGCCTGCACTTCCCGAACCTGCCGCACCGCAGCGGGCGCCGCAGCGCCGGAATAGCGCCGAAATTCAGCGCATAGCGCCAGTTTTCAGGCGCTAACAGCTTTCAGCAGCGCCGGCAGCCGTTTGGGCGCAGAAGAACTGAATTTTTGGCCCGACCAGCGCGACTTAGCTCCGGCACTAACTTCCGGCGCTAAAGCCGTTGCTGCGCCAAAACCCAATTTCTAGGCCTTCATATTTCCAGCAACTCTTGTCTCTGTGTAGACATGATTTCATTTAAGATCCATTCACTACGACACAAGGATTTGTTGGAGTGCCTGACCTTGTAAAGGGCAACATTTGTCCACATTTTTATAAGCTGTATAAATAACATGTATGCACTTGGGTTTTTACAAAATATAAGTATGCACAGCGCCAAATAGTATTGACTCTATCAATGCAGATGCTTAATTCAGCTCATTGCAGCATGAAGTATTGTTAAAATAATTGAATGTTGGATTACGATATGAAGCTGCATTCAAAAAAACTCACATACTAATTAAAAATAAATGTATTGTAATTTTTGACGTGTGTTTTCCAATTTGCGACATCTGAACAAAATAATGATGGGAAAAATAAAACGTGTCCTTGGAGACTACAGGCAAAGCAATTAGCCAGGGAAATGATTATTAAGAATACTTACAATTTGGTTTTTGACATTTTTATTCATTCAGTAGAGCAACATCTGAATTCCAATGCTAAGTTCTTTTGTTTCCAGTACAGCAGGGCAAAGATATCAAAAGCAGCAGAGGAACGATTGTCACGAAAAAGGGCTTGCAAGGCTATTTGTGACATGTGCTACAAGCTGGCCTTGTGACATTTGAGCCCCGGTAAAAACATTTTAAATCTGAAATGTTCAAGCTTACAAAATTAAAAGCCAGAGGCAGGATCTGACAAGTTCAACTTACAACAAATCCTTTAAGATAGGATGAAAAGCGTGTAGTTTGGTGTGGAGAACCCTCTTGTGATCTCCTTGAATATTGTGGTGCTGGTCTGAGAGAGAAGCGTCAGAATAGCAGCTCTTTTTGTATTTCATAGTTTTAGTTCTATTAATATCCATAGCAAAACAAGTTCTATATTGATTCCCAATACGCATTTACATATCTTTTCACAGTAAATGTATTTCTCATGGTCTGTGTCTCATTGTGAGAACTGCTTCACCTTCTCTTACCCTGGCTTCATGCCTGATCTCAGTTGCCTAAAGTTTATTCCACTGCATACTGTTTCTCTGTCCCCATTCCCCATTCAGCCTCTCTTTCCGTGTGATGGCATTATTTCAGTCGCTTGTCCATCTCTCTTCTGAACTGACACCGCATCCCACTTACCTGTCTGTAATTACAGTATGTGTATTGTTGGTAATGCAACACTTACGGTAGTTATTGTAATTCCATATTTACCAAACACATCCTTTCAATAAAACACAAAAAGAAAGAACTAATTAGCATCTTTCACAACCTCAGGACATCCCAAAGCGCTTTACAGCCAATGAAGTACTTTTGAAGTGTAGTCACTGCTGTAATATAGGAAACGTGGCAGCCAATTTAAGCACAGCAAGTTCCCACAAACAGCAATTAGACAATGACCAGATAATCTGTTTTAGTGACGTTGGTTGAGGGATAAATATTGGCCATTTCTTTGAAATGGTGTCTGAAAGATGGCATCTCCGACATTACAGCACTCCCTCAGTACTGCACTAGAGTGTCAGCCTAGATCATGTGCTCATGTGGTCTAGAGTGGGACTTGAACCCACTTATTAAGAACATAGGAACATAAGAAATAGGAACAGGAGTAGGCCATTTGACCCCTCAAGCCTGCTCTGCCATTCAGTAAGATAATGACTGATCTTCTACCTCAACTTCACCTTCCCACACTTTCTCCATATCCCTTGGTTCCTTTCGTTCCCAAAAATCTAACAATATCTGTCTTGAATATTCCCAATGACAGAGCATCCACAGTTCTCTGGGGTAGAGAATTCCAAAACTTCACAACCATCTGAGTGAAGAAATTTCTCCACATTTCAGTCCTAAATGGCCGACTCCTTATTCTGAGACTGTGACCCCTGGTTCTCGACTCCCCAGCCAGAGGAAACATCCTTCCTGCATCTACCCTGTCAAGCCCCTTAAGAATTTTATATGTTTCAATGAGATCACCTCTCATTCTTCTAAACTCTAGGGAATATAGGCCTAGACTACTCAATCTCTCCTCATAGGATAATCCCCCAATCCCAGGAATCAGTCTGGTGAACCTTTGTTGCACTTCCTCTAAGGCACGTATAGGTAAGGAGACCAGAACTGTACACCATACTCCAGGTGTGGTCTCACCCTATATAATTGCAGTAAGATTTCTTTACACTTATAATCCAATCCTTTTATACTAAAGGCTAACATACCATTTGCTTTCCTAATTGCTTGCTGTACCTGCATGTTAACTTTCTGTGATTCACATACAAGGACACCCAGGTCCCTCTGAATATATTTCCCAATCTCTCACCATTCAGCTGTGGCTCAGTGGGTAGCAGGCTCGGCTCTGACTCAAAACATTGTTCAAGTCCCACTCAAGAGACTTGAGCATAGAAATCAAGGCTGACACTTAAGTGCAGTACTGAGGGAGTGCTGCATTGCCGGAGGTGCCATCTTTCGGATGAGATGTTAAACTGAGGCCCTGTCTGCTCTCTCAGGTGGACGTAAATGATCCCATGGCACTATTTTGAAGAAGAGCAGGGAGTTATCCCCGGTGTCCTGGCCAATATTTATCCCTCAATCAATATCACAAAAACACATTATCACATTGCTGTTTGTGGGAGCTTTTTGTGCGCAAATTGGCTACCGCATTTCCAACATTACAACAGTGACTACAGTTCAAAAAAGTACTTCATTGACTGTAAAGCGCTTTGGGACATCTGGTGGTCATGAGAAGCGCTATATAAATGCAATCTTTCTTTCTTTCTATTTAAAAAATATTCTGCTTTTCTAGTTTTCCTACCAAATTGGATAATTTCACATTTCTCCACATTTTATTCTATTTGCCATGTACTTGCCCACTGACTTAAACTGTCTATATCCCTTTGCAGCCTCTTTGCGTCCTCCTCACAACTTACTTTCCCACCCATCTTTGTATTGCCAGCAAAAATAGCGCCTGCGAGCGGTAAATTCAGTTTTAGCACCCCAAGAGGGAAGTGGAGTGCTAATTCAAGCGCTCCGCTTCCTTCTTAGAGTGCTAACCCCAAATATCGGGGCGGTGCGATCTGCAGCGCTACGTACTGGGCCATGTAGCGCTGCCGCATGGAAGGGCTCTTCCCCTCATTAAAGGGGAGGGCCCAAGCCCACAACTCTGCCGGGCCCTACCTGGACCACCGGGGAGCGGGTTGCCATGCCAGCAGCCCGGCACACTAAAGGAATGCCAATGAGCTTGGATTTTAAGACTTGATTTAGGACTCCAATCATTTTATTGAGCAGTGAGGCCGAATTTTGCGTGCAGTCTAAAGCATTTGCGCCTGGCGCTAAATCTCCAACTTTTCTACTGACTCCGCCCATTCCTTGGCTATAACGAATTTCTAGCGCCTAGGGCTAGATTTTTAAACTACTTAAAAGCTTGTCATTACTAAGAGTTTGTGCTGTGTTTAAGGGACAGATATTAAATTCACGGAGATGTACTGAGTGAAGCTATATGGTTTATACTGTAGGTAGCTCTCCACACCAGCAATATACTGCGTGTCAGATGAGGCATGCATATAGAGAATGCACTCTTAAAAAAGAATTGTGTGACAATGGCAGAAGAAACAAAGAGGGAATCACACTACAGTAGTTAAATTTAGCCTACAAGTCTGGCAGCCGTTTATTTTGTTATATGTCACCACCCCAACTCCTGAAGCAGGTCTGGATTAACCCTGTAAAGATGCATAATTTGACCAATCCATTGTAGCAAACAGGGATCCAATGGCATAAAATTTTGGGCCAAACACGAGCTCTATTTGCCACCCTAATATAAAACGCTTGATTCTACTGAGTGAACAATTGTAAGTTTGTTGAGGGGAAAATGTTCATTGTGGCTTTGCATAGTTTAAAATTGTGAATTGAAAGTGTTAACAATTGTTATTGTAGTCCCAGGGGTTGAGTGACACAGATCCTGACTGAAGAAAAAGCAAACTACAGTACTGCAGACGCTGGAAATCTGAAATAAAAACAGAAAATGCTGGGAACGCTCAGCGGGGTTCTGACAAAAGGTCATCGACCTGAAACCCCATCTTCCTCTCGCCACAGATTCTGCCTAACCTGCCTAAGTGTTTCCAGCATTTTCTGCTTTTATTTCAGATTCGCATTGATTTGAATCTATACTTTGGCAGTGCATTCCTACATTATCACTGGATTCAGTTACTGTCAACTCATTGCTTTTGCCATTTTCTTGTCAAGCATGCTTCCACTATCTCAGAATTTATTGCGACTGTACTTTGAATGCACAGTCTGCTTCTTATTCTCCCAGGCCCTGTTGATGGGAACAGTGCACTGAACCACATCTTATGTAAACTAACTGTGTGAATCATCTGTAACCATTGCCAGTGAATTTCTGCAGTTCATATGTATTGCTATTGATCCCTGACTAGACGAGCAGCATCAAATTCTTGTGCTAACAATCCCCACAAATGTATTCAGATAATGGAACTAAAATTACCCTCATTTATGTGTTGCTGTACTGCACTAGTTCCTTCATGTACTTTTAGCAATGTACCATTAATTTAGAAAAAAAGAAAAATGCAAAATACTGCGGATGCTGGCAATAAAAACAGAAAATGCTGGAAACACGCAGCGTGTTAGGCAGCGTCTGAGGAGAGAGTAAGGTAGCGTTAATGTTTCAGGACTAGACCCTTTGTCAGAACCAGAACTTTGGTTTTGACAGACGGTCATAAACCTGAAATGTTAAACCCTATCTCCCTCTCTCCACCAATGCTGCCTGGTCTGCTGAGTATTTCCAGCATTTTATATTGGTATTACCATTTGTTGTGTATGTGCCTTTAAGAGAAGAACTGATTCTATACTTGAAATGAGAGTAGATTTGCCTTTCTAAACCTAGGCTTTATTAACCTTAAAAACCCAGCAGCACATCTTCAACACCCAGTCCCAACCAAGGCTGTAGAGAACTGAATTTAAGATGGCCACCACAAATCACATGACATCAACTACCAATGAGTTTACAGCATATATCTCAATGGCAGGAAACAGACAACCAATCACAATACTTCTTACAAAACAAGAATAATCACCACAATACTGCAGTACCGGCAGTGACCACCACTGTATATAAAGCCATAACAGGCTTCTGTATTTCAGTCTTGAATTACTCTCTGTTCAGTAAATACCTGTTTTATTGTTCTCCTGCAGTCTGAGTATTATTGATCCTCGGACACTACACTGGCGACGGGCAGGTTCGAACTCACCTACAGTACTGCATCACCTCACGGGGATCTTTTCCCTGAAGAGAAGCTTCTTGGAGGTCGAAGTCAGAACGGCGGGCGTCGACCGCGGGCAACCGGCCAGGGATCCATCGGAGAGTTGCAGGGGAGGCTGTGGAGAGCTGGGCCTGGCTCCCCAGTCGAGGTGTTCCAGCAAGTCGTGCTGGTAGCAGGTAGTGCGCTGACCCTTCCGGACTGCGGCGGGCTCGGGCTCGATCGAGTGGCTCTGCAAAGGGGCCATGCAGCGTTGTCGGGAGGAAGAGAGAGAGAGAGAGGGTGGAGCGCACAGGGCGCGGTCGGTGCTCAAGAACCGGGCAGCGTGGAGAGGATAGAACGCGGGGAAGGAAAAGTGATACGCGCCGAAGCTGCGGGTCACCACCATTACCCTGTAGAACGCTAGGAGCAGCGTGGCAGCAAGAGGAAGAAGGAAAAGCGCAGGAGGCACCATTTTATTACATTGGGGAAGAAGCAAAAGCGTGGGAGGCGCCATTTTATTCCATTGGGGAAGAAGAAAAAGCGCGGGAGGCGCCATTTTAAATCACTCAAGATGCCGAAGAGTGGCAGTATCACTGCTTTCGACAACGAGGTAGAAGACTGGACCACGTATGTGGAAAGAATTGAAGTGTACTGCAAGGCAAATGAGGTGGCCGATGGAAAGAAGGCGTCGGCATTATTAAATTTGATGGGCGCGAGAACGTACGGCCTATTGCGGAATTTAATTACCCCAGCTAAACCAATGGAGAAAAGTTTTGAAGAGATTGTTAATATCTTACAGGAACACCTAAACCCTACACCGCTGCTGATAGCAGAAAGATTCAAGTTCCATAAAAGAAACCAGCACAAAGATGAGAGCAATGCTGACTATCTTACGGAACTATGAAAGTTATCGAAGCACTGCCAGTTCGGAGCAGGACTGGCAGACACCTTGTGGGATAAGTTTGTCTGCGGGCTCCAGAGTGAAGGAACCCAGAAACGACTACTTTCAGAAAAGGACCTGATGCTAGAACAGGCTTTCAGCGTGCCAGTATCCTACGAAGCAGCAGCACGGGGAGCTGCAGAAATACAACAGAAACCACAAGAATACAGCGCTAATGAAATGGCGTATGGAGCAGAAAAGTGCTATCGCTGTGGCAGAACAACCCATGATCAGAAGGACTGCTAGTTTAAGGACAAAGTATGCAGGCAATGCGGGAAAATGGGACATATAGCAAGAGTCTGCAGGTCGGGAAAGAAAACCAACGCCACAAGAACTAATAAGGAAAAGTACAAGAAAATAAAAAAAATGACAGACAGTAGTTCGGAAGATCAGGAGAGTGATAATGACTCCGGGAGCAGGAGACTAAGTTGTCTAAAGTTACACAACGTGATCGCAAAGGAGGATCACCGAACCATTTGGGTCATCCTCATGATAGCAGGGTCCCAAGTAAAGATGGAATTGGATACAGGATCAGCCCTAACTGTCATGAATCGACGAGACTATGAGCGGCTATTCTCACACATACCCTTGAAGGACACGTCCATTGTATTGAAGACATACACGGGGCAAAAAGTCTACCTCAGAGGAAAAATAAGGGTGCCAGTTGAGTACAACGGCAAGGAAACACAGAAACTGTATCTATATATACTACCAGATGGAGGACCACCATTATTGGGACGTGAATGGATCCGAAAAATACAATTGGATTGGCATTCCATTCAGGCGCTAACTGTGACTGATAAAAAGGATGATGACGTCACACCTGGACGACTGTCAAAAATTCTAACTGACATGAAAGAGGTGTTCCAACAAGGACTTGGGACTCTAAAAGGAGTAACGGCAATGATAAAAATCGAAGATAACGCAAACCCAAAAATTTTTAAGGCCAGACCAGTACCTTACGCGATCCGCCCAGCCGTTGAAGCAGAGCTGGAGAGTCTGGAGCGTTTGGGTGTGCTGTCCAAGGTGGACTGGAGTGAGCGGGCCACACCCATCGTTCCTGTAATGAAGAAATCATTGAGCAGCAAGCCTGGGGAACCGAAGAAGGTTCGCATCTGTGGGGACTTCAAGGTAACTGTGAACCCAGTCCTGCACACCCACTTCCACGGATAGAAGATATTTTCGCCTCACTATCTGGAGGGAAACGCTTTACAAAGATTGATCTGGCCCAAGCATATCTACAAATGGAGGTGGAAGAAGCGTCTAGGAAATACCTCACGATAAACACTCACAAAGACCTTTACCAGTACAATCGACTAGTATTCGGGGTAGCATCAGCCCCGGCTATTTGGCAGAGGGCGATGGAACAAGTCCTGCAAGGGATCTCGGGGACCCAGTGTTATTTGGACGACATCCTGGTTACGGGCGAAAATGACAGTGAACACCTTGCCAACCTGGAGCAGGTGCTCACGAGATTACAGGAATATGGGCTACGAGCCAACCGCCCCAAATGCGAGTTCTTCAGGAGACAAATCTCGTATTGTGGCCACATGATTGATGAGGAAGGGTTGCATAAGTCGCCGGACAAGATTGAGGCTGTAGTCAAGGCTCCAGCCATAATGTTCTTCAACCGAAGGCTAAGATGTCGCCTGGATTTGCTCAGACCAAACATAAGACGAGATGTTGAGGATAAGCAATTCCAGCACATAAATGAGAAGCCAACCAGGAGCTTCAAGATAGGGCAACCAGTCTTGGCCCGCGACTACCGAACAGAAAAATGGCAGCCAGGAACGATATGCACACAGCAGGGACCACTAATGTACACAGTGGATGTTGGAGAGAGCATCGTGAGATGTCATGCTGACCAGATTCTAGAGTCACAGGAACAAGCCAAACCCATACCACGAGCAGGTGCACCTGGTAATCAACCCGAAGTACAGATTGCGTCTACCTCAGAAGCAGTGGTTTTGGAAGCTGACGAACCAACCAATGACAATGAGCCAGAATCAACTCCGCCGCAAGAACAGGATACTCGAGAAAGGCGCTATCCAGTCAGGATCAGGAAGCCTCCTCAAAGACTGAACTTATAAATGATTATTTCAGTTGATGTATATAGTACAGAGAAAATTGTAATTGTAATTAGTTATTATTTAGTTGTCAAATGAATGTTATGTACTGTTTATCTAAAAGGGGAGGAATTGTTGTGTATGTGCCTTTAAGAGAAGAACTGATTTTATACTGCAGTACTGGCAGTGACCACCCCTGTATGTAAAGCCATAGCAGGCTTCTGTATTTCAGTCTTGAATTACTCTCTGTTCAGTAAATACCTGTTTTATTGTTCTCCTGCAGTCTGAGTATTATTGATCCTCGGACACTACACCATTTACAGGAAACTCTTTTTTATCCGGCACCGACGGGACCGGCATGGTGCCGGTTGATCAAAAAGTCCGGATTACAGAGAGGTATACTTACCAAGGTACGAGAGCCCCGTACACGGCCACAGGTGCAGGAGCCCCGGTTACACGGCACTTGTGCAGGAGTCCTGGTTACACGGCCACAGATCCAGGAGTCCCTGCTGCACGGCCACAGGTGCAGGAACCCCGGTTACACGGCCACAGATCCAGGAACCCTGGTTACATGGCCACTAATATATAGTAAAACTTACCTGAACCTACTCCTGAATTTTGCCGGTTAAGAGAGGTTTCCGGATATTTAGGTGCCGGTTAAAAGAGAGTTTCCTGGTTTCAACAGGAATGTGCATAAATCTTGCACAAGCATGTAAGCAATGTTAGAACAGAAAAATGTCACACAAACCCAACCGAAAAGCTCCTTGGATCTCTGCAGTGGATCTTAATTGCATCTACCTGCTTTCTTAGTATCTCTCTCAACCTCTCTGCCTCTACACATCTAGCCCTAGAAATTGGAACCTTGAGCGCTGGCCGTTAAGGCCGGTTTTGAAGAAACAAATGGTGGCTGCCTTGCTTCCACCCACTTCTGGTGCAGAACATGACGGCCGCCATATTGCACAGGTTGGCAGCGCTGCCGCTGCCTGCGCTCGCCGCAAGTACGTCAATCGGTGTGCAACGCCAAATTGACACACGCTCAGTGATTTTGGACGTCGCCGCTCCTCTTACCGCCCTCTCCAAAGCACGCCCGTGCGTGCAGCCATTGACAGCGCGTAGAACTGAGAGAACGCGTGCTACTTTTAAATAAGTTACACCCAAATAACTGACTTCAATTGTCTTTCAGTTTATTGCAAAAATTCTTTAATATGATCCAGATCGAGCTGACTTCTTTTTCGTTGTTGTTTAATTAAATTTCTTTTTTTGATCTTTTCATCAAGATCCAGTTTACATCAAGAAAATGCTGATGAACCCGCTAAACGAAAAAATATTGAGATTTATAGAGTTTTTTTGTTCTTATTGAAAATCTTAACTTTGCAACCACCCCCATATCTCATAAAGATGAGAAATAGCAATTTGTATTGTGTGGAGAATCGGGAGGAGGCGGGACGGTGGGGTGTAACTGTTAATAAGGTGACTGCCCGAGAACGCCCCACCGATCCTTTAGACCTCGGCCTTCTGCTGATTTCACTGCCGGAAAGAGCGCGTTGCACGGGAGCTCCTGCGCTGTGCTCATTTATATCAGCAGGCAGCACCAAAATCCTGCGCTCTTTTTGCCCGTGGTGGTACCGGCCGTCTTCAGGTTTAATCGAATTTCTAGGCCCTAGTTACTTCTTGATCCCATTTATATTCTGTTATTTCGTGGAAGTTTAGTCCACAAGCCTATTGGCTGATTTGGCAGCACTCTCACCTCTGAGTATGAAGGTTGTGAGTTCAAACACCACCATAGACTTAGCATGTAATCTAGCCACACAGTTAAATACAATAATGAGGGGTGCTGCATTATTGGAGGTGCCATCTTTTGCAGGAGACATTAAACCAAGGCCTGTTTAGGTTGATGTAAAAGTTCCCATGGCATTATTTAAATATAAGAGCGGGGAGTTCTCCCAGTTCCCTTCCCAATAGTCATCCTTCCCATAAGTCAACAGACTGGACATTACTGTTAACTTTATTAAAACTGTAACTGATCTTAGCCTGGTGATAATGGTATTGAAGTAGGAACCCAGAGGTTTTTTAAAATGTATTTGTTGTGATGTGGGCGTCGCTGGCAAGGCCAGCATTTATTGCCCATCCCCAGGTGCCCTTGAGAAGGTGGTGGTGAGCCACCTTCTTGTTCCGCTGCAGTCCATGTGGTGAAGGTACTCCCACAGTGCTGTTAGGGAGGGAGTTCCAGGATTTTGACCCAGCAAAGATGAAGGAACGGCCGATATACTTCCAAGTCAGGATGGTGTGTTACTTGGAGGGGAACTTGGAGGTGGTGGTATTCCCATGCACCTGCTGCCCTTGTCCTTCTAGGTGGTGCTGCCGAAGAAGCCTTGGCGAGTTGCTGCAGTGCATCTTGTAGATGGTACACACTGCAGCCACGGTACACCAGTGGTGGAGGGAGCTAATGTTTAAGGTGGTGGATGGGGTGCCAATCAAGCGGGCTGCTTTGTCCTGGATGGTGTCGAGCTTCTTGAGTGTTGTTGGAGCTGCACTCATCCAGGCAAGTGGAGAGTATTCCATCACACTCCTTACTTGAGCCTCGTAGATTGTGGAAAGGCCTTGGGAAGTCAGGAGGTGAGACACTCGCCACTGAATATCCAGCCTCTGACCCGCTCTTGTTGCCACAATATTCATGTGGCTGGTCCAGTTAAGTTTCTGATTCAAATCTCACCATCTCAAGTTGTTCAATTGAAATCAATTAATCTGGGAATTTGTGGATGGCTTCAGAAAAATATGACCATGAAAGCAGCAGATTGTCATAAAAATCTAATTGGTTCATTAATGTCCTTCGTAGAAGGGAACCTGCCAGTCCTACATGAACTAACATACATGTGACTCCAGTCCCATATTATGCGGCTGACTTTTAATGCCCTTGGGGCAACTAAGGATGGTCAATAAGTGCTGCTTTCCTAGTGTCACCCACATCCCAGGAACAGAATTAAAAACACTGCCATTTTCTGTATGCTATCTCCCTTGTTTTGGCTGTTATGAACATCCAGGCAGTGGACTTTTGGCTCAGAAAGCCTTTCTTCCATCCTAGATGAGATCAGCAAAGCTTTACACCGGAGGGAAATTTGAATGTGAATATTAGTAGAGAGTACGACTTGAACTCTGATTTCCTAAGTTTTGTTTTACAGCTAATTGCCGATGTTCCACTCAAGCTATGCGTTGTGAGTAGATTAAATTTATGGTGCTGACTGGGTTGAGTAAAAGTTACTTGTGCATGCATATAGGACTCAGTTGCCTGATAGAATTTATTTGTCATGTATTCTGTAGAGTTCTACCTCTGCGGTAAGTCTGCCAACAGCTTCACACACTAGGTTCAGCAAATACACCAGCAAGCTTTAGTTTAGAAGGAGGCCAGCATCATTTTTTAAATCAGCCTGGCTTGCTTTGTGCATGATTTTCCAGATCACTGCCCTTTTTTTCTGATTTTTTTTTTATTACAGTGAAAGAGGCCATGACCAACCTCAGCTTTAACAGATGGGGCTTCCTGGATATTGATACAGAGACCATGCAGACTAGTGAGCCTTGGGTGTTTGCAGGTGGTGATGTTGCTGGTTTGGCCAACACTACAGTCGAGTCTGTGAATGATGGAAAACAGGCTTCATGGCACATTCACAAATATTTACAGGTGAACAAGAACTCAATGTACACTGACTAGCCTTTGCTTGCTTACTATTTTGTAGGCCAGTTGATTCTACAGAATCTCTCAATGTGACGTTTCAGTCCTTTGGTTGTGTCTTAATGCTGCGTTTTACTGTTAAGTGGAGGAATTTATTTTATCAAATGTTTTGGAACTGCATTTGTTTCGGGTACACTTCAGTCGTTTAAAATGTAAAGTTAACAGTGCAGACCGAAATTGAAACATTCAAAGCGAAATGAGTTTGTGTTGGTGAAAGGGTAAGAAGTTATTTGTTCAATTAATTTAATCCCAACATTATTACATACTCGTGGATCTTCTGTGGCATTGCTTATGGTGAATCAACAAATACGCTCCCATCAACTGTCTCTTTCATTCCCAGCAGAAATAGAGATGGCACCCCACAACAGAGTTCTTTCTCTCTCTGTCTTCGTCTCCCGTTCTCGTCCTCATTCATTAGGATCTTCCCTTTTCAAGGGTTCTTCTTCTTTGAGCTGTACTAAACAGGGTCTCTCTCCGTTTCTCCTCTTGTTCCCACTCAACAGGGTATTTTTCTTTTTCTTTCTCCCCCCAGCCCCCCGCAATAGGATTTCTTTCTTCTTGCTGCCCAACAGGATGTGTCTTTCTGCTTTTTTCTCTCTCGTTCTCTACCTCAGAAAGGTCTTTTTTCCCCGCTTTCCCCTTTCAAGGTTCTTCCTTAACCACCACTGCCACCCGCCCGTCTTTGAGGAGGCTTCCTGATTCTGTCTGGATAACACCTCTTTGGGGTGTCAGGTTCTTCTGGCAAAGTTGATTCGGGATCAACGTCGTTGTTTGGTTCGTCTGCTTCCAATATCACCGATTCTGAGGTAGATGCAATTGGTACTTCGGTTTCATCACCAGGTGTATCGGATCGTGGTGTGGAATTGACGTTTTCCAGTGACTCTAGAATCTGGTCAGCATGGCGTCTTACAATGCTCTCTCCAACGTCCACGGTATACATTAGAGGTCCTTGCCGTGTACAGATCGTTCCTGGCTGCCATTTCTCTGTGCGGTAGTCCCGGGCCAAAACTGGTTGACCTATCTTAAAACTCCTGGCCGGACTTTCATTCATATTCTGAAACTGCCTGTTCTCCACATCTCTTCTGATGTTTGGCTTAACCAAATCCAAGCAGCACCTGCTTTGGATTTCTCCCTGTTTCTTGGGATACAAATTAAATACATTTAGCATCTCTGTCCCATATTTTCATAGAGTCATAGAGTCATAGAGTTTTACAGCACAGAAAGAGGCCCTTCGGCCCATCGTGTCTGCGCCGCCCATCCATCCCTGTCCAGTCTAATCCCATTTTCCAGCATTTGGTCCATAGCCTTGTATGCAATGGCATTTCAAGTGCTCATCCAAATGCTTCTTGAATGTTGTGAGGGTTCCTGCCTCTACCACCCTTTCAGGCATTGAGTTCCACATTCCAACCACCCTCTGGGTGAAAAAGTTCCTCCTCAAATCCCCTCTAAATCTCCTGCCCCTTACCCTGAATCTATGCCCCCTTGTTATTGACCCCCCTACTAAGGGGAAAAGTTCCTCTTTGTCTACCCTATCTATGCCCCTCATCATTTTGTACACCTCAATCAGGTCCCCCCTCAGCCTTCTTTGCTCCAAGGAAAACAACCCCAGCCTGTCCAGCCTCTCTTCATAGCTGAGGCACTCCATCCCAGGTAACATCCTGGTGAATCTTCTCTGCACCCTCTCCAAAGCAATCACATCCTTCCTATAGTGAGGCGACCAGAACTGCACACAGTACTCCAGCTGTGGCCTCACCAGCGTTTTGTACAGTTCCATCATAACCTCCCTGCTCTTATATTCTATGCCTCGGCTAATGAAGGCAAGTATCCCATATGCCTTTTTAACCACCTTATCTACCTGTTCCGCTGCCTTCAGGGATCTATGTACATGTACACCAAGGTCCCTCTGACCCTCTGTACTTCCTAGGGTCCTACCACTCATTGTGTATTCCCTTGCCTTATTTGTCCGTCCAAAATGCATCACCTCGCACTTTTCAGGGTTAAATTCCATTTGCCACTTTTCCGCCCATCTGACCAACCCGTTTATATCGTCCTGTAGCATGAGGCTTTCCTCCTCACAATTTACCACCCCACCAATTTTCGTCTCATCTGCGAACTTACTGATCATACCTTTTACATTCTCATCCAAATCATTTATGTAGATCACAAACAACAAGGGACCCAGCACCGATCCCTGAGGTACCCCACTGGACACAGGCTTCCAGTCACAAAAGCAACCTTCGACCATCACCCTCTGCCTCCTGCCACTCAGCCAGTTTAGGATCCAACGCGCCAAGGCACCCTGGATCCCATGGGCTCTTACCTTCTTGACCAGTCTCCTATGCGGGACTTTGTCAAAAGCTTTACTGAAGTCCATGTAAACCACATCCACAGCATTTCCCTCATCCACCCCCCTAGTCACCCCCTCGAAAAATTCAATCAGATTTGTCAGACATGATTTACCCTTGACAAAGCCATGCTGACTATCCCCGATTAATCCTTGCCTCTCCAAGTGGAGACTAATTTTGTCCCTCAGAATTTTTTCCAATAATTTCCCTACCACAGATGTTAGGCTCACTGGCCTGTAATTCCCTGGTTTATCCCTGCTACCCTTCTTGAATAATGGTACTACGTTAGCTGTTCTCCAGTCCTCTGGTACATCCCCTGTGGCCAGAGAGGTTCTGAAAATTTGTGTCAGAGCCCCTGCAATCTCCTCCTTTGCCTCCCACAGCAGCCTGGGATACATCTCGTCTGGGCCTGGGGATTTATCCACTTTTTGGCCTGCTAAAACCGCTAGCACCTCCTCCCTCTCGATGCTAATATGTTCAAGTATGTCACAGCCCCCTTGCCCGATTTCTATGTCTGCATCGTCTTTCTCCATAGTGAACACAGATGCAAAAAATTCATTTAAAACCCTGCCTACATCATCTGGCTCTACACACAGATTGCCACTTTGGTCCCTAATGGGCCCTACCCTTTCCCTGGTTATCCTCTTGCCCTTAATATACTTATAAAACATCTTAGGATTTTCCTTTATTTTGCTCGCCAGTGTTATTTCATGGCCCCTCCTCGCCCTCCTAATTTCTTTTTTAAGTATGCCCCTGCATTTTTTATACTCCTCTAGGGCTTCTTCCATCTTTAGTCTTTTGTAACTGCCAAAAGCCCCCCTTTTATTTCTAATGCATTTTTGTATATCCCTTGTCATCCAAGGTTCCCTTTGCTTGTTGGTCCCACCCTTGACCTTTACAGGAACATGTTGGCGTTGTACTCTCTCTATTTCCCTTCTGAAAGTCTCCCACTGTTTTGATGCGGATTTTCCTATAAGTAGCTGCTCCCAGTCCAATTTAGCCAGATCCTGCCTTATCATATTAAAATCGGCCTTCCCCCAATTTAGAACCCTTATTTCCGGGCCGTCTTTGTCTTTTTCCATGACCACCTTAAATCTCACCGAATTGTGGTCACTGTCGCCAAAATGCTCTCCTACTGACACTTCCACCACTTGCCCGGCTACATTCCCCAGAATTAGGTCCAGTACCGCCCCCTCTCTTGTAGGACTTTCTACATGTTGGCTCAAAAAGCTCTCCTGGATGCACTTTAAGAATTCTGCACCCTCTAAGCCTTTCACACTCTGACTATCCCAATTTATATTGGGGAAGTTGAAATCCCCCACTATTATTACCCTATTATTTTCGCACTTTTCTGAGATTTGCCTACATATCTGTTCCTCTATCTCCCCCTGACTGTTTGGGGGCCTATAGTACACTCCCAGCAAAGTGCTTGCCCCCTTTTTGTTTTTAAGTTCTACCCATATGGCCTCATTAGAGGAACCTGCTAATATATCATCCCTCCTTACAGCAGTAATTGACTCCTTAATTAATATTGCAACACCCCCTCCCCTTTTACACCCCCCTCTGTCTCGCCTGAAGATTCTATACCCCGGAATATTGAGCTGCCAGTCCTGACCCTCCCTCAACCATGTCTCCGTGATAGCAACAATATCGTACTCCCATGTGTTCAACAACAACTTCAGTTCATCCACCTTATTTGCAAGACTCCTTGCATTAAAATAAATGCCTTCCAGCCCTGCCATATTCTCTTTTGCCTTCACATATTTGCTTTGCCTTCCCAGCTGACTTGTTTTTCCCTCTGTATTTGGCTGTAAATCACCCCCTACTATAGCTCCACTCTGTACCCCATCCTTTCTCTCCTTGTTTTATTACATTCAAGGCGCTATATAAATATAAAGTTGTTTTGTTGTTGTTGTATTCCTCTCTCCCTTTCCTTCGCAGTATATCTCCCCATGTCAGCACTTTTGTCTCTGTTTTTCTACTTACCTCTGCTGTTGTTTCTTCATTCTCAGAACATATGGTGATGGTCGCTGGTTTCTGCTTCTGCTGCTTTTCTTCCAGTGTCAGCTCAGATGTGCCAACTAACCAAGACATTTACATTGAATTACATAGAATGTACAGCCCAGAAACAGGCTATTTGGCCCAACCGGTCCATGCCAGTGTTAATGCTCCACACGAGTCTCCTCCCACTCCTCTTCATCTAACCCTATCAGCAGAGCCTTCTGTTCCTCTCTCCCTCATATGTTTATCTAGCTTTCCCTTAAGTGCATCCGTGCTAGTCACCTTAACTATTCCTTGTGATAGCGAGTTCCACATTCTAACCACTCTCTGGGTAAAGAGGTTTATCCTGAAGTCCTTAATGGATTTATTAGTGCCTCTTATATTTATGGACCTAACCAAGGTTCTATAGAAGTTTAACATTACTTCTCTGCTTTTCAATTTGTTCTTGAAATGAAACCCCAGTGCTTTTTTTTAATGGCCTTATTAACCTGTGTCACTACTTTTTAGTGATTTGTGTATCTGTACCCCTAGATTCCTTTGCTCCTCTACCCCATTTAGACTCTTGTCTCAGTGTCAGCTGTGGTTCAGTTGGGTCAACCTGAGTCAGAAGGTTGTGGGTTCAAGTCCCACTCCAGAGACTTGAGCACATAAAGCTAGGCTGACAGTGCAGTGCTGAGGGAGTGTGGCACTGTTGGAAGTGCCGTCTTTCGGATGAGACGTTAAACCGAGGCCCCGTCTGCTCTCTCGGGTGGACGGAAAAGATCCCATGGCACTATTTTGAAGAAGAGTAGGGGAGTTATCCCCTGTGTCCTAGCCAATATTTATCCCTCAATCAACGTCACTAAAACAGATTATCTGGTCATTATCACATTGATGTTTGTGGGAGCCACGTTTCCTACACTCCAAAAGTACTTCATTGGCTGTAAAGCGCTTTGAGACGTCCAGTGGTTGTGAAAGGCGCTATATAAATGCAAGTCTTTCTTTTTTCTTTCTCCCCCATTTAGACTCTTTCTACCCCATCGTGTGATCTGCTCACATGTCCAAATCTCTCCTTTCCCCTCAGGTCCTGCCTCTCCTAAGGTTTCTCCTCCCAGACCTTCAGCCCCTCCACTGATTGAGTAATGTCTAATATAGCGCAATTACACCATGCAGACTTGTGTGGGACTCTTTTTAAAAAAAAAAAAAAAAAAAAGTGCAACCTTTTATGTCGAAGATGGACTCCTTTCCACATGCACTTTATTTGAAATTGGGCCCTTGTAATCAGGCCTTCTAATGTGGGGAGTCAGCTAACTGGGTGCTGGCGCTGATCTTGAGAGAGGGGAGGGTGACCCTGGAGTCCAACGTATTCGGAGGCCTTGCAGGATGTGTCATGATATTTTTGGAGTGGGGTGGGAAGCTGTCGGAGCCAAGAATATTAGAACGCTAGTAATATTTTGTAAAATGTTTTGTGTGCATGCTAACTTATTATTTTGGGGGGCATTTAATGGGGTGGATATGGAATATCTTAATTGTATCTTCGAGACATTTATTTTTTTATGGAATGTGAATGGGTAGAACATTGTGATTGGGGAGAAAGATTTTGTGTAACATGATTGAATAATAAAACTACAATGAAAGTAAAAATAACCAAGCAGAAATGACAAAGACTTGTATCCAGTGAGGAAGAAGAACATTGCTGCACGGACTTTATGATCATGATGTAGATGACACAGGACATTTTAGTATAAAAATGAGAAAATTTTCATGAATCTCAGAAATGAAAACGGTCTGTGAATTCACCATAAAAAGGCTTCTGGGCTGTATCTTTCACAAGTAGGACTGTTCAAGAAAGAATCTGAGTATTCTCTACTGAGTTTGGATTTAGAAGAGAATTGAAAGACCTGATAATTTTCATACAATTTTACTGAGCAAAAACTGAGAACAGCTTGCAATAAAAGGGTTTGGGGGGTGAGGGAGAGAGAAAAATAAATAAATGAGTTGCACTTTGAGCAAATAATGTAAATCCACTAACGGGTGGTGCAAAAACATTTTTTTAATAATGTGAATATCCAAGAATAAGAGATTTTGTGGAGGGAAAATGTTTACATGCACACTAAGTGTTGTAAGTTGGCGGGTAACTTGATTTACAATCATATTTGTGAGGCTTGTATCTTTCTGTATCAGTAAAGTGTGCGGTTCAAGATGGCAGCTCATCGCCAACTTCTCGAGGGCAATTAGGGATGGGCAATAAATGCTGGCCTTGCCAGTGATGCCCACATCCCATGAATGAATAAATTAAAAAATGTATATTTTTATCTAGTGCCAGTCACGTGATTTGTTGGATTACAATGAAGGGCAAACCGCTGTCACATTTAGGCTGCAGTGGGATTATGGGAAATGTGAGAAACAGCATTTCAGATCCAGGACTACCCGTAAGCAAAGCCACAAGAGATCTATCAATTTATTTTAATATCATTTTAAAAACTAGAAATCAAGACACTGACAGTCACTGCTGAAGGAAAGGGGAAGAGTTGAACGCCATGTTATTGCAGTAGGAATTAATGTGACCTCAATATTTAATAGTCTCATGGAGACTAATATTTAAATAATAATTTATTTTAATATTACATTATTCATACTTGTTAAGCAGAACACACAATGGGGTATTTCGTCAACGCTGAGTTATAAGGTCTTCCTCAGAACAGCCACAATCCTGATATTTCCTTCTTCCTCATTGTAAATTCTCTATCTGACAGAGTGTTGGTTCTTTGGCAAATCGGTCATATAGAGATAGCAGTACAGGTGGTGTGCCGCAACTGCAGCATGTGAGTGTTTGTGGAGAGCATTGTGATCCTGGACAACCACGTTTGCAGTAAGTGCCTGCATCTTGAGGAACTTCAGCTCAGAGTTATTGAGCTGGAGTCTGTGCTGCAGACATTGCGGGGCATCAGGGATGGGGAGAGTTACCTGGACACTTTGATCCAGGAGGCAGTCACACCCCTTAGGTCTGGTTAGTGGTCAGGAACAGGAGGGTGTGACTGCAACTCAGGCAGGTAAGGGGACCCCAGGTGCAGTGCTGGAGGAGCCTCAGCCTTTGCCCTTGTCCAGCAGGTATGAGGTTCTTGCTGCCTATGTGGATGAGGGAAAAGCCTGCAGGATGGATGAGCAAGCTGACCATGGCACCATGGAGGCCATTCAAGTGGGGGGAATGAAGGAGAATGTAGTTGTGGTAGGGGAGAGTATAGTCAGGGGGATAGAAACTGTTCTCTGCAGCCGCAACCGAGAGTTCCAAAGGTTGTGTTGCCTGCCCGGTGCCAGGGTTAAAGACATCTCCTCGTGGCTGGAGAAGAATTTGGAGTGGAAGGGGGAGGATCAGTTGTCGTGGTCAATGTAGGAACCAATGACATAGGTAGAACTAGGAATGAGGTTCTGCTGAGGGAGTTTGAGGAGCTAGGATCAAAATTAAAAAGCAAAACCTCAAAGGTAATAATCTCTGGATTGCCACCTGAGCCACGCACAAATTAGCATAGGGACAAACAGATTAGAGGTTTAAATGCGTGGTTCAAAGAGTGGCGTGGGAGGAAGGGGTTTCCATTCATGGGGCATGGCACCAGAACTGAGGAAAGAGGGAGCTGTTCTGTTGGGACAGGCTCCACATATTCCAGGATACTTAACTTTTAGAAGAGATAGGCAAAATGGAAAAGGAGGAGGGGTAGCCCTGATAAAGGATGAGATAAAGACAGTAGAGAGAAAGGATCTTAGCTCTGAAAATCAAGAAGTAGAATCAGGTTGGGTGGAGCTAAGAAACAGCAAGGGGTAGAAAACATTGGTGGGAGTTGTTTATAGGCCCCCAAACAGTAGCTGTAATGTAGGGCAGTGTATATATCAGGAAATTGGTGGTGCATGTAACAAGGGTAATACAGTAGTCATGGGGGACTTTAATTTACATATAGACTGGGCAAAACAAATTTGCAGTAATAGTGTGGAGGCCAAATTCATGGAATGTATTCAAGACAGTTTTCTAGATTAGTATATTGACAAACCAACTAGGGAACAGGCTATTTTAGATTGAGTATTGTGCAATGAGAAAGGGTTAACTAATAACCTTGTAGTAAAGGGGCCTTTAGGGAAAAGTGACCATAATATGATAGAATTTTATATTGAGTTTGAAAGTGATTCAGTGAAATCCGAAACAAGGGTCTTAAATCTAAACAAAGCAAACTACGTAGGTATGAGGGGCGAGTTGGCTAAGGTAGATTGGGAAACTACATTAAACGGTATGACAGTAGACAAGCAATGGCTAGCACTTAAAGAATTAATACATCATTTACAGCAAATATACATTCCTTTAAGGCACAAAAACCCCACAGGAAAAGTGGGCCAACCGTGGCTAACAAGAGAAGTTACAGATAGTATTAGATCAAAGGAAGAGGCTTATAATGTTGCCAAAAAGAGTAGTAAGCCTGAGGATTGGGAGGATTTTAGAATTCAGCAAAGGAGGACCAAGAAATTGATAAAGAAAGGGAAAATAGAATATGAGAGCAAACTAGTGAGAGACATAAAAACAGACTGTAAAATCTTCTATAGGTATGTAAAAAGGAAAAAAATTAGCGAAAGTAAATGTGGGCCCCTTACAGGCTGAAACAGGAGAAATTATAATGGGGAATAAGGAAATGGCAGAAAAATTAAACAAATACTTTGAGAGAAAAATTGGGTAGATTCACATCTCCCGTTAGCACCCCAAGGGGATACAATGGGGTGCAAAACGCCTAGTGCCTGGGGGCGGTGCCGCTAACGCCTCCCATGAAATTCAGCGGGAGGGTGGCGGTGGCGGTAGCCGGTAGCACCCCGCGCGCTGCACCTCCGGCGATGACGTCATCGCCGTGTACAGCATCCCGCTCGTGCCATGGCCGCAAACTTCGCTCGTGCCCCCTGACCTGCCACCGGATATGTCCGACAGGGTCAGGGTGCTGTGTATACGGCCGCGGCAGCGCAAATTCAAGGGCAGGTGCCAGGCGGCCTTTTTTTTGGGCCGCCTGCCAACACCTGCCCCCTTTTACCTCCTCCTGTGAGGTGCCGGCCGCGATCAGTCAGCCCCACACTCCTCTTGAGTGCTGGGCTATTTTACTGGCACCCCACTCCCCGGTGGTCCAGCAGGGCCTGGGGCTAGGCCCTTCCCCTTTAATCAGGGGAGGGAGGCTTGTAATATCGCAGCGCTATGTGCCGATGTGCGTGGCACATTTGCACATAGCGCCACGATATTGAATGGTCGTGCCCCAAGAGGGAGGGGGGTGTGATTCCCGGAGCGCCCCGCCTCCTGCTTGAGGCACTACCATTCAATTTACGGCGCCGGGGCGTGTCCCAAATTTTCCCCCACTGTGTCTGTCTTCATGGAAGAAGATGCAAAAATCTTCTCGGAAATAGTGGAGAACCAAGGCTCTACCGAGAATGAAGAACTGAAAGAAATTAGTATTTGTAAAAAAAAAGTACTGGGGAAATTAATGAGACTGAAAGCCGATAAATCCCCTGGACCTGATGGCCTACATCCTAGGGTTTTGAAAGAGGTGGTTATAGAGATAGTGGATGCATTGGATGTCATTTTCCAAAATTCCATAGATTATAGAATGGTTCCCACAGATTGGAAGGTGGCAAATGTAACCCCACTATTTAAGAAAGGAGGCAGAGAGAAAACAGGGAACTACAGACCAGTTAGCCTGACATCAGTAGTAGGGAAAATGCTAGAAACTATTATTAAGGATGTGGTAACAGGGCACTTAGAAAATAATAAGATTGGGCAGAGGCAACACGGATTTATGAAAGGGAAATCGTGTTTGACAAATCTGTTAGAGTTTTTTGAGGTTGTAACTGGTAGAATAGATAAGGGGGAACCAGTGGATGTGGTGTATTTGGATTTTCAGAAGGCATTCAATAAGGTGCCACACAAGAATTTATTAAACAGAATTAGGGCTCATGGGACTGGGGGTAATATACTAGCATGGATTGAGGATTGATTAATGGACAGAAAACAGAGAGTAGAAATAAACAGGCCATTTTCGGGTTGGCAGGCTGTAACTAGAAGAGTACCGCAAGGATCAGTGCTTGGGCCTCAGCTATTCACAATCTAAATCAATGATTTGTATGAGGGGACCAAAAGTAATATATCCAAGTTTGTGGATGATACAAAGCCGGGTGGGAATGTAAGTTGTGAGGAGGATGCAAGGCGGCTTCAAGGGGATATAGACAGACTAAGTGAGTAGGCAACAACATGGCAAATGGAATATAATGTGGAGAAATGTGAAGTTATCCATTATGGTAGGATAAATAGAAAAGCAGTTTATTTTTTAAATAGTGAGAGATTGGGAAATGTTGGTGTTCAGAGGGACCAGGGTGTCCTTGTACACAAATCACTGAAAGTTAACATGCAGGTACAGCAAGCAGTTAGGAAAGCAAATGATACGTTGGCCTTTATTACAATTGGATTTGAGTAAATACGTCTTACTGCAATTATGTAGGGCCCTGGTGAGACCACACCTGGAGTATTGTGGACAGTTTTGCTCTCCATACCTAAGAAAGGATACACTTGCCATAGAGGGAGTGCAACGAAGGTTCACCAGACTGGTTCCTGGGATGGGGGGTTTGTCCTATGAGGAGGGATTGAGTAGACTAGGCCTATATTCTCTGGAGTTTAGAAGAATGAGAGGTGATCTCTTTGAAACATACAAAATTCTTACAGGGCTTGACAGGGTAGATGCAGGGAGGATGTCCCCCCTGGCTGGGGAGTCTGGAACCAGGGGTCACAGTCTCAGAATAAGGGGTCAGCCATTTAGGACTGAGATGAGGAGAAATTTCTTCACTCAGAGGGTGGCGAATCTTTGGAATTCTCTACCCCAGAGGGCTGTGGAGGCGCAGTTGTTGAGTATATTCAAGACAGAGCTCGATAGATTTTTGAATATCAAGGGAATCAAGGGATATTGGGATAATGCAGGAAAGTGGAGATGAGGTAGAAGATCAGCCATGATCTTATTGAATGGTGGAGCAGGCTCGAGGGGCCAAATGGCCGACTCCTGATCCTATTTCTTATGTTCTTATGTTCTTCATCAATGTAAATTCTCTATCTAACAGAGTGTTGGTTCTTTGGCAAATGATTTTCATTTAACTGTTGGTTATATTTTACTCACATGAAATAAACTACAAAAAGAAATGCTATGAATTTTAGTTTGCAAATTTCTTGTGTACCTTTACTTGCACTAAGAGATTTGCTGAAATGTGAATAGTTTCATGCTTGCATTTTTTCTTGCTGCAGTAAGAAGATCTTTCGTAGTGGGTGAAATTCGGTTCCCTTGCGCCTGTTGTCAGCGCCTCCGAGGGGGGCGCTAAGGGGTTAATGCCCGGGGCGTTGCTGAGTCTCTACCCGATAGCGCTGTGCCCCCGCCATTAGTGCCCCGGGCCGCTGCGCCTCCGGCGATGACATCATCGCCGTGCGCCACGACCCCTTAGCATCCCCTCACCATCCTGCGGCTGAAATTCAGCTGCGCCCCGCGAGGCTGCCATGGGCAATGTCAGCACCAGCCTCGCGGGTTGCGAGCCGGGCTGACCTCCGCTCGCTGGGTGGTAGTTAAAGGAGAGGTGCGGCCACGTCCCACACCGCCATTTTTTATTTCTGGCCCTGGTCTTGGTGGTCCTGGCCACCATCACCCAGCCCGGCACTGCGTCTCGGCGCCGTGCTGCAGCTGCGGCACCACCCCACCCTGCTGGCCTAGTGTGGGCCATCGGAGGCCCTGCAGAGTGCGCTTTAACTGAAGGGGAGGGGGCATTGAAACTCGGCAGCGCTCCGCAGACCCGCCGCCGTGCGCTGCCAATTGTGCTCGACATCGCCTCGGTTACTGCCCCACCAGGAAGTGGAGTGCCCGAGATTGCGCTCCACTTCCTCGGCGGGGGGATAAGGCGAATTTTGCAGCCGGGGTGGGACTTCTTCGCCGGGCGCAGGGTGTCCCGCCTCACCAGTGTTACCGTCCCGAAACAGGGCGCTACCGAATTTCACGCCCTTAATCTGTAAGTATACTCAAAATGCTTATTTCGGCCAAAAAACAGTAATTGCTGAACAGGAGCCAACAACTAAATATTTAGTTAACAGGATTGAATACTGTGGTGGCAGATGGGATTTTTTTAAATTTAAATTTCTATTTCACTAAACAGAAATGTTCAGTTATATGCTGTAAAAAATAAATTTAAATCAGCAGTTGATAAGGAAGTTCAACAAGATTTGAATGTGTTAAATTTGTATTTTTTTTTGTTGCAATCTGTAAATTTTCTTCTGCTTGTACTTATTTGTGCGTCAGAAGTGTTTCGCCACTTATTGCTATCTACCCGACAGCTATCTGAGGCTGTTGGTTTCTTTTAACAGGATCTTTATTAAAGCTATCCCTCAAATAAACGATTCATCGTACATATGGGAAAGAAGTTTTCCATTTCAGCTGCTACCAGAGCACGGGTTTAAAATATTTAGGATTGTTCCATGTTCTTGTTTATAAATTATTGTTCAGACAGCGATCTACCTCTTCCCTTCCATTGTGCAAGAACTTTGATTTCTATAGTGCTTATTACTTATAGAGAGATGTATTGGAGTGCTTTATAGGGCAGCGATGCCATGTGGACACCAAGTGGTGGGGGCACAAGAAGAGCAATAGGATCAAGAGGAGGCAAAAACTTGGTTGATGATTGTTTTAAGGAGGGTTTTGAAGGCAGAGATGGAGCTGGCAAGGCAGAAATGTTGAGGTAGAGAGTTCCAGCACAGGGCAAGGTGGCTGAGGGAATGGCAACCGACGGTAGAGTTCAAAAAGTGGGGAATGAGAAGTAGCTAGGTATTGTAGGACCCAGAGGGTGTCAGAAAAGGTAGGGAGTGGCGAAGCCATGAAGGAGATTTGAAGGAGAGGTCAAGAGACTTAATGATTTTCTAGGATATGGGATGCCAGTGGAGTGTGGCATGGACCGAAATAATAGAAATGGGCACTCAAGTTTAGATGAGGACGCAGGCTACTGCATTCTGTATAACCTGTAATTTACAAATGGTTGAAACAGGGAGATGTTGGAGAAATTCACCCAGGGACTTGAGCACTAAAATCTAGGCAGTACTGAGGGAGCGCTGCACTGTCTGAGATGCCGTCTTTTGGATGAGATGTTAAACTGAGGCCCCGTCTGCTCTCTCAGGTGGATGTAAAAGATCCTATGGCACTATTTTGAAGAAGAACAGGGGAGATATCCCCGGTGTCCTGGCCAATATTTATCCCTCAATCAACAATCATCATCACTAAAACAGATTATCTGGTCATTTATCTCATTGCTGTTTGTGGGAGCTTACTGTGCGCAGATTGGCTGCTGCGTTTCCTACATTACAACAGTGACTACACTCCAAAAAGTACTTCATTGGCTGTAAAGCGCTTTGGGATGTCTGGTGGTCATGAAAAGCACTATATTAATGCAAGTCTTTCTTTTCACAAATAAATTTGTGGGTTAGGTGATTGGAAAGATAGAGCAGGGGTAGGGGTGGAGCTGGGAAACATTTCAGAGGTGAAAGAAAGTGGTCTTGGTGATTGATTGGATATAGAGAGCAAGCTGGGCTTGGAGTGAAACAATATTCAAGGTTCCACAGCTCCAGTCTGGCCCTAAGGTGACAGCTGGGGAAAGAGTGGATGTTGTTATCTGTAGGAGCCAAAGAAGTTAGCTTTGGTTTTGCTAACATTAAGCTGGATTAAGTTTTGGCTCAACCAGGTTTAATATCAGATAAGCAACTGAAAAATGGTGGCAACAGCCATGGGGTCAAAAGAAGAGGTAGTAAAAAAGGGCTGGGTGTTATCAGCACACACGTGAATATTGACTCCATGCTCCCAGTAATATCGCCAAGGGGTGGCATGTAAATGATGAAGAGGAGGGGACGAAGGATGGAACCCAGGGTTACTCCTGAGGAAATCGTACAAGCTCAGTAGGAAAAATCGTTTGAGGTGACGTAATGTCAGTGGTGTGACAGGTTGCAATCAGCAGAGAACAATGCCACAGAGGTGGAGTGTGGTGGAGAGATGTTTGATGCAGATGGGATGGTCAACAATGTTGACGGCGGGGGAGAGGTCACCGAGGGACAATGAGCAGTCACATAAGATGTCACTGATGACTTCGACCAATGTTGTGAGCGGCACAGGAGCTTGATTGGAGTGCTTTCAACAGACAGTGTTGAAAGAGGTGGGTGCATTGTTGCAAGGTAACAGCATCTTCCAGGAATTTAGAAAGGGAAGGTTGGAGATGGGGGCAGTAGCTGGAAAGGATGGAGAAGTTGAGAATACGTTTTTTTGAGAAGGAGCGATGATAGTGGTTTTGAACGATGTAGGGATTGAGCCAGAGGGTAGGAACAGATTAATGTCAGTGATTATGGGACCAAGAAAGGAAAGTTACTTACAATTGCTTTTCGCAAGCAAAGAAAATAGCAGTGCTGTCGATATATTAGTAATGAAAGAAAAAAATAAAGAAAGACTTGCATTTATATAGTGCCTTTCATGACCACTGGATGTCTCAAAGTGCTTTACAGCCAATTAAGCACTTTTGAAGTGTAGTCACTGTTGTAATGACAGAAAATAACAAATAAAGTGTAATGTCCGTGTGTAATTGAGACACGGACTGCAGAAGTTGGTTTTAACAGGTGTTTACTGAATGGAGACATAACTGGAACTACTCTACAAAGTTACTACACAGGCTTATATACAGGGGTGGTCACTACTGGTACTGCAGTATACAGGGGCTGCAGAATATAGTTCCTTCTTCAAGGTACATACACTACAATTCCTCCCCTTTTAGCTAAACAGTACATAACATTCGATTTAATAATTAAATAACATATTTACAATTACAGTTGCTATATACATTAGCTGAAGTTAATCAATTATAAATTCAGTCTTTGAGGTGGCTTCCTGATTCTGTCCGGATAACGCCTCTTTGGGGTATCAGGTTCTTCTGGCAAAGTTGATTCAGGATCAACGTCGTTGTTTGGTTCGTCTGCTTCCAATATCACCGATTCTGAGGTAGATGCAATTGGTACTTCGGTTTCATCACCAGGTGTACAGGATCGTGGTGTAGATTTGACGTTTTCCAGTGACTCTAGAATCTGGTCAGCATGGCATCTTACAATGCGCTCTCCAACGTCCACGGTATACATTAGAGGTCCTTGCCGTGTGCAGATTGTTCCTGGCTGCCATTTCTCTGTGCGGTAGTCCCGGGCCAAAACTGGTTGACCTATCTTGAAACTCCTGGTTGGCCTTTCATTCATATTCTGAAACTGCCTGTTCTCCACATCTTTTCTGATGTTTGGCTTAACCAAATCCCAGCGGCATCTTAGTCTTCGATTGAAGAACATCATGGCTGGAGTTTGGTTGGTAACCGCATGTGTCGCATTCCGGTAGGCAAACAAGAAGTTATCCACCTTGTGTTGTAGGGGTATGTCTTCATTACACATTGCCTTGATAACCTTCTTGAATGTTTGAACGAACCTCTCAGCCAATCCATTGGTGGCTGGATGATATGGGGCGGATGTGTAATGCTTAACACCATTGTTCTTTAAGAACCTCCGGAACTCTTCAGACACAAACTGTGGTCCATTGTCGGAGCAAATCTGTTCAGGCAGCCCATTTCTGACGAATATGGTTCGTAAGACTGTGATAGTTTTATCTGTGGTGGTTGAGGACATTTTTATTACCTCTGGCCACTTTGAATGTGCATCCACCGCAATTAAAAACGTCGAGTCCATAAATGGACCAGCAAAATCAATGTGTACCCTTTGCCATGGAGATGAGGGCCACTCCCATGGATGTAGAGGGGCTTGTGGTGGGGCGTTTTGGACCTTCTGGCATCCTGTACAGCTCTTGGTCATCTCTTCGATTTCTCTATCGATCCCTGGCCACCACACAAGCACTCTGGCTAAGTTCTTCATTTTTACCCCTCCCAGATGACCCTCATGAAGCTCATTGAGCACTCTATCCTTCAATTTGGGTGGAATTACTACTCTGGATCCACACATCAAGGTTCCTCGGCACACTGACAGCTGTTCTCGGCGAGAATGCTGGCAACAGTGGTTCGCCATGTGCTGGCCATCCCTTCACCGTTAAATCATAGACCTTGGAGAGTGTCGGGTCATTTCGTGTTTCCTTTTCTATGTTTGCATTCGTCACAGGTAGACATTCGACTGTGGTCGAGTGGAATATCTCCACAGGATCCACTGCAGGTGCTTCTTCCACCGTCGGCAATGGTAGGCGCGACAATCCATCAGAATTCCCATGCTGTTTAGTTCCTTTGTACTCTATGTCATATTGGTGTGCCCCTAGGAAAAGGGACCACCTCTGTAGCCGTTGTGCTGTCATTATCAGGATGCCCTTCTGAGGGTTGAAAATGGAGACAAGAGGTTGATGATCAGTTAGTAGAGTAAATTTCTGTCCGTGCAGGTAGTTCTTATGTTCATTAATAAATAGACATTCTTATTATGAACACAGCTAGCTTTTGCTAGTTACTTTATTGAGCACATGTGGACTAGGTACAGTATCTGTAGAGGCATCCATCTTGACTGCTGCCTTGTGGGTAGCCTAGCCTCATGGGTAATGTAGTCTTAATATATATACAGCTGGGTAGTGTAGTCTTATACATACAGCTCTACACAGCTCTACGGCTCCACCTAGTGTTCACTATAGAATGACATGTTATTGATCATTACATCCCCCTTTCTTTGAGGTTTAACAAAATCAATATCAATCAACTTTCAAGAAAACAATAAAGATAATATCAGTAACACTTTTGCTAGTGCTCTATAAACATAAACATTTTCAAAACAGTCAACACATTTTCAAAGCTTTACATTGTATCAGGCTCTTTTACTTCACGTGTGGATCTTCTCAACACGGGTAAGTCTGATGCGTCTTCATGAGATTGTTCTGGCGGTGAATGACAAGATGCAGTTGCGGCATTGTCATCAATCTGCTCTTGAATAGTCTCTTGTGTTTTTAGGAGGGAACGGCGGTTCCTCCTGAGAATCTGTCCTTCCTCAGTTATAACAGTGTATGACCTTGGTCCTACTTCCTCAAGAACTGTAGCTTTCCTGTTCCATGCATCTGGATCCTCAATCCTGACAACATCATCCCTTGTCAATGGTTTTAGAGTTTTGGATGACTTGTCATAGTATGATTTCTGTTTCAGCTTTAACAGTTGAAGTCTCTGTCTCAGTTCCTCACTTTGCTGTTCTTTTGCACAGCAGGGTAGCGTGGTGCGCAACTTGCGACCCATTAGTAGTTCAGCAGGTGAAGAACCACAGTCTAAAGGTGAGGCTCGGTAGCTCAGCAGGGCGAGATAAGGATCAGACTTGCTTTCTGCCGCTTTCTTCAGTAGCTGCTTGAGAACTTGAACACCTTTCTCTGCCTTACCATTTGACTGAGCATACAAAGGACTGGATGTGATGTGCTGAAAGTCATAATGTGCTGCAAACTGTTGCCACTCCTTACAGTTGAAGCACGGACCATTGTCGCTAACGGCAATCCTGGGAATTCCATGTCTGGCGAAGATGGATTTCACATGCATTATGACACTGCTTGCTGATGTGCTTGAGAGCAGCGCCATCTCAGGATAGTTAGAATAGTAGTCAATCACTATTAGATATTCTTTACCATTTTAATGAAAGAGGTCCATACCAACCTTTTGCCATGGTGCTGTTGGTATGTCAGCTACTATCATTGGTTCCTTTGTTTGTTTGTTTTGGTGTTTCTGACATGTCTCACATTTGCCTATCATGTTCTCAATGTCCTTATTTATGCCAGGCCAATAAACAGTGTCTCTTGCCCTCCTTTTGCATTTTTCAATTCCGAGGTGTCCCTCATGAATCCTTTTGAGCATGTCTTGACGTAGAGCCTGTGGAATGACTATTCTGTTCTATTTTAGTAATAGTCCACTTGCGACACTCAATTCTGACCTTATGTGAAAATATTTTGGACAGGAACCTTTTGGCCAACCATGATGAATGTTCTCTATTACTGTTTGTAATACTGTATCTTTTACTGTTTCTTCTGCTATTTGCTTTGATTTTGTGTCTGACACGGGCAGCGCAGCAGTGACCATACTCACATGAACATCCACGTCTTCTTCAGTAGAGCTCACATGACTCATTGTGGGTGCTCGGGATAGTGCATCTGCTAACACTGTGTATTTCCTGGTGTGTAGATCAGTTCAAAGTCATATCTTTGCAGCTTCATCATGAGTCGTTGAATCCTTGGAGACATCTCATTCAGGTTTTTTTTAATGATGGCAACCAGAGGGCTGTGGTCTGTCTCAACTGTGAAGGTGGGAAGTCCATATATGTAGCCATGAAACTTTTCTAGTCCAACTACCAAGCCTAGACATTCCTTTTCGATCTGGGCGTATCGACACTCAGTATTAGTCATAGACCTGGAGGCATAGGCAACAGGCTTCCAATCTTCACCCTCTGCTTGTAGCAAGACCGCACCTCGGCCATCTTTTGATGCATCCGTTGACACTTTGATTCTTTTTGTTGGGTCAAAGAAGGTGAGTACAGGTGTGGTTGTCAGCACTGTTTTGAGGTTTATCCACTCTTGTTCATGTCTTTCTGTCCATGCGAACTCATTTGTTTTATGTAGCAGGTCTCGCAGACAGGCTGTCTTGGCTGACAAGTTAGGAATGAACTTTCCAATGAAGTGTATCATCCCCATGATGCGTAGCACTCCTTTTTTGTCAGTGGGTCGGGGCATTTTGAGTATGGCGTTTACTTTTTCCATATCTGGCTCTATTCCTTTACCAGATAGATTATCTCCTAGGAAAATAACTTCCTGGACGCCAAACTGACACTTGGCTTTGTTGAACTTCAGTCCATTCCGGCGTATGCTCTGTAGCACTTTAGTCAGTCTCTCATTGTGTTCTTTCAGTGTGGAGCCCCAGATGATGATGTCATCAACATAGACCCAAACTCCTTCCAGACCTTCAATTATGTGTTCCATCGCTCTATGAAAGATTTCAGATGCAGATATTATCCCAAAAGGCATTCTGAGGAAACAATACCTGCCAAATGGTATGTTGAAGGTACAGTATTTGGTGCTCTCTTCATCCAGTTTTAGTTGCCAAAATCCTTGTGAGGCATCGAGTTTTGTAAAGTATTTGGCACCTGACATTTCACTGGTGATTTCTTCTCGCTTGGGAATCTGGTAGTGTTCATGTTTTATGTTTGCATTTAAGTCCTTTGGATCCATGCATATTCTTAGATCATTGTTCTTTTTCTTTACACATACCATGGAGTTAACCCAGTCTGTTGGCTCTTCGACTTTCCTGATGACTCCTAGTGTGGTCATTCTGTCCAGTTCATTCTTGAGCCGGTCACGCAGGGGTGCTGGAACTCTTCGTGGAGCATGTACCACTGGCTGAGCATCCTCCTTTAGCTGGATCTTGTATGTGAATGGTAGAACTCCAAATCCTTTGAACACATCCTGAAAATTACTCACTACAGAATCCACTGAGTCATCTGGTCTGCTTATGGCACAGTTTATATGGTAGACTCTCTTGACCAGTTCTAAGTCTTCACAAGCTTTGTCACCTAATAGTGAATCAAGTCTTTCAGCCACAACAGAAAACATGAGATGATGCACTTTGTCTTTGACTGTCACTTTACGTCTGCATACACCTAAGCTATCTATTTTCTGTCCATTATAGTCCTTCAGTAGTACTGACTTTTTTTGTATTTTGGGCTTTTCTTTCATATTGTTAATGTCACTCATACTGATTAAGTTTGCTTTTGCCCCAGTGTCTAGTTTCAAGGTAACTAATGCTCCATTTACCTGCAGTGGGATCATCCATTTGTCCTCTTTTACTGCATTAACTTTATGTTCATCATTGTCCATTTCTGAGGGCTGCACATTTTCTGTATCCTTTTTGATATTGTCACATGACACCATTCCTACAAAAAATGTCTCACTTAATCAGTGTCCTCAATTACATTAACTCGTTGCCCTTTCTTAGTTTTAACTTTTGGGTAGTGTAGTCTTATACATACAGCTATATACAGCTCTACACAGCTCTACGGCTCCACCTAGTGTCCACTATAGAATGACATGTTATTGATCATTACAGTAGTGATTGAACTTCTTCACCCCCCACACTAGGCTTAGGGCCTCTCTGTCAATCTGGGCGTAGTTACTCTCGGCTGAAGTTAACGAGCGTGACGCAAAAGCTATCGGCCTCTCTGAACCATCAAGGAATTTACGTGACAGTACCGCTCCAACGCCATAGGGAGACACATCACACGCCAGTCTTATCGGTAGTGATGGGTTGTAGTGAGCCAATACCTCTCTTGAAGTGATCAGGCCTTTACACTTCTGAAAGGCCCGCTTACATTCATCGCTCCATTTCCATGCTACTCCAGTTTGTAGCAGGGCGTTCAGTGGGTGCAGAATTGTGGACAAATTCAGCAAAAACTTATGGTAGTAATTCACCAATCCGAGGAATGACCTCAGTTGCGACACATTTTCAGGCGCTGGAGCCTTAACTACCGCTTCAATTTTGTCAGGGGACTTATGTAACCCCTCTTCATCAATCACGTGGCCACAATACGATATTTGTTTCTTAAAAAACTCGCACTTGGGGCGATTGGCTCGTAGCCCATGTTCTCTTAGTCTAGTGAGCACCTGCTCTAGGTTGGCAAGGTGTTCACTGTCATTTTCACCTGTCACTAGGATGTCGTCCAAGTAACACTGAGTCCCTGGAATCCCTTGCAGGACTTGTTCCATCGCTCTTTGCCATATAGCCAGAGCTGATGCTACTCCGAATACCAGTCGATTATACTGGTAAAGACCTTTGTGAGTGTTTATCCTGAGATATTTCCTAAAGGATTCTTCAACCTCCATCTGCAAATATGCTTGCGCTAGGTCAATTTTTGTAAAACGTTTCCCTCCAGATAGTGAGGCAAAAATATCTTCTATCCTCGGAAGAGGATACTGTACTGTGAAGGATTGGGTTCACAGTCACCTTGAAGTCCCCACAGATGCGAACCTTCCTTGGCTCCTCAGGCTTATTGTTTAACGTTTTCTTCATGACAGGAACGATGGGTGTCGCCCACTCGCTCCAGTCTACCTTAGATAACACGCCTGCATTCTCCAGATTCTCCAGCTCCGCCTCGACAGCTGGGCGAATTGCATACGGTACCGGTCTTGCTTTGAAAAACTTGGGAATTGCATTCTCTTCTATTTTTATCAAGGCGGTTACGCCTTTAAGAGTTCCCAGTCCTTGTTGAACTAACTCTTTAGCGTTAGCTAAGATTTTTGACAATCGTCCAGGTGTGACGTCGTCATTCTTTTTACCAGCCACAGTCAGTGCCTGAATGGAGTGCCAGTCTAAACTTACCTTTCTGATCCATTCACGTCCCAATAACGGTGGTCCACCATCTTGCAGTATGTACAGATACAATTTCTGTATTTCCTTGCCGTTGTATTCGACAAGCACCCTTATTTTCCCTCTGGGGTATACTTTCTGCCCCGTATATGTCTTCAAGACAATGGATGTGTCTTTCAAGGGTATGTGTGAGAATAGCCGCTCGTAGTCTCGTCGATTCATGACGGTCAGGGCTGATCCTGTATCCAATTCCATTTTGACTTGGGACCCTGCTACCGTGAGGGTGACCCAAATGGTTCGGTGATCCTCTTTTGCAATTACGTTGTGTAGTTTGTGACCGCTTACTCTCTTGTTCCCGGATTCACTATCCCTCTTCTGGACTTCGGAACTACTGTCCGTCATCTTTTGTACTTTCCTGTACTTTTCCTTAGTAGTCTTTTTGTTGTCATTAGTCTTCTTCCCGGACCTGCAAACTCGTGCAATCACAGAATCACAGAATCACAGAAACCCCACAGTGCAGATAGAGGCCATTTCGGCCCATCGAGCCTGCACCAATGTGTCCCATCTTTCTGCATTGCCTGCATGTTTTGTCCTTGGACCAGCAGTCCTTCTGGTCATGGGTTGTTCTGCCACAGCGATAACATTTTTCAAATCCCCGTGTCATTTCATGGGTGCCGTATTCCTGTGGCTTTTGCTGCATTTCCACAGCTCCCCTTGCTGCTGCTTCATATGATACTGCCATGCTGAAAGCCTTATCTAGCGTCAGCTCTTTCTCTGAGAGTAACCTCTTCTGGGTTCCTTCACTCAGGAGTCCACAGACAAATTTGTCCTGTAGGGCATCTGCCAGTCCTGCTCCGAACTGGCAGTGCTTTGATAGCTTGCATAGTTCCGTAAGGTAATCAGCGTTGCTCTCATCTTTATGCTGATTTCTCTTGTGGAATTTAAATCTTTCTGCTATCAGCAGCGGTGTAGGATTTAGGTGTTCCTGTAGGATATCAACAATTTCGTTAAAACTCTTCTCCATCGGTTTGACTGGAGTGATCAGGTTCCGCAATAGGCCGTACGTTCTTGCGCCCATTAAGTTTAGTAGTACCGATGCCTTTTTCTCATCGGCTACTTCATTTGCCTTGCAATATACTTCGACTCTTTCCACATACGTGGTCCAGTCTTCTATTTCATTATCGAAGGCAGTGATATTGCCAGTCTTCGGCATCTTGGAGATCTAAGATGGCGCCTCCCGCACTTTGCCTTCTTCCCCTGATTGAACAAAATGGCGCCTCCCGCGCTTTTCCTTCTTCCCCGCTGGATTAAGATGGCTCCTCCTGCTCTTTCTGTCTTTTCCGCTGCTGCCAACGCTGTTGCTGGCGTTTTTATGCCTTGATGGTGACGCCCTATGGTCTTCGCGCGCTTCCCCCCGCGCTGCTGCCAACGCCACTCCTGCAAACTGCAGCTCCTCGCGGCTTTCTGCGCTTCTAATTTCTTTTTCTTTTATTTTAATTACTGTTCCCGTCGTCAGAGCAGACCCTATGGGACACTTTCCTCCCTCTTCTCGGGTCTGTATGCTGCCCGGCTTCGTAGCACCGGCCGTGCCCTGTGTGCTCCACCCTCTCTCTCTCCTCTTCCCGACAACGCTGCTCGGCCCCCTTGAAAAGCCACCCGATCGAGCTCTAGCCCGCCGCAGCCCAGGAAGGATCAGTGTACTACCTGCCACCAGCCCGATTAGCTGGAACACCATAGACTGGAGAACCAAGCCCAGCTCTCGACAGCTTCTCCTGCAAATCTTCGAATTCGATGAATCAGAGGGCGGTTGCCCACGGTCGACGCCCGTTTCTTCTGTTTGCTTTTTTTAAATCTTTTTGGATTTCTTCCTTCTGGCTTCGACCTCTAATAACTTCGCTTCAGGGATGGATCCCCGTGAGGTGGTGCAGAACTGTAGGTAAGTTCGGATCTGTTCGTCGCCAATGTAATGTCCGTGTGTAATTGAGACACGGACTGCAGAAGTTGGTTATAACAGGTGTTTACTGAATGGAGACAAAACTGGAACTACTATACAAAGTTACTACACAGGCTTATATACAGGGGTGGTCACTACTGGTACTGCAGTATACAGGGGCTGCAGAATATAGTTCCTTCTTCAAGGTACATACACGACATAAAGCACATGAAATATATTGTTGAAAAGTAAGCTTTGATAATCTTGTCAGTAAAAGATGAAAAGGTTTAAATATTTAAACCATTATTTGTGATGTAATTATTGGTCATTTAATCAGTATTTGATGCTGCTCTCACATGCCTGGGTTAATGCCCAGATTTTCACACACGTTTCACTCATTTTAGTTGTGCTATAGGGGAAGGTGCTGGATGGAGACTGGGCACCAACTGTAAGAGTTTCTCTAATTTTAGAGGTGACAGCAAAGGCCTGGGAATCCCTGGCCTAAGACCACACAAAGTGGCGGAGAAGCATCTGGGAAGGCGCTGTCTCTTCGCCGGGAGCAAGCGGAAGCCAAGCGCAAACAGCAGAAGGAGCGCACGTCAACCCAAGCACCCCACCCACCCGCCCCTTCAACCACTGTCTGCCCCACCTGTGACAGAGACTGTAGGTCCCGCATTGGACTCATCAGTTGCCTGCAAACTCATTTTTAGTGTGGAAGCAAGTCATCCTCGGTTCCGAGGGACTGCCTAAGAAGAAGAAGGAAACAAAAGCACCTCCCAGTCTTTCAGATGGAAACTGGCGAATAGCCAAGCGATCTAAACAAAGAAGAAAATTAACATCAATTTTTTTTTTAAACTCACAGTTCCTCGGGATCAGTGTGAGACTGAGCCATTCAGACAGGAAGTCTCAATTACCAGTCTGTACTATTACCTGGCCTCAACTGAGCTGGCACTTCAATGTGCTTCAGTAGCCTAAGGATACAAAGAAGAAAAATCTGTCAGAGTTCCCACTTGTGCTTGCTGTCCACTAACAACTACTGAAAAGTGCTGCATGTTAATACTGGATAAGGATAGGATTCTGCTTGGTTGTAATGCCAGGTAGTGAAATACCCTGCCAGCTCTTACTGTCATGTTCACATTAAGAATGGTCAACAGGATGACATACTGGAGGGCTGCAAGTGCCAGTGGAGCCATACATCAACAGATAACTTCACTGCATGTCTCATCAATCATTTTCTCATAATTATCAAAAATTTCTACAGCAGGAATCATTAGAACAAGCAGCCAAACAAGATAGTAGGGCCTGGCATCCAGTCATAGGAGAAGAATCCAAAATTCCAACCTTTAAGCGCTCCTGGAGGCAATAGACCTAAGGAGAAACAAACTGCTGTGTCCATGCCAGCAAAATTGGCATGGATCTCACTTGTGCCACCTGGAGGGAGGTGGCACTGATGCTGAGTGCCAACTCGCTGCTCCCTGGACTACAGAGCAGTGCTGAAAAAAGGTCAATTACACACTCTTTGCTCTCTAAAAGGAACAAACCCTTCACAATGCACTCTGGTTAAGGGAGAGAGTTTAACTTGTCATCTTGTGTTATGGATACCCAGCTCTCCTAACAGCAATAACTTGTATACAGAAACCTAAAACCCCTTCCTCCACTGCAACAGACTGATACCCCTACAGCTCTTACTTCAGCTTGCTCATGCTACTTAGCACACACTCCTCAACTGCTAGCCTTCCCCTCACTCACTCAATCTTCTTGGAGGAGATATTGACGCACACTGCCTATGAGCAGCATGCCAACAGAAGGGGCATATTTGTCGTAAAATAACTCGAGCCCTACGAGGAGAAGGCCGTGAAGCTCATAGAGAGGTACTCTGTTCTTCATAGGGAGGTACTCTGTTCTTCATAGGGAGGTACTCTGTTCTTCATAGGGAGGTACTCTGTTCTTCATAGAGAGGTACTCTGTTCTTCATAGGGAGGTACTCTGTTCTTCATAGGGAGGTACTCTGTTCTCCGCTCTGGTGGAGAATCCAGCACAAGGTGGAATAATCTTAAAATTGGAGGTAGGCCATTCAGGAGTGAAATCAGGAAGCACTTCTTCATACAAGAGTGTAGTGGAAATCTGGAACTTGCTCCACAAAAGGTTGTGGATGCTGGATTAATTGAACATTTTAAGACTATAGCTTTTCGCTAGATAAGGTTATCAGGAGTTGAGGGACAGATCGTCCATGAGCTGATTGGATGGCAGAACAAACTCGAGGGACTGAATGGCCTACTTATGTTCCTTCCTGGAGAAGTCTGTCTGTGGCTTTGGACTTGTGGGACCCAGAGCTCCCACTACTGAAAAGAAGGATGTTTGAGGAACATCATACCTACATGCAAACTCTGAAGTGACTCTTGAGTCTATAGCTCTCATTTATGGAAACACCAGGGAAGTTTCAGGTTAGTTGCTCTTGGTGAGTTTGTAGAGGTGTTTCTTGGTTTGGTGTCTTACTTGAAGTTGCTGAAGTCTCCAAGGAGTGGTGTGGCAGGTTACTTCAAGGCTTCTGCCCAGACCAGTCACTCCCAGACATGGGTGCTGTAGTTTGTATCCCCCTGGCCTGCAGCATGACAGGGAGAATGAACAGAGACAACACAGAGGAGGACAAGCTGCTCAAAGAGGGAGGAGGGGGAGAAGAGCTCTCAACAGGAGGCCATATCCACCCAGCGAGGAGCTGTGCATGTGACATTTCCACTTCCTTAAGGAGGTGCTCACTGAAATCTGCCACGTGTGGCAGGCTGACCTGCAGCCTCAGAGCAGGGCGAGGACAGCATAGCCAGTGGGTGTGAAGGTGAGCCTGGCCATGAATTTTTATGCGCCGGGCTCCTTCCAGGCTGGAGCTGGTGACATTTGCAACATCTCATAGCTCGCTGTTCACCTTTGCGTAAGGGAGGTCACTGAGGCTCTGTATGCAAAGAGAGGTGATTACATTTCATTCGCTCTTGCAGAGGGAAGCAGGCGGAGCGAGCACACGGCTTCGCCATGTTAGCAGGCTTCTGCATGGTGCAGGCTGCCATTGACTGCACACACGTTGCTTTGTGGGCGCCGCATGTGAACTCAGATATATACCGCAATCGGAAGGGATTCCACACCCTCAATGTTCAGCTGGTGTGCGACCATACTCAGCACATCATGCAGGTCAATGCTTGATATCCTGGCAGCAGCCATGATGCTGTAGGAGTCTACGTACGCCGAGCAAAAAATACTGAACTCGGAGAGGTTCAACAGAAAAGGTTTAATTGTTGAGGCTGCATGCTGAACACAAAATGGAGTCAGAGACTACACAAAGTACGACTGCCTTTCATCAGTGCACAGCTTCGACCGCTCCTCCCCCGCTCTGGGCTTAACTATGTTGCAGATCGAGTTTCTTAAAGGTGTGATCCTTCTTAAAGGCATGACGCCTGATTTATAGTCTACGGACCGGAAAGCGGATTGTGTCCTTTCTGTGATCGGTACGCCACACAGCCTTCATTCTGTGGCAATCTGCTGTACCAGCTGCATTTGAGCCACCACAACAACCAGAGGGTGGCTACTGGGTGACAAGGGCTATTCGCTGACCACCTGGCTCATGACTCCGGTGCGCAACCCAAGCACACATAGCCAGCATGCAGATAATGAAAGCCATGCTGCAATCAGAATGAGATTGAGCAGACCATTGACGTGCTGAAACAATGCTTCGCTACCTGGACCACTATGGAGGAGCCCTGCAGTACTCGCCAGAGTGCGTCTCAAGATTCGTCATGGTCTGCTGCGTGCTCTACAACCTCACCATCATGAAGGCACAGCCCTTGCCACCAGGTATACAGTGACCAGCTAAGGAGGAGGAGGAAAAAGAGGAGGAAGGGAGGAGGTAACCAATACAGCCTCTTTCTGCCTGGGCTATCCGTAATCGACTCATCCGACTGTGGTACCAGTGAACACAACCCCAATTCCCCATTCACCCACAGTGCACACCTTACCTTCCCTTTCTTACTGACCAGCACTGTGTCCTCTTGGCCTCCGTGCTACAATAAAAACCACCACAAAACAAGCATTCCAAACCAAATTTATGAATCAAAACATTCTAATATTTCATACGAAAGTCAACTAATCACCCTTGTGCATTCTCTTAGTGCCTGTCTTCCATGTTCCTTTGCCTGTCATAGTGCTCCTACGCAGTGCTGCCCCAGTGGCTGCAGCATGGCTGGTGGATGGCTGCTGACTTTCAGTGGGGGAGGCTGCAGATGGCCTTGCGGGACGACCTCGAGCAGCTCCGGGCCTAGTAGGCCCAGCTTTGGACCGCACCACCTCAGCATGGGCGGCAGCAGAAAACAGCAAAGGCACTGGCGGAGTGCCAGTGGTGGGAGGGAGGAGTGGCAATTGTGGGAGGATGAATGCTGTCATCCTGAGAGAAGACAGCAGGCTCATGCTCCATGGAGCCACTGCCACTCTCCTGGGGTGGTGCCTCAGCAATCCTAGTAATCTGTTGGGAGGGCAAATTGCTGGTCTGTTGTGACACTCTGCTAGGTTCTTTCAACACTGCTAACTGCAGCCAAGATGGCAGCAGGCTGAACTTACGTTGCAACAAGCTGAGCTTGCATGACTTCAGTCTGAGCTTCCACTGCAGCACTCAGATGTTGGGTGGCTGCTGCTTATGCTGCAATGATAGCTGAGACATCGGCCATCAGACTCTGCATCACAGTTGGGTTCACAAGTGCGCTAATGGAGTTGCCCATCAGTTCCATGCTGGAAAGGATGGGCTCCACGCTCTGCACAAAGCCCTGTGCAAGGTTGGTGCAGGACTCATCCATGCTCCTTGACATTGCATTACAGCTTTCTGGCAGGGCTGCCAATGCACCATGCATTTCATTGTGCATATCCATCAGCCTTCTTCTGTAGGCTGTTCCTTCGAAGTCCTCGTCTGAGTCCTGTGCAGCAGAACTCGTGTGCAACCTCGCCCTCCGGGGAGCTGGCACCTGCGCTACCCTTTCCCCCTGCTCTGGCTGCAGGCCATTCGTGTCCGGTGACTCATCACATGCAGATCCGGTCTCTAAGCTACTGTCTAAAGTAGGCGCAGTGCCAGTATCTGAGCTGGTGGCTGCGAGTGTGTGCTCGAGTAACGGTGTTTCTTCGTCATCAGGTCTTATTCCTCTTCCACCACTGCCTGCCCAGGTTGGAGCTCTTTGGTGTCTGAAAGGGGAAAGGCACAAGGGTAGGGTTGTGGTGAGGGGAGGGGGGGAAGCAAGAGGTGCATGCTTACAGCATGTGCAGCTTGTACATCAGAAGAGATTGTGGGATGAGGGGGAAGTGGGATTTGAGAAGGAGGATTAGTTATGAGCATACCATCATCTTTAATGGTTTCAGCCCCACCACTGGCCACAGCCTCAGGCACGGCCACGCCAATAATGGCAAGCACCATCTCCTCCATCGGGATTAGAATATGCAGGCGCGCCTGTCCCCCTATGGTTAGCTGCTGCTGCATACAGTTGTGCGTCACCTTCTCCTGCAAGAGAAACGGAAGTGTGTCAGTGAGCGTGGTGCAATGTGTTTGGTTGATGTGCCTGTCATGGATGAATAGCTGGAAGTGTGTGCAAGCTGTGAGATGTGGGTGTGAGGCTTACAGCAGTGGTATGTGTGTGAGAGTGAGGTGGAGCATATGAATGTGAGGTATGAGTCGTGACTGAGAGAGGTTGTTGGCAGGTGAGTGATGGGGGTGTGGTGCATTGAACAGTGTGTGAGGCTACTGGTGCCGATGGTGAGATATAGTATTTGAAGATGCATTCACTGACCTTGACCACTTGTGTGAGGTCATTGAACTTTTTTGGGCACTGCGTCCAGGTCCTCAGAACAACACTGCTGGCATTGACCTCCACGGCTATCTGCTCCCACTAACTTCACAGTGTCTGCCTGGAGGGCCTCTTGGCCCTCTGTGGATACAGATCCTCTCTCCTCCTGTCCACCTCCTGCACTAAGGTGTCCAGTACAGCACCGGAGAACCTTGGAGCCCTCTCTGGTATGTTGTGCCCTTCCTGTTTGTTTGCCAGGCCAAACTCACTTCTGGAATGACTTCCAGAACCTGGTCTCGTCAAACTGCACCTCCCCTTTAAGAGGTGCAGGCTGCCTTTAAGGCATGCAGGGTAGCTTTAATTGGTGCTAGTCTCGCACAAACTTGGACCCCTGTTGAACGTGCAGCCACTCGGCAGTGCGTTCAGTGCTGGGCCGGTCGCTGCAATCATTGGAAGGAACGGGCGCGGGTTGATCGCGCATTGCGACCCCCATGCTCTTTTTTGGGCCTTATCCAGTCTCTAGGCCAATGTCTTGTACATCCCTCCTCAATGTTCTTAGAACTCCTCTCCTCAGTGGTCCTAGGGCCCTGTGCTATCTTCCAACCATCTGGGACCCCAGAAATCTGCTCAAAGTACTGCTAGATCTTGAGGCCCCATCCCATTACTGTTAGGTCCTAGTCCCCTTTTCCAATTCCTTGCAAATCCCAGGGCATGCTCCAATACTGATATGTCAGCGTCCATGATACTAATTCTTGGCGTACACCCCTGCTTTAATAACATTTCTGACTCACTGTGACCAATTCCACAGGTCATCAGTTTGTATTTTATAATTGTATAAGCACCTTAAAATGTAGCAAAAATTACCCTCAAGACATTTGCTGCAAGACTATAAGACATGATGGTTCTAATGTATGTACCCAAATGTTAGATTTGTGAGTATCTGAAGCTATAAAATAAAGGAAAAAAGTTACAAGAACAATAGTGTGATTGCATTTTATTTAATTAGCTTATTAGGGACATCCTGAAACTGAATCCTTGAATTTTACTTTATTTCTCCTCACCTTTTCTCCTTCTTGGAAAAAAGATTTGTGCCTGTGCCATCTTAAGCATAACTAAGTTCATTTGCCATTTAATTATTGAATTAAGACTCTCTGTATCAGTTGGAAGGAAGGCTAAGAATTTATTTCCGGATTAAATTACCTCTTGCACAGAGCAGGAGAGAAAGATTACAGATCACTTTGCTTTTACAGTAATGGAAAATGGAAGAGGATATGAATCAATGGAGAATATCTAAACCATTTTTGAGTAAATTGAATAAGAAATATTTAGATCAGATGAACTGCTTCGTGATAACTGAATTTAAATTCCCCATAATTCTTTCAGCACAGATGGAAAGAGAAATAGCTTGCACTTATATCAACAGTATTGAGTATTTAATTTACATTAAAGAAATTGACCTTTGATAGTTTGAGTATCTGAACACAAAATATAACATTTGCATCATCAGGTCTAGTCTTGCTATTGTGAATTGTTGCATTAATTGTTCATTAATTTTAAATGTGAGCATAAGTAGGTAGAAAACTGCATTTTGAAATTCATACATGTCATCATGCTGCCATTATCTTTAGTCACAGACCTTCCCTTTTGTTCTTTCATCCCCTCCCCCCTTTCCCAGCCCCTACACTTGCTTAAAAATCTGTTCCATTTCCTGCTTTTTTCTAGTTCTGACGAAAGGTCATCGACCTGAAACGTTGGACTGGATTTTCATTCAGGAGTCGGGTAGGAGGCGGGACTACAACTTTCGGGGTTGTAGTCCCGCCTCCATCGAGATGTGGCCAATCCACGCGATTTTAACTTGATTGACCTTTTTGAGCCCGCCAGCGGGCTCAGCAGGCCAATTAAGGGCCACCCGGCAACAGGTGACGTCACAGACTGAAATTTCATCTGTCAAGAGGTTTTGACAGATGAAATATCAGCGTTTCACAGCTGTTTGAAGCTGTCAAACACTGACAGTCTTCTAACCTGAGTCCTTCTCCACAGACTCAGTGAGAAATCTCTCCTGCACAGAAAGCTGCAGGCTGTCACTTTTGACAGTTCGCAGCCATTCTGCTTTCTGTGCCGGTGAGATGAGGGACTCCCGAGACCTAAAGGAAGGAAGGCTGTAACGGTAAGAAAAGGTCATTTAAACTTCTTCAAACACTTTAGACACACCAAACACACTTACCTTTGCACTCATGCACACTTCACTCACCTGAACACCGACATCTCGACCCCTCCAAGTCCTTCAACCCGACGGCCCGCCTTGCAAACTTGGCGTGCTTTGGAGCCATTGGGAATCCCACACTTCAGCATTAAAAATAGGGATTAGGCTAAAAACTGCCTGTTAACTACCTGTTAACAGGCAGTTAATTGGCACTAATCCCTTCCTGCCTTGGGTAGGCGGGTCCCAGTGCGGGGCGGGTACCCGCCTCCTTTGAAACTGGCATGGAGGCGGGATGGGGTCGGGACCCCTGATTTCGGGATTTTAACCCCCCACACACCTCCAATCCCGCCTCCATGGCCCAATGAAAATCCTGCCCATTAACTCTGTTTCTCCCTTCACAGATGCTGCCTGACCTGCTGAGTATCTCCAGCACTTGCTGTTTTTATTTCAGATTTCCAGCAGCTGCAGTGTTTTCTTTTTGTATTGGAATATCCAGAACTGGAAAAGTCTATCTGACCAGACCCAGAGTTCAAAAACAGAAGACAGAGTTCACCACCTATCTTCCATAATTGATTTTCTTTCCAAATGCCTGTCCAAACTCCCTGTTAAAATGATTGATGTTATCAGCCTCAGTCACCTTCCCAGGCAGTCCATTCCAAATATTCACCACCGTGTGTGTGAAGTAGTTATGGGCTCAATCCTATGTTTCTTTTTTGTTGCTCTTAGGACCATGGTAAATAGTTTCTTGGGGTTCAACTTGTCGATATTTTTATGGATCTTGAACACCTCAAGAAGATCCCCTCTCAGTTTCCTCGTCTTCATGCCCAAAAGATTTTTCAGCAAATACATTTGTGGAAGACGCCAAATTTCACCAAACCAAAATACTTAGCTGAAATAACAGGACATACTGTATTACAGAAACATAATTTGCTGAGATGGAGTTTCAAGCCTTTTGATAGATCACACAAAGCCTGGTCCTTGTACCTACAACCACCTTCAGTATTCATCTCTTCTTCATTACAAAATATATATCATTTTATTTTTGATTCTTTGGGGGCAATTTTCTGACGTCGGAGGAGGCGGGTTTGGAGGCGGGAAGGGTGGGAAAATCAGATTCAAAGAGGCCGGTTTCGGAATCCACCTCCAACCCGCCTCCGCGGGATTTTGCCGGTGCCATTTTTGGAGGTCGGGAAACGCTCCTGGCTCCAGCTGGTCAATACATTATTAAAGAGCCTTAAATGCTCATTAAGGGCCTCTCTAAGCCTATTTTGAGAGGCCCTCGTGATTTTTCCAGCTTTTCAGCATGATCCACGCACCTCCTAAACCACGCTGGGTAAACCTGGTGGGTTAACTCATGGGTGGCCTCCTCACTGCTGCAGGTCTAACAAGACATTGTTTATTGCAGCAGGGATTACTTGCACATGCCAGACCTTGGCTCTAAAAGGTCTTTGAGCACTTTTAGAAGGCCTTCCGAAGTCAGAGGTGCTGCAGCTTGACACCATCAACTGTGGGACCTCCTTGGAAGACCCTCTCCCTGCTTGCAATGAGCACTTCCCCAAAGGAGGCATCTAAAAGCAGCATGGGAACCATTCGTTTTCTTTCTGCATGGTTCTCAGATGAGGATGAGGAGGAGGAGGAGGAGGATCTGGAAGAGGAGGAGGAGGTCAGAGTGCCGGTGCATCAACCAGCAACAGCGGCAGCACATGAGCACATGGCTGTCCGGGATGCAAGGGATGAACTTATCATGGCCAGATTTGCATAGGTTGCCCAAGTTGGCACATGTCCTAGGATGGAGCAACGGACATCATTGACAATGGACATGACTCTCTGGCCTCCTTTCACTCAGTCCACCAACCTGACAATGCAAGTGTGGCGGTGCCCACAATGTGGAGCTACCTAAGGCGAAAGAACAGATGGCATAATGCCAACATTTTGGCTTCAAATCATTTTAATGTTTTCCAACAGGGATGGCACTTCTTCAATACACAGAAACAGCCTCCCAATCTGCACACAGATCTGGAGGTTATATCCCTTGCCAGCTGTACCGACACAGCCTTGGTTTCTTTGGCAGGCCCCTTCCTCTGAGATGAGTGGAAGAGCACCTCCATGCTAGCTGTCACCCCCTCCAACAACATTTGCAGCGCCTCGTCCGAGAGCCTCGGGTAGGCCCTTGCCTTGGAATTGGACATAGTAGTTTCTCAAAAGATGTTGGAGGTGGTGCAGGAGACGCAGAAATGCTGTGAAATGAGCCAAGGGAGCAAGAGGCCATAAAACCAGACTGGAAAAGTGCTGTTAACAGAGTTTCAGTCCCAAAACACTAATTGAGCAAGGGCATCCTGCAGGACAAGCCTGGACTTGTCTTAAGTAGGGCCAGGTATGGGCGGAGCCGACACACAAAGGGGGCGGTGCCCTATACACAATACAAGGTGCAAACACCGGAGCAGGCAATACAATATATATCGTTAACTACAGAGTCTGATGAATGACATATTTCATCACATTCACCCCTTCTACAGATTTAGTCTGTCCGGGGGTGTGATAGTCCTCTGTGACCGACGTAACGGTTGCGGTGCCGCGGGTGCCGGTTGGGTGTCCCAGGTGACCTCCTGGGTCTCTGCCGGGGGCGCCACCGGGGTTGTTGAAGGAGTAGGTGGTGGGGGTACCGTTGGCTGGTGTTCTTCCGGGGGTGATGAAAGAATAGTGGGTGGAGTGGGTGGGTAATAGTTGTTGTGGTTGTTGTTGTTGTTGTTGAAGTCGTTGTCGTTGTTGCTGTTGTTACCAGCTGGGGCGAGGTCTTTTATGGACACAGTGTCCTCCCGTCCGTTGGCGTGCCGGACATACGCATATTGTGGGTTGGCGTGGAGCAGGTGCACTGGCTCCACGAGGGGGTCCATCTTGTGGCCCCTCACATGCTTCCGCAGGAGTACCGGACCTGGGGTGGAGAGCCATGACGGTATGGATACGTCTGAGGTGGATTTCCGGGGAAACACAAACATTAGCTCATGAGGCGTGGCATTAGTGGCGGTACACAATAGTGACCGTATTGAGTGGAGCACATCTGGGAGGACATCCTGCCAGCGGGAGATAGGGAGGCCCTTGGTCCTTAGAGTTAGGGCGACTGCCCTCCATACTGTCCCGTTCTCTCGCTCCACCTGACCGTTACCCCGGGGGTTGTAGCTGGTGGTACGGCTCGTGGCAATCCCCTTGGACAGCATGTACTGGCGTAGCTCTTCACTCATGAAGGCCGCCCCCCTATCCGTGTGGATATAGTTTGGCATACCGAACAGGCAGAACAGGCTGTTGAGGCATTTAATGACCGTGGCGCTGGTCATGTCTGGGCAGGGGAAGGCGAATGGGAAACGGGAGTATTCGTCCACAATGTTCAGGAAGTAAACATTGCGGTCGACGGACGGGAGGGGGCCCTTGAAATCTAAGCTAAGCCGCTCAAAGGGCCGTGTAGCTTTGATTAGGTGGGCTCTATCAGGGCGGTAGAACCGAGGCTTGCACTCAGCGCAAGTGTGGCAGTTCCTGGTCAGAGACCGAACTTCCTCAATCGAGTAGGGTAAGTTGCGGGACTTTATGAAGTGGAACAGCCGTGTGACCCCTGGGTGGCAGAGGTTGTTGTGGAGGGTCTGTAGCCGATCCCCGGTGGCGTTGGCACACATCCCTCGTGAGAGGGCGTCGGGGGATTCGTTAAGGGCCCCCGGCCGGTATATGATGTCGTACTCGAAGGTGGGGAGCTCGATCCGCCACCTAAGAATCTTATCATTTTTAATCTTCCCCCTCTGTTTATTATTGAACATAAACGCTACCGACCGCTGGTCGGTAAGTAGGGTGAAGCGTTTGCCGGCTAGGTAGTGCCGCCAGTGGCGCACTGCCTCCACGATGGCTTGGGCCTCCTTTTCCACGGAGGAGTGTCTGATCTCGGGCCCCTGGAGGGTCCTCGAGAAGAAAGCTACGGGCCGCCCTGCCTGGTTGAGGGTGGCCGCCAAGGCAAAGTCAGACACATCACTTTCCACTTGAAAGGGAGTGCTCTCGTCCACTGCCTGTAGCGTGGCCCGCTCAATATCCTGCTTAATGCTTTTGAAGGCAGCATGGGCCTCAGCAGAGAGCGGGAAAGAGGATGCTTTCAAGAGGGGACGGGCTTTATCGGAGTAGTTAGGGACCCATTGGGCATAATATGAGAATAACCCCAGGCACCTTTTCAGGGCTTTGGGAGTGTTGGGCGGGGGCAGCTCCCGTAGGGGGCGCAATCGGTCGGGGTCTGGTCCGATTTCCCCATTCTCCACCACGCTGCTTAGTATGCAGAGGCGCGTGGTGTTGAAAACGCACTTGTCCTCGTTGTAGGTGAGGTTGAGTTTTTGTGCGGTTTTCAGAAACCTCGCGAGGTTTGAGTCGTGGTCCTGTTGGTTATGGCCGCTGATGGTGACGTTGTCGAGATAGGGGAAGGTTGCCTGCAAGTGGTGGTCATCGACCATGTGGTCCATCTCCCTCTGAAAGACCGAGACCCCATTCGTCACCCCAAAGGGGACTCTGAGGAACTGGTAGAGGCGTCCGTTTGCCTCGAAGGCGGTGTACGAATGGTCCTCTGGTCTGATAGGGAGCTGGTGGTACGCTAACTTGAGGTCGATGGTGGAGAACACCCGGTATTGGGCGATTTGGTTCACCATCTCGGATATGCGGGGTAGCGGGTAGGCGTCTAGTTGGGTATAGATGTTGACTGTTTGACTATAGTCAATCACCATCCGCTTCTTCTCGCTACCCCTCACCACCACCACTTGGGCGCGCCACGGGCTGTTGCTGCATTCAATAATGCACTCCTTCAGGAGCCTGTCTACCTCGGTCGCGATAAACCACCTGTCCTCCCAGCTGTACCTCCTGCTTTTGGTCGCTATTGGCCGGCAGTTAGGGGTAAGGTTCGCGAATAGCGAAGGCAGCTTTACCTTCAGGGTAGCCAGACCGCACACTGTGAGGGGCGGCTGGGTCCCACCGAAATTGAGCGTGATGCTTTGGTGGTGGCACTGAAAATCCAGGCCCAAGATCACGCTCACACATAAATCTTTCATAATTAACAGTTTAAAATTATTATATACAGTGTCTTTAATGGACAATCGTACCGCACAGTAACCCGCAATAGTCGATATCTGGGTTTTGTCGGCCATAGAGATCCTGCACTGAGTAGGGACTATAGTTAGAGAGAGTCGTTGTACCAGATCAGGGTGAATGAAGCTCTCTGTGCTCCCGCTGTCAATTAAACATTTAACCTTGCACCCGTTTACCTCAATGTCCACCATCGATTTGGATAGTGGGTGCGGTCTGGACTGGTCCACTGTGATCGATGCCACTGTAGGGCCCTGATCGGGACAAGATGGTGGGCCACACGAGGCCGGGTAAGATGGCGTCCACGCTGTCTGCTCGCGAGATGGTGGACCCCACGAGGTGGCGTCCAAGATGGCCGCTCCCACGGCGCGCACGCGGCGGTGGCGGTTTTGCCTGCGGGGTTCCCTCTGCACACCTTCCCAAAGTGCCCCTTCTTACCGCACTTAAAGCAGGTGGTGCCTTTCGCCGGGCACAGGTTCCTGGTGTGCTTCGGCTGCCCGCAGAAGTAGCATTTGGGGCCCCGATGCGTCGCGGCGGTTGTAGGGCTTCTGGGGGGAGAGCAGGGCCCCGACGGTGTTGGGCTACCGGGCTGGGAAACAGAGGCGGCGTGGGCCGCGCGGCCTGCCGAGTAGGAGTCAGAGTTCTTCTGAGCCACATCCAACGATCGCGCTGCGTCCACAGCCTGTGTCAGATCTAGGCCCGTTTTCTCTAGCAATCTCTGCCGGAAGGGCAGCACGGTGGCATAGTGGTTAGCACTGTTGCCTCACAGCGCCAGGGACCCGGGTTCGAATCCGGCCTCGGGTGACTGTCTGTGTGGAGTTTGCACATTCTCCCCGTGTTTGCGTGGGTTTCCTCCGGGTGCTCCGGTTTTCTCCCACAGTCCAAAGATGTGCAGGTTAGGTTGATTGGCTATGATAAATTGACCCTTAGTGTTAGGGGGATTCAATACGTGGGGTTACAGGGATAGGGTGGGATATGTGTCAGTGCAGGCTCGATGGGCCGAAATGGCCTCTATCTGCACTGTGGGGTTTCTGTGATTTCTGTGATCTGTGATATAATTAGAGCTAAGGCCTGCGATAAAGGCATCCCGAATCAGCTCGTCTGTGTATACCGTGGCTTTCACGTCTTTGCATTTGCAGTCTTTGCCAAGCACTTTTAGGGTGACTAGAAAGTCCTCTAGCGACTCTCCGGGTCGCTGTGTGCAGGTAGCAAGCAGGTGCCTGGCGTACACTTCATTGGTAGGCCGGTGATAGTGGGCCTTTAGGATGTTGCAGGCATCCAGGTAGCTGGCGGCGTCTTGTATGAGTGGAAAAACCCGGTGGCTTACCCGATTCTGTAGGATCCCGAGTTTCACATCTCCGGTGGCTGTAGAGGCTGTGACGGCTTCGGAGTTGGCCATAAAGAATTCCAAGCACTGGAACCAGTGTCCAAACCGTGCCGATGCATCCGAAGCATGCGGGTCCAAATCCAAGCGTTCCGGTTTCAAAAGTTGATCCATCGTTAAAAGTTTGCTCATAAAATTGACATGTCTCAATAACTTCAAGACTCGGAGTTAGCAGAATAAAACAAGGCTTTTATTAGCAAAGAAAAGATGCCGGTGGCTGCACCTAGCTTCACCTGGCGTGCTGCTGTTCTACTGCAGGACAAGCCTGGACTTGTCTTAAGTAGGGCCAGGTATGGGCGGAGCCGACACACAAAGGGGGCGGTGCCCTATACACAATACAAGGTACAAACACCGGAGCAGGCAATACAATATATATAGTTAACTACAGAGTCTGATGAATGACATATTTCATCACACATCCCACACCTCTGAAATCAAGTGGCCAATCATGGGAAAATCACAAATTTTTGAAACCTATCAGTGGAGGTGGGTTTCAAACCCACCCAAACTGAACCCCGCCTCCATCTCGCCTCCAGTGGGAAAATCACCCCCTCTGTTTCAAATGTTTATTAGATGGTAAAGCTGGAGGGAAATTTAATAACAACAGATTTCTTAAGAATTTGGCCACTAAGCAACAACAACTTGCATTTATATAGCGCCTATATTTTAGTAAAACTTTCCAAGACACTTCACAGGAGCATTATCAGACAAAATTTGACACTGAGCCACATAAAGAGATATTAGGACATGTGACTAAAAGCTTGGCTAAAGAGGTAGATTTTAAGGAGTGTCTTAAAAGAGGAGCGGTTTAGGAAGGGAATTCCAGAGCTAAGGGCTGAGACAGCTGAAGGCACTGCCACCAAAGGTGGAGTGAAGGAAATCATGGGTACGCAGGAAGCAGAAAGACTTAGCGGGGGGGAAATGGCTCGCACACCCTTTGGGGCAATAACTTGGCCGGGGCGCTATTTTTAGCGCCCCGAAAAAGTTAGCTCCCCCGCTTCCGAAATTCAATGGTAGCGCCCCAAGCAGGAGGCAGGGTGCTACTGGAAGCGCTCCCCCTCCCCCTTGGGGCGCTCCCATTGAATATCGTGGCGCTACGTGCAGCAACGCCACACGCGCCGGCATGTAGCGCCGCGGTACTGCAGGCTTCACTCCCCTGATTAAAGGGGAGGGGCCTAGCACAGTGCACACCGGGGCCCTGCTGGACCTCCGGGGAGCGGGGTGCCAGCAAAAGAGCATGGCACTCAAGAGGAGCGCAGGGCTGCCCGATCGCAGACGGCACCCCGCAGAAGGAGGTGAAAGGGGGCAGGTGCTGGCAGGCAGCCACAAAGAAAAATGGCCGCCCGGCACCTGCCCTTTAATTATCGCCGCTCCGGCTGCAAAAACGGCATCCTGACCTAGCGGATATAGCGTCCTGCGGTAGGGGGCGTGAGCCATGTTTGTGGCCGGGGCATAAGCGGGGCGCTACACATGGTGATGATGTCATCGCCGGAGGCGCAGCGCCGCGGGGCGCTACCGGCTACTGCCGCCGCTAACCTCCCGCTGAATTTCGCGGGAGGCATTAGCGGCGCCGCGCCCGGGTGCTAGTTGCTTTGCGCCCCGTTAACGCCCCCTTGGAGTGTATTCAGCAATACACTCCAGCAAGTGATACTTAATTTAAACGTATACATACAAAGGACAACATTCTTGACAGCAACAGACAGCAACACTGTCTTGTGGTGGGGTGGTGGGTGTGGTGGCTGAGTGGGGGGGGGGGTGCGGGGTGGAGTTCCATAGAAAGAAGCAGTGTTTGAAGCTTCACCAATGGTATAGTGTGTGGACTGTTTGGATTGATATATAACGCTGAAATCCACTTAAAACAACTTGTGAGTTTGGCATAACTTTTGAGGTTTTCCATATGTACTCACTATTGTTATCTTAGCATTGATATAGTGCATTTAACGTAGTGAATGTCCTAAGGCACTTAATTGTGTACATTTCTTTTCTGAGCTGTAATGGAAGAGTTGGGGGAAATTACAAAATATAATTTAAGATAAGAGATCTTAAGGTAACTTTTGAAGATGTGAGAGTTGCAAAATAATAAGGAGCATATTGTACCTTTGCGAATATGGACTTGATCCTTGGCTGAGTCACATGTGGCACGCCTCCATTTTGCAATCTTTACTGTCACCAGCCTAGGAGGTTGCATTTATTAGTTTTCTTTAATGTATATTATACACCTGTCTGCATTAAAAATCTTACATCTGCATACATCCTTCCTGTTATTTTAACAGATGGAAAGACTGGAGCCATTTCAGTAAAAGGGGACCAGATGTCTATGGGTTCTCTTGAATGAAATGAGCTCATCATTGAAATCTTTATCCTTAATGGGACAATAAATGAACCATTTAGAGAGGCCGAGAACTTCACGTAAAATCTTTAATGAAGGGATTAAAAGATTCGCAAGCCAATTCAATGGATACATTTAATTATGTTATTGTAAAATATGTTACCTTTTAAATTTGTTTATTCTAAATAAAAAATGACAGTAGATAAGTGTTTTGATAGAACTGTAGGAACCCAGTGGCCAGATTGTACAACCTGGTGGGTTTAGAGTCGATATTTTTGCCCAGAGTTGTGATGCAGTGAGCTGAGTTTGGATTGTGTAGTCCCAGCATGTGCAGACAACCTGATTCCCCAGGATGCATCAGTACTGTTCAGTTAGCTATATGAGATATTTTTCTTTAGCTTCAAATAGTTTCTGCTCTAAAGTTTTTAAAAATTATTTGAAGAATTGGAAGACAAATGTCAAAAGTTTTGCTGAGGTAAAATTCATATTGAGTGTTTTTCTTTCAGAAACAGATGGGCTCTGTGTGTGTGTGTGAGAGAGAGGGAGAGCGAGATGACTGCTGATTTCATGCCTGCTGTACTCTTTCTGTTGTGTTCTATAAACTTTAAAAAATGAAAAAGAGAGAGAGACTGGAATCAGAGGAGGGAGAATGTGCTGAGAGGGAGAAAGAGATGGGGTGAAGGAGATAATTAGTCCCATTCGTCATGTAACGTTACTTCAGCTTTCCAAAAATAAGTTGAATTTTGAAGCCGGCTAATTACCTCACCAATAGTTTATTACCCCAGAAAAGGTCAATGTTAATGGCTTACACCTGTGAGACAGATTCTAATTTCTGACTCCTATGAGACAGAGGGAGAGAAAGGAAAACGGGAAATTTATTTCCTATTCCAACTTGATTACAAAAAACAATTTGAATTTTGAAAGCAAACAAAGTTGAGAGAAAGGGATTGGAAGGTGGAATTGGAAGAGGAGGGGAGGAGAAATGAGAAACTGGCAGCGGGTAAGGGGCTATCTGGCTTCTCATCACCTAGTCTTGTGCGGAGTGAGTGGGACTTGGGGATGTGGATGGAGGGTTAAGAGTGAGGTGAGTGACAAGAACAAGGCAGAAAGGAAGAATAATGGGTTGAGTAGGTAGTTCAGAGGGGAAGAGATAAGGGTAGTGTTGGGAGTGAGGGTGTGGCATGAAGAGCAATGGGTACTGGAAGGCGATGGGTAGAGGTGCAATGGGAGTGAATGGGCGGGTGAACCATGAGGGATTGGGAGATGGAAAGTAAAGGGAGATGCTGAAGGTCACATTGTCTCCACAATCCACCATCCCAAATGCAACCAACAATTGTTGGTGGATCCTTCCCTGAGCACACCATGTCATACCATCTGAAAGGAAGGAAGAAAAGAACAAGCTAGAGAAAGGAAAAAAAAGAAAAATTAAGGGAAGAAAAGTAAAAATGAGAGATAGAACCAGAAAATAGAGCGAGAAACAGCAACACTAAGGCAGCAGAGACAGATAAAAGAGAGACCCTATTCTCAGACTTGTGTGAAACGCCATGGGAGATCAACAAGTAATAGAATAAAAGTCTTGTGTACAGTGGACACTTCTGTAAATTTAACACACACTCCCTTTAGCATTTTGCTTTGTGGTGATACTATTTCCCTAAACTTATTGTACTTGCCTTTAATTGAGTCCACCCAGCTCCATCGATGCAAGGTTGTTCTGTTCTCCACAGTGCCATCCCTGTGAGGGCTGGAAAATATCCGGCTTCTTGTCTAACACTCCATCCTGCTGCCTCTCCCTTCTTCTGCCTTTCCCACTCCTGATCTCCGTGGTGGCCTTTCTCCCTCCCTCTTTGCCACTCCAGGCCTGAACCCTATGCCTTTCCCCCTTTCTCTCCCTGCTGCTGTCCTGACCCTGAGGAAAGATCAAAAGCTGCATTTTTGGCCATGGCACAGGACCTGACTTTTTGTTCTTTAAAATATTTACTACCTTTTTAACAAGCTAGTGCTTTATAAAATTTAAACCCGACACCCTAGTGATGGCCAGGAAATTGGCTGTAGACCTTTTCTTGCAAAAGTGGATTCCCACAAATTGTTTTTCTGGCATACTGCCATCTATTGCAGTATAAGCTCATTAAGCATTTTAAATAAGTCGAACAGGTTTCCAAGCTTAATGCCAAGAAAGCAATCATGGAAAACAGGCTTTATTCTCATTCACTCCTCCCCCTAAAAATAGTCCCACACACCAGGGGCAGGATTTTAACTCAGGAGTCGGGTAGGAGGCGGGACTACAACTTTCAGGGTTGTAGTCCCGTCTCCATCGAGATGCGGCCAATCCACGTGATTTTAACTTGATTGACCTTGTTGCGCCCACCCAGCGGGCTCAGCAGGCCAATTAAGGGCCACCCGGCAACAGGTGACATCACAGACTGAAATTTCATCTGTCAAGAGGTTTTGACAGATGAAATATCAGCGTTTCACAGCTGTTTGAAGCTGTCAAACACTGACAGTCTTACTTCTAACCTGAGTCCTTCTCCACAGACTCAGTTAGAAATCGCTCCTGCACAGAAAGCTGCAGGCTGTCACTATTGACAGTTCGCAGCCATTCTGCTTTCTGTGCCGGTGAGATGAGGGACTCCCAAGACCTAAAGGAAGAAAGGCTGAAAAGGTAAGAAAAGGTATGTAAAAGTTCTTTAATCACTTTAGCCACACCAAACACACTTACTTTTGCACTCATGCACACATCACTCACCTGAACACTGACATCTCGACCCTTCCAAGCCCTTCAACCCGACGGCCGCCTCCTCTAACTTGGCGTGGTTTGGAGCCGTCGGGAATCCCACACTTCAGCATTAAAAATAGGGATTAGGCTAAAAACTGCCTGTTAACTACCTGTTAATTGGCACAAATCCCTTCCCGCCTCGGGTAGACGGGTCCCAGTGCGGGGCGGGTACCCGCCTCCTTTGAAACAGGCATGGAGGCGGGTTTGGGTGCGGAATGGGGTCGGGACCCCTGATTTTGGGATTTTAACCCCCCCCCCACGCCTCCAATCCCGACTCCACGGCCCAATGAAAATCCTGCCCCAGATCTCCGGAACATTGCCGCATCCCAGTTTCAGACCCTCCCTTCCCTCCCCATTACTTCATACTGTGTGACTACCACTGTTTGCTTGCACACGCTGTGCCTCCCCTACCCTCATCCACTCTAACCAAGCCCTACATCCCACCTTTCACTGCTCCAAGATCCCCAACACACAACATAGTGATCCCAGACACCACAACCTCCCCTCCACTGTTTCCACCCCTCCAGGGATTCTACTCCTAGTACTCCCAACACTTAGCAACTTCTTCCCCAGTAGTCTCACGCCTTGCTATCCCAACTTCAGTACTTAAAAAAAAAAAAAATCTCTTCTTCACCTGGACCCATCCTTCCCTCCCCCACTCTAACCACTCTGGCAGGGTCCATTTTCACCAATCTGGAGGCTAAAATGCCTCATCGCTTCAGGTGTACCAGCCTTCAGTAACACACCAAGTACTTTCTGAGCCAGGGAAGCAGAACTCCCTGGCTCACCCCATCCAGACTCACCCCCACCCTGACATACCCTTACGCCCACTGCCTCGTTGGCATCATTAGCTCTGTAAGGGTTTGGCAGAGTTTCGGCTCCTTACAAGGCTGATTGGAAATCCCCAAGTTTGGCGGGTCCTGGTTTAACTGGGTTCCTGCCTTTCTGGGGGTGGGGGGTGGGGTCGGTTCGCTGGACTCCTGAAGGAGCTCAGGGGAACCCTGGAATAGTCAGGACTGATATGTATATGCACTAGTCGGTCTGCTGCAGATTCCAGATGGAGATTCAAGACCAACGGTTGAATTTTGCGTGCGCTCAGAGGGCGGGTTCGGAGGCAGTCAGCTGTTAAAATAACAAAGATTGACAGCGGGTATGCAACCCACTGTCAACCCACCTCCACGCGAGTCTCCCAGGTGTCGGGTCTGTCGGCGCTGAACAGACCCGTCACCAAGCGGTGGGGTGGCAATTCACGTCATGAAAGGGGTTGTTAACATCCAATTAACTGTTATTTTAAGCCTACATTTCAATTTTACGTGCTCCCCATGGGTTATCCGCTGCTCGGGGAACACGTCAGCTCAGCATGTTGAGAGTGGATTCAGCATTGAATTATCTCATGACCTGACAGCTGCCAAAGTTGTATAAAAGATCCCGTGTTACAGCTGTTCATTTTCAAAGCTCAGAAACTGTTGGTTACTGCATTTGGAAGACAGGTTGAGCATTATGCAGCTTGCAAGTGTTTGGAGCAAACTCTCTATCTCGTGTCACCTCATTGGAACAACCTCTCTCACCTTTGTCGGATCACTTCTGTCATCTCAACCCCACCTGCCATCTATTCAATCAGCATCGGTGCCCTTGAAAAAATCTCACCTTGCTCCTCAGAATTCCACCACGATCAGCCCCAACACCAGCATCACCAGGCACGCCAGCAGCACCAACAACAACACCAACCTTCTCCGCAATCAACTGATGCTGTACAGGACACAGGGCATCAGCACCCAACCACATTGCTGCCCGGGATGCCAGGGATGGCCTCACCCATGGCCACATTTACTTCACTTGATGCTGTACACCTTGGATGCCACATGATGCGCCAGGTTAGCACCACCCCATACCAACACCATAAAGCATCCCTACAATGCCCAAGCCATTCTTGCCACACTCGTGACTGTTGTGGAGGTGGGGGGGGGGTTACCCTTATGTCTCACCATTCACAACAACTCACTAAGCCACTTCCAAAGGTGCACACAAATCTGTCCAAGAACACAAAGGGGGCAATTTTGCCAGCCCTGGGGAGGCGGGTATGGAGACGGGACTGCCAGGAAAATGGCAGAATTTGGGGGCCGGTGCCCAGCCCACCCCCATGCCATCTTGCCAGGAGGCGGGTAGCCGTCCCGCGCCGGGTCCCGTCTCCTTGGAGGCGGGAAGAGATTAAAGCCTATTAACTGCCTGTTAACAGGTAGTTAACAGGCAGAAAATAGGTTAATCCCCTTTTTGCCCTCACAAGTGCGGGCTTCCCAAAGGCTCCAAAACCCGCCAGCTCAGCAAGGCGAGTAGAGTGTCTGCGGGGGTCAGGGGGTTGCAAACGTGTGCTGTGAAGGTAAGTGATGGGTGCAAGAGTGGAGAGGTGAGTATCTTAGGTAAGTGCAAAGTGTTAGAAAAAGTGTACTTACCTTTGTTTCTTCCTGCAGGCTTCAGTCGGTGGGTATGCGGAGATTGATTAAGAAAGGGAAGGTAGATTATGAAAGTAAATTAGCAAAAAATATAAAAACAGACAGTAAAAGTTTCTATAGTTATATAAAAAGAAAAAGGGTGGCTAAAGTAAATGTTGGTCCCTTAGAGGATGAGACCGGGAAATTAATGGTGGGAAACATGGAGATGGCAAAAACACTGAACAATTATTTTGTATCAGTCTTTACAGTAGAGGACACTAAGAATATCCCAACACTGGACAAACAGGGGGCTCTAGGGGGGGAGGAACTAAATACGATTAAAATCACTAAGGAAGTGGTACTTGGTAAAATAATGGGACTCAAGGCGGATAAATCCCCTGGACCTGATGGCTTGCATCCCAGGGTCTTGAGGGAAGTAGCGGTAGGGATTGTGGATGCATTGGTAATAATTTTCCAAAACTCACTGGACTCAGCAAAGGTCCCGGCAGATTGGAAAACTGCTAATGTAACACCCTTATTTAAAAAGGGTAGTAGGCAGAAGGCTGGAAACTATAGACCTGTTAGCCTAACATCTGTGGTTGGTAAAATGTTAGAGTCCATTATTAAGGAGACAGTAACGGGACATTTGGATAAACATAATTTAATAGGGCAAACTCAGCATGGTTTCATGAAGGGGAAGTCATGTTTAACAAATTTGCTTGAGTTTTTTGAGGAAGTAACATACAGGGTGGATAAAGGGGAACCAGTGGACGTAGTGTATTTAGACTTCCAAAAGGCATTTGACAAGGTGCCACACAAAAGATTATTGCTCAAGATAAAAAATCACGGGATTGGGGGTAATATTCTGGCGTGGGTGGAGGATTGGCTCTCTAACAGAAAGCAGAGAGTTGGGATAAATGGTTCGTTCTCAGATTGGCAACCAGTAACTAGTGGTGTTCCGCAGGGGTCAGTGCTGGGTCCCCAACTCTTTACAATCTATATTAACGATTTGGAGGAGGGGACCGAGTGTAACATATCAAAGTTTGCAGATGATACAAAGATGGGACGGAAAGTAGTGAGTGAGGAGGACATAAAAAACCTGCAAAGGGACATAGACAGGCTAAGTAAGTGGGCAGAGATTTGGCAGATGGAATACAATACTGGAAAGTGTGAGGTTATGCACTTTGGCAGGAAAAATCATAGAGCAAGTTATTATCTTAATGGCAAGAAACTGGAAAGTACTGTAGTACAAAGGGATCTGGGGGTCCTGGTGCACGAAACTCAAAAAGTTAGTATGCAGGTGCAGCAAGTGATTAAGAAGGCCAATGGAATGTTGGCTTTTATTGCTAGGGGGTTGGAATATAAAAACAGGGAGGTATTGCTGCAGTTGTACAAGGTATTGGTGAGGCCGCACCTGGAATACTGCATACAGTTTTGGTGTCCATACTTAAGAAAAGACATACTTGCTCTCGAGTCAGTACAAAGAAGGTTCACTCGGTTAATCCCGGGGATGAGGGGGTGGTCATATGAGGAGAGGTTGAGTAGATTGGGACTCTACTCATTGGAGTTCAGAAGAATGAGAGGCGATCTTATTGAAACATATAAGATTGTGAAGGGGCTTGATCGGGTGGATGCGGTGAGGATGTTCCCAATGATGGGTGAAACTAGAACTAGGGGGCATAATCTTAAAATAAGGGGCTGCTCATTCAAAACTGAGATGAGGAGAAACTTCTTCACTCAGAGGGTGGTAGGTTTGTGGAATTTGCTGCCCCAGAAAGCTGTGGAAGCTACATCATTAAATAAATTTAAAACAGAAATAGATAGTTTCCTAGAAGTAAAGGGAATAAAGGGTTACGGGGAGCGGGCAGGAAATTGGACATGAGTCTGGGTTCGGAATGGTCATGGCCCTGTGGGTAGTGGAGCGGGCCCAGGGGCCGTGTAGCCTTGTTCTGCTCCTACTGTGTTCTAATTCTGTTAGATTTCAGGAGATGGTTTTATTCCTGTTCCTGGCTGGGGTGGAGATCGCCTTTACAGAAGGTAAGTACTGTAGAAAATATAGGGACAGAGTGATCTCCTGGAAGAATTTCGATCGCCTAGATGGGTCGGAGAGGAATTTCCCAGATTTTTTTCTCCCAAATTGGCCATTGGGTCTTTATCTGGTTTTTCGCCTCTCCCGGGAGATCACATGGGTTCGGGTGCATGCAGAGTGATAGAAGATTTGAGGTTAGGATCAGATCAGCCACGATCTTATTGAATGGTGGAGCAGGCTCGAGGGGCCGATTGGCCTACTCTTGCTCCTATTTCTTATGTTTTTATGAGTCTCGGATCTCCGCGTTGCAGATGACAGATGGCCGTTGCATTCTCCAATGCAACAACCATTTCATTTCTGTAAAAGAAAGAAGTTTGATGAGGTCTTGAATTCATCCAACTACAGAGAATGTCGCTGTTTGACAACTTCACAGAGCTGTCAAACGATGACAATTCATCTGTCAAATATTTTTGACAGATGAAACGTCATACGTTGACGTTCTCTGCAACCGGCTTTCCCTTAATTGGCCTGCTAAGCCTGCTGGGCGGGCTTAACAAGGTCAATCAAGGGAAAATAGCGTGGGTTGGCCAGGAGTTGATGGAGGCAGGACTGAAACCCGACAAGTAGGAGTTCCGCCTCCAAAAGCACCCCATTGGCAAAATCACCCCCAAAGTGCTGAAAATAAAGATTTCACTGCATGACAACACATTACCAGAAACTTCACATGAACATTGGCTAAACCACCCAAGTGCCTGACCTTGTGTGTTGTTAGTTGGTATGCTTGCAGTAAGATGAGGGTGAGTGTGAGGGGTGGCTAGTGAGATGGGGAAGTGATAATATAGGAAAGAGGGATGGGTGGAGGTGCAAGGTAAGTTGGTGTCAGTAAGGATGTGCAGGGAAGGCAGAGTGATGTGGATGTGATGAGTGGCACAGCAGGATGAGGTTGGGTGTTGTAGGGAGTGGTGTGTGGGTCAGCTTCGTCTCTGACTTATTAGCGGTTCGAATCGCTCCCACTCCCTTGGTTCCAGACCTGGACTTATTTGGGGGTTGTAATGAAATTGCAGCAGACAACTGAATTTGATAAAAGAACTTTGGTTTTTATTTGAGAAGGAAAAATACAATACAATAATCTTAACACTCTAATAAAATGGGGAAAGACTTTGACATACACGAGGGGAAAATTACAATAGATAAATACCTCACCCCTCCCAATCCCACCTTACTAGCTAAGTTGGACTCTAAAGGACCAGGGATAATGCTCACCAAACGCAGGAATAGTTTGTAGAGTGGAAAAACTTGCAGATCTTCGGTTTCTTCCGAGTTGGTTTCTTGTTGGTTGCGGTGACCCAGTATTAGCTGGTTGGCTTCTGGTAATATTTGGTTGTTGGTTTCGTGGGGCCCTTGGTGTCACGAGGTGTCCGATGATGTGTTACTTCTTCTTCTTCTTCTTCGAGAGAGAACTGCTTCCAGATGCTTGTTTCTGAAACCGCCGAGTTTCGATGGTGTTTTAAACTTGAACGATGGGTCTCTCCTTTCTTCTCGAACTGGTTGAACTGTTTCTGTTGAACTCCTTCTGCTGAACTGCACTTATCGAACTGTTCGAACCCATCAGACTCATCAGACTGATTTCTTGTGGAGACAGATCTTTAGTTTATACTAATTGAGGCCTGCTTATCTGCCCGCCAAATCAGTCTTGGTTCATTGTTAATTTTTGGCGGGCTTATTTGCATTGATTGGTCCCATTTATTTAACTGGTTTCGGGATTGCTTCAAAATCGGTTTAAGTGTGTGAAGTGGTTTTGGATGTCTCTCTGAGTGGTTAAACTGTTGTTCGATTGTCTTCTAATCTTAGATTTCCTGTAAGGCCTTGAAATTCTGTGCAGGTTGGCTGGATGATTTGTTTTATGCATGTTTTTAATGGGTCTTGGATCTTAGCTGAGGCTGGTTTTTTATTGATTCATTGTTTGAATGTAAATTCCTGGATAGGGGCTGAGTTTCATTTACTATTTCTCCCAGACAGTTTGGCTACCTCGAATATCCAAAACTGCTCCTTTGCAGAGGTCGATCCCACATTCCTGTCCCAGCCTTTTCTACAAGCCCGCACATGCCCTTTTAAAAGGCCAAGTCTGTGTTTAATCTTTGAATCCTCCTGCTAGGCCCAACCATGCACTTTATCTTCCAGGTTTCTTTTGCAATGGTCCAAAGTTGTTTTTAACAGGGTCATCATTCCGTTTTGGGGTTCTGCTAAATTTTGCAAATCTTACAGTGTGGCTTTGCAGTAACATTTCGTGATCTACTGAGATCATTGAAAGGTTTGCGCCACTGCAGCCTGGTCCTCCTGACGACATCCTTGCTTGTGCCCTCCTGTGCAATGTGCAACCAGGCTGCGTTAATCTCCTGGGGAGATGTCTTCCACCCATGGGAAGGGAAGAGGACCTCCCTGTGTGCTGTGACTCCCTCTATGCTTATGGAGGGATTCATGGGAGAGCCTGGGTGTAGACATGCACCTTTGTGCAGTGTTTGTCAGTGTTTGCAGCACCTCAATGCTGTAGAACACTGACAGCACAACTGTCCAAATCAATTTGGACATGGCCCCTTTAAGGAAATCAGCTGATGACGCATCATCAAATGATGTCATCAGACCTGCTTCCTTTTAGTTGGCTGGGAACCTCGCAGGACGGGAAGCCCTGTTAATGTAAAATCACTTGAAGAGTGCGGGCTGCAGTAGGCAGCGGGCTGGGACCGCGACACCGACCCCGACCGTCCTTGAACTGTCTCGGTCATTGAAATCACGGCCCAAGTGCAGCCTTAAGGTGAAGCAGGGTTAGAGGATGTGAAATAATTGGATCAGGGCATCATCACCTACCGCCCTCCCTCGGCTGATGAATCAGTACTCCTCCATGTTGAACACCCCTTGGAAGAAGCACTGAGAGTAGCAAGGGCACAGAATGTACTCTGGGTGGGGGACTTCAGTGTCCATCACCAAGAGTGGCTCGGTAGCACCACTACTGACCGAGCTGGCCTAGTCCTGAAGGACATAACTGCCAGTCTGGGCCTGCGACAGGTGGTGAGAGAACCAACACGAGGGAAAAACCTACTTGACCTCATCCTCACCAATCTACCTGTCGCGCTGCACCTGCCCATGACAGTGACGACCGTACAGTCATTGTGGAGACAAAGTCCTGTCTTCACACTGAGGACACCCTCCATCGTGTTGTGTGGCACTACCACCATGCTAAATGGGATAGATTCAGAACAGATCTAGCAGCTCAAAACTGGGCATCCATGAGACGCTGTGGGCCATCAGCAGCAGCAGAATTGTATGCCACCATAATCTGTAACCTCATGGCCCAGCATATCCCTCACTCTGCCATTACCATCAAGTCAGGGAAGCAACCCTGGTTCAATAAGGAGTGTAGAAGAGCATGCCAGGAGCAGCACCAGGAGTAACTAAAAATCAGATGCCAACCTGGGAAAGCTGCAACACAAGACTACATGCATGGTATAAAGTGGAAGCAACATGCTATAGACAGGGCTAAGCAATCCCACAATCAACGGATCAGATCAAAGCTCTGCAGTCCTGTCACATCCAGTCGTGAATGGTGGTGGACCATTAAACAACTAACGGGAGGAGGAGGCTCCATGAATATCCCCATCCCCAATGATGGTGGAGCCCAGCACGTGAGTGCAAAAAACAAGGCTGAAGCGTTTGCAACCATCTTGAGCCAAAAGTGCCGAGTGAATGATTCATATCGGCCTACTCCTGAGGTACGCACCATCACAGAAGCCAGTCTACAGCCAATTCGATTCACTCCACGTGATAGCAAGAAATGGCTGAGCGCACTGGTTACAGCAAAGGCTATGGGCCCTGACAACTTCCCAGCTATCGCACTGAAGACTTGTGCTCCAGATGTAGCCACACCTCGAGCCAAGCTGTTCCAGTACAGCTACAACACTGGCATCCATCCGACAATGTGGAAAACTGCCCAGGTATGTCCTGTGTACAAAAAGCAGGACAAATCCAATTCGGCCAATTACCGCCCCATCAGTCTACTTTCAATCATCAGCAAAGCGATGGAAGGTGTCATCGACAGTGATATCAAACGGCACTTACTCACCAATAACCTGCTCACTGATGCCCAGTTTGGGTTCCGTCAAGACAACTCGACTCCTGAACTCATTACAGCCTTGGTCCAAACATGGACAAAGGAGCTGAATTCCAGAGGTGAACATAAGAACATAAGAAATAGGAGCAGGAGTAGGCCAATCGGCCCCTCGAGCCTGCTCCACCATTCAATAAGATCATGGCTGATCTGATCCCAACCTCAAATCTACTATCACTCTACATCCCTCCCGAACCCATGTGATCTCCTGGGAGTGACTGCCCTTGACCGAGTGTGGCATGAAGGAGCCCTTGTAAAACTGAAGGCAATGGGAATCGGGGGGGCGGGGGGGAAACGCTCCACTGGCTGGAGTCACACCTAGCACAAAGGAAGATGGTTGGGTGATTGAAGGTCAATCATCACAGCCCCAGGACATCGCTGCAGGAGTTCCTCAGGGCAGTGTCCTAGGCCCAACCATCTTCAGCTGCTTCATCGATGACCTTCCCTCCAAAATAAGGTCAGAAATGGGGATGTTTGCTGATGACTGCACAGTGTTCAGTGCCATTCACAACTCCTCAGATAATGAAGCAGCCCATGCCCGCATGCAACAAAACCTGGATGACGTTCAGGCTTGAGCTGATAAGTAGCAGGTAACATTCGCGCAACAGAAATGCCAGGCAATGACTATCTCCAACAAGTGAGAGTCTAACCACCTCCCCTTGACATTCAACGGCATTATCATCGCCAAATCCCCCACCATCAACATCCTGGGGGTCACCATTGACCAGAAAATTAACTGGACCAGCCACATAAATACTGTGGCAACAAGAGCAGGTCAGAGGCTGGGTATTCTGCGGCGAGTGTCTCACCACCTGACTTCCCAAAGCCTTTCATAGAAACATAGAAACATAGAAGATAGGAGCAGGAGTAGGCCATTCGGCCCTTCGAGTCTGCTCCGCCATTCAATGAGATCATGGCTGATCATCCAAATTCAGTACGCTGTCCCTGCCTTCTCCCCATATCCCTTGATCCCTTTAGCTTTAAGAAATATATCCAACTCTTTCTTGAATATATTTAATGAACTGGCCTCCACCACCCTCTGTGGCAGAGAATTCCACAGGTTCACCACTCTCTGGGTGAAGAAATTCCTCCTCATTTCAGTCCTAAATGGCTTACCCCTTTTTCTTAGACTATGACCCCTGGTTCTGGACTCCCCAGCCATCAGAAACATCCTTCCTGCATCTAGTCTGTCCAGGCCTGACAGAATCTTATAGGTTTCGATGAGATCCCCTCTCAATCTTCTAAACTCCAGTGAGTATAAGCCCAATTGACACAATCTCTCCTCATACGTCATTCCTGCCATCCCAGGTATCAGCCTGGTGAATCTTCGCTGCACTCCTTCCATGGCAAGAACGTCCTTCCTCAGGTAAGGCGACCAAAACTGCACACAATACTCAAGGTGCGGTCTCACCAAGGCCCTGTACAACTGTAGCAAGACATCCTTGTTCCTGTACTCGAACCCTCTTGCTACGAAGGCCAACATACCATTTGCCTTATTAACCGCCTGCTGCACCTGCATGCTTACCTTCAGCGACTGGTGCACAAGAACACCCAGGTCTCTTTGCACTTCCCCTTCTCCCAATCTATTGCCATTCAAATAATAATCTGCCTTCCTGTTTTTGCCACCAAAGTGGATAACCTCACATTTATCCACATTATAGTGCATTTGGCATGTTTCTGCCCAATCACCCAACCTGTCCAAATCGTACTGGAGTTTCACGACATCCTCCTCACAGCATACCCTCCCACCCAGCTCTGTGTCATTTCCACCATCTACAAGGCACAAGTAAGGAGTGTGATGGAATATTCTCCACTTGCCTGGATGAATGCAGCTCCAACAACACTCAAGAAGCTCGACAACATCCAGGACAAAGCAGCCTGCTTGATTGGCACCCCCATCCACCACCTTAAGGAGGTGGGGTAGCATTGCTGGTTAAAGAGGAGATTAACACAATAGTAAGGAAGGATTTTAGCTCTGATGATGTGGAATCTGTATGGGTAGAGCTGATAAATAGCCAGGGGCAGAAAACGTTAGTGGAAGTTGTATACAGACCCCCAAACAGTAATGCTAAGGTTGGGGATGGCATTAAATGGGAAATTAGAGACACGTGCAATAAGGGCACAGCATTTATCATGGGTGACCTCAATCTACATATAGATTGGGCTAACCAAGTTAGTAACAATACTGTGAAGGAGGAATTCCTAGAGTGTATACGGGCTGGTTTCCTGGACCAATATATCGAGGAACCAACTAGAGATCAGGCCATCTTAGACTGGGTATTATGTAATGAGAAAGGATTAATTAGCAATCTTGTTGTGCGAGGCCCTTTGGGGAGGAGCGATCATAATATGATAGAATTCTTCATTAAGATGGCGAGTGAAGTAGTTGACTCAGAGACTAGGGTCCTGAATTTAAATAAAGGAAACTACGATGGTATGAGGTGCGAGTTGGCTAGGATGGATTTGGGAGCGTTACTTAGAGGGTTGATGGTGGATAGGCAATGGCAAACATTCAAAGATTGCATGGATGAACTACAGAATCTGTTCATCCCTGTTTGGCATAAAAATAAAACAAAAAGGTGACTCAACCATGGCTAACAAGGGAAATTAGGGATAGCATAAGATGCAAGGAGAGGACATATAAATTGGCCAGAAAAAGCAGCAAACCTGAGGATTGGGAACAGTTTAGGATTCAGCAAAGGAGAACAAAGCGATTAATTAAGAGGGGGAAAATAGAATGTGAGAGTAAGCTTGCAGCGAACATTAAAACTGACTGTAAAAGCTTCTATAGATATGTGAAGAGAAAAAGATTGGTGAAGTCCAGCGTAGGTCCCTTGCAGTTAGAATCAGGGGAATTTATAATGGGGAACAAAGAAATGGCTGACCAATTAAATACATACTTTGGTTCTGTCTTTACAAAGGAGGACACAAATAAACTCCCAGAGATGTCGGGGAACATAGGGTTTAATGAGAGGGAGGAATTGAATGAAATCAGTATTTGTAGGGAAATTGATGGTATTGAAGGCCGATAAATCCCCAGAGCCTGATAATCTACATCCTAGGGTACTTAAGAAACAGAGAAACATAGAAGATAGGAGCAGGAGTAGGCCATTCGGACCTTCGAGCCTGCTCCGCCATTCAATGAGATCATGGCTGATCATCCAAATTCAGTACCCTGTCCCTGCCTTCTCCCCATATCCCTTGATCCCTTTAGCCTCAAGAAATATATCCAACTCCTTCTTGAATATATTTAATGAACTGGCCTCCACCGCCCTCTGTGGCAGAGAATTCCACAGGTTCACCACTCTCTGGGTGAAGAAATTCCTCCTCATCTCAGTCCTAAATGGCTTACTCCTTATCCTTAGACTATGACCCCTGGTTCTGGACTCCCATGCCATTGGAAACATCCTTCCTGCGTGTAGTCTGTCCAGGCCTGACAGAATTTTATAGGTTTCGATGAGATCCCCTCTCAATCTTCTAAACTCTAGTGAGTATAAGCCCAATTGACACAATCTCTCCTCATACGTCATTCCTGCCATCCCAGGTATCAGCCTGGTGAATCTTCGCTGCACTCCTTCCATGGCAAGAACGTCCTTCCTCAGATAAGGCGACCAAAACTGCACACAATACTCAAGGTGCGGTCTCACCAAGGCCCTGTACAACTGCAGCAAGACATTCTTGTTCCTGTACTCGAACCCTCTTGCTACAAAGGCCAACATACCATTTGCCTTCTTAACTGCCTGCTGCACCTGCATGCTTACCTTCAGCGACTGGTGCACAAGAACACCCAGGTCTCTTTGCACTTCCCCTTCTCCCAATCTATTGCCATTCAAATAATCTGCCTTCCTGTTTTTGCCACCAAAGTGGATAACCTCACATTTATCCACATTATAGTGCATTTGTCACGTTTCTGCCCAATCACCCAACCTGTCCAAATCATACTGGAGTTTCACGACATCCTCCTCACAGCATACCCTCCCACCCAGCTTTGTGTCATCTGCAAATTTGGAGCTATTACATCCAATTCCCTCGTCCAGATCATTAATATATATTGTGAACAGCTGGGGTCCTAGGACCGACCCTTGCAGTACCCCACAAGTCACTGCCTGCCACTCGGAAAACGACCCGTTTATTCCAACTCTTTGCTTTCTATCCGCCAACCAGTTCTTCATCCAAGTCAATACCTTGCCCCCAATCCCATGTGCCTTAATTTTGCATGATAATCTCTTATGCAGCACCTTATCGAAAGCCTTCTGAAAGTCCAAATACACCACATCCACTGGTTCTCCCTTATCTATTTTATCAGTTACATCCTCAAAAAATTCCAGTAGATTAGTCAAGCACGATTTACCTTTTGTAAATCCATGTTGACTTTGTCCGATCCTGTCACTGCTTTGTGCTCTGCTATTACATCTTTTGTAATGGACTCTAGCATTTTCCCCACTACCGATGTCAGGCTTACCAGTCTATAATTCCCCGCTTTTTCTCTACCACCTCTTTTGAATAGTGGGGTAACATTAGCTACCCTCCAATCCATGGGTACTGTTCCAGAGTCTATCGAGTTCTGGAAGATGACCAGCAATGCATCTACTATTTCTAGGGCCACTTCCTTAAGTACCCTAGGATGTAGATTATCAGGCCCTGGGGATTTATCGGCCTTCAGTCCCATCAATTTTCCTAACACCGTTTCCCTACAAATACTGATTTCTTTCAGTTCCACCCTTTCATCAGACCCTATGTTCCCCGGCATCTCTGGGAGGTTATTTGTCTTCTCCTTTGTGAAGACAGAACCAAAATATGTATTTAGTTGGTCTGCCATTTTTTGTTCCCCATTATAAATTCCCCTGATTCTGACAGCAAGGGACCTACGCTTGACTTCACCAATCTTTTTCTCTTCACATATCTATAAAAGCTTTTACAGTCAGTTTTTATGTTCCCTGAAAGCTTACTCTCATATTCAATTTTCCCCTTCTTAATTAATCCCTTTGTCCTCCTTTGTTGAATCCTAAACTGCTCCCAATCCTCAGGATTATTGCTTTTTCTGGCTAATTAAATGTCCTCTCCTTGGATCTTAGGCTATCCCTAATTTCCCTTGTTAGCCACGGTTAAGTCACCTTTTTTGTTTTAATTTTATGCCAAACTGGGATGAACAAATTCTGTAGTTCATCCATTCGGTCTTTGAATGTTTGCCATTGCCTATCCACCGTCAACCCTTTGAGTGACATGCCCCAATCAATCCTACCCAACTCGCGCCTCAGACCATCGTAGTTTCCTTTATTTAAATTTAGGACCCTATTCTCTGAGTCAACTACTTCATTCTCCATCTTAATGAAGAATTCGATCATATTATGATCGCTCTGACCCAAGGGGCCGGAGCCACTTAAGGACTTAAGGACCACTTAAGGAAATGGCCCTAGAAATAGTAGATGCATTTCTGGTCATCTTCCAAAATTCTATAGACTCTGGAACAGTTCCCATGGATTGAATGATAGCTAATGTAACCTCACTATTTAAAAAAGGTGGTAGAGAGAAAACGGGGAATTATAGACTGGTAAGCCTGACATCGGTAATGGGGAAAATGCTGGAGTCCATTATAAAAGATGTAATAGCAGAGCACTTGGAAAACAGTAACAGGATCGGACAAATTCAACATGGATTTACAAAAGGTAAATCATGCTTTACTAATCTACTGGAATTTTTTGAGGATGTAACTGGTAGAATAGATAAGGGAGAACCAGTGGATGTGGTGTATTTGGACTTTCAGAAGGTTTTCGATAAGGTCCCGCATAAGAGATTGGCATACAAATTTATGGGATTGGGGGTAAGGTACTGACTTGGATAGAGAACTGGTTGGCAGACAGCAAGCAAAGAGTTGGAATAAACGGGTCTTTTTCTGAGTGGAAGGCAGTGACTAGTGGGGTACTGCAGGGATCGGTGCTAGGACCCCAGCTATTCACAATATATATTAATGATCTAGACGAGGGAACTAGATGTAATATCTCCAAGTTTGCAGACGACACAAAGCTGGGGGGCATGTGTGCTGTGAGGAGGATGCAGAGAAACTCCAGTATGATTTGGACAGGTTGGGTGATTGGGCAGATGCATGGCAAATGCAGTATAATGTGGATAAATGCGAGGTTATCCACTTTGGTGGCAAAAACAGGAAGATAGATTTGTAGGGGGTGGTGTTTGTGTGGTCAGTCAGCCTCACCTCTGACTCCTTTGAGCGGTTTGAATCGCTCCCACTCCCTTGTTCTAGACTTTGGACTTATTTAGGGGTCATGATAAAACTTGCAACAGACGCCTGGGTTAGTCAAAAGAATTCAGCTCTTTATTTTGAGACAGGAAAATATAGAACACAATAAAACTTACACTCTAAAAGGGTGGGGAACACACGGAATAAGCGAGGGAGAATTACAATATACAAAATCCCTTACCCTCCCAACCCCACTACACTAGCTAGGCTGGAATCCAGAGGACCAGGAAATGCTCACCAAAAATGACTTTCTTGACAGTTGTAGAGGTTCGCGATATCGGGGTTCTCTTTAGTTGTGGCGGTTGGGGCCTGCCATACCTCAGACGTGGTAGAAGACTGCACCTGCGTTGGGTCTTCAGTTGGGTTGAGTCCGCTGATGCGGTCAGTCGCTCTGTTCAGGTAAGTATCCAATTTTCTTTGGTTAGGGCTAGTTTTAGGATCTTTTTGTCCAAAATCTTACCCAGGGGTAAGTCAGACTAGCCTGTAGAGTGGAAACAAGTCTTTGATTCATGAGTTTTTCGGCGGTTGGTTTCTTGTTGTTCGCGGTGGCCCAATATTACCTGGTTGGTGGTAATATTGGCTGGTGTTGGTTTCTGTAGGCCTTTGGTTGCCGCGATCTCTGTTTCTTCTTTCCTTCCTTCGAGTCTCCGTTGATGATCTCTTTCTTGAGCTGTACTGCACTCGACCTTGAACTCGAACTGCTAACGAACTGACAGTCTGTGTTCCGAACTGTACTGTTTAACTGGACAAGTAGGCCTCAATTATACTGTTTTGGGGCCTGGCTTATCTGACCGCCAAATCTCGGTTTCCTTTGTCAAATTTGGCAGGCTCGTTATTTTTAATGTCCTGTAAAACTCTAACGAGCTTCGGGGATGGCCCATCCAGACTTAACGACTTTAAGGGATGGCTCTCCCAAACTTAATCGGCTTTTAACTGGTTTCGGGATTGCCTTGAAACCAATTTAAAATGCTAAACGTTTTTCAATCCCTCGAAACTGACTTTGGACTGTGGTTTGTTTATAGTACAGGAAACTTTGTGATAACCGGCACCGACGGGACCGGCATGTTGCCGATCTATCAAAACTGCCGAACATACAAAGTTAATGTTGAAGCATACGGAGGTTTTCATCTCCGCATCTGACAACAAACACTGTTGCTTAGCAACAGCTTCTAAAGAGTCGGCTGCAGCTGCAAGCGTCTGTAGCTGAAGCTGTTGCTATAGCTACAGACCTTGCAGTGGCTGACTGGGGAAAAAAAAAGAACGAGATCTAAAAAAACTTACAGAAAACGACTCCTGATTTTTGCCGTTAGATCGAGTATTCCGGAAATACAACCTCCGGATAAACTAAAGTTTCCTGTAACTGTAAGGCTGATGTTCTTTTCTTTTGTATGGCTGGAGACATGTCCTGTTTTCCTGATACCTGGCTTGGGTGAGAAAACAGGCTTCATTGTCCTTATGTAAAACTGGGGCATCCTGACATTCCTTAGATCCAAACCTTAGGGGCCCACCCCGCCTCCCTGCTGTTCCAGCATTTTGCAAGCCTGAACATGTCTTTTAAACCAGCCAAATCTTCCTGGGATTTTTATTTTAAACCCCTTTTGCCCAATAACTCTTTAAACAGTCCCAAAAGTCTCTTCCTTAAACAATCTCTTTGAAATCCTTCTGTTTGGCCCAACCACACTTTTACCCCTTTTCCATGTTCCTTCTGTGATGTTCCAAAAATCACTTTAAAATGACTTTCCTTCTGTTCTGGAGTTGTGTAGAAATTTTCGAACCTTACAGATTATTATCTGAACGGCAATAGATTGGGAAAAGGAGAAGTGCAATGAGACCTGGGTGTCCTTGTGCACCAGTCGCTGAAGGTAAGCCTGCAGGTGCAGCAGACGGTTAAGAAGGCAAATGGTATGTTGGCCTTCATAGCGAGAGGACTTGAGCACAGGAGCAAGGATGTCTTGCTGCAGTTGTACAGGGCCTTAGTGAGACCACTCCTTGAGTATTGTGTGCAGTTTTGGTCGCCTTATCTGAGGAAGAATGTTCTTGCCATGGAGGGAGTGCAGTGAAGATTCACCAGACTGATACCTGGGATGGCAGGAATGACGTATGAAGAGAGATTGAGTCGATTAGGCTTATATTCGCTAGAGTTTAGAAGAATGAGAGGGGATCTCATTGAAACTTATAAAATTTTAACAGGACTAGTCTAAGGATAAGGGGTAAGCCATTTAGGACTGAGATGAGGAGGAATTTCTTCATCCAGAGAGTGGTGAACCTGTGGAATTCTCTACCACAGAAGGCAGCTGAGGCCAACTTATATATATTCAAGAAGGAGTTAGATATGTTTCTTAAGGCTAAAGGGATCAAGGGATATGGGGAGAAAGCAGGGACAGGATACTGAATTTGGATGATCAGCCATGATCTCATTAAATGGCGGAACAGGCTTGAGGGGCCGAATGGCCTACTCCTGCTCCTATCTTCTGTGTTTCTATGTTAAACATTCACTCCCTCCACCACCGGCGTACCGTGGCTGCAGTGTGTACCATCTACAAGATGCACTGCAGCAACTCGCCAAGGCTTCTTCGGCAGCACCTCCCAAACCCGCGAATACCTCCACCTAGAAGGACACGGGCAGCAGACGCATAGGAACATCACCACCTCCAAGTTCCCCTCCAAGTCACACACCATACTAACTTCGAAGTATATTGCTGATCCCTCATCATCGCTGGGTCAAATTCCTGGAACTCCCTCCATAACAGCACTGTGGGAGTACCTTCAGCACACGGACTGCAGTGGTTCAAGAAGGTGGCTCACCACCACCTTCTCGAGGGTAATTAGGGATAGGCAATGAATGCTGGCCTTGCCAGCGACGCCCACATCCCATAAATGAATTTTAAATAACATGTAATTCAGTCCTTATTTTAAAATCATTCATTTAGTCCTCATTTTTATATAATACTTTGGTTTTATATTATTAATATAGTTTAATAGTAAATAAATCAAATTAATGTGTGCAAATATTGGCTATCTGCCTTTCTGTCTATGTTTTTATCCCTGTCTTTCTCTTTCCCTCTGCCTCGTAGATGTTTCAAATAAGATTCTGTCTCACAGGTGACCTTAATTTGTTGGCCTTGAAAATTGTAGTTACACGAATAAAGAAAGTCGCTCTATCTCTCTTTCCTCTCATGTCTCTACTCTCTCTCTCTCGCTCTCTTTCTCCTCTCTACTTCCTGCCCCCCGCCCCCCCTTAGCTTAATATGCTTTTTAACGTCTACTAATTGAATTCCTGGGGTATTGTGCATTTGGAGCTCAGATGAAGTGCAGTAAGCAGGTCAAGGAAGGTTAGAGGTCTGAAAATAATTGTACCAGGGCTGAGGTAAAACTGTGAAGATAGGGAGCTAGAATAGAACAGATGGAAAAGGTACAGCAAGGTAGGGCAGGAAGGGGATGTTAAAGCGGGATAGAGGCTGGCGGGGTGCGAAACAGGGAACGTTATAGCAGGCTCAGAGGTGGATGGAGGGATTGTGTAGAGTATAGTGAGTTAGCATTCTACAGGAAGGAGAGGCAAGAAAATCAAAGGTCACCAGAGGATATCAGAGCGGCTTTGGGAGACTAAAACAAGTGGCAGCTGTGATGAAATATTCCATTCATCACTGCCTGTGACTGTGGTCGGTTTCAGTTTCATTTCCCTTCCCCCAGTTCCGTTTCCTCACCATTGTATTGTATATTGGAATGTGTTGTGTGTAGGGCTCCGCCCATACCTGGCCCCTATGTAAGCAAGCTCAGTCTGGCCTCATATCCAGTACTGCAGCCCTCCGGATGGAAGATACCTCTCTCCACTACGTGTTACCTTCTAAGTTAATAAAAGCCTTGTTTTGTTTCGCTAACATCGAGTCTCGGAATTATTGAGGCACATCAATTTTATTAACTTATTTTTCAACACAATGGATCAACTCCTGAAACCCGAACGTTTGGATTTGGATCAGCATGCTCCGGACGCATCAGCACGCTTCGGACACTGGTTTATGTGTATGGAATTCTTCCTGGACAATTCCGCAGCCGTCAAAGACGCTACGGACGCTGCGAGTATGAAACTCGGAATTCTGCGGAATTGGGTAAGCCACCGGGTTTACCCCCTCATCCAAGACGCCGACACGTACCTGGCCACCTGCGACATCTTAAAGGCGCATTACCAGCAGCCTACGAATGAGGTGTATGCTAGGCATCTGCTCGCTACTCGCGCACAGCGACCTGGGGAATCGGTGGAGGAGTTCCTAGGCACCCTGAAAATGCTTGGCAAAGACTGCAAGTGCCGAGATGTAAAAGCCACAGTGTACACCGACGAGCTTGTTCACGATGCCTTTATCACAGGCCTCAGCTCCACTTCCATCCGGCAAAGACTGCTGGAAAAAACGGGATTGGACCTGAAACAGGCTGCGGACACCGCGCGATCCCTGGATGTGGCCCAGAGAAACTCGGACGCCTACTCTTCAGCCCACGCCGCCACGTGTGCACCAAGGGCGCCGCCATCTTGGAAGGCATCTTCCCCGCCCGGCAGCCCGACACCGTCGGGGGCCCCGCTCTCCCCCCAGAAGCCCTACGACAGCCGCGACGCGTCGGGGACCCAACTGCTACTTCTGCGGGCAGCCAAAGCACACCAGAAACCTCTGCCCGGCGAAAGGCACCACCTGCTTTAAGTGCGGTAAGAAGGGGCACTTCGGGAAGGTGTGCAGAGGGAACCCCGCTGGAAAACTAACCGCCGGAAAACCCGCCACCGCCGCGTGCGCGCCGTGGGAGCGGCCATCTTGGACGCCATCTTGCCCGACCTCGTGGGGCCCGCCATCTTATGAGCATACAGCGTGGACGCCATCTTGTCTCGATCAGGGCCCTACAGTGGCATCGGTCACAGTGGACCAGACCAGGCCGCACCCGCTATCCAAATCAATGGTGGACATCGAGGTAAACGGGTGCAGGGTTAAATGTTTAATTGACAGTGGAAGCACGGAGAGTTTTATCCACCCTGAACTGGCACAACAACTCTCCCTAAAGGTGGTCCCTACTCAGGGTACCATCTCTATGGCTGATAAAACCCAGACATCGACCATTCTGGGTTACTGCACGGTACAATTGTCCGTTAACGGAACTGTATATGATAATTTTAAAGTATTAATCATGAAGAATCTATGTGCGAGCGTGATCTTGGGCCTGGATTTCCAGTGCAACCACCAAAGCATCACGCTCAAGTACGGTGGGTCCCAGCCGCCCCTCACAGTGTGCGGTCTGGCTACCCTGAAGGTAAAGCCGCCTTCGCAATTCGCGAACCTTACCCCTAACTGCCAGCCAATAGCGACCAAAAGCAGGAGGTACAGCTGGGAGGACAGGCGGTTTATCGCGACCGAGGTAGACAGGCTCCTGAAAGAGCGCATTATTGAACGCAGCAACAGCCCGTGGCGCGCCCAAGTGGTAGTGGTAAGGGGTAGCGAGAAGAAACGGATGGTGATCGACTATAGCCAAACGATCAACAGGTACACCCAACTAGACGCCTACCCGCTACCCCGCATATCAGAAATGGTGAACCAAATCGCCCAATACCGGGTGTTCTCCACCATCGACCTTAAGTCAGCGTACCACCAGCTCCCTATCAGACCAGAGGACCGCCCGTACACCGCCTTCGAGGCGAACGGACGCCTCTACCAATTCCTCAGAGTCCCCTTTGGGGTGACGAATGGGGTCTCGGTCTTCCAGAGGGAGATGGACCGCATGGTCGATGACCACCACTTGCAGGCAACCTTCCCCTACCTCGACAACGTCACCATCTGCGGTCACAACCAGCAGGATCACGACTCGAACCTGGAGAGGTTCCTGGAAACCGCACAAAAACTCAACCTCACCTACAACGAGGACAAGTGCGTTTTCAACACCACGCGCCTCTGCATACTAGGCAGCGTGGTGGAGAATGGGGAAATCGGACCAGACCCTGACCAATTGCGCCCCCTACGGGAGCTGCCCCTGCCCAACACTCCCAAAGCCCTGAAAAGGTGCCTGGGGTTATTTTCTTATTATTCCCAATGGGTCCCCAACTACTCCGACAAAGCCCGCCCCCTCTTGAAAGCATCCTCTTTCCCGCTCTCTGCTGAGGCCCACGCCGCCTTCAAAAGCATTAAGCAGGATATTGAGCGGGCCACGCTACAGGCAGTGGACGAGAACACTCCATTTCAAGTGGAAAGTGATGCGTCTGACTTCGCCTTGGCGGCCACCCTCAACCAGGCGGGGCGGCCCGTAGCTTTCTTCTCGAGGACCCTCCAAGGGCCCGAGATCAGACACTCCTCCGTGGAAAAGGAGGCCCAAGCCATCGTGGAGGCAGTGCGCCACTGGCGCCACTACCTAGCCGGCAAACGCTTCACCCTACTTACCGACCAGCGGTCGGTAGCGTTTATGTTCAATAATAAACAGAGGGGGAAGATTAAAAATGATAAGATTCTTAGGTGGCGGATCGAGCTCTCCACCTTCGAGTATGACATCATTTACCGGCCAGGGGCCCGTAATGAATCCCCTGACGCCCTCTCACGAGGGACGTGTGCCAACGCCACCGGGGATCGGCTACAGACCCTCCACAACGACCTCTGCCACCCAGGGGTCACCCGGCTGTTCCACTTCATAAAGTCCCGTAACTTACCCTACTCGATTGAGGAAGTTCGGTCTCTGACCAGGAACTGCCGCACTTGCGCTGAGTGCAAGCCTCGGTTCTACCGCCCAGATAGAGCCCACTTAATCAAAGCTACACGGCCCTTTGAGCGGCTCAGCTTAGATTTCAAGGGCCCCCTCCCGTCCGTCGACCGCAATGTTTACTTCCTGAACATTGTGGACGAATACTCCCGTTTCCCATTCGCCTTCCCCTGCCCAGACATGACCAGCGCCACGGTCATTAAATGCCTCAACAGCCTGTTCTGCCTGTTCGGTATGCCGAGCTACATCCATACGGATAGGGGGGCGTCCTTCATGAGTGAAGAGCTACGCCAGTACATGCTGTCCAGGGGGATCGCCACGAGCCGTACCACCAGCTACAACCCCCGGGGTAACGGCCAAGTGGAGCGAGAGAACGGCACAGTATGGAAAGCAGTCACTCTAGCTCTAAGGACCAAGGGCCTCCCTATCTCCCGCTGGCAGGAAGTCCTCTCGGATGTGCTCCATTCGATACGGTGGCTATTGTGTACTGCCACTAATGCCACGCCTCATGAACGAATGTTTGTCTTTCCCCGGAAATCCACCTCAGGCGTATCCATGCCGTCATGGCTCTCCACCCCAGGTCTGGTATTCGTGCGAAGGCATGTGAGGGGCCACAAGACGGACCCTCTCGTGGAGCCAGTGTACCTGCTCCACGCCAACCCCCAATACGCATATGTCCGGCACGCCGACGGAAGGGAGGACACCGTGTCCATAAAAGACGTCGCCCCAGCCGGTAACGACAACAACCACGGCGATAGCAGCGACAACGATTGCAGCAACTCTTACCCACCCACTACTCTTTCATCACCCCCGGAAGAACATCGACCAACGGCACCCCCACCAACTATCCCTTCAACAACCCTGGCAGCACCCCCGGCAGAGACCCAGGAGGCTACCGGGGACACCCAGCCGACACCCGCGGCACCGCAACAGCCACGTCGGTCGCAGAGGACTATCAAACCCCCGAACAGACTAAATCTATAGAAGGGGTGAATGTGATGAAATATTCCATTCCTCACTGCCTGTGACTGTGGTCGGTTTCAGTTTCATTTCCCTTCCCCCAGTTCCGTTTCCTCACCATTGTATTGTATATTGGAATGTGTTGTGTGTAGGGCTCCGCCCACACCTGGCCCCTATGTAAGCAAGCTCAGTCTGGCCTCATATCCAGTACTGCAGACCTCCGGATGGAAGATACCTCTCTCCACTACGTGTTACCTTCTAAGTTAATAAAAGCCTTGTTTTGTTTTGCTAACATCGAGTCTCGGAATTATTGAGGCACATCAGCAGCACTGTTGGAACCAATGAGATGGGAGAGCGGATGTGGAAAGATCGAGTAGATGGGGTGGGGAAGATTGAGAGAAGAAAAGAGAATAAGTGGTCGGGGGAGAGGACAGAAGAAGCAGGATGGGGACAGGAGATGGAGAGACCAGGAAAAGGACAATAGAGAGGGAGTAAGAAAAAATGGGGTTGCCGAAAATAAAAATGGAAGTTAGAAAAGTGACTTAAATGAAGATGGACGATTCATGAATTCAAAGCAACCTTACACAAAATAGGGAGAGACAGCACCAAATAAATAAATTCAGGAAAGTTGATTATGCTGGGAATAAATGAATAAAATAAATTGGGAAGAAAGTTTAAAAAAATAACGAAATAAAGTTGTGGGGTTAATAAATTGAAAGGGTCTTTATACATTAGCGATATTAATTAAATAAACATCCGTGCTTCAGTCAACACAATTAATTAAAGATAGGAGATTCTCTGGGGGAAATTAATTAAAGATTGGTCCTTCTCTGGGGAAATTAATTAATTAATTAAAGATAGACGATTCTCTGGGGAAAAGCAATTAAAGATCAGGGATTCACTAGGGGAAGTTAAATACAAGGCCGTCGAGAGGCTGATTGGCGGGCATGGGGAGAGGCAGCACTGGTCGAGGATGACGGATCACAAGTAATGCAAGACCAACAAGGCATGGCGGGGGGGGCGCATGGGGGTGGGGGGAGGTGGTCATCGAGCAATGAACAGGGGCAGCTAATCATCCAGCAGCGGCAGGCAGAATGGCTCAACCACAGGAGTAGCCATTTGGCAATGCTGGGGAACAGCAGCAACACCAACACCGGCATTAAATAGGTGAGTGTGACAAGTGGAGCAGGCAGAGGGAGCTGAACCCATGCAATTCAGCAAAAAACAGGAGCCAGGGGTACACAAAAACACTGATTTCTGTGGTCCCTGAGGTGAGTAAAATGGACTTGCCTTTGCTTTTACGAAGGTGTCCACCATTTTATAGGCATGCACTGTGGTGAATGTTAAGTACTGCAGTTAGAATTGACATAAAGGTCTTGGATCAGTTGATTGATGGTCACATAACATTAGATGGCATAAGATATGGTCACAGCATCATCTTTAGGTGCAATACCATTAAAACGTTGTGCCACTTTTAATATATAATCGATTAGAGTGACCATATTTTCTAAACCAAATCCGGGGACTCACAGGGTGGGAGCAGAGCAAAGTAGCCAGAATGGAAAGTGTAGGTTGCACAGCGTAGCGAGGCAACATTTTTTACAGTTGCACATATACACTACAAATGCAAAAAGATTTGTGCATATAATTGCCGCGAATGTGATGTCACACTATTGAAGCGCATTCAGACACCATTTATAGAGAATACAATAACACTGTTCTGTCCATTGATCTGAAACCGTGATCATGTTTAACGGTATGATATACATCTATTCCAATGACTATGGCTCTAGTCTATTCGGTTACGAGTTTCATGAACCGGGATTCTTCCGAGGACATTATTTGCCCGGGGACACAGTCCCTGGAAAACAGGGACGTCTGGTCAGCCTATAATAGATAGAGCACCAAACAAAAGCTACAACAGGTGTGTAGTCAGAACACCTATTATATTTTCTCCATGCACACATAAAGCCTCTTTTTTTTTAAAGAAGATTTTACCTCAATAAAGGTTTTAAATTGGGTCCTCTTGTTTTGCAAAATTATTTGAAGAACGGCTAATGGATAAAAAGTGAAAAAGGTATTTAAAAAATCATGAGTACACCCGAACATTACTGATACATCCCAGAAAATTAGCACGTGTTCAGATTGTACAACCCAAATTCAACTCGTCAAGTTACAGCGTTAGGCAATAATGTCGGCCCGGAATTTGCGATCAGCAGCAAAGCAAAGGTGTTTGCTGCTGGCCCTGAAGTATGCTCTGCACAAGGATATCGCAATCCCTGTGTTGAGAAGTTCGTGTTTTCCGACCTTCATTTCAATTCAGCGGACTGTAGTGGGGATTCCCTTGTGCGAGTTGCTGTGACGTCAACAGGCTGTCTAAGCAGCCAATCAAAAGGCAGAATCCTCACAGACAGCAAACAAGAAAGTGAGTGAGCTCTTAAAATTCTAACCTTTTAGAATAGTTAAAGAGAGCAAAACACAGATTGGGGCTCTCAAATGGGGAACGGGCAAACCTGAAATAAAGATGGACAAACTTGAAAAAATTAAAAAATAATCTTTTTGAAATGATTCCTAAAAACTTTAATTTTTTTTTTAAATGGACAAATTTCACACTGCACAAAATTAAAATTAGTTTTCTAGGCCCTTAAAATTTGTTGAACAGTCAATACGCTGTAAAGCCCCAGTTAAGTGTCGGCCGTGGCTCAGTGGGTAGCACTCTCACCTCTGAGTCAGAAGGTTGTAGGTTCAAGTCTGGCTCCAGAGACTTGAGCACAGAAATCTAGGCTGACAGCAGTTCTGAGGGAGTGCTGCACTGTCAAAGGTGCCGTCTTTCACATGAGATGATAAACCGAGGCCCCGTCTGATCTCTCAGGTGGACGTAAAAGCTCCCATGGCACTATTTTGAAGAAGAGCCGGGGAGTGCTGGCCAATATTTATCCCTCAATCAACATAACAAAAATGGATTAGCTGGTCATTATCACATTGCTGTTTGTGGGAGCTTGCTGTGTGCAATTGGCTACCGCGTTTCCCACATTGCAACAGTGACTACACTTCAAAAAGTACCTCACTGGCTGTAAAGCACTTTGGGAGGTCCTGAGGTTGTGAAAAGCGCTATAGAAATGCAAGTCTTTCTTTACACATAATCCCTTTGGGTCTAACTTTTAGTGGGGAATTTAACAGCGGACTTACTGCGGAAGAGCTGAAGTTTTTGTCAGTTTCAATGATTAATGAGATTTCACTAATTGCCGGCTCTGTGGGGGGTGCACAGCGCAGCCAGTTTCGGAGCTCTCGTTGCCAGACTGCAATTTCGGGATTGGCACATGCGCCAGATCCCGAAGGTGCAGTCAGTTTCAAAGGCGGAATGACGGTGAACGTTGCCAGTTTGCCGCCATCCCGACCGCAAATTCCGGCCCATCCAGTCTAATTCCAGACTTCTGGTAGAGTCTAAACTAATCGAGTAAACACTTTAATGAAGCTATTAAAATACGAAAGATAATTCAGTGAAATAAATTAATCATGTTATTGCGAAATATGTAATTTTTTAATTGTTTATTTTGATTGAACATTTATTTTGGACATTAGAAATTTCAGATATTGAGGCGGGAAAAGGGCACTGAAAAAATTCTTCGGAAATCATTTTAGTGATTTATAGGAACCTGATAGCCTGATTGTACAATCTCGGTAATAAACTCGTAACTCTAAAAAAAGCAGCTAATGTGAGTCAATCTTTAACACTGAAAATATCTATCACAGTTCTCCCTACAGGAAAAACGGAGTGTACTTATAAGTTTTCAAAGGAAATCATATATGTACTAGATTATTCAAAGTAAAGTAAGAGTTATGCTGGTATAATCCTTTACTATTCTGGGGATACCAAAATTTAATATGGTATATTCATCAATTTAGTATTCCCTGTAATATACTGAAGGAGAAGTTGGCGGGGGGGGGGGCTTCCCGTTAACGTTTTGCACAGGCAACAATGGGGGTGATTTTGCCAATAGGGGCGCGTTGGAGGCGGGACTGCTGCTTGTCAAGTTTTAGTCCCGCCTCCATCGACTTGTGGCTAACCCACACTATTTTCCCTTAATTGACCTGGTTAAGCCCGCCCAGCGGGCTTAGCAGGCCAATTAAGGGGAAGCTGATTACAGAGAACGTCAGCGTATGACGTTTCATCTGTCAAAAAATGTTGACAGATGAATTGTCATCGTTTGACAGCTCTGTGAAGCTGTCAAACACTGACATTCTCTGTTGTTTGATGAGTCCTTGGGCCAGAAATTCGCGGCCAGAAGCGTGAGTACGGTCGGGGTACTCACGCATTTGGCCGTTGAAAATGCCGGCGTTCAGCAGGAACAGCGCATGCGGGGAACGCCGGCATTTCCAGACCCGAGGTCTATTCACAGCGCGTGCGACTGCACAGGCAGCGCTTGCGCAGTGAACTTTGTGGATTTCAATGATGGATTCAGTGAGGGTAAGTCCTTAGAAGTTACACTTGAAAAAAGCAAGTGTAAAGTTGTTCATTGGCTGCGGAGGAAGATATATTTTATCGTGGAGCTTCTGAAATGCCATATTTTTGTTTGGGAAAGGGAGGGAAGTTATTTTAAGAAATTTTAAGTAAGTTTTAAAGTTAAAATTTTTTTTTTTTAAAGGGTTTTCAGAACGGTAGGTAGAAGGAGCAATTGTGGCTGTGTGAATGGAATGTGAGAATGAGTTATGTATGTATGTCCACATATATTCCTTTACGTATATGTATGTATGTTTTATATTCCTTTACTAATGTGTATGAATGTATGTTTTTAATTATGATTTTCCAATAAGTTACTTTCTCTGAAAGTCATAATTAAATAATACATTCATACACATAAGTAAAGGAATATATACATAACACGCAGAGGAATATATACAGACATACATACTTTCAGAAGCTCCACGATAATAAATATCTTCCTCCGCAGCCTCTGGAGCAACTGTACCCATGCTTTTTTCATGTGTAAGTTGTAATGACTTGACCTCACTGAAAGCATTAATGAAAGCGGCGAATTATACTGCGCACGCGCTGCCTGTGCAGTCGCACGCGTTCTGCCTCTGAACCCCTTCGTTCAGAGGACAGGAAATGCCGGTTTTCCCCACATGCACTGTGCATGCTGAAAACTGGCATTTCATCCGGCCAGATGCGTAAGTACCCCGACCGTACTCGCGCATTTGGAAGGGAATTACTGGGCCAACATTTTACATGTCAATAAAATGAAAAATTTAACAATTGCACGACTTGCCCCCTCGCATCTGCGACTGAGGGTCCAAGGAGGTGCATTGCGCAAGAGGTCATCATCGTACGTATCCTCTCACTGTTCCCTTTGGGGAACTGTATGAAGTGGTGGAAGGATTTATGGCCGTGATTAACGCTCATTCCGTGACCATAACCATCTTTGAACCAGCCATTAGGGTGGTTAGTCCTATGGCGGGAGGGTTTTACGGGCTCCCACAACCCATCTGAGGGGGGGGGGGGCCACCAACACCCACGGACGCAAGTATCCCGCTGGATGTCCACCCAGAATTTAAAGTTGGAGCTCCGACTCCACTTGCCGGGACTGTCTGGAGTGGGGTTCAAAACCCTACTCCTTCTGGCCCAGCGGCGGGGATGCTTACTGCTACGCAAAAGGCCCACTCCGCACAAAAGGTGACACCCATACGTTTCCTGCGCCTTTTCCCTCCCCGTGACTGGAGCCCTATGCTGCCATTTCACGTTGCTAATCGGATTGGGCCTTTGTCATAGCGGTAGGATCCCCGCCGCTGGGCCAGATCAGGGTAGGGTTTCGAACCCCGCTCCAGACAGTCCCGGCAAGTGGAGTCGGAGCTCTGGCTCTAAATTCTGGGTTGACATCCAGTGGGATATTTGCGTCCGTGGGTGTGGGTGGCCCCCCCTCCTTGTATAGCTTGTGGAAGCCCGTAAAACCCTCCCGCCATAGGACTAACCGCCCTAATGGCTGGTTCAAAGATGGTTACGGTCACGGAATGAGCGTTAATCATGGCCATAAATCCTTCCACCACTTCATACAGTTCCCCAAAGGGAACAGTGTGAAGACACGTATGACGACGACATTGCTAAATAAATAAATGGAATTTAAAAAATTCTTTTAGGGCTTTTAAAAGTCTTTAAATTGCTTTAATTCTGTTTAAAACTACTTCAGATTACTCAAAATAATGTAAACATTTTAAAAAGTTTATAAAAGTTACCAAAATCTTCAAAAAACTTCCAAAAACCTATTTAAACTGCTGCTTTGCATGTAAAAATGCTTAGCAGCTTGACAGAAACATTGGGGGCGTGTCCAGTGAAACTGAGACCTCAAGGGGCGTGTCTCACTTGCACTGCACGCTCCTGGCTTCGCGCTGGCTACACTCCTGGGCGGCATGACGTCATACGCTGCCCGGGATTCTTCTTTTTCAAACACCAAGTCCAGGCGTCCCTGGAGCTGATCGGCAGTAGCGCGGGGTAAGTGCATATACGGGGCTTGCACGCGCGGCAAGCCCCGTTCACCAATTTCTGGCCCCTTGTATTCAAGACTCACTAAACCTATCTGCTGAGCAGAAATCAGATGGTTGTTGCATCGGAGAATGCAGCAGCCATCTGTCATCTCTGCCGGTGAGATGCGGGAGTCTCCGGTTCCCCAACTATTGAATCCTGCAGGAAGAAACAAAGGTAAGTAAACATTTTCTATCACTTTTCACTCACCTCACATACTTACCTCTCCACACTTCCACCCATCACTTACCTCCACAGTACACTTTTGGACCCCTCCAACCCCCGCAGACACACTGCTTGCCTCGGTGACACTGGCGAGGTTTCCCGATGTCGGGAAGCCCGCGCCTCTGCTGGAAAAATAGGGATAATCCTCTTAACTGCCTGTTAACTACCTGTTAACAGACAGTTAAGTGGCTGTAATCCCCTTCCCGCCTCCAGGAGATGGGACCCGGCACGGGTCGGCTACCCGCCTCCTGGGAAGATGGCACGGAGGCGGGTTGGGGGCGGGATGGGTACCCGTCCCCAGATTCTGCCATTTTCCCAGCAGTCCCGTCTCCAAACCCGCCTCCCCAGGGCTGGCAAAATCGCCCCCATAGGTTGACATTTCTTTCAGATTCCTCCTTCATCATAACTATACAGGAATCTTAAGATATTTAGCATCTGATACACCGATCAACTGTCTGTCCTCAATTCCAGCTATATTAGAGAATGTTGTTCTCTTTGAGCGTTAATATAGAAAGATCTGCTTATTTTATTTTTAGGTGTTTATAATTAAAACAGAAATATGCGAAATCAGACAATTTTAAACAGTTGCCATGCATTAAGAATACTGTAACAATTATACAACGCTCTAATAAAGTAATGCTGCTGCTGTAATTATTTGAGTAGATCGCTAGTCAGGCAGCCAGAATTAGCTAGGTCTGTACACAAGATGATGGGTTAATGAATATTTAAATGTTAGCACAACATGATCCAGTTAGAACCTGCCTACAGAAGATGAATTGGGAATCGCCAAATGCAGTACTGTACCTGTAATGGTGTATTATAATTTATCTTTAGCCAGTTGAAAAATATCTTAATTTACATACATGTCAATTCTTTTTCAAGAGTAAAAGCACATTAATAGTTTAGTTTTGTCTACTGTGATCTATTTATCATGAGTATTTTGGGAGTCGGTACAGAATTGTACTGTAAACGAAGAAACATTTTGTCTCCAACTTTAAAATAATTTCAAGATCATATTTTGTTCATTTGTGTAACAAGTTGCTCTTTTTAACTTGAAATTTTTTGTCATTTCCTTTTTCAACTTACAGTCATTACATGGTTGCCTCATTTCTGAGAAGCCTGAACTACCTCTCTTCTACACACCTATTGATCAAGTGGACATCAGTGTAGAGATGGCTGGGTTGAAATTTCTAAATCCTTTTGGTTTGGCCAGTGCCCCTCCAACGACCAACACAGCAATGATTCGCAGAGCTTTTAAGGCAGGTTGGGCCTTTGCTCTGACAAAAACATTCTCCCTCGATAAGGTAGGTACACAAGACATAAAAGTAGAAGGTCAACCTGCAATTTACTTATGCAGGAGTAATGACGTATATAATTACTATAACATTCGAGGATACTTAATGACACCAGACAGTCATTACCATTTATGTTAGGTTTGGTATTTCCAAATGTATTTTGCTGTTTATATTCTGATCATGTGACTATGAGGAATATTATCAACTAAGCTGTTCAAAACACTGCATCGAAGTTATTTAGGAATTTAAATAAGAAGTCATATTTTATAAAAATTAATCTAGATTAATACTCGTTAGGCTTCAGCTGGAGTATTGTGTTCAATTCAGGGCACCACATTTAAGGAAGGACGTCAAGGCCTTAGAGTGGGTGCAGAAGAGATTTATTAGAATAGTACCAGGGATGAAGGGCTTCAGTTATGCAGAGAGACTGGAGAAGCTTGGGTTGTTCCCCTTAGAGCAGAGAAGGTTAAGAGGAGATTTGATAGAGGTGTTCAAAATCATGAATGGTTTCAATAGAGTAAATAATGAGAAACTGTTTCCAGTGGCAGAAGGGTCAGTAAGCAGAGGACACAGATTGAAGGTGATTGACAAAAGAACCAGAGGCGACATGAGGAAACATTTTTTTACACAGCGAATTGTTGCGATTTGGAATGCGCTGCCTGAAAGGATGGTGGAAGCAGATTATAATAATAATAATAATAATAATCAACTTTATTGTCAGTGTTAGTGCACAAGTGCAGTACAACGAAATGTAGGCTTGCGGCTCCCGAGAGTGTACATTTAGATTAAGACATTTAAACATTCAACATTCATTTGGCTTGGAATACATTAACATAAACATAACCATAATAAAGTGCATTGGCAGATGTGCAGGCTTTAGAGTTTATTTGTGGAGTTCAGTAGGATGACAGCCCTGGGAAAGAAGCTGTTCCTAAATCTGGTCGTACGGGTGCGAATGCATCTGTAGCATCTCCCAGATGGCAGGAGGGTGAACAGACTGTGGCTGGGGTGGGTAGGGTCTTTGATGATGGTCCGTGACCTCCGTAAACAGCGTTTCTGGTATATGTGCTCTATGGTCGGTAGCCGGGTGCCGGCAATGCGTTGGGCAATTTTGACTACCCGCTGCAGGGCTTTCCAGTCATAGTAGCTACAGCTGCCATACCATACTGTGATACAGTTCATCAGGATGCTCTCTATTGTGCAGCGGTAAAAGTTAGAGAGGATCAGGGGTGACAGGTTACATCCCTTCAGCCTCCTTAGGAAATATAGGCGCTGCTGGGCCTTCTTCACCAGAGAGGAGGTATTGAGGGACCAGGAGAGGTCTTCCGTGATGTGGACTCCGAGGAACTTAAAGCTGTCCACCCTTTCCACCACAGCCCCATGGATGTGGATGGGGGTGTGACTTCCGCCTTTAGACTTCCTGAAGTCCACAATGATTTCTTTGGTTTTCTTGATGTTAAGGGCCAGGTTGTTATCAGCACACCACTTCACGAGATGCTGGACCTCCTCCCTGTAGGCTGACTCATCGTTGTTGGTGATTCAATAGTAACTTTCAAAAAGGAATTGGATAAATACTTGAAGGGAAACATTTACAGGCCTATGGGGTGTGGGACTAATTGGATAGCTCTGCCCAGGAGCAGGTACAGGCACGATGGTCCGAATGGTTTCTTTCTGTGCTGTACATTCTATGATTATGTTAGGATGCTGTTACGAAATTAAAATAGCAAAGCATAGTTAAAACAGGGGTAAGAACAGCAGAGATTGTTTTCAATTATCTTGATTGGGTTACAAATATCAATGACAGTTTGCCAACTGTATTGACATCGGTAATATTTTAAATTAATCTTTCTAGATATTTCATAATGATTAAGTGCAAGCTCTTATATTTAAATATTTTCTGATTAGAAGGGGGGATAATTTTTCTTCTGTGAGATTACACTTCAGTATTTTAATATCGCCGATCCTTCATCGTTGCTGGGTCAAAATCCTGGAATTCCCTACCTAACAGTACTGTGGGAGTACCTTCACCACCACCTTCTCAAGGGTAATTAAGGATGGGCAATAAATGCTGGCCTTGCCAGCAATGCCCACATCCCATAAACAAATTAAAATTAAAAATAGTGACAAATTTGGTTGTGGAAATATAGATAGGGGTAAGATAACTGTCCTTATGAGGCCTGTATAAACTGCATTTGAAATTAATTTAGAAAATCTTTTTTGGGCTATCTGTTGTACATATACTGTATTTTTGATTTGAATGCTTTGAAAATGTATCCTAGCAAAAGGCCAGCATCGTTGCGAGAATTTTCTTACACTGTCCATTCGTTAGGTGCCTGCAGTAGGAAAGTTTCTATTTCTTAGCACTAACATCACGTTGGTGAGCATAAACATTGGTCATGTGTATTTGCAACACCAAAGCTCTGATTGGTCCCTTTGGGTGATAAGACCTGATTGCTGATTGTTCCCCTTGGAGGACAAGACACACCCAGCAGTTCCTCTGGAATGTGTAATTAGATCCTCCCTGCCTATGTAATCAGTTACTTTGCAAAGTGTAATTCAAGCCATTCTGACTGCCTACTCCAGACAGAACAGAGCACACTTGGAACAGACAGGGCTCACCCTCACGGGTTAAGACTTTCTTCCACCCCCCAAACAAGTTCCTGCCCCCAACACCCAAGTTCCTGACCTCCCCCCAAGTTCTCGCCCTCCTCCCCCCCAAGTTTCTAACCTCCTCCGCCCCCCCAAGTTCCTGACCTCCGCCCCCAAATTTCCTGACCTCCGCCCTCCCCCAAGTTTCTAACCTCCTCCCCCCAAGTTCCTGACTTCCTCCCCTTCAAGTTTCTGACCTCCGCCTCCAAAGTTCCTGACCTCCGCCCCCGCAAGTTCCTGACCTCCGCTCCCCAACAAGTTCCTGACCTTCCACCCCCCAAGTTCCTGAACTTCGCCCCCCAAGTTCCTGACCTCCACTCCCCAACAAGTTCCTGACCTTCCCCCCGGCTCCCTTCATCGATGGGCCCGTGTGTGTAGCTCCAACCCGCAGCCCCATAATTATTGGAGCCATATTTTCTGTCCTTATTTTTATATAATACTTTGATTTTGTATTATATTTTAGAATTAAGTCACAAAACTTGCAGCACTTTGGGAAAGAGATGTAGAGTTGATTAGAGCACAGGAGTTTCTCTGCAGTACAGGCCGAGGTGCTAAGAGACACAAAACTGGGCAATATAATCTCGCCACTGATGGGAGGGTATAATGACAGTGTAACAAGTATGCCGAGATACTTTCTATTATAATTGTGAGAATTTATAATGGAAAAGTGACAAGAAGTGGGTGCAGAAGAAGACACTGGCTGAAATTTTTCAGCAGGACAGCGGGTGGGATCGGTGGTGGGTCGGGTGGGAAAGTGTTTTTTTTTACGGTAGGTCGAGACCCGCCTTTCCCAATGTTGGGTCTGTCAGCTCTAAGCAGACCAGACAGGCAGCGGCGGGCGACCCAATTAATCTCATTAGCATCCAGTTGACAGATGCTTAACAGGCTTTTTTAACTGACCTTTTCACTTTAACTTCATGGCCACAGGACCCACGCTGTTAGGGGACCACAGCTGTCAACCTGAGGTGGGAGTTCAGTGGCCATTGCTCCAGCTGATTGCTTGACAGCTTCAAATGTACATTAAAAGCTCCCACCCGACAGATCATCACTTTCCTCAGCCACAAGCTGTGTCTCAGTCCACTTCCAGCACAGATTCTGCAGGTTTTCCACTTTCCATTCTCTATCCAGTATCACCTCATTGGAAGAACTCTCTCACCACTGACAGAATGCTTCTGTCATCTCTACTTCACCTGCCATCTATTCCATCAACATGGGTGTCCTTTGTATTCTCTCACCTTGGTCCTCAGAATCCCACCATGATCAGCTCCAACACCAGCAGCACCACCAACACCAACCTTCTCCGCAATCATTGAAACTGCATAGGACAGAGGGCATCAGCATGGGTGCCCTTTATACTCTCTCACCTTGGTCCTCAGAATCCCACTACAATCAGCCCCACCACCAGCAGCACCAGGCACACCAGCAGCACCAACAACACCAACCTTCTCCACAATCAACTGATGCTGCACAGGACACAGGGCATCAGCACATAAGCATATGGAGGGAGTCATGGGAGAAACTGGGTGCAGCCCTGCACCTCTGCAGCCATTGTCAGCATTTGCAGCACCTCAATGCTGTCGAACACTGACAGCACAAATGTCAAAATAAAGTTAGCCATGGTCCCTCGAAGGAAACCGGCTGATGACGCGTTATCAAGTGACATCATCAGACATGCTTTCTTCAATTGGAACGGCAAACGTGCTGGGTAGGCTTAACAAGCCCTGTCAACGGAAACTCATTTCACAGAGCGGGATGGAGCCAGCAGCGGGGTCGGGACTCGCCACCGACATCACCTGCCACGGACCCGCCGAGGTAAGTAAAATCACAGCCCTAGTTTCGAAGAGAGTTCCTTAACAGGAAAGGCAATGTGTGAAGCTTTCTATGCTCATATTCTGTACAGGTTTTTTTTCACCCAGAAGGTAATTGGATTTTCTGGTTCAGCCTGCAGTGGACATTATTAAAATTTACTGTTCTGTTAATCCTGTTTTCCCCTTGACCTAATTTGCAGTGGAGCTTCTTGGCGAAGTCCTTTTCTAACAAAGAAAATAATGTGTTGGGATAGGCAATATATATTCAAACGAAAGATAAATAACTTAAAAATAGATATTCATCTGAAAATTACCATGTGTATTTTGTTGTGATATGTAAATCACTTTATAGAATCTTTGCTTTGCACCTGGCAAAAAAAGTTGTTTTCCTGTTCTGTTCAAATCAGAAGCAAAATCCAGTTTCCAATGGTAACATATTGAGACTGCAAAAGTCTTTAAAAAACGTTTTTCTATCATTTGGTTTGAAACTATTTTTAAGAAAAATAGAGGTAAGCAATTTCAAATTCATTTAAAGCAGAATGGGCCGGTAACGGTATTTCTCCTAGTTGAATATAGTTTCGAGAATAATTGTACCAAAATCCATTCATAGACAGAAAATCATGTGGAGCACACACTCAAATTCCCTACATGTGATCCCATCAGGTGAAGCTCTGTGCCAACTGTGTAATCTCATAGAATTACTGCTTATACATAAACGGAGTTGTTGATCTGTTTATTTTAAACACGTTAAGAACATTGTTGAAATAGCATACATAGGTATTTTACATGATAGCGGTACCAGCAGAATTTCACCCCCTCAAAGTTTTAAATAATTAAGGGTGAGGGGGAACATGTGTCAGAGGAAACGAGTTGGGTAGAGTCCACGATGGATCAGATTATACATGGTCTGTGGAATTAATGAATTAAATGAATAGGTTAAATGGCTTTCAATACTTTTTTAAAATTCTTAAGTTAGGCTACAACAGTGACTACACTTCAAAAAGGACTTCATTTGCTGTAAAGCGCTTTGAGACATCCGGTGGTCGTGAAAGGCGCTATATAAATGCAAGTCTGTCTGTCTTTCTATCAGGTAGTGAGAATTTTTTCCTAATCAGCTAGAATGTACAAGTCAAGATGCTGCAGAGAAGCTTACAAAATGCAAAAAAAGGATAGACAAGGACCATCTGGTCTATCAGGCCCACCCCATCCAAACATGGTGCAGCCCACGTGCATCATCAATCCAAACCTCAATCAGACAATCTCTTGGGAGGGGCAAAAAAAGCAGTGAAAAAAATCTGAGGCCAATATGGAAAAAACTGTGAAATTCCTGTCCGACACCCAAAGGCAATCAAGCAGGTACCAGGGAACTGTAGTAACTCATGAGTGTCACTAGAATCATAGAATCATAGAATAGTACAGCGGAGAAGGAGGCCATTCGGCCCATCGAGTCTGCCCCAGCTCTTTTGAAGAGCAATCCACTTAGTCCCACTCACCCACTCTTTCCGCATTTGCATACAATTTTTTTGCATTCAAGTATTTATCCAATTCCCTTTTGAAGGATACTGCTGAATCTTTCACTCTATCAGGCAGCGCATTCCAAATACTAACCACTCGTTGCATAAAACGTTTTTCCTCATGTTGCCTCTGGTTTTTTTGCCAATCACATTAAATCTGTGCCCTCTCAGTTATTGACCCTTCAGCCATTAGAAACAATTTCTCTTTATTTACTCTGTCTAAGCCATTCATGATTTAAAACACATCAATCAAATCTCCTCTTAGTCTTCTCTGCTCCAAGGAGAACAACCCCAGCTTCTCTAGTCTATCCACGTAACTGTAATCCCTCATCCCTCGGTCCATTCGAGTAAATCTCTTCTGTACCCTCTCCAAAGCCTTCACATACTTCCTAAAGTGTGGTGCCCAGAATTGGACACAATGACCGGGATTTTAATTTGGAGGCAGGTACGAACTGCAAAGCAGTTGGGAAACCCAGGAGAACGGCCCGAATTTAACTGCAGGGCCTGATTAGCATTTAAAATCTCTGTTTCCTGCCCGCAGGCAGCCGGACGGAGAGGCTGGCTGGCTGTCGGGCAGGTAGACTGGTGGCACCAGGCTGCAGAGAGGAGGGAGGGAAGGATCGGGGTGGGAGATCGTAGGCAGTAGGGGGATCGGGGGCCGGGGAGAGGAGGTCAGAAGGCCAGAGGGGGGACGTCGGAAAACTGGCAGGGGGATCGGAGTCCGGAGGGGAGGTCGGGGGGCTGTAGGGGGGGATCGGAGGCTGGAGGGGGGGGGGGAAGTCAGAAGACCGGAGGAGTGAGTTCGGGAACACCGGAGTGAGGAGGTCGAGTGCCATAGGGGTGGTCGGCGGCCGGGGGTCGAGAATCGAAGGCCGGAGTGGGATCGGAGGCCTCGTGGTGGGGGGGGGGGGCATGGGTCAGAAGCCTTGCGGGGAGGTCAGGGGGAGATTGGAAAGGTGGGGGGTGGGGGGGTTGGCGAGGCAGCAACGCTGGTTCCAGCAGGTAAGTGGAAAGGCACTTACATCCTGGATCCAGCAGTCCTTGTCTCTCTTTAGCTGGCTGGTTCCCCAAGGCCTGGGAAACCCGCCCGTCCACAGTTAAATTTAAAATGGTGGATCACTATGAGGCATTCAGCCTCATTGTAATAAAGTACCAACTCGCCTCCTGCGAGCGGCTTGGCTGCCCGCCCCCGTTAACACCAGAAGTGGGGGTGTTGAAGCAGTTTGGGGTCAGGATTCTGATTTTTAACTCTTAAACCTTCAACCCGAACCCAACCCACCCAGTTTTGGGGATTAAAATTCCCCCCAATACTCCAGCTGGGGCCGAACAAGTGTTTTATATAGCTTAGCGTAAATTCCTGGCTTTTGTACTCTATGGGCTGGATTTATGAATGGAGACGTGTTGAAGGCGGGGCTGCTGCTTGTCGGGTTTCAGTCCCGCCTCCATCAGCTTCTGGCCAACCAGTGGGAATTTTCCCTGATTGACCTAGTAAAGCCCGCCCGGTGGGCTCAGCAGACCAATTAGGGGGAAATCAATGACAGAGCACGTCAACGTATGACGTGTCATCTGTCAAGAATTTTTGAAAGAAGAAATGTCATCGTTTGACAGCTCTGTGAAGCTGTCAAACACTGACATTCTGTGTAGTTTGATGAGCCCTTGTGTTCAGGACTCATCAAACCTTTCTACTTTGCAGAAATCACCTAGCTGTTGTATCGGAGGATGTAACAGCCAGTCTGTGATCTCTACAATGGAGATGTCGGGGACTCCGGCTCCACAGCGGCTGAAGGCTGTAGGTAGAAACAAAGGTAAGTTAACATTTTCTAACACTTTACACTCACCTCACATACTTACCACTCCACACTTGCACCCGTCACTCACCTCTACATCGCACTTACAGACCCCTCCGACCCCTGCAGACCTCCTACTCACCTCCTATGCCCCAGCGGGGTTCCCCCAGGCCGGGAAGCCCGCACTTCAGGACGAAAAATGGGGATAATCCTATTTTCTGCCTGTTAACTACCTGTTAACAGGCAGTTAATAGGCTTTAATCCCTTCCCGCCTCCAAGGAGACGGGACCCGGCTGCTAAGAGGGCACGGAGGTGGGTTGGGGCGGGTTTGCCACCCGCCCCCAAATTCTGCCACTTTCCCGACAGTCCTGCCTCCATACCTGCCTCCTCGGGGCTGTGAAAATTCGAGCCCTATGCCTCTATTTATAAAGCTCAGGACCCCATATGCTTTATTAACTGCTTTGTTAACCTGTCCTGCCACCTTCAGAGATTTGTGCGCAAACACTGTCAGGTCTCTCTCTTCCTGCACCCCCTTTAAAATTGTACCATTTGGCTTGTATTGTCTCTCCTCGTTCTTCCTACCAAAATGTATCACCTCACACTTGCTGTGTTGAGTTTCATCTGCCATGTGTCCGCCCATTCCACCAGTCTGTCTATGTCTTGAAGTCTATTACTATCTTCCTCACTGTTCACTATACTTCCAAGTTTCATGTCATCTGCAAATTTTGAAATTGTGCCCTGTACCCCAGCACTGCCGCTACCCCCACCTTCCAGAACTCATGTTTACCTCCTCTCAGGAACTTGCCCACTTCCCTTTTTAAGTACTGTAGGAAATCTATCTTCACCACACATTTTAGTAATCTGCTCCAGAGATCTATGACTCTCTGTGAAAACAATTCAGGATTATTTGCTCAATAATAACCTAGTTAACAGCAGCCAGCATGAATTGATTAAGGGAAGATCCTGCCTGACCAACTTCCTCAACTTCTTTGAAGAAATAACAAACCAAGTGGGCTGTGGTAAGCTCTGCAGCATGTTGTACTGTAACTCTTCAGAGGAGTTTTAATGAAGTTTCATGGGAAAGATTGTTTAATAAACTCAAAGCTATGGGGATTCAGGATAAACCTTGATAATGGATAAGAGACTGACTGAAGGGTAGGAAACAACAGTTATTTGCTAGAGGAGTTATGTTGGAATGAGTGGAAGTATCTCAAGGTTACAAAGAGGAGGAAATTATGCTTTAGTTGTATATTGGCACCCCATCCACCACCTTAAACATTCACTCCCTCCACCACCGGCGTACCGTGGCTGCAGTGTGTACCATCTACAAGATGCACTGCAGCAACTCGCCAAGGCTTCTTTGGCAGCACCTCCCAAACCCGTGACCTCTTCCACCTAGAAGGACAAGGGCAGCAGTCGCATGGGAACACCACCACCTCCAAGTTCCCCCTCCAAGTCACACACCATCCTGACTTGGAAGTACATCACCGATCCTTCATCGTCGCTGGGTCAAAATCCTGGAACTCCCTCCCTAACAGCACTTTGGGAGTACCTTCACCACACGGACTGCAGCGGTTCAAGAAGGCGGCTCACCACCACCTTCTCGAGGGCAACTAGGGATGGGCAATAAATGCTGGCTTTGCCAGCGACGCCCAGATCCCATAAGTGAAGTTTAAAAAAAGCCTTGATCAGACCATGCCTGGAGTACTGCGTTCAGATTTGGGCATGGAACCTCAGGAAGGATATGTTGGCCTTGGCGTGGTTGCTGCTCAGATTCACCAGAATGATACCAGGGCTTAGAAGTTTAAATGAGGACAGGTTGCATAACCTTGGTTTGTACTCCCTTGAATATAGAAGGTTGTGCAATGATCTGATCAAGGGCCTGAAGATTCCGCATGATATCAGCTTAATCTGGGTGGAATCGAATGAAATAGCGCTAAAGATCGAGGAATTTTAAATGTGACTGAGTTGTGCCCATAACCATTTTACCCTGGAGTATTCAACGATCTTTGATGCTGGTTCAACAATCCATTCGCCCCTTCCCAAAAAACTGGGCATGCCCCCAGGTCGGAATGGCGAGTTTCCGCCAATTCCGCCCATTGGTGGGTGTTCATCACATTGCGCCTAGAATCTTGTGTGCACAGGCACCTGTGGTCACATGAATCCAGATTTAATGACCTGATTTGCAGTGACCACTCATCAATTGAACCCTGACCCGGGTCTGTTTCTCTTGCTGCTGCTGCAATTTTAATTATCTTGCGTTCAGTTTAAATTAGTTTAAATTCAGTTAATTGATCTGCCCTTGATGCGTCTGACCTGTGACCAGCAGGAAATTGAATCCACACAGGTGTGTTCTGCTCTGTTGCAGTAATTGGTTAATTGAAGACAACAGTGACCGGTCAATTGAAGCCAATTAAAAAGTAAGAGCAGGAGCATTAAATCAGTCAATTGATCTGCCCTACTCTGCTGTAGATCAATTAGTTTCAAAAGTTGAAGGGTGGCTTATTTCCTGGCAATCCTACGCCACACTGCTTGATTATGCTGATTCATGGGCGATTTTACGTTCAGGCTTATTCCAACGAGTTTGCGCAGAAACTTCAGCGTAACTTCACCTCAGCAAAACCGACGCAATGTCCAGGGCATTTTGCCGATTGCGCCCCAGCGGAAACTCCATGCCAAGGTGTTTAACATGTTAAAATGATTCAATAGGGTAGATACAGAGAAACTATTTCCTCTGATGAGGGAATCAAGAACGAGGGGACATAATCTTGAAATTACAGCTCGGTGATTTAAGAGGGAAATCAGGAAGCACTTTTTTTCACACAAAGGGTAGTGGAAATCTGAAATTCTCTGTTCCAAAAGGCTGTGGCTTAGAGCTTTCAAGACAGAGATTGATAGATTTTTGTTAGGTAAGGTTATCAAGGGGTATGGAGCTAAGAGAGGTAAATGGCGTTGAGGTACAAATTAGCCAAGATCTAATTGAATGACGGGAACAGGCTTGAGGGGCTGAATGGTCTACTCCTGTCCCTATGGTCCTAGTACTGAGTGAGGTGCCTCAGGGCTTGGTGATGGTTCTAATTTACATAAATAATCTGGATCTATAAACTCAGTACAAAGTGGTCATATTTGCAGATGATACCAAACTAGGAGGGACAGTGGAATTGGAAGAGGCAGCTCAGACATTAGAGAATGAGTTGGACAAAATGTGTAAGTGGGCATAGCAACAGCAGGTGAAATTTAATGCAGTAAAGTGCTACACATAGGAAGGAAAAATAGATGAAATTCATACTTCATAAATGGTGTTGAATCAGCTAAATATGTAGCTGAAAGAAACTTAGTGGATGTGACGCCAAACCAACTAATGGAGAGCAGCAATCAACAAAGCCTTTAGAATGTTTAACCATATAGAAAGAAAGAAAGACTTGCATTTATATAGCGCCTTTCACAACCATCGGACATCTCAAAGCGCTTTACAGCCAATGAAGTACTTTTTGAAGTGTAGTCACTATTGTAATCTGGGAAATGCGGCAGCCAATTTGCCTACAAACAGCAATGTGATAATGACCAGATAATCTGTTTTAGTGATGTTGATTGAGGGATAAATATTGGCCAGGACACCGAGGATAACTCCCCTGCTCTTCTTCAAAACCGTGCCATGGGATCTTTTACGTTCACCTGAGAGAGCAGACGGAGCCTTGGTTTAACGTCTCATCCAAAAGACAGCACCTCCAACAGTGCAGCTCTCCCTCAGCACTGCGCTGGAGTGTCAGCCTAGCTTTATATGCTCAAGTCCCTGGAGTGGGGCTTGAACCCACAACCTTCTGACCCAGAGGCGAGTGTGCTACCCACTGAGCCACAGCTGACACTTTTATATAGGTAAAACAGTATAATATAAAACAGAGGAGGTAATGATCAAACTTTATAGTTCTCTGGTCAGACCACAGCTTGAATACTGCATCTGCTGGTCACCAAGAAACAAGAGAGACATTTAATCACTGGAGGCAGTGTAACGATGAGCTATTCGACTCATCCCCAGAGTCAGGGTTTTATGAGCGAAGAATGGAGAAAGTTGGGCTTGTCAGCCTAGAAAGGAAGCATCTGAGAAGTGATGTTATAGAGGTTTGCAAAATTCGTAAGGGTATAGAAAGAGTTTACCTGGAATATTACTTCAAGATAAACTGTGGAAGTAGAATTAGGAGACATGGCTTCCAACTACTGAAAGATAATTTTAGGAAATTCTTCTTCACCACAAAGGTGAGCATATGTCATATACTTCCAGATAGAGCAGTGGGTGCAGTTACCCTGTAATCATTAAAGAAACAATTGGATGCAACAATGGGGAGGGAGAAAGTTATGATCTCCCTGCACGTATGAACTAAGATTAGCCAAATGGACTTCCTCATCCATAATTATCTCGTGGTCTTGTGAAAAAAAAAATAGTTCCTGGCATCTAACCTCTTTGCTTACGTCTTCTATACTTCTACCCCGTGGTTCTCCCATTCCTATATAGCACAAATAATGGGCTGGATTTTCATTCAGGGGACGTGATGGAGGCGGGACTACAACTTTCGGGGTTGTCGTCCCGCCTCCATCGAGATGTGGCCAATCCACGCGATTTTAACTTGATTGACCTTGTTGAGCCCACCCAGCGGGCTCAGCAGGCCAATTAAGGGCCACCCGGCAACAGGTGACATCACAGACTGAAATTTCATCTGTCAAGAGGTTTTGACAGATGAAATATCAGTGTTTGAAAGTTCTTTGAAGCTGTCAAACACTGACAGTCTTACTTCTAACATGAGTCCTTCTCCACAGACTCAGTTAGAAATCTCTCCTGCACAGAAAGCTGCAGGCTGTCACTTTTGACAGTTTGCAGTCATTCTGCTTTCTGTGCTGGTGAGATGAGGGACTCCCGAGACCTGAAGGAAAGAAGGCTGTAACGGTAAGAAAAGGTAATTTAAACTTCTTTAAACACTTTAGACACTCCAAACACACTTACCTTTGCACTCATGCACACATCACTCACCTGAACACCAACATTTCGGCCCTCCAAGTCCTTCAACCCGACGGCCCGCCTCCTCTAACTTGGCGTGGTTTGGAGCCATCGGGAATCCCACACTTCAACCTTAAAAATAGGGATTAGGCTAAAAACTGCCTGTTAACTACCTGTTAACAGGCAGTTAACTGGCACTAATCCCCATCCCACCTTGAGGAGGCGGCTCCCAGCGCAGGGCGGGTACCCGCCTCCATTGAAACTGGCATGGAGGCGGGTTGGGGGCGGGATGGTGTCGGGACCCCCGATTTCGGGATTTAAACCACCCACCGCCCCCCCCCCCCATGCCTCCAATCCCACCTCCACGGCCCAATGAAAATCCTGCCCAATGTATCCATTCAAACAGAATCTAACTCTTTGTTAGTTAAAAACCTCATTAATATCTCCTCTAAACCTAATTTTTAAAACTGTCCAAATTCCTGGAGTCTGTCGTGATACCTAAGAACCCTAAGACTGGGTATCATTTTGGTTGCCTTCCTTTGGACCTTCTCCAGGGCCTCGATATTCTTTGCCTTGTCTGGGGATTAAAACTCAACACAATACTCGAAGTGCAACTGCACCAGCCTTGTATATTTTAAGTATAGTATTCCTGGTTTTATATTGTACTGTCCTAACAATTCACTTCAACACTCTATATGCTTTCATCACACTGTTTGTGGACCTTCAGTGTTTTATCTATTGTGATTTCAAGGTCCTCCCATGCGCCAAAACCTTCAGTTGGTAACCCTGCATGGATGCACAATGGAAACATGCATCCATTCAAAATGGATAAATGGGTGTTTGAGTACCTGAAATTATTAACTGTCTTGAACAGAAAGAATTAAAAGTGGAGAGAGTAATAAAACTTTAGAGAGTTTGAAATTGTTTAGAATCCATAAGCAAATCAGAGGGGAAGTAAATGCTGTACTGGAATTTTTTTATTACTAGCTCCTTAAATATGGGGCAAGATATGAGTCCAAGCATTAACAGTTGGCCAAACATCCGTAGTGGAAAAAAATGTTAAAGAACAGGAAGGTGCCCACACCTCCACAAACACTTGTATATACAGAGCTGAAGTTTTACATGCTATCCTGAGGCCAAGCCCTAGACATAGAGCATGAGAAATTGTCCAATGTTTCCCTAAGAGCATGTGGCTGATTGACTCAAATTACATATTAAGGGGGGAAAATTCAGTTGGTTTGCGCCTCCCGTTGATGCCTTAAGAGGGCGCTAATGGGGCGCAAAGCAACTAGCGCCCGGGCGCGGCGATGTTTGAGCCGCTCGCGAAATTAACTAGACATTTTGCAGCAGCGTTAAACACTACCACCACGAGCTCCTGCGCCGGCAGATTGTGACGTCAGTCGAGTGCACAACGCCCCGGTAGTGCCCCGGACCGGATATTGAGTGGCGCCCCCTGCCTTACCGCCTGCCGCTAGCAATGACAGGTTGAGGGGAGCGTTTTGCTGTCAGAAAGGGACTAGGGGAGCGCAATTTAAAGGCGACCGCTTCCTGCCATTTTATGTCGGTGACATTTTTGCACCATGCATTCTGAGAGAGAGAGAGAGAGAGAGAGAGAGAGAGAGACTTCTGGAGATTCAACACTTTGTGAAGGAGTTTTGAGTACTGAGCAGCACTTTGCAGGTTTATTTTGATTTGCCCTTCCTTGCTTCGCCAGCGCTCTGAGGTAGCGCCTCACTCCTCGGCCTTTGCGCCTTAAGACAGGTGTGAAGCACCTGATTTAGCGCTCCAATCACCTCCAGGGGCGATAAAAGCCAAGTTTGCTGTCGGAGGCGATAATTAGCGCCAGGCGCTAAACTTTGCGCACGGCCGATAATGGCGCCCCAAATGGGGCAATACCGAATTTTTCCCCCTAAGTATATGTCTTGGTTAAACACTTGCAAATGCAATTTCCTTGAGGATTTCATTGGCCTCCTGCTGTAACTCCCAACAGGAGATCGCCAAAACGCGCTGGAAATAGCGAAGACCCCTTTGTACCGGGTCTCCGCCATTTAAGTGCATTTTTGGCTTGCCGTTTAAGGGACGGAAGCCTTGCGCACCTTTACAACGCAAGGGTGGAACAGTGTTGAAGTTGGGGATTCTGTACAGTGAGGATCTATTCTGGAATCAATCGAGGTCTGGCACATTCGGGATCAGGCATAGTACTGAAAGTCAGTATTCCCAGTGAAATGAGGGCACTGGCCTCCAGACGGGTGTAAATGGGCACCACCATGGGAACTAGGCCATGCAAGTGATCTGGACTTCCAAAGAATGAACATTTTTTTAATATCGGCCCCTTCACACAGGGTGCTGATGAGTTTGGGTGACATCAACCCCTGTCCCCTCTTCCCCCCATGCCCTGCACACTTTCAAGGCGGCAGGCGCAAAATTTTCTGGTTACATGGGACAAGTGGCCACTGGAGAATGCACCTGTACTAGCGTGGGTGCCCATCTTGCCCAATCCCGTTAGATGCCCTCCCTGTGACCCCACCAAATCTGGCATAACCACTGGACCGCAGCTTTCTGAAGCCAATATTTATTTATGTATTCAACTTTTAAAAAAGCAATTCCATTCTCGGGTAATCCTACGGGAGCTCCTCTAGCTGAAATAAAAATATTACGAGGTACAAATTGTAAGAATATAGGGGTCTCTCTCAGATCCTGCACCAGGCTCCTTCTCAGTCCCGACAGAGGGTCTTCGACCTGAAACGTTGACTCTGTTTATCTCTCCACGGATGTTGCCGGGCCTGCTGAGTTTTTCCAGCGTTTTCTGTTGTTGTTTCGGATTTCCAGCATCCGCAGTATTTTGCTATCGTCTTTCTAATGTTGTATGGACACTTATCTGTTACCTTATCTGTTTCTTAATTGGTTACAATCATCTTGCCTCTGATGCTCTGTCTGGTACCAATTCAATCGCTCTCAGTGGCAACTGTCTGAGGCTGAACTAGACTGTTCACAAGGTGTTGTATTTGAACCCAAGCTGAGCTTCCGACCACATAGCCACTCCATCAGCAAGACCGCCTACTTTCACCTCCATATCATCGCCTGACTCTGCCTGTGCCTCAGCTCATCTGCTGCTGAAATCCTCATCCATGTCTTTGTTAACTCTAGACTTGACTATTCCAACGCTTTCCTGGCCACCCTCCCATCTTCCACCCTCCATAAGCTCATCCAAAACTCTGCTGCCCGTATTCTAACCAAGTCCCGTTCACCCATCACCCCTGTACTTGCTGACCTACATTGACTCCCGATCCAGCAACTCCTCAATTTTAAAATTCTCATCCTTGTTTTCAAATCCCTCTATGTTCTCGCCCCTCCCTAATCTATGTGACCCCCTCCAACCCTACAATCCTCTGAGATCTCCGCGCTCCTCCAATTCTGGCCTCTTGTGCATCCCCGATTTTAATTGCTCCACCATTGGCGGCCATGCTTTCAGCTGACTAGGCCCTGAGCTCTGGAATTACCTCCCTAAACCTCTCCGCCTCTCTAACACTCTTGCCTCCTTTAAGGTGCTCTTTAAAACCTACCTCTTTGATCAAGCTTTTGGTCACCTCTCCGAATATCTTCCATAGAATCATAGAAATTTACAGCACACAAGGAGGCCATTCGGCCCATCTTGTCCGTGCCGGCCAACAAACAGCTATCTACCCTAATCCCACTTTCCAGTACTTGGTCCGTAGCCTTGTAGGTTACGGCACTCCGAGTGCATATCCAAGTACTTATTAAATGTGATGAGGGTTTCTGCCTCCACCACCCTTTCTGGCAGTGAGTTCCAGACCCCCACCACCCTCTGGGTGAAAACATTTCTCCTCAAATCACCTGTAAACCTCCTGTGTGGCTCGGTGTCAAATTTTGTTTGATAACGCCCTGTGAAGTGCCTTGGGATGTTTTTATTATGTTAATGGCGCTATATAAATGCAAGTTGTTGTTGTTGCTGCTGCTGAATGCTGTGTCTGCCTGCTCACCTGCCTGACCACATTAACTGTCTATGTGCTTGTCCCATTTTGTTGCAGTCTCCCATATTATTATTCTGGCAGCGAGCCCACCTCAATTGCTTATGCCTCATTTGGGGCAGACGCGTTGCTGAAACTTACCAGCTGGAAGCCCGCTTATCTTTTGCAGCCAATTAAATAATGGAAATTGCTAGCATTCAAAAGGATCTGGTCCAATTAAGCACATGAAATCAAGAATAGCAGGTGTGGATTAATGTAAGATATTGCATACTGGAAGAGAAAACATGTATACAAAGAAGGACTCTGTTTTGAAATAGACCAGCGGAGAATATGGAGCCGAGTAAACCTAGCCCGTCAGGTTACGATCAAATGTCTCCCCTTAAAGAGGTGACACTACTGATATTATCAGGAAGGGGAGGTATTGAATGACGTGCCCCAGTTCCTGTTATACATGAATGACACAGTATCACAGTCTCAGTACAAGGTAATTAAATTCAAGGTGACATCAAACTAGGGGATACTGTGAACACCTAGGGGACACCCAAGCTCTGACAAGGGAAACTTTAAACAGCATCCAGCTGATCAGTGGCGATTACAATTTAAGGTACTATATATAGGAAGTAAAAATAGGAGGTACGTGCGCACCGTGAATGAGATAAAATTTTCCAAGGCAGAAGTTGAAAGGGACCTGGAGGTGCTGACTTATTGCCATGTCTAAACCATATGAGGCAGGAAAAAAAATCAAATAGGATGCTTTGGTATATTGCAAGATTGCAAGCTCAGTTAAGCTCAAATCCCCAGCGGTCATGTTGAAGCTGAACGGTGCATTGGCCAGGCCACACCGGGAGAAGTTTTCTGGTACCTGAGAAGGAGGGCCACCTGAGCCCCAGAAGCAGCAGCGAGCAGAACAATGCAATGCAGCTGCTCCTCAGTGTCACTGCGGAGCGCTGAGTGACCTCAAGCACGTGTTTACTTATAGCAGGAGAATTTGCGGCCTTAAGGAGACAGACCAACTTCTTCTTACCAGCAGAGCACTATATTGTGCATTACCTGGTTTAATACCCCTGCCATTTTGAAACCCCTCTCATTACATTGTTATGTTTCCCATTTCCATATAATCCTATTCTTTTAAAATGCATTTTCAAAAATAGAATACACTGCCTCAAAGGGTGGTGGAAGCAATATTAACTTTCAAAAGGGAATTGGATATATAAATAATAAGGAAAAATTTGAAGGTCTGTGGGGAAAGACCAGGACTAATTGGAAAGCTCTTTCAAATAGCCAACACCTCAGGCCGAATGGTCTCCTTCTGTGCTGTAGGAATCCATGAAAACTGCATATCCTCTGATTCCCCAGTGTATGTATTATGAAAATATATATCTTAGTGGATCTCCTGTATGATCGCACATGGGAAATTAGGAGATATGCTGATTTAAACGGAAGACAAGTGAAGGCAGTGGAAATGTAATCATGTGGTGCGTGCTTTATTGTGGAAAGGCCGTTTTCTATTGCTTGTCACAATTTTTTGGTTATTGGTGTTTTATTTAGTTTTGTTTCTAATTGTGCTGATTGTTGGTGTTCAAGTTGTTTGTGTGTAATGTTCAGATTTTGACTTCCTTGAAACGTAATGGGAAAGTGTGAGAGGCAGGATATGGTGGAGGTGTAGCGTGTCGGGTAGGTATGGTTTCTGGGGTATGTAGTTACCGTACCTCCAGAAATAATTTGGGTTAAGGCCTATTGAATCAGACACAGCAATCACAATGATATACTCTCAGTCCAGGGAACTGCGCCAGCTGAAGTTTTTCCATGGATGATTCCTGCAGTCCGCCTTCTAGGTGGAGGCTCATTATTTTATACTTTTTCTTACCATTGCTCCCATGGGTATGTGACTGTCAGCATTTCTCACCAGTTGTATCTGTTCCGGTTGCCATATTCTTTGATTCACAGAAAGTGCCAAATCAGCTGTTTCTGTTCCTGCAGCCTAGCACTTCAGCTCTTGTACCTCTTATCAATTGGTCCAAACACCTTATCACCATCGCGTACTTTTGTGTAGCTGGTCATAGAAACATAGAAACATAGAAGATAGGAGCTGGATTAGGCCATTCGGCCCTTCGAGCCTGCTCTGCCATTCAATGTGATCAGGGCTGATCATCCAAATTCAGTACCCTGTCCCTGCCTTTTCCCCATATCCCTTGATCCCTTTAGCCTCAAGAAATATATCCAACTCTTTCTTGAATATATTTAATGAACTGGCCTCCACCGCCCTCTGTGGCAGAGAGTTCCACAGGTTCACCACTCTCTGGGTGAAGAAATTCCTCCTCATTTCAGTCCTAAATGGCTTACCCCTTATCCTTAGACTATGACCCCTGGTTCTGGACTCCCCGGCCATCAGAAACATCCTTCCTGCATCTAGTCTGTCCAGACCTGACAGAATTTTATAGGTTTCGATGAGATCCCCTCTCAATCTTCTAAACTCCAGTGAGTATAAGCCCAATCGACACAATCTCTCCTCATACGTCATTCCTGCCATCCCAGGTATCAGCCTGGTGAATCTTCGCTGCACTCCCTCCATGGCAAGAACGTCCTTCCTCAGGTAAGGTGACCAAAACTGCACACAATACTCAAGGTGCGGTCTCACCAAGGCCCTGTACAACTGTAGCAAGACATCCTTGTTCCTGTACTCGAACCCTCTTGCTACGAAGGCCAACATGCCATTTGCCTTCTTAACCGCCTGCTGCACCTGCATGCTTACCTTCAGCGACTGGTGCACAAGGACCCCCAGGTCTCTTTGCACTTCCCCTTCTCCATCTATCATTGGAAACCTTGCAGTTCTGAAGCCTCTTCCTTAATTATGTATCTCTTTTAGTGGGCTGGATATTTACTGGGGCGGGTTGCATAGGCAGGGGGCAGAGTTTGAACTGGAAACCCGGAAGTCTGGGTTTCCCCACACGCTGCTCCATAGCGTGTGACTTCTGGTCATGATAGGTTCCCCGCCCAGATGTCAGCCTGATTGACAGGCTCAGCTTCCAGTCGGGCAGGATGCACTCCGGAGGAGGCTGCCGGACCAGGTAGGCCCGATCGCCGATGCCGGGGGGGGTGGGGAGAGGGTCCGATGCCAACCCCAGGGGGGCGTCCGATCCCAAAGGAGAGCACTGAGAGTAGCAAGGGCACAGAATGTACTCTGGGTGAGAGACTTCAATGTCCATCACCAAGAGTGGCTCAGTAGTACCACTACTGACCGAGCTGGCCAAGTTCTGAAGGATATAGCTGCCAGTCTGGGCCTGCGACAGGTGATGAGAGAACCAACACGAGGGAAAAACCGACTTGGCCTCGTCCTCACCAATCTACCTGTCGCAGATGCATCTGTCCTTGACAGTATTGGTAGCAGTGACCACCGCACAGGCATTGTGGAGACGAAGTCCCATCTTCACACTGAGGACACCCTCCATCGTGTTGTGTGGCACTACCACCAGGCTAAGTGGGATAGATTTAGAATAGATCTAGCAGTTCAAAACTGGGCACCCATGAGGTGCTGTGGGCAATCAGCAGCATGTAACCTCATGGCCCAGCATATCCCTCACTCTACCATTACCATCAAGCCAGGGAACCAACCCTGGTTTAATGAGTGCAGAAGAGCATGCCAGGAGCAGCACCAGGCGTACCTAAAAATGAGGTGCCAACCTGGGGAAGCTGTAACACAGGACTACATGTGTGCTAAAAAGCAGAAGTAGCATGCTATAGACAGGGCTAAACGATCCCACAATCAACAGATCAGATCAAAGCTCTGCAGTCCTGCCACATCCAGTTGTGAATGGTGGTGGACAATTAAACAACTAACAGGAGGAGGAGGCTCCATGAATATCCCCATCCTCAATGATGGTGGAGCGCAGCATGTGAGTGCAAAAGACAAGCTGAAGCGTTTGCAACAATCTTGAGCCAGAAGTGCCAAGTGGATGATCATGTCGGCCTGCTCCTGAGGACCCCACCATCACAGAAGCCAGTCTTCAGCCAATTCGATTCACTCCACGTGATATCAAGAAACGGCTGAGCACACTGGATACATCAAGGGCTATGGACCCTGACAACATCCCAGCTATCGTGCTGAAGATTTGTGCTCCAGAACTAGCCGTGCCTTGAGCCAAGCTGTTTCAGTACAGCTACAACACAGGCATCTATCCAACAATGTGGAAAATTGCCCAGGTATGTCCTGTTCACAAAAAGCAGGACATCCAATCCGGCCAATTACTGCCCCATCAGTCTACTCTCAATCATTAGCAAAGTGATGGAAGGTGTCATCGACAGTGCTATCAAGCGACACTTACTCACCAATAACCTGCTCACTGATGCCCAGTTTGGGTTCTGCCAAGACCACTCAGCTCCCGACCTCATTACAGCTTTGGTCCAAACATGGACAAAGGAGCTGAATTCCAGAGGAGAGGTGAGAGTGACTGCCCTTGACATCAAGGCAGCATTTGACTGAGTGTGGCATCAAGGAGCCCTAGTAAAACTGAAGGCAATGGGAATCGGGGTGAAAACTCTCCACTGGCTGGAGACAAAGGAAGATGGTTGTGGTGATTGAAGGTCAATCATCACAGCCCCAGGACATTGCTGCCAGAGTTCCTCAGGGCAGTGTCCTAGGCCCAACCATCTTCAGCTGCTTCATCAATGACCTTCCCTCCAACATAATGTCAGAAATGGGGATGTTCGCTGATGACTGCACAGTGTTCAGTGCCATTCACAACTCCTCAGAAAATGAAGCAGTCCATGCCCGCATGCAACAAGACCTGGACGACGTTCAGGCTTGGGCTGATAAGTGGCAGGTAACATTCACGCCACACAAGTGCCAGGCAATGACTATCTCCAACAAGAGAGTGTCTAACCACCGCCCTTTGACATTCAATGGCATTACCATCGCCGAATCCCCCACCACCAACATCCTGGGGGTCACCATTGACCAGAAACATAAATACTGTGGCAACAAGAGCAGGTCAGAGGCTAGGTATTCTGTGGCGAGTGTCTCATCTCCTGACACCCCAAAGCCTTTCTACCATCTACAAGGCACAAGTAAGGAGTGTGATGGAATACTCTCCACTTGCCTGGATGAGTGCAGTTCCAACAACACTCAAGAAGCTCGACACCATCCAGGACAAAGCAACCCGCTTGATTGGCATCCCATCTACTACCTTAAACATTCAATCCCTCCACCACCAGCGTACCATGGCTGCAGTGTGTACCATCTACAAGATACACTACAGCAACTCGCCAAGGCTTCTTCGGCAGCACATCCCAAACCCGTGACCTCTTCCACCTAGAAGGACAAGGGCAGCAGGCACATGGGACCACCACCACCTCCAAGTTCCCCTCCAAGTCACAAACCATCCTGACTTCGAAGTATATCACCGATCCTTCATCGTCGCTGGGTCAAAATCCTGGAACTCCCTACCTAACAGCACTATGGGAGTACCTTCACCACACAGACTGCAGTGGTTCAAGAAGGCGGCGCACCACCACCTTCTCAAGGGCAATTAGGGATGGGCAATAAATGCTGGCCTGGGCAGCGACGCCCACATCCCATTAAAAAAAAAATGAAGTCCCCGACCCTGGGGTGGAGGAGGTCCAATCCCCGGGTGTCAGATTCCCGACCCGGGGCGGGGTACTGATTCTGGGGGGAGTCCACCTCCTGGGAGCTTGTTGGCTGCCCATCCTTTGTCCCGCCTGAGTAAAAACTGGAAGTCGGTGGGTTGGGGATGGCTACCCGATACACTTGGAATTTATGCCCATTGAGCCCCGCAACCGCACCCACTCCCACCCACTCACCCATTTTAAAATCCCCCCCTCCCCCAATGTGTCTGTTCCTAGCTCTCTTTCCATCTTCCCATGCTAGCTTTATCTGGATATTCTCACATTGGGTGCCCCTGCCGTGTCACGTCAATAAACAGGTTTGCTTGTATCCTCTTGTCCTTACCTCTTCAGCTTGGGTGAGAAAACTATTTCTGCGCCTTGGGACATTTTTCTACATTAAATATGCTGTATAAATGCAAGTTGCTGTTGTTGTTGTCCAGATGTTTTCCTTTACGTACAATTGCAACAGTGGACCTTTGTTCTAATATCCTTCGATTTAGAGGTTACACTATCATGTTAATAGACAAGGGACACGAAATTTGGTGTTTTAGCGCCGGCCGTTAAGGCTGGTTTTGTTGATGAAATGTCGGCCGCCTCGCTTCCACCTGCTTCCAGCCAGTCCCGCCGCGGCCACCATTTTGGGAAGGTTGGTAGTGCTGCTGTTGCCAGTGCTCGCTCCTCATATTTAGATGAGGCAGATCATGACGTCAATGAGTGTGCAATGCTGATTTGAAGAACGATCTGCCATTTTCAACATCGACACTCCGTTCAACGCCCTCTCCTAATCACGACCAGTTGACCAAGCGTTCAGCAACAAGAAGGACCCCCCAGCAGCGCTATTTAAAGGGATCATCAACAACTTGCAGCTGCCTTGCTTTTTCAGTTCTACTGGCTCTGTCTAAGTTTGTTAAACTGTTTGGAGCTTTCTAGAGTTGTTTAAAGTTGCTGCAAGTGGAGAACGCCTTGACTCTCATTTAAAGGGTTCTGTTCACACCACTTGCTCCCAGTCATGGGGGCTCTACTTTCAGTCCCCCTGGTGCTCGAGTATGACAGGGAGATGGAGCGGAGGCAGCAAGGAAGAGGACAAGATGCTCACAGAGGGAGGAGGAGGAGGGGCAGGAGGACTCTCAGCAGGAGGCCTTACCCACCAAGGGCACTTCTCCTATCTGCACTTAAGCCAGGAGCAGTGTATTAGGAGGCTCTGCTTCACCAAGAGGTGGTCACAGAGCTCTGCCACCTCTTGGAACCAGACCAGTAGCCTCAGAGCAAAGCGATGACGGCTTTGCCAGTGGCCCTCAATGTCACCGTGGCCCTCAATTTTTTCGCCACCGGATCCTTCCAGTCTGGAGCAGGAGACATAGCTAATATCTCCCAGTTCGCCGTCCATCACTGCATCCGGGAGGTCACAGAGGCTCTCTACTCTAGGAGAAGGGACTTCATTGTCTTCTTTCTGAACAGAGAGAAGCAGGACGAGTGAGCATGTGGCTTTGTCAGGATAACGCGCTTCCCCATGGTGCAGGTTGCCATCGACTGCACACACGTAGCTTTGTGGGCACCGTTCCATAACCGCAAAGGCTATCGCTCTCTTAAGGTGCAGTTGTTGTGTGACCACGCCCAGCGCATCATGATGGTGAATGCTCGCTATCCTGGCAGCAGCCATGATGCCTTCATCCTGCGCTAGTCCGGTGGGCCAGCAATCTTCCAGCCACCATGTCGAACCCAAGGGTGGCTGCTCAGAGACAAGGGCTATCTGCTCTGCACCTGGCTGATGACTCCCCTCCGCAACCCCACCACTCGTGGCCAGCCCTCATATAATGACAGCCATGCTGCCACAAGGAACGTCATCGAGCAGACCATCGGGGTGCTCAAGCAACGGTTCCGCTGCCTTGACCGCTTGGGAGAAGCCCTCCAGTACTCGCCAGAAAGGGGTGTCTCATTTCATGGTGGTCTGCTGCATCCTCCACAGCTTGGCCATCATGAGGGCGCAGCCGTTGTCACCACGGGATCCAGGACTACCTCAGGAGGAGGATGAGGAGGAGGAGGAGGCAGGCAGCACATCCCCGTTCTGGACAGGCTGTCCGTGAGCACCTCTTCAGACTCCGGTTCTAGTGAATGAAACCCCAGATCCTCGTTGCTCACCACTTCCCCATCATGCCTTTCCTCTGTCACGGAACATCACAGCGTCCTTTGGGCACAAAGCTGAAATGAGAGCAACCACAAAACACACATTCCAAACATAATTTATAAATTTATCAAATCAAAAGAGCAAAGTCAACTAATCACACTTGTGCATTCCTTTAGTGTTTGTCTTTCATGTGCCTTTTCCTATTCTAGTGCTCCTACGAAGTGCTCCCCCAGTGGCTGCAGCATGGCTGATGGAAGGCTCCTGACTATCAGTGGGGAAGACTGCAGATGGCCTTGCAGGACAATCACGAGCAGCTCTGGACCTAGAAGGCCCAGCTGTAGACTGCACCACCTCGGCATGGGCGGCATCAGTCTGGGCTAGCTGACAGGCAGCAGCAAGGGCAATGGCGGAGTGAGAGTGGTGGGAGTAGGAATGCTGTCATTCTGAGAGAGGATAGCAGGTCTTGTTCCACAGAGCCACTGCCACTCCCCCGGGGCGGCGCCTCAGCATTCCTAGCCATCTGTTGGAGCACAGATTGCTGGACTGCTGCGACACCATGAAAGCCCCTTTCAACACTCGTAAACCCAGCCACAGTGGCAGCTGTCTGAGCTTGCGTGGCAGCAAGCTGAGCCTGCAGGAGAGCAGTCTGCACTTCCACTGCAACACTGAGATGTTGGGTCGCTTACACTTGTGCTGCAATGGAAGCTGCGAGATTGCCGATCACACGCATCATCATCTTTGGGTCCACAAGGTCTCTCATGGAGATGCCCGTCATTTCCATCCTGGAAATCAGTGGCACCATGCTCTGTGCATAGCCCTGTGCAATATTGGAGCTGGGCTCTTCCATACTCCTGGACACTGACAAGAGGCTCTCTGGCAGGATTGCCATTGCTCCTAGCATTTCCGTGTGCATGCCCATCACCCTTCTTCTGAAGGCCGCCCAATCGAGGTCATCAGCTGAGTCCTGTGGAGCAGAACCCGTGCGCGAACTCACCCTCTGGGGAGCTGGCACCCGAGCTACCCTTTTCCCCTGGGCTGGTAGCAGCCTGCTCATGCCTGGTGACTCACCACACGTAGATCCCGCCTCTATACTGCCCTCTAAACTAAGCGCAGTGCCATTTTCTGAGCTGGTGTCCACGAGTGTCAGTTGGAGTGCTGATGTGTCTTCTTCTTCTCCTCCATCACTCTCCTCCAGAACTTCAGGGACAGGCTGGACAGGTTGCAATTCTTGTGTACTTGAAAACAAAAAGGCACAAGGGTAGTGTTGTGGTGAGGGGGTGCGGGGTTGTGGGGTGGGGAGGTGCAGCAAGATATCCATGCATACACCATCAGCAGCTTGTCAGTGAGACGAGATTGTGGGATAAGGGGGAAGTGGGATGTGAGAAGAAGGATTAAGAATGAGCATACGATCATCATCAGCAATGCTTTCCACTTCTCCACTCACTACAGACTCTGACACAGCCCCTCCAATGATGTCCAGCACTGCTTCCTCCAGGTCAGTCAGATTGTCAAGCCTTGCTTGGCCGCCTCCCATCTGCAAGAGAATGGGAAGTGTATCAGTGAGTGCAGTCCAATGTGTTTGGGTGATATGCCTGTCATGGTTGAATAGCTGGCAGTGTGCAAGGTGTGAGATGTGGGTGTGAGTGTTGCAGCAGTGGTAAGCGTGTGAGGGTGAAGTGAAGCTATGATTGTGAGGTACGAGTGGTGACAGCTAGAGATTTTTGTGGGTGAGTAATGGAGGATGTGGTGCATTGAGCAGTGTGTGAGGCTTGTGGTGCAGATGGTGGGATATGGCATTTGCTGAAGCCTTCACTCACCTTGACCAGCCTAGTGAGGTCATTAACCTTTTTGTGGCACTGGGGACAACACTCATCGCAGTGAGGGATTGAGAGAGCGCCTCCCAGGCCCTTCTTGTGGTCAACCTTGATGGCCTCTTGCCCTAATGTGGTTATAGGACGTCCCAATGTCGTTGGACCCCCAGGACCAAGGCCTCCAGTGCCGCATCAGAAAAACGTTTCGTCCTTTCGCTCAGGTGTTGGACCAAGGCTTCCTTTCACCTGACGATGAGGTACTTCTGCAACAAAGCACCTGCCCTTTAAATAGTGGAGAGAGCCTAGGCCAAACTTTATTAGCCAGTAGACCGCACCGGATATTGCCCCCCATTGAGCTCTGAGCCAATCAGCCGCGCATTTAGTGCTTAGATCAGCGCTGCAATCATGTAAATGAACAGGCAGCATGAATTTTGCATGCTACCTGCACCACTTAGAATGGGCGCAGGCAAATAGCGCTGGGTCGTGCCATCACCGCTCATTTTCGGGCTTTATCCAATTTCTAGGCAAAGAGCTGAGAATTACTACACTATTGCAACTACTGCTAATGAACTTTCATAAACCTACTTTAATTCAGTTACAGGATCCCTGCTGCTGTTGCCCTGATGAACTCTTTCCCTGCCGGTCAGGTACCTTCATCAGGTTTTACTTTATTTCCCAACAGGTAGAGAGGGAGAGTGGTAATGGAGCAGGAGACTGTGGGGAAAGACGGTGGTGGTAAGGGACAGGGATGATGAGAATTGGGAATGGGAGATCAATTTAAGCAGGAAAAAGGTGGGTAATTAGTTAGTTAGGCAGGGAATGGAGTGGAGTATTGCCGGGTCTGGCAGCTGATTTGGATGTGGGATTGTGGGAATGGAGAGGAGATGCGTGCTATATGGTGGGTGTTTTAGCCATTGCACATAATTGAGTTGGCGCAGCTAGAATGGATTGGATATTTGGGGAAGGTGAGAATTGTGTAGAGCTGCAGCAGCTGTTAGTTGATGGAAGTGGGACTTAATTAGCTGGAGAATGGGCAGGTGGAGAAAGTAGGGATACTTTATTGTTTTTCAAGGCTTAGTGTGTGTGGTTGTAGAGCAAGGAGTGGTGTCGGGGAAAAGTAACGTGGGAATAAGAAGGAGCAGAGTTCAAAGTTTTATTTGGAGTGGCAGAAGGAGGAAATTGGGCGCAGAAATAAAAAGAACACAATGGATTCTGAGGGTGCTGATATTAGGAGGGGGAGAGCAATAAAAGAGTAAGAAAGCAGCAAGAGGGTTGGTGACCGATATATTGGAGTGACGTCAGGAGGCCATAGCAGTGAGGCCAATGAGGTAAGAGTAGATAAAATTGAAAGGTGTAGGAGAAAGCCAGGAATCACCAGTGGAAAAAAAGGGTTAGGCAAAGAAATAAGATAAGTCATTGGCTGGAATTTTCCTTACCTTGGTGGGTCCGGCACAGCCGGTGATCATGCCAGGTCGCGACCCCGCTATTGGCTCCATCCTGCTGTGGAAAATGAACTTACCTTAATGGAGAGTCTATTAAGCCCGCCCAGAGCGTTACCCGGCCCAATGAGATGGAGCGGGTCTGGTAACATCACTCATGACACATTTTAAGACGGGACCCTTAAAGCGACCCTGGCCACATTAAATTTTAAGTTTAAACTAACATAGTGCATGTTGAATCTTTACTATGCAATCCGATAATAAAAGTTATATATAAGTGATAAAGAAATATTTAAATAAATTTATCATTAAGTAATATGACTCCATTTACAAATACACTCAAGAACATAATTAAAAATGTACATTCATTGAGAAGTTATTGCCGCTTTAGTCATACCCACCGCAAATTCTGTCCCAATAAATAATAAAAATATTGCAGATATGTGCATTTCCTGGCTACAAAGCCCTTACCTCTTGTCACACTTTTGCCAACTTTTCCTATTATAAATTCCTACATCCACATTTATCATGGTAACTGCCTATGTAAATCGTGGTACAGTACTATAATTACTGCACCCTGCCACTGGTGGCCCTGTAGCTGCTCAGTTTTGTGTCTCCCAGCTACTCAACCAATACTGCAGAGAAACTCCTATATTCCAAAGAATCCTATTTCTGTACTTCTCAAATTGCTGCAAGTTTTGTAATAATATAAAATCAAAGTACTATATCAAAATAAGGACAGAATTACTTTAAAATGGGGACTGAATTATATCTGCATGCACTGGTCCAATTGTGGCTCATCCTTTAACCCCACTTCACCTGAAGACTATACTTGGTTTGACTCCCCTTATGCAACTCCACAGTAGATTGACTAGTAATATACTAAGCATTTTGCATTAAATGCGAAACAATACTTCCAGACACACAAGAAAGTAGCCGAATAAGACTGCACAGGGTTGAAGATCAGAAAGGCAAATTTAGGACAGATATCAGGAAGTACAGAGGGTGATCAACTGCGGAAATGGGTTGCCAGGAAGAGTGGTTGAGGCCACAGCACTTCAGGGATTAGTCAGATGCTGCATTAAGCAGATAGTAGGGTTGGTTTTATGGAATGATAAGATCAAATGGGCTGAAGGCCTTCTTCATACTAACCTATCTTGCAAAGTAAGTTGGGTAGTGTCCATGTTCAAACAATTTATGCCCAGCTTGTGCTGTTTCTCCTGCCATGTACCTAGGAGATGGCAATTGTTATTGTACAGTTAATTGAGTACTTACGCGTGGGCCTGCTGGAAGTGCCGGATTTCAGCATGCACAGCGCATGCGCGGGAAACTGGCATTTCCTCCAAGGGGTTCAGAGGTCCAACGCGTGCGCGCAGGACTCTGCGCGCACGCGTTGAACTTCCTTCTTTTTGACAGGTTTGCGCGTGTGCAAGGGCCTGAACTTTTTAGAAATGAAAAAAGGAGGCGTAAGGAGTGGATTCTTGAAGGTAAGTGGTCTATTATTTAAAATTATTACATTTTTTCCACAGCTTCATTGTTTTTAAGGACTTTACAGTAAGGTAAGTTTATTTTTAGACCCGATTTCATAAAAAATTATTTTTTTCAAAAATTTTATTAATTGTTTTAAATAGTTTTTTAAAGTTATTTATAGTTTATTTAATTATTGGGATGTTTTTAAAAATTTTAATTAAAGTTAAACTAGTCTTTTGGGCGCCCGTACTTTTCATGAGTTTGACAGTCTTTACTATCAAACTCATGAATGAGTTTCCCCTCCCCTGATTGGCTGCAGAGTGCTCACCTGATCCCAGCCGGCACATCGCACTAACTACGCCACTGGATCAGGTAAGCACATCGCGCCGACATCCGAACCGGGCCAGTGACAGGAAATGCGAGCAGGCCCGGGCTTCAGATGTCGGTGCGCCGGGTGAGTGCAGATCGGGGGTTTGCACATGCGGCAAGCACCCGATCCTAATTTCTGGCCCATTGTCATATGATGCAGACCATCAGTGTAGTGTAAATGTAGATGGCAAACATATGATCACATGCTAGCAAAGAAGTTGGTTGAAATTATTTTCGGTACTCCAATTTTCAAGATAAGAACTATCATTCTGCCAATGTTGCATTAACTTGGGCAAATTGAGAGCATCGCAACTTTTGTGAACTATAATGCTTTGGCATTTTAAAGTTTGATCGTTTTTATATCACAAAGGTTGTTTCTTCATCTATGTACTACAATATGCATTAGTAACATTTCAGAGTACACTTTTGATGAAGTGTGATTCGCCTTGCTCGCATACGAAGACAAAATGAAATGCTTACCAAGGGACTTAAATGAGAATTAAAGCTCTGCCTGAACATCTGCTTGAAATTTTATTATCCTATCCTACAGACGCGGTTACTCCCTTGTCGTGCAAATAGATTGACAGCTGAATACTGCAGTAATTTCTGGCTCAAATATGTTCGAATGAACTTTGCTTTTTTTTTTAGGAATTTAGTACCTGTTCTTCAGTTCTTTTTGATAAATTCGTGACATTTGTATAAGAGAGACTGAATGGGTGGAGAGTCTAATACACTGTTACTGATTATACATGGCCATCTTGCATTGAAATGCCAGCTGGTATCTCAGTAAACAGAACTGTTATTATTCTTTCATTATTTGTGCTCTATGTAAAAGGTGTACGAGTTGTGAAAGGGCTTCTTGGGGATATACTAAGCAGGCTGTCAAATTGCAAAGAAGCAGACGGAATTGCTTTGCACCAGTAATTTGACCCTTGGTAAATTAATTGGTTTAGATCTTAGAAAAAAATGTTATGGAATAGACATTTCAACCTAAGACCCTGGATTTTAAAACTACAAATACTAAGGGCCATATTTTCCTAAAATTTAACAAAATATGTAGCTTTGAGTGAACAGTGGAGAACCAGCAATACAAAGCAATTCTGGACTTTCCTTCAATGTTTACCACTATTCAGAGGCTTGCTCTCGTGCTGAAATGTATTTATGAAAGTTAACCCACCTGAAAATAAAGCTTGTTAAGAACCGTTATTTGTTTGTCAATGTGCTCGCTGACCTACATTCTCATCCTTGTTTTCAAATCCCTCCATGACCTCACCCCTCCCTATCTCTGTAATCTCCTCCAGCCCCACAACCCTCCGAGATATCTGCGCTCCTCTAATTCTGGCCTCTTGAGCATCCTCAATTTTAATTGCTCCAACATTGGTGGCCGTGCCTTCAGCTGCCAAGGCTTTAAGCTCTGGAATTCCCTCCATAAATCTCTTGGCCTCTCTACCTCTCTTTCCTCCTTTAAGACGCTCCTTAAAACCTCATCTGCCCTAATATCTCCTTATCTGGCTCAGTGTCAAATTTTGTTTGATAACGCTCCTGTGACACACCTTGAGACTTTTTACCACTTTAAAGGTGCTATGTAAATACAAGTTGTTGTTGTTGTTAAAGGGCAGTCAATAAAAAATTGTGTATGGTGGATGGGTGGAATAAATATGAAAGTTCAGTTTATTACCCACGATCATGGTTGTATGAAAGTAGGGCAAAATTCCAACAGAGTGATTATTATAGCCATGTTTTCATCCCCATAGCATACATGCACCAACCATTACATAGCGTCACTGAGGCGAGAGAGGCCAGTCATGGATCAAGCTAGCTCAGCCATTTGTTCTGGTTCAGCAGAGAGATTGTGACTCAGGTGTACCATCTGGTCCTGCAGGAACAGTCAGCCATCCAAACTACACTATCAGTTGTCACCTCTGCCCTCAGATTTAATGCTGCACTTATGCTTTTGTGACATACACTGCCGCATTAAATAAGTAACTGAAGTCATGTTTCAACCTGCATACGGCTACCAGCAGAAGAGGCGTCTATAGTTTTGCCAACTTGCTTGCTTTCCCAGGGTACGGAGCATCAATGAGTGCATGTAGCCATTTATGCACCCACACCCATGGTGTATCTAAATACCATCAACATGCAAATGATATGCAACCACTGCCACAAAATTATGCACAATTCCTGGGAAGTATGTGCATTGCTTTCATTCTAAAGCAAATAAACGTGACACAGTTCTTTGAAGGAGGAGGAGAGATCGAGAGGTAGCTCCTGAGGATGTGCATTACGTGTTGCATCATGGCTGATGATACTGAAGGGATAATTACTAGTCCTAGCCCTTTTTGGGCTACCCCAGATCAGGCGTATTCCCCAGACGTTCACCTTCAACTAAAGTTAGAGATAGCCGAATTCTATAAGACGCTTAATTGGGTCTAAAGGTCCAGGCTATCTCTCTCTAAAGGAAAGGAATGACTGAAGATGTTACCATCCTCCAGATAGCACTTTTAATAAGTTTAACTAGACTGTAACCTTCCGGATATTATGAGGGTCTGGAAAACCCCCTAGAATTCTGCTACTCCTCACAAAAGAATATACAGAGATTGAGTTCGCAAGTTTGATACAGAAATACTAATTGAGCCAATTCTAAAAATATATACATTTATTAAAGAACCGACATTCAGTTAACAGCTTGTGAGTCAATCGCGACTTTCACAGTTCAAAATACAAATAGCTTACATTTCTTATTCTCAGAGATCCTTATTCTCAAATCTTAACTTCGTACACTTTTACATTTCTTATTATTTCTTAATCCAGAATATCCACCAACATCAAATAAGAGTACCTCTTGATCCCCGAGACTCAAAGAATTAAAAACTTACAGAGACTGCCTCTGAAGTTGAGAAATGCTTGCCCTTTCCAGCGACTTCTGACTTTCCATCTGAAAAGCTCTATTTTTATACTTTTTTTTAGTGGTTTATTCTTTGAAGTTTTCTGTTGATGAAAGCTAATTATCTCTAGTCATTCTTTGTTGAATTCTTTTCTATTCTTACTGTCATTTCAGCTGCCAACTCTCAGAATCCTGTCTACTGTATAGGTGTTTCAAAAACTTATCATAAAATGGTTATAACAGATTTATCTCTTTGATGCCATTCTTATCAAAGGGCTTTCGTTCAATTTCTAAATCACCTCTGCTGTTTGAAAGCAAATGTCGTGACTCCTATGTGTTCCAAGTTCAACACAAACACAATGTAGTTGCTTGGTGTATCTATTGAAGTCATATCTACAAAGTCTTCTGCAGGTGTCATATTTATAACATGTAAATCAAAAACACTTCATCTAGGGTGTTCCATGCATTTCTTAGATACTTCAATTGGTTGTATATTAATCGTATTTCCTGTTTCATTTGATGTTACTTTTAGAAAGGCACATGGTGTTTTAATGTTCTATGTTTCTGTTCGAAGCGTCAGTTTTTAACACTTTACTTGGGCATTGCTATTGTGTTGCTTCCAAACTGCAGACTTTTCGGAAGCAAGCCTTTGCTTTTTCAATAGGGCCATTCTTTTAGTATTAACAATCAATTACCATTTCAAAAGATTGTATGGTGTTTACAACTTGTGTTAACAACTGATCTTATCTCAGAAGCCTGTATTGACAGCCTGTGTCACCGAGGCTTTCCAGACTTTTAAACCCAGTATGTCATGTATTAATAATATCAGAAATCGGTTCATAGGATGGTGTATTTCTTGGAATATGGTTACTTCCTTTACACCCCCCTCTTCACCAAAAAATGAGCTGGAATATCTAGACAGAGTTTGGTCAATATTCCTCAAGAGGTTACAATAGCATATTAAGTTCACGAGATGCACAATCATGTGCTACATGAAAATTCCTTTTAAGTCATCCTAGGACAATGTTTTGCCTTATTTTAAATTGTACACAATTTAAAAGGATGATAAGTACATAGTCATGCTATTAGCGAGACAACATATACTTAGAATGCCCAATCGGCAGATGTACGTTCTGTAGAGATGAGTTATTCATATGAGTCAAGGAGACGTCAGTTGAAACTAGTTGAAGCTTGACATGCTTTTCCTTCGATCTGGCATATGTACAGATGTGTGTTGTCGTAAAGGCCTTGCCGGGCATTCAGTTGATTCCTTTTTCATCCACGGTGTCTTCCTCCTTCATTGAAATAACTCATTGATCTTTCCTTGTTTCGGTCGTTGCTTTTCACAAATCCAATTCCTGATGCGTTGCCAAGCAACATGTGGAAGAGTCGGCGTCACCGTCTGACTGACCACCGTCAGTAGTTCGATCGCATCCATTTCCTGTGTCGTGCTCCAAGTTGGGTCTTGAAAGACAGTGTACGACTGCACCTTGTATTGTTCCTCCTTTTCGGTATCATTCAGGACATCTTTTGAGATTGTCTATGGAGACAGTTTAAAAAATATGCTTGCCATTCGGCTGGTTAATATGTATTTGAACTGTTCTTTCGTTAATAAAAGAATGTATTTGAACAGGTTTTTTCCACTTCGGTCTTAAACCAGGTTTTTGCTCGAACTTCTTTTCCTGTACCCATTCTCCTACTAGGGGTTGCCATGCTTTGTTTGTCAATTTTTTCTGCCTATTTGCCTCCGTTATCCTCTGATCAATTTGATGAATCTCCTCTGTTACTTTTTAAAAATCTAACTGTCGCTGTCGGGCCAAGGACTCAGAGTGTGTAGAGGCAATAAAAGAACCATGGGTAAGCAGTGTATGCATCTCAACCCCATATATCAGATAATATGGAGTTTTAGGGGACACTGTCCCTGATGCAGATGTGGGCACATTACTGAGTGATAGCTGCACCTCCGGAATGATGGTGGTCCACTTATTCCCCCTGATTCTCAAAAGTTTGACCAATAGCTTTTTTACTTCCTGGTTTTTACGTTCCACCAGCCCCGCTGATTGCGGATGACGTGGCATGCTGTGCTCTAAGCCAATCCCCCTTTGTTCGCAGTAGTGTTTGAATACCTTAGAGACAAAGGCTCTGCATTGATCGGAGTGTAAGATTTTGGGTGCACCAGCTACAGTAATTATATCAGAAATAGCCCTGGCAAGTGCGTTTTCTGAAACAGTTTTTGTGGGGACAAGCCAGCAGAATCCACCTACACAAACAAGAACATGTCTATATCCCAAAGATGGGGGAAGTGATCCAATAAAGTCAATAAAGAATTTTCCCATTGGCTCATCAGCTTTCACAGGAGCCAATGGTGGTGGCTTAATTAGTGATGACTTATTGGTTAAATAGCATGGCTCACAATTTGCCACGTATGTTTTACAGGCCTTAAGCATGCCTGGCCACCAATAGAAGGGGGTCAATTTGCAGAATGTTGTTCTGACACCACAATGTGCTTGACCTATGCCCTCGTGAGCTTCTTTTACAAGCTGTTCTCATTTGTGTCTCGGGGGTACCTCTCGCTTTCCCTTGGGCAATTTAACTAGTACAATACCCGTAGGGTTTTCCGAGTATAAGTACTTTGGTGGATATCCTGGTGGATTCTCTTTTGTCGGGTCTAATAGCTGAATCAGTTCCTCATCCTGATTAGCTGCCTGTTCTGCCCTAGTGATTACACTAACATTGGCAGGCCCCTCTCGAGGGGGTGTCATGCAGACTGAACGTTTCGCTTGCTCGTCTACAAGGCTGTTTCCTTTTGAGTGTACTGTCCCAGTGGTATGCCCGTTTACATGAATCACCTGACAATTCTTTTTCTCCATTTTCGAACAGAGAATACCTTCCCACAATGACTTATGTTTTATGGGTTTACCCTATGATTGGTAAAATTTGTTTGTTACCAGAAAACTAGATCTTGGTTATATCCTCTTTTACAGTACTCACTATCCGTGCAGATTAGTGTGGGTTTAATAGGGTCTGCCTTTTCTAAAGCATACTGTAATGCTGCGGGAATAAACAGTAATTCTTCTGGATAAAAAGAATAGGAATCTCGAAAAGTCCCTACTACTATCCCCATCCCAGCTGAGGATTGTTGGGATGTCTCTTTTTTAATCGTCATTGATGATCCATCACAGTAAATAACTTGATGTTTTTCTGTAAGCGGTCTCATAGGTATTTATCTGATTCCCTCCTCCGTATCATCATCCTCCATGATGGGGAGATGTTCTAAGTCCATTTCCGGGGAGAGGAATTTAAAAATGAGTGTAGGATCATTCAAGAATGATGCCCATTTATCATATCAGATCTGGGTGGCTCTTTTTTCATCAGAAGCCATCCTCAATACTGATCTTAAATTGGGAATTTCAGTATCAATGGTAATGGGGTATTTCCCTTGAAGGGTTCGTGCCTTGATGAGGCATTGGACTACCATAGTCATGACCCTTTCTTTTTTAATGTACCTCCTTTCGACATTGGAAAAGTTATAAGAATGGAACTGAATGAGCACTATGCTCTTTTCATTATAAAAAACTGCAACTGCCACTTTAGGTGATGACCTGAGATGAATATTGAGGGGAACTTGTAGGTCCCTCTGTTCCAGGTCAATGGCTTTTTGTACCTCTCGGCATAATTGTTGCAATTTTGAGTAATCGTCTGGTGAAAATATGAATGGTCCTTTTGCTGCCTCACCCACTCTAGCATACAGGGGTGCTGAGAGCTTGGCAAAGGTTGGCGTAAAAGATCAAGCAAAATTCAGGAGTCCTAAACTGGCTTGCAGATTTTTCAGAGTTTTAGGATATTGAATGGTGGCTAATTTTTCTTTGTAGGATTGAGTTAATCCTCTACTGTTTCCAGTTATTCGCAGGCCCAGAAAATCTACCTCTTCCCTAACTAGTTGACTCTTTTTTATGTTGATTAAGTACCCAGCAGTTGTAAGTCTGGATAAAACACTATCAATGGCTCTCAAGTGCTCTTGGAGATTGTCATGTGAAGATATATATCGTCCACATAAGAATTGACATTAGGTAGGTCTTTTAAAAGGTCAATGATGTGGGCTGAAAAAAGAAAGGGGCTCTTTTGAAATCCCTGGGGCAATCTGGTCCAGCAATACTGATGACCATCGGGTCCAGTCATTGCAGTTTTTGGCCAATCAGCTTTTTCGATTGGATGGGACCAGAAGCCGTTTGCTAGATCAATACAAGATTTATATTTTTCCCTCATGATTCCAGAGAGAAGGGCTGTGGAATTTTGCTTCTGTGCAGTATGTGGGGCCTTTACCTTATTTAAGGCTGTATAATAGACCACTAATCTCCACCTCCCATCTGGTTTAGCAACACCAAACAATGGTGAATTAGTTATAGATGCCATTTTGATTAAGACACCTTGGCCTAGAAATTGGGTTCTGGTCTTGCCAGGGCTGTAGCGCCAGAAAGTTTGCGCCAGCGGTAATGCGGCAGCGCCCGACGAAAATTCGGGTGCGCCGGGCCCAGACGGCGGCGGGCGCTAAAACCCTCCTTTAGCGCCTCAAAACGGGCGTGAACTTGGGTTTCCCGGCGCTAATCCCCCGCTGCGGCACCCGATGCGGTGCGGCAGGCGGGGGAACTGCAGGCCTCCTCCTCCTGTTAAGGAGGAGCTGCCTGCAGCCGACAACTGTCCGGCGGATTGACCCGACATCTGAGCCCGGCACCTCGGGGAAGTGCCGGGCTCGCATGAGACACTGATCAGGGCCGCGGGGGGGAATGCAGGAGTCCGGGAAGGGAGGTGCGGGCAGGCGGCCGCCGGGAACGCGGCCGGCCGCCGCTCCACCTTTATGCGCCGGCGCACACTGGTGGAAGACTCTGTTGCCAGAGTCTTAGTTGCGCCTGCCACGGGCGAGGCGGGCGCAACTGAATTTCGGCTTGGGGCCGGGTTACCACGGCAACCGGGACGCTGCGCACACCGATGACATCATCGGTGCCGGCGCAGCGCTACCGGTCTACCGCCGCGGAAGGGCCCCAGGCAATTTAGGAACCGGCGCCAATTGCAGCGCTAGGCCCTCTAGCGCCGCAAAATCGGTGCTAAGGGCACTGAATTTCTAGGCCCTTGTTCTGTTAGTTTTTTGAGCGCTGTTAGGAGATCTATTTTTCCTTTGTGGTCTTGAATAGGCCACTGTTGTTTAGGTTTGTGCCAGCCAGCATCAAGTGGGTGAGGTTTGATGTCTATCTTTCCATATTGATTTGGATGGTGTTGTAGATAAGGGTAGCATCTATTTATGAGTTTCTCGAGGAGGTCTTTGCCTCCCCCCTCTAGGCAAGTTCGATCAAGCTGTGTTCGAACATGTTTTTCCCTGCCATCCTGGTCTGTGGATGCTTTTACAGGTCTGGTTGAAATTTTAAAGTAATGTGTCATGTCTGGTTGTCCTTTAATGAGGGAACAGGCCAATTATGGTACCAGTCCTATATCTAGGGTCACCGTCATTCCATATATAGTAATAGGTATTTTGTAAAAATTAATTATTTTGGTTTTGTCTTGTGTGAATCCCCCTAATGATTTTTTACAAATTGAAGTTCCCAAACTTGTCCACTTAGATTTTATAATTGCAGGATCCATTACGGTGTAATCAGCTCCCATATCAAATAGGGCTTTCACTTGTGTGTTTGTGGGCAAGGTTGCCAAGGCATAGGGGAATTCAAGAGGCTCTGGCTGGGTGCCAGGCCTCCAATCCTGGGATTGTTCATCCTCAGGATCCTGAGCTTCATTTGCTGCTTTATCTTTAATTATTTTTGTTAAGTCTGTGTGTTCCAGTTGTATTAAGATTAATTACTGACACAGACTACAAGAATAAAGTTCAACAGGTCTTTACTAGTTGGAGGTTGGGACTATACTAAATACAATATCACTACACAGTACTTATATACCGGTGGTCACCACCGGTATTACGTATACAGCAGCCAGAGAAAGTAGTACATCTCTTAAGGTGGAACAGGCTTAAGTTCACTTAAGGTGGAACAGGTTACATACACCACAATCCTCCCTTTTTAGCTTAACAGTCATATCCCCATTTAACATAACATAATAACATATATACATATATAACTTCAGGTATAAACAGTTCAAAGGTTCAGTCTCTCAGGAGGCCTTCTGATTCGGTTTGGATAACGCCTTTCAGTGGTCTCTGATTCTTGTTGCTGAGGTGTCTCTTCTTGTTGGTTTCCTATGTATTGGACGTCATCATCAGGTACAGTCCCTGCCGAGGTAGATGCTTCAGGTTCATTAACGTCTTCCACAGTTGTCTCTGTCGCAACCATGGGTTCGACCCTTGCTCTTGATTCTACCAGTTGATCCGCATGACGCCTTATCACATTGTTACCAATATCTACTGTGTACATCAGAGGTCCTTGTCTGGCCCGAATTGTTCCGGACTGCCATTTTTCGTTTCCATAGCCCCTTGCCAACACTGGTTGTCCTACGTCAAAACTTCGAGTGGACTTGTTATTAATATGCCGGAACTGTTTGTTTTCCACTTCCCTCCGCACATTTGGTTTTAACAAGTCCAACCTGGACCGCAACCTCCTGTTATAAAACATCATGGCAGGACTTTGGTTAGTCACTGCATGAGCGGCGTTTTGATATGCCATTAGGAAATTGTCCACCTTGTGTTGTAACGGAATCTGATCACCGTTCATGGCCTTTATTGCCTTTTTGAATGTTTGTACAAATCTCTCGGCCAACCCGTTTGTCGCCAGATGATATGGGGCAGAGGTATAATGTTTCACCCCATTCTTCTTTAAGAATTTTTGGAATTCTTCCGACACGAACTGTGGTCCGTTGTCCGAACATATCTGTTCTGGCAATCCGTTCCTTGCGAATATTGTTCTTAACACCGCAATTGTCTTTTCTGAAGTAGTGGTATTCATCTTGATCACTTCTGGCCATTTGGAATGTGCGTCCACCGCAATTAGGAACATGGAGTCCATGAATGGACCAGCAAAGTCAATATGTACGCGTTGCCATGGGGCTGAAGGCCATTCCCATGGGTGTAGTGGTGCGATCGGAGGTGCATTTTGCACTTTTTGGCACCCAGCGCAGCTTTTTGTCAACTCCTCTATCTGTTGGTCAATGTCCGGCCACCATACATAAGCCCTAGCAAGACTTTTCATCTTAACTCCCCCCAGATGACCTTCATGCAGTTCCTTTAGAACTCTTTCCCGTAACTTGGGAGGAATAATCACTCTTGTCCCGTACATCAAAGTACCATGGCAGACGGACAGCTGGTCTCGCCTTGCCGAGAATGCCGGTAACAGAGGATCACCATGTGTTGGCCATCCCTTCACTGTCACCTCGTAAACTCGGGACAGTGTCGGGTCGTTCCTGGTTTCTCTTTCAATACTTGCATTGGTGACTGGTAAACACTCGATGATGGTCGAATGAAATAACTCAACCGGGTCAACTTTCGTCGTCTCTTCTGCTTCAGGTAGTGGCAGGCACGACAGCCCATCAGCATTGCCATGCTGCTTTGTACCTTTGAATTCTATTTGATATTGATGTGCCCCTAGGAAAAGGGACCATCTCTGGAGTCGCTGTGCTGTCATCACCGAAACACCCTTCTTAGGGTTAAAAATGGATACCAACGGCTGATGGTCTGTCAGAAGTGTGAATTTTTGGCCCTGCAGGTAATGATTAAACTTCTTCACTCCCCATACAAGGCTGAGAGCCTCCCTATCGATCTACGCATAGTTGCGCTCAGCGGAGGTCAATGATCTGGATGCAAACGCGACTGGCCTTTCCGTGCCATTTGGCAACTTGTGTGAGAGTACTGCCCCAATACCATATGGAGAAGCATCACAAGCCAACCGAATAGGCAGTGTCGGGTTGAAGTGAGCCAACACTTCCTGAGGTGATCAATTCTTTGCTTTTGCGAAATGCCTTCTTACAGTTTTCGCTCCATTCCCATGGTACCCCCTTCTGTAAAAGAGCATTCAGCGGGTGCAGTACCGTGGATAGATTCGGTAGAAACTTATGGTAATAGTTAATCAATCCCAGAAACGACCTCAACTGAGAGACATTATCCGGAGCGGGAGCCTTTACAACTGCCTCTATCTTGTCAGGAGACTTATGAAGCCCCTCCCGGTCAATGACATGACCACAGTACGAGATCCGCTTCTGAAAGAACTCACATTTCTGCCGATTAACTCTAAGTCCATACTCTTTCAGTCTGTTGAGCACCAGTTCCAAGTTTGCGAGGTGTTCTTCATCACCATCACCTGTAATCAGAATATCGTCCAGGTAACATTGTGTGCCTGGAATTCCCTGTAATACCTGCTCCATGGCCCTCTGCCAAATTGCCGGAGCCGATGCCACTCCAAAAACCAGCCTATTATACCGGTACAAACCTCTATGCGTGTTGATCGTGAGGCACTGGCGTGACTCTTCTTCAACCTCCATCTGCAAGTACGCCTGCGCCAGGTCTATCTTGGTGAAGTGTTTCCCACCAGACAACGAAGCAAAAATATCCTCAATCCGCGGAAGCGGATACTGCACCGTGTGAAGTACCGGATTAACGGTGATCTTGAAATCTCCACAGATGCGAACCTTCCCTGGTTCTCCTGGCTTGTTGCTCGAAGGACGTTTCATAACGGGAACAATGGGCGTAGCCCACTCACTCCAATCTACCTTAGACAGTACACCTGAACGTTCTAGCGCTTCCAGTTCCGCTTCTACAGTAGGTCGTATTGCATAGGGTACCGGTCTGGCTTTGAAAAATTTTGGTTGTGCATGTTCATCAATCTTGATGTTTGCCGTAATTCCTTTCAGTGTTCCCAGTCCTTGCTGGAACACCTCTTTAGCATCATCCAATATTTTGGACAATCGTTTAGGTTTGACATCTGTTTCCCCGGAATCTACCGTTAGTGCTTTTAAGGAGTGCCAGTCCATATTCATTTTCCTAATCCACTCCCGTCCCAGTAGTGGTGGACCTCCTTCAGGTAGTACATATAAGTCCATTACTTGGCTTTCTTCGCCCTTGTGGGCCACTTTTACCTCTATCTTTCCGATGGGGTACACTCTTTGCCCCGTGTATGTTTTCAATATAATCTCCGTATCCCGTAGGGGAATATGTTGGAATAACCTTTTGTAATCTTTCTTATTCATGACCGTCAATGCCGATCCAGTGTCCAATTCCATCTTTACTTGGACTCCTGCTATCTGAAGAGTGACCCAAATTGTCTGGAGCTCTGCATCCTTACCAACGTTGTGTACTCTTAAGCTACCCAGTTCATTACTGCTAACGTCTGAATCTGACTTCTGTTCGTTCGAACTGGTCTTTGTCACCTTGTGCACCTTTATGTATTTTCCTTGCGGTGACTTTTTGTTGCTGGTCTTCTTTCCTGACCGGCATACTTTAGCTATGTGGCCAAGCCTGCCACACATTCTGCATTCTTGGTTTTTAAACCAACACTGGTTCTGATCGTGTGTTGTCTTTCCACAATGATAACATTTTACAGTACTCAAACCCAATTTATTTGTACTGAGTTCCGGTGACCGTAGCTGCATTACTGCCGTGCCTCTCGCTGCGGCTTTGTGTGCTGCTGCCATAGTGATCGCTTTCTCAAGCGTCAGCTCATTCTCCTCGAGCAGTCGCTTTTGTGTATCTTCTTTTAATAATCCACACACAAATTTATCTCTTAGCGCGTCTGTTAGTCCCGTTCCAAACTGACAGTACTTTGCTAGCTTACGCAATTCCATTAAATATTCAGCATTGCTTTCATCCTTCAGCTGCCTTCTGCTGTAAAATTTAAATCGTTCCGCTAGCATCAGCAGCGTGGGGTTTAGATGATTTTTCAGGACAGTAACAATCTCTTCGAACGTCTTATCCGCCGGTTCATCTGGTGATAAAAGGTGTTTCAATTGCCCGTATGTCTTCGCACCCATTAAGTTTAATAAAGTTAGTGCTTTCTCTGCATCTGGGATTTTATTTGCTTTACAATAATTTTGTATGCGTTCTACATACATGGCCCAATCTTCGATGTCGCTATCAAAGGTATTAATGTTCCCATGTTTAGGCATCGTTGCAATTTATTTTATCCCAAGATGGTGGCTTCCCGCTCTTGTCTTCGTCCTCCGCCTACAAAATGGCGGTTTTCCCGCGCTTGGCGGTCTTCACCCACTGGCTGCAATGGCGTTTGGCGTGCCGCTGCTGCTCCCCTTTCCCAGCGGTTAGTAACTCCCCCGACGCTGTCTCCGCTTCACCGCGGCTCCCTCGGGCATTCGCGCTTCCCCGATGTCGCGCCTCGCAGCCCTTCTTGCAGCCCGGTTATTAGCAGCGGCTGCGTTCGCCTTCACCGCGGCTCTCGCGCCTTCAGTCGCCCCAGACGCTGCGCCTTTTTGGCCCGAAAGCAGCCCGGCCCTTATCACCAGCCGCGATCGATGTCCCCACGCTGCGCCTTTCGGCCCGAATGCGGCCCGGCCCTTATCTCCGGTCGCGATCGATCTCACCGCCCTTATTCCTCCGTCTTCCTCCCCCCGTCTGTACAGCCAACGCGGCCGACTTTCTGCTCGCGTCGCTGACCGGCTTACCCACCACCGAGGTAGAAAGAAGATAGCTGACTGCCGCTGATGGAGGCTTCGAGTTCAGGATGTCTTCTGCACTCTGGGTTCTCGATGCCTGCCGCGCGACATGTCTTCCAGCAGGGTGATGAGGGTGGATGCCTCTCTTCGACGCCCGTTCTGTGGACGAAGCCGCCGTGGATATAAACTGCCGCAGGGTAAGAATCGGACTCGTCGCCACTGTTAAGTCTGTGTGTTCCAGTTGTATTAAGATTAATTACTGACACAGACTACAAGAATAAAGTTCAACAGGTCTTTACTAGTTGGAGGTTGGGACTATACTAAATACAATATCACTACACAGTACTTATATACCGGTGGTCACCACCGGTATTACGTATACAGCAGCCAGAGAAAGTAGTACATCTCTTAAGGTGGAACAGGCTTAAGTTCACTTAAGGTGGAACAGGTTACATACACCACAATCCTCCCTTTTTAGCTTAACAGTCATATCCCCATTTAACATAACATAATAACATATATACATATATAACTTCAGGTATAAACAGTTCAAAGGTTCAGTCTCTCAGGAGGCCTTCTGATTCGGTTTGGATAACGCCTTTCAGTGGTCTCTGATTCTTGTTGCTGAGGTGTCTCTTCTTGTTGGTTTCCTATGTATTGGACGTCATCATCAGGTACAGTCCCTGCCGAGGTAGATGCTTCAGGTTCATTAACGTCTTCCACAGTTGTCTCTGTCGCAACCATGGGTTCGACCCTTGCTCTTGATTCTACCAGTTGATCCGCATGACGCCTTATCACATTGTTACCAATATCTACTGTGTACATCAGAGGTCCTTGTCTGGCCCGAATTGTTCCGGACTGCCATTTTTCGTTTCCATAGCCCCTTGCCAACACTGGTTGTCCTACGTCAAAACTTCGAGTGGACTTGTTATTAATATGCCGGAACTGTTTGTTTTCCACTTCCCTCCGCACATTTGGTTTTAACAAGTCCAACCTGGACCGCAACCTCCTGTTATAAAACATCATGGCAGGACTTTGGTTAGTCACTGCATGAGCGGCGTTTTGATATGCCATTAGGAAATTGTCCACCTTGTGTTGTAACGGAATCTGATCACCGTTCATGGCCTTTATTGCCTTTTTGAATGTTTGTACAAATCTCTCGGCCAACCCGTTTGTCGCCAGATGATATGGGGCAGAGGTATAATGTTTCACCCCATTCTTCTTTAAGAATTTTTGGAATTCTTCCGACACGAACTGTGGTCCGTTGTCCGAACATATCTGTTCTGGCAATCCGTTCCTTGCGAATATTGTTCTTAACACCGCAATTGTCTTTTCTGAAGTAGTGGTATTCATCTTGATCACTTCTGGCCATTTGGAATGTGCGTCCACCGCAATTAGGAACATGGAGTCCATGAATGGACCAGCAAAGTCAATATGTACGCGTTGCCATGGGGCTGAAGGCCATTCCCATGGGTGTAGTGGTGCGATCGGAGGTGCATTTTGCACTTTTTGGCACCCAGCGCAGCTTTTTGTCAACTCCTCTATCTGTTGGTCAATGTCCGGCCACCATACATAAGCCCTAGCAAGACTTTTCATCTTAACTCCCCCCAGATGACCTTCATGCAGTTCCTTTAGAACTCTTTCCCGTAACTTGGGAGGAATAATCACTCTTGTCCCGTACATCAAAGTACCATGGCAGACGGACAGCTGGTCTCGCCTTGCCGAGAATGCCGGTAACAGAGGATCACCATGTGTTGGCCATCCCTTCACTGTCACCTCGTAAACTCGGGACAGTGTCGGGTCGTTCCTGGTTTCTCTTTCAATACTTGCATTGGTGACTGGTAAACACTCGATGATGGTCGAATGAAATAACTCAACCGGGTCAACTTTCGTCGTCTCTTCTGCTTCAGGTAGTGGCAGGCACGACAGCCCATCAGCATTGCCATGCTGCTTTGTACCTTTGAATTCTATTTGATATTGATGTGCCCCTAGGAAAAGGGACCATCTCTGGAGTCGCTGTGCTGTCATCACCGAAACACCCTTCTTAGGGTTAAAAATGGATACCAACGGCTGATGGTCTGTCAGAAGTGTGAATTTTTGGCCCTGCAGGTAATGATTAAACTTCTTCACTCCCCATACAAGGCTGAGAGCCTCCCTATCGATCTACGCATAGTTGCGCTCAGCGGAGGTCAATGATCTGGATGCAAACGCGACTGGCCTTTCCGTGCCATTTGGCAACTTGTGTGAGAGTACTGCCCCAATACCATATGGAGAAGCATCACAAGCCAACCGAATAGGCAGTGTCGGGTTGAAGTGAGCCAACACTTCCTGAGGTGATCAATTCTTTGCTTTTGCGAAATGCCTTCTTACAGTTTTCGCTCCATTCCCATGGTACCCCCTTCTGTAAAAGAGCATTCAGCGGGTGCAGTACCGTGGATAGATTCGGTAGAAACTTATGGTAATAGTTAATCAATCCCAGAAACGACCTCAACTGAGAGACATTATCCGGAGCGGGAGCCTTTACAACTGCCTCTATCTTGTCAGGAGACTTATGAAGCCCCTCCCGGTCAATGACATGACCACAGTACGAGATCCGCTTCTGAAAGAACTCACATTTCTGCCGATTAACTCTAAGTCCATACTCTTTCAGTCTGTTGAGCACCAGTTCCAAGTTTGCGAGGTGTTCTTCATCACCATCACCTGTAATCAGAATATCGTCCAGGTAACATTGTGTGCCTGGAATTCCCTGTAATACCTGCTCCATGGCCCTCTGCCAAATTGCCGGAGCCGATGCCACTCCAAAAACCAGCCTATTATACCGGTACAAACCTCTATGCGTGTTGATCGTGAGGCACTGGCGTGACTCTTCTTCAACCTCCATCTGCAAGTACGCCTGCGCCAGGTCTATCTTGGTGAAGTGTTTCCCACCAGACAACGAAGCAAAAATATCCTCAATCCGCGGAAGCGGATACTGCACCGTGTGAAGTACCGGATTAACGGTGATCTTGAAATCTCCACAGATGCGAACCTTCCCTGGTTCTCCTGGCTTGTTGCTCGAAGGACGTTTCATAACGGGAACAATGGGCGTAGCCCACTCACTCCAATCTACCTTAGACAGTACACCTGAACGTTCTAGCGCTTCCAGTTCCGCTTCTACAGTAGGTCGTATTGCATAGGGTACCGGTCTGGCTTTGAAAAATTTTGGTTGTGCATGTTCATCAATCTTGATGTTTGCCGTAATTCCTTTCAGTGTTCCCAGTCCTTGCTGGAACACCTCTTTAGCATCATCCAATATTTTGGACAATCGTTTAGGTTTGACATCTGTTTCCCCGGAATCTACCGTTAGTGCTTTTAAGGAGTGCCAGTCCATATTCATTTTCCTAATCCACTCCCGTCCCAGTAGTGGTGGACCTCCTTCAGGTAGTACATATAAGTCCATTACTTGGCTTTCTTCGCCCTTGTGGGCCACTTTTACCTCTATCTTTCCGATGGGGTACACTCTTTGCCCCGTGTATGTTTTCAATATAATCTCCGTATCCCGTAGGGGAATATGTTGGAATAACCTTTTGTAATCTTTCTTATTCATGACCGTCAATGCCGATCCAGTGTCCAATTCCATCTTTACTTGGACTCCTGCTATCTGAAGAGTGACCCAAATTGTCTGGAGCTCTGCATCCTTACCAACGTTGTGTACTCTTAAGCTACCCAGTTCATTACTGCTAACGTCTGAATCTGACTTCTGTTCGTTCGAACTGGTCTTTGTCACCTTGTGCACCTTTATGTATTTTCCTTGCGGTGACTTTTTGTTGCTGGTCTTCTTTCCTGACCGGCATACTTTAGCTATGTGGCCAAGCCTGCCACACATTCTGCATTCTTGGTTTTTAAACCAACACTGGTTCTGATCGTGTGTTGTCTTTCCACAATGATAACATTTTACAGTACTCAAACCCAATTTATTTGTACTGAGTTCCGGTGACCGTAGCTGCATTACTGCCGTGCCTCTCGCTGCGGCTTTGTGTGCTGCTGCCATAGTGATCGCTTTCTCAAGCGTCAGCTCATTCTCCTCGAGCAGTCGCTTTTGTGTATCTTCTTTTAATAATCCACACACAAATTTATCTCTTAGCGCGTCTGTTAGTCCCGTTCCAAACTGACAGTACTTTGCTAGCTTACGCAATTCCATTAAATATTCAGCATTGCTTTCATCCTTCAGCTGCCTTCTGCTGTAAAATTTAAATCGTTCCGCTAGCATCAGCAGCGTGGGGTTTAGATGATTTTTCAGGACAGTAACAATCTCTTCGAACGTCTTATCCGCCGGTTCATCTGGTGATAAAAGGTGTTTCAATTGCCCGTATGTCTTCGCACCCATTAAGTTTAATAAAGTTAGTGCTTTCTCTGCATCTGGGATTTTATTTGCTTTACAATAATTTTGTATGCGTTCTACATACATGGCCCAATCTTCGATGTCGCTATCAAAGGTATTAATGTTCCCATGTTTAGGCATCGTTGCAATTTATTTTATCCCAAGATGGTGGCTTCCCGCTCTTGTCTTCGTCCTCCGCCTACAAAATGGCGGTTTTCCCGCGCTTGGCGGTCTTCACCCACTGGCTGCAATGGCGTTTGGCGTGCCGCTGCTGCTCCCCTTTCCCAGCGGTTAGTAACTCCCCCGACGCTGTCTCCGCTTCACCGCGGCTCCCTCGGGCATTCGCGCTTCCCCGATGTCGCGCCTCGCAGCCCTTCTTGCAGCCCGGTTATTAGCAGCGGCTGCGTTCGCCTTCACCGCGGCTCTCGCGCCTTCAGTCGCCCCAGACGCTGCGCCTTTTTGGCCCGAAAGCAGCCCGGCCCTTATCACCAGCCGCGATCGATGTCCCCACGCTGCGCCTTTCGGCCCGAATGCGGCCCGGCCCTTATCTCCGGTCGCGATCGATCTCACCGCCCTTATTCCTCCGTCTTCCTCCCCCCGTCTGTACAGCCAACGCGGCCGACTTTCTGCTCGCGTCGCTGACCGGCTTACCCACCACCGAGGTAGAAAGAAGATAGCTGACTGCCGCTGATGGAGGCTTCGAGTTCAGGATGTCTTCTGCACTCTGGGTTCTCGATGCCTGCCGCGCGACATGTCTTCCAGCAGGGTGATGAGGGTGGATGCCTCTCTTCGACGCCCGTTCTGTGGACGAAGCCGCCGTGGATATAAACTGCCGCAGGGTAAGAATCGGACTCGTCGCCACTGTTAAGTCTGTGTGTTCCAGTTGTATTAAGATTAATTACTGACACAGACTACAAGAATAAAGTTCAACAGGTCTTTACTAGTTGGAGGTTGGGACTATACTAAATACAATATCACTACACAGTACTTATATACCGGTGGTCACCACCGGTATTACGTATACAGCAGCCAGAGAAAGTAGTGCATCTCTTAAGGTGGAACAGGCTTAAGTTCTCTTAAGGTGGAACAGGTTACATACACCACAATTTTAACTGACTTTTGTTCCACCCTCTTGGGGTTTTCATGTTTTCCAGATCCCTGAGGGGGTTTGTCGGACCGTTTATTTTCTTGACGATCCTCCTGTTGAGGTGGACGTTGGTTTTGCCGGGAATCTTTTTGATCCCTATTTCTCAAAGATTTTTGTCATTTATTTCATCATGAGCTTGCCACCTTAACCAGAATCCATGGCCCCCAGGAGCATAGGCAGCTTCGGGTCCAGCTATTTGGCCACGGTTGTCATCACCTTATTGGGCACCGTTCATTAGGCCTCCAAATTGTACAGGTGTGCACCTTATCATTAAGGAATTTAGTGGATTTGGAGTATTTGTTTGATTATCCCACAGGATATTCTGTATCCCCTGGTTCTGGTGATCAACATTAATCATGCCATGAGTTCTAACAGCTCCTTCGGCTTCAACGCCTTCTATTTCAAAAATTATCACTTGGTTTTGAGGAGGTACAGGGATAGGATTATTTCCCCTAATAAAGCAATCATTTCAATTTTCTAATAAAAAGACTTGGCCAATTCCGACAGGGTTTGCCATTTCGTCAAGACCTAACCTCGGTTAGGGTTTAATATTTCATCAGGACCTAACCTTGGTTAGGGTTTAATATTTCATCAGGACCTAACCTTGGTTAGGGTTTAATATTTTGTCAGGTAATAACCTCGGTTAGGGTTTAATATGAACTTTATAAGAAGCTTCTAGACCTCAATGGTATTTTGAGGGAGTTCTGATTTAAGTTCTACAAGGCCTGATCAGGGTCTTGTCGTCTCTAGAAACTTAGGGGGAAAAATTCAGTATCACCCCGTTTGGGGTGCCATTAGCGGCCGTGCGCAAAGTTTAGCGCCTGGCGCTAATTATCGCCCCTTGGAGCGCTAAATCAGGTGCTTCACACCTGTCTTAAGGTCCAAAGGCCGAGGAGTGAGGCGCTACCTCAGAGCGCTGGCGAAGCTCATGTGATGTCAGTCAGCAATGGAACACAGACACACTGGCGCCGGCCAGTTCTTAAAGTGGCGTTCTGACAAGAGGTCATCGACCTGAAACGTTAACTCTGTTTCTCGCTTCACATGCTGCTTGACCTGCTGAGTTTCTCCAGCATTTTCTGTTTTTATCTTGAAGGGGAGGGTTGATTTTGCTCTCCATCCACAACCTGCTCATTGCAGCCTTGAATCTCGGCCTGGAGAGACCTGTACATCAAATCTGCTGGAAAGAGCAATGGAGAGACCCAGGGAAAGAGCTCAGAGTGCAGCCCCCACAGTCTCTTCTAAATCGATACGAGGAAGGGCAAATCAAAATGAAACTGCAAAGTGCTGCTCAGTACTCAGAACTCCTTCACACAGCGTTGAATCTCTCCAGAAGTCTCTCTCTCTCTCAGAATGCGTGGTGCAAAAATGTCACCAACAAAAAAAGGCAGGAAGCGGTCACCTTTAAATAGCGCTCCCCCAGTCCCTTTCTGACTGCAAAATGCTCCTCTCAACCTGTTGTTGCCAGCGACAGGCGGTAAGGCAGGGGGTGCCACTCAATATCTGGTCTGGGGCGCTACCGGGGCGTTGTGCACTTGACTAACATCATGATCTGCTGGCGCAGGAGATTGTGGCGGTAGTGTTTAGCGCTGCCGCAAAATGTCTAGTTAATTTCGTGAGCGGCGCAAACATCGCCGCGCCCGGGTGCTAGTTGCTTTGCGCCCCATTAGCTCCCTCTTAAAGCGCTAATGGAAGGCGCAAACAACTGAATTTTCCCTCTTTAAATCTGGGTCTTAGTACCACTGTCAGTAAAACACTCCTTCTATACTTAACAATCTACAACATGGATATAGATATAAATATAAGTATAGGTTCTGTATCAACTCATTAACACACACGTTGGGCACCAACTGAAGGGATAATTACTAGTCCTAGCCCTTTTCAGGCTACCCCAGATCAGGCGTATTCCCCAGACGTTCACCTTCAACTAAAGTTAGAGATAGCCGAATTCTATAAGACACTTAATTGGATCTAAAGGTCCAGGCTAGCTGTCTCTAAAGGAAAGGAACGACTGAAGATGTTACCGTCCTCCAGATAGCACTTTTAATAAGTTTAACTAGACTGTAACCTTCCGGATATTATGAGGGTCCGGAAAACCCCCCAAAATTCTGCAACTCCTCACAAAAGAGTTTACAGAGATTGAGTTCACGAGTCTGATACAGAAATACTAATCGACACAATTCTAAAAATATATACTTTTATTAAAGAACCAACATTCGGTTAACAGCTTGTGAGTCAATCGCGACTTTAACAGTTCAAAATACAAATAGCTTACATTTCTTATTCTCAGAGATCCTTAGTCTCAAATCTTAACTTCGTACATTTTTACATTTCTTATTATTTCTTTATCCAGAATATCCACCAAAATCAAATAAGTGTACCTCTTGATCCCCGAGACTCAAAGAATTAAAAACTTAGAGGCTGCCTCTGAAGTTGAGAAACGCTTGCCCTTTCCAGCGACTTCTGACTTTCCATCTGAAAAGCTCTATTTTTATACTTTTTTTCAGTGGTTTATTCTTTGAAGTTTTCTGTTGATGAAAGCTAATTATCTCTAGTCATTCTTTGTTGAATTCTTTTCTATTCTTACTGTCATTTCAGCTGCCAACTCTCAGAATCCTGTCTACTGTATAGGTGTTTCAAAAACTTATCATAAAATGGTTATAACAGATTTATCTCTTTGATGCCATTCTTATCAAAGGGCTTTCGTTCAATTTCTAAATCACCTCTGCTGTTTGAAAGCAGACATCGTGACTCCTATGTGTTCCAAGTTCAACACAAACACAATGGGGTTGATTTTCATGAAGCTGTCGGGAAGAAGGCGGGACTACAATTTTCGGGTTTTAGACCCGCCTACTTTGATGTCCAGCCAATCCGCGCGATTTTCCCTTGATTGAGCCCAGCGGGCTCAGCAGGCCAATTAAGGGCCACCCGGCAACAGGTGACATCACAGACTGTTTGAAGCTGTGAAACACTGACAGTCTGAGTTCTAACATGAGTCCTTCTTCACAGACTCAGTTAGAACTCTCAGCAGCATTCAAAGCTGAAGGCTGTCACTTTTCACAGATCGCAGCCGTTCAGCTTTAAGTGCAGGCTGAGTGATGCGCTCCCGACGGCTACAGGAAGAAAGGCTGTTAAGGTAAGTACAGGTAAGTAAAGGTTCTTTATACACTTTAGACACACCAAACACACTTACCTTTGCACTCATGCACCCATCACTCACCGACATCGCGACCCCTCCAACTCCTTCAACCCGACGGCCCGCCTGCTCTAACCTGGCGTGGTTTGGAGCCATCGGGAATCCCACACGAAACCCCTCAAAATAGGGATTAGGCTAAAAACTGCCTGTTAACTACCTGTTAACAGGCAGTTAATTGGCACTAATCCCTTCCCGCCTGGTTTCGGCGGGTCCCAGTGCGTGGCGGGTACCCGCCGCCCCTGAAACTTGCGTGGGGCGGGTTGGGGGCGGGATGGTGTCGGGACCCCCAAATTCGGGATTTTCCACCCCCCGCACGCCTAAAACCCCGCCTGATGGCTCCAGGAAAATCAACCCCAATGTAATTGCTTGGTGTATCTATTGAAGTCATATCTACAAAGTCTTCTGTAGGTATCATATTTACAACATGTAAATCAAAAACACTTCATCTAGGGTGTTCCATGCATTTCTTAGATACTTCAATTGGTTGTATATTAATCGTGTTTCCTGTTTCATTTGATGTTACTTTTAGAAAGGCACATGGTTTTTTAATGTTCTATGTTTCTGTTCGAAGTGTCAGTTTTTAACACTTTACTTGGGCATTGTTATTGTGTTGGTTCCAAACTGCAGACTTTTCGGAAGCAAGCCTTTGCTTTTTCAATAGGGCCATTGTTTTAGTATTAACAATCAATTCCCATTTCAAAAGCTTGTATGGTGTTTACAATTTGTGTTAACAACTGATCTTATCTCAGAGGCCTGTATTGACAGCCTGTGTCACCGAGGCTTTCCAGACTTTTGAACCCAGTATGTCATGTATTAATAATATCAGAAATCTGTTCGTAGGATGGTGTATCTCTTGGAATATGGCTATTTCCTTTACAATACCTCCGCACAACCTTGTTCTTGAGCAGAAATTAGCTACAACAGTAGACATATATGAATCAATACTGTAATTGAGCAAGCATTTGGGGTGCTCAGGTAACACTCCCGATGCAGATCAGGGAGGTGGTAGGGGGAGACTTTACATTATGCAAGAATGAAGGTAGATAAAGTTGAAATGGTATACTGAATGCTGCACAATATTAGCCTGAACAGAAGCTTGACCATACATTTGGTTGTAGAGCAACTGAATCGCATGGAAGACCAGAAGATGCCTGCATGCGATATGAACAGTGTGTGATTTTCAAGATAATTGAAATCACTGATTTATATCCTTCTGTGTGCTACTTATTCATGTGACCTACTAATCCGTGCTCCCGAGATGAGGGAGTAGCAGTAGTGGTTGACTACTGAGCAAATGGGCAAACAGCCTATGATTTGGAAGCTTGGTTACCTGACTAACTCTGATGTACCTGCAGCTGTGCCAGGATTACCCTGTGCCATAGGCACTGGGGACTCGTTGCTTTCTGAAGGAGTGCCCACAACCATTTCTACAAGGCAAAACCGTGGCCCAGAACTGCCATCTACATCGTTGTCATTTGACTGCTCCAGTTTGACTCAACAGATTCCACTGTTTACGGTCCTCTTCTCGTATCTCACAATGGTCTGTCTTGAGAGTGGAACAGTGGGTCTCCACAAGGTTTTTGAATCCCTCCTTGATGGTTATCTGTAACAATTGTCTAAACTGGCCATGACTACTTCTTGAGATTTTGAATTTCAAAGGCATACATAGTAGTGGGAGCATTTATGAGATGTCATGCTACTGCTGTTGTTCTACTCTGTTTGACAATGGTCACCATTGCGGTTGCTCCAGCCTGAATGGTAGACTACAGTGCAGACAATCATTTATCCATGTAGTGCACTGCTGTGGGTACAGAGCCAATTGCTTACTCAATAAGAACCATATTTTGTAACAGCCCGAGTTGAAAAGCAGTTCCATTTATGTCCTTATCATATCACCTCAAGAGGGCCATTCAGTGTGCCGCACCTCTGCGTTTAGATGTTGACCCTTCAGCAGGCATCTCTCATGCTTTTATTTCTTTACCAGTGAGCTTATATCAACTTAATTCCTCAAAAAATTAATTACATTAAGGGTTAGTCTTCAATCTCTTCCCCCACCCCCATCCTGATTAGGGCACATATCCAGCGAGACGAGTCTTCTGCACACCCCAGAAATGTCCCGCCGACCCTGGCCATATTTCTGGCCTTGGGTCGTTTATGTACAGGATGCGGCCTCCACCGGGAGTTCCAGCAGTATGTGGGTAGAAACTTGCGGTGGAAGACCTGGGGGGGGCCTGCTGCAGCCATTTGCCTAGTAAATATATTTTTTCCAAAAAAAAATTCTCATTTCACTGATGGGACTTCTACACGGCCACACTGTGAGAGCACTTGCTCAGACCCCTCATCAATCCCTACCCCTGCACACCGGGCCGAACATGTGGCCCCTGTGCCTAGCATTTGAAGAGCGCAAATGGTAGGAAACATGTTCCGGGCCAGGTTCACGGCTTGGAACACTCGGAAGAGGACAAGCAGTCTCGATGTCAGTGACCTTCTAGAAAAGGATCTGATAAGAGGATTTTTTTTTTACTCTTCTGCCAGACCAGCCAGTTTTTGCAGGCAAGCTGCTATCCAGCGCCACATTTCTCTACCCACGCAGCGGGGACTCAAGATGATGTGGGTGTCTGTCAGCATTATGCAGATTGCCTCCAGCAAGATCAGGCACTTGGATCACCCATGGGATACAAATCCTACTCTGCCATAACTACAGCAGCAGAGTAGGATTGCGGGTTTTCGGGTCCGGAATTTATAACTGTTAACTAGCAAATTAACTGCTTGAGGAATATGAAAAGTACATTGCACTTGTTTCTGGATTGCTGGATTTTCTCATGTTTCCTTTAACTAATCTGGATTTCACAGAAACTTTACAGTGAAATTGTATACGCCTGCCAACTTGATTTGGATTTCTTTTCTACAACGAGGGAAAATATGCCTATAATAAATATACATGTAGAAGGAGTAAGCAAAACTCTAGATGGCTGCATTTAATCTGATTTTTTTTTCCTGGAGCTAATGGAGCTGTTATGGCATAATAAATTACATTAAACTGATAAAAATCTCCACTTGAAAGAGCAGACATCGGAAATGTATCTGTTATCGAATTATTATATAGGTTAAATATATCAAAAGCTCCCTGGCCTTTAAAAGCATGCTTATTTCTAAAACCATTTTTATGGGTTGGGATTCAAATGCCTCCCCCCCACTGCACTTTAAATGATGCAAAAGAGAATAGACACCAAAGGATTTAAGTTTAGCAGCAAAGTAAATTTGACTTGAACACACTGTACAGTGCTTCAGCAGTGATGAGTAATATACAACGGCATATTAAAACCAGTGGATGCCTACCTGTTAACTGTAAATATTTCAGGGCTTGTGCTAAGATAGCAGAGCAGAACACTTATATCTATGTACCTTTTTTGTATCTTCCCCTTGCAAATCTTGTTTTCATTTTAGCATCATCACTGTGCAGCATTGCAGTGTTTAATGATCTGACATCTCATGCCACAATTCCTGCTTGAGTCCCAGGTTTCATTCCTTTTTATTTTACTTCAATATATGTTCTTTGACTCATGCATTCCCAAGCATCCTCATAGCAGGTCGTCCTTGAAAGGTTTGAATCCTGGGAAAGAAAACCAGTAATACACAAGGCTAGAACGAACTGCATTGTAAACTCCGATGTGGGTGAAACATTACTGCATGTCACAGAAATGTTCTGGACTGCAGGCAACACAATCTACTGTTTAGTGTTTGGAATGTGCAAAGCAGACATGGCTGTCACAGCAGTCAGTAAGAGCTGAGAGGTGCTGACTAATTGCCTGCTAATTACACAGTAAATTGTCTAATTAAGCTGATGGTTAATTAGGGTATGCTAGCACACCAGCCTTGTGGAATTTTTTTTGTCTGATGCCTGAGAAGTGCCTTATGTAATTGGCACACAAGGAGAGACTGGCAGAAAACATAGCTCGAGTTAACACCGAGGCATTTTATGACAGAATCAGGGTGTAGTTCAAACAAAGAGTTGTCATGTGCAGTTGAGTTTATGCGGGATACCGGAAGCTAATCTGTGCTCTTGGGCGACAAGAATATTTTCCTCAAAATTAGACAGCTGTGTCATTTTACACCGCTTTTAGTGAATTGCCATTTTAATGGAGGCAAAAATTGTGCATCGCTGTGAATCCCTGCGAAGCTAAATAGCACAGTCATTAAGTTCAGATACACAACTTACAGTTCTGTAAACATGCCTATTAATTAAAAAATAATGACAGTGGTTACTTTGTACGCTTGGGGGGAAAAAAAGAGTAAAATTGCAGAACGAAATTATTTCTAGTTGTGGGTTTCTGAAGAGATGTGCAGAAACAAATAAGAAAATAAATACGACTTGCTTGTTGCAGTCATCCTAGTAAAGCTTTTATGGTTTATTATGGAAAATATTTTAGGATTTGCTTGTATAGCTTTATAAATATTTAAAAGTCAAAATATTCACCCTCAGGAAATACATATTTGCATCCTTTGCAAAATAATAGCTGAGACATGTATTTGCATACTATGCTGAAGGATATCAGAATAAAAATGTCTCCTTGGAACGAGGAGATGCCAGGAGACAAATTCTTTTCACTATTGCCTTTGAACTCCTTCCAGCAGGCAAACAATTAAAATGAATAACGTTCAGGAGCAAATTGCTGAAATCCGTTGCCCTTCGACAAGACTGAGTTCACATGATGTCAAGCTGCAGAGGCTTAACAGATCAGTTGCATATTTCGTTCTTCTTTCAACTCTAGGAAAGTTGAGCCGGAGGAATGTTTAAGGGAAATATGCATTGTGACACAAATCGTGCCATTCATGTAGAAATGACTTATGAAATATACTGGGCGGCCTGCTGGTGGCGCTGTCCAGGGAGAGTATAAATACTCGGGCACGGGCCCAGCTTGCTCAGGGACATTTTGTAAACAGGAACTAGTGAAGGATAACTAGACTTCCATGTTGTGAAACAGTTGATTAAAGCCTTGTTTAATACACTGACCAACTGCCTAGTAGTTTTCTTACGTCACATTGCGTCCAGTTTCAGGTGTAAAACGGGTGCAACTATAACAAATGTTGGTAGTGGGACGGTCTGCACCCAGTCTGCACATGAGTTCAGGCCACTGCTGAATTTGTCAAGGCCATTTTCCAGGCATTCCTGGCAGCTGCATATGTAATGGCTGTTTTAGGTCCCCTTGCCGAAATCAGTCGCCGAGGAGCAGTGCTCCGCTTGCGACTCTTCAGCAGCCCCTGTGGCTGCCAATGAAAAGTAAGTTTAATTAATTTTTTAAAAAACAGAACTCGTGCTAGGAGAAGCAAGTCTGATACCTCGACTCCACATTCGTTGTGATCGGTTACCCCGTTGCCGATTCAAACCCCCTCTTGAGATTTATCTTTGTCAGTTGCCAGCAGGGCCAATGTCCCGATAAGCATCTTGGTAAAGTGTGCGAGTTGCCTGTGGAGGCGCAACAGGCAACCGTCAACTTCGCGCAAAGTATGTTAATGAGGCCTGAAGACCAATTTCGGGCCTTCCGGTTGTAGCATGTGTTGTCGGCGTGCTGCTGGCCATGGACCCATAAATCGTGATGGGCCTTCTTCTTGAATTGCTGCAGTTATTCATTGTCGAGGTTTTATACAACTGATTGGCTTGCTAGGCTACTTCAGAGGGCAGCTCAAAGTCAACCATGGTGGTGTGGGACTGAAGTCACGTATAGGCCAGACTGGGTAAGGACGGCAGGTTTCCTTCCCTCGATGGCATTAGTGAACCAGATGCGTTTTTACGACAATCCGAAGACTTGCACCAGCTTTTTCTTGCTAAACTGAATTCAAATTCTGAAATTGCCATGGTGGGATTTGAACTCAAAGGGCAGGATTTTCCCTGCGGAGGCGGGATGGCGGCGGGAAAGCTGGCTGGCGGGTTCCAGTCCCACTCCCGTTTGCAGCCGCTCTCTGAAAATGATCTTCCGTCGATTGGCCTTGTTAAGCTCGCCCTGCGGGTTTCCTGACCAATTAACAGGAAGCGGGTCTGATGACATCATTTGATGACGCTTCATCAGCCGGTTTCCTTAAAGGGACCCTGGCCACATTGTGTTTGACAGTTGTGCTGTCAGTGGTCTACAGCATCGAGGTGCTGCAAACACTGACAATTACTGCACAAAGGTGAACGGCTGCACCCAGGCTCACGCATGACTCCCTCCATAAGCATATGGAGGGAGTCCCAGCATGCAGGGAGATTCTCTTCCCTTCCCATGGGCGGAAGAGACCTCCCCAGGAGATCAACGCAGTCTGGTTGCACATTGCACAGGAGGGCACAAGCTGGGACGTCGTTAGGAGTGCCTGGCTGCAGTGGCGCCAACCTTTCAATGATCTCAGTAGATCACGAAACATTACTGCAAAGCCACACTCAAACTCACCTTGCAGTGCCACTCATCACATCCCCATCATTCTGCCTTCCCTACCCTACTCCTGCACATCCTTACTCACACCAACTTACCTTGCACCTCCACCCATCCCTCTCTATCTACATTATCACTTCCCCATCTCACTAGCCATCCCTCACACTCGCCCTTATCCTTGTCCAATCATACCAACTAACAACACACAAGGGTAGGCACTTGAGAGGTTTAGCCAATGTTCATGAGAAGTTTCTGTTAATGTGCTGTCAAACATTGAAATCTATATTTTCAACACTTCAACTTATTGGACAGATCTGTGTGCACCTTGAGAAGTGTCTTAGTTAGTTCCAGTGAATGTTGAGACATAACTCCCCGACTATAGTGATGTGTGTGCATGGAATGGCTTGGACATTAAAGGGATACTTCACGCTGCTGGTGTGGGATGGTGTCAACCTAGCGCATCATGTGGCAACCAGGGTGTACAGCGTCAAGTAAAGTAAATCTGGCCATGGTGATGCCATCGCTGGCCCCCCGGGCAGCAATGTTGTCAGGTGCTGATGTCCTGTGCAGCATCAGGTGATGGCGGAGAAGGTTGGTGATGTTTTCGGTGATGTTGGTGTGCCTGGTGATGTTGGTGTTGGGGCTGATCGTGGAAGGATTCAGAGGACCAAGGTGTGATTTTTTCAAGGGCACTGATGTTGCTGGAATAGATGGCAACTGCAGTTGAGATGACAGAAGTGATCTGTCAATGGAGAGAGAGGTTGTTCCAATGAAGTGGCACTGGATATAGAGTTGGCTCTACACACTTGCAAGCTAAAGAAATCTCGAAATGTCTTACAAATGCAGTAACCAACAGTTTCTGAGCTCTGAAACTGAACATCTGCAACATGGCATCATTTACACCACTTCTGCAGCTGTCAGCTTATCAGATAAATCAAGGCAGACTCAACTCACGACAGGGTGAGCTGGCGTGCTCCCCGAGCAGCGGGTAACCCGTGGGGGAGCACGTAAAATTACAAGGTAGGCTCAAAATAGCATTAAATTGGCTGTTAACAAGCCATTTAATGATCTAAATTGTCTCCCCCGCCGCTTGGTGTCGGGTCAGTTCTGCGCTGACAGACCCGACACCTGGGAGACTCATGTGGAGGCGTGTTGACAGCGGGTTTCCTACCTGCTGTCAATCTTTGCTATTTTGTCAGCGGACCCGCCTCCAAACCCGCCCTCTGAGCAAGTAAATTCAAAGTTACGGTATTGCATTCAGTGTTAAAATCGCCCCCCTCGAGTTGGAGGAAGGTTAAGAAAAACTCACCTTCTGGTCAGACCATTAAGAGGCAGGATAAATGTGAGCTGAGGCAGTGATGACAAGTAAAGTTGTCATGAATCAGTTTTGGGGCCTCTGCTGTTCACAATCTATACAAGTGACTGAGCTGAAGGAATGAAAGCAGAATTTCTACAGTGGTTGACAACACAAAATTGTGCAGGAAACTTTGTGATATCCAGCACTGACGGGACCGGCGTGTTGCCGATCTATCAAAACTGCCGGACATACAAAGTTAATGTTGAAGCATACGGAGGTTTTCATCTCCGTATCTGACAACAAACACTGTTGCTTAGCAACAGCTTCTAAAGAGATGGCTGCAGCTACAAGCGTCTCTAGCTGAAGCTGTTGCTATAGCTACAGACCTTGCAGTGGCTGACTGGGGAAAAAAAAAGAACGAGATCTAAAAAAACTTACAGAAAACGGCTCCTGATTTTTGCCGTTAGATCGAGTATTCCGGACATACAACCTCCGGATAAACCAAAGTTTCCTGTATCTGGTTTTGAAAGGGACCTGGAGAAGGTCAGCAACTGGAGAATATTACTTATTTGTGGATAAACCTAATTAATCCCTAAAGGGACAAAAACATTAATTTGGATTATAAAATAAATGTTCACACCTCGGTAACAGTAAAGGAGGAAAAAAGACTTGGCAGTAGTTATAGATCAGTAATTAGAAGGCCGCTGCAATGTGAAATGGCATTTAATAAATCTAACATAATACTAGAATCTATTGTAAAAGAATAATTACGTTCATTCTGCATAGTGTGCTAGTGGTGATATCCTTACAATACTGCGTACAGTTTTGGTCCTCATATTATTCCTCATGCTTCCAAAGATCTATTAATGCATTTATAAAGTTTATGGACAAGAGCAGGGAGGTTCAAGGACTTGAAACTTGATGCTATGAAGTTAAGCCAAGCAAAGTAAGATTATCTTCAGCAAAACCCGCTGCGAGGAATTGTAAGGCTTACTTTTAAAACAGTGAGGAAATCTAAGTGGAAGCTAATAGATTGTTTGAATTCCTAGAGAATGCAGAAGAACAGGACATACATACAAATTTAAGAAACTGGAGTTTCATTTACTGAAGCAGGGGTGTGCAATCTATGGCCTGTTTGTGTTCACACTTTGTGGCCACTAGGCCCCAGCAATCCAGCCCACAAAACCCAAGCTACTCCGTCTTATTTGTGCTTATATTTATTATTTGCTGATGCGTCCTGTTTGAACTTTACAGGCCTGCAGATTTCAAAAGGGCTATTCTTAATGCTTTTGTCACACTGGTGGATAAATCCCTAAATTAGAAAACCAAGATATATTAATTTCAGCAAGTTGAGATATAAGCATATTAATTTAAACTTTAAACTTTATATGTGGACTCCAAAGCTCCATTGTCTGCACCTAAGTGACCCCCAGTGACAAAAGGATTGGGTACTCCTGCACCAAAAGATTGTAAACATCTGGGAAAAGCTGCTACCTACTGCAGTGAACGTGGAATCACTCTGTGGATTATTTGAAAAATGAACTTCACCGACTCTTTACAGGATGGTGGCAGAAAAGTACTAGCATTGTTAAGGTTTTGAAGAATAGAATAAAAGATTGGGTTTTGAATATGCCATGATTGCTAGGCAAAATGACATTTGAGTTTGCCTCAGATTCTTAAGTTCTCATGTTTTCTGAGTCTCATTGTCATTTCACCATGACTTGTGTTTTAGAAGAGGCAAATATGGTTCGCATCTTCATTCAGTCACATTAGACCAAATTACATACTATTTTCAACTTATTACAGTATGATGTTTTTGCAGCATAGACTGTATTGAACAACATTAATGCATTGAAGAAAAGAACCATCTCTAGATACATTAGATACAGAAATAGCATTCTATCCAGCCAATCATATTGGTAATGCTAATACATGCTGTGCTATTTTGTATTGATGTATTGCCATTCGCTGGTCAGTGTGACAAAATATGTTGGCCTTCCACATCTTTGATAAAAGATGAGGATTTGAGACGATACATAGAAACATAGAAGATAGGAGCAGGAGTAGGCCATTCGGTCCCTCGAGCCTGCTCCGCCATTCAATGCGATCATGGCTGATCATCCAAATTCAATACCCTGTCCCTGCTTTCTCCCATATCCCTTGATCCCTTTAGCATTCAGAAATATATCCAACTCCTTCTTGAATATATTTAATGAATTGGCCTCAACGGCCTTTTGTGGTAGAGAATGCCACAGGTTCACCGTTCTCTGGGTGAAGAAATTCCTCCTCATCTCTGTCCTAAATGGCTTACCCCTTATCCTTAGACTGAGACCCCTGGTTCTGGACTCCCCTGCCATCGGGAACATCCTTCCTGCATCTAGTCTGTCTAGTCCTGTTAGAATTTTATAAGTTTCAATGAGATCCCCTCTCATTCTTCTAAACTCCAGCGAGTATAAGCCCAATCGACCCAATCTCTCCTCATACATCATTCCTGCCATCCCAGGTATCAGTCTGGTGAATCTTCGCTGCACTCCCTCCATGGCAAGAACATCCTTCCTCAGATAAGGTGACCAAAACTGCACACAATACTCAAAGTGTGGTCTCACCAAGGCCCTGTACAACTGCAGCAAGACATCTTTGCTCCTGTACTCGAATCCTCTCGCTATGAAGGCCAGCATACCATTTGCCTTCTTAACCGCCTGCTGCACCTGCATGCTTACCTTCAGCGACTGGTGCACAAGGAAACCCAGGTCTCATTGCACTTCCCCTTCTCCCAATCTATTGCTGTTCAGATAATAATCTGCCTTCCTGTTTTTGCCAGCAAAGTGGATTAACCTCGCATTTATCCACATTATCTGCCCAATCACCCAACCTGTCCAAATCATACTGGAGTTTCTCGGCATCCTCCTCACAGCACACACGCCCACCCAGCTTTGTGTCATCTGCAAACTTGGAGATATTACATCTAGTTCCCTCATCCAGATCATTAATATATATTGTGAACAGCTGGGGTCCTAGCACTGAACCCTGCGGTACCCCACTAGTCACTGCCTGCCACTCGGAAAAAGACCAGTTTATTCCAACTCTTTGCTTCCTCTCTGCCAACCAGTTCTCTATCCAAGTCAGTACCTTACCCCCAATCCCATGTGCTTCAAATTTACACGCTAATCTCTTAAGCGGGACCTTATCGAAAGCCTTCTGAAAGTCCAAATACACCACATCCACTGGTTCTCCCTTATCTATTATACCAGTTACATCCTCAAAAAATTCCATAGATTAGTCAAGCACAATTTACCTTTTGTAAATCCATGTTGACTTTGTCCGATCCTGTCACTGTTTTCCAAGTGATCTGCTATTACATCTTTTATAATGGACTCGAGCATTTTCCCCACTACCGATGTCAGGCTTACTGGTTTATAATTCCCTGTTTTCTCTCTACCACCTTTTTTGAATAGTGGGGTTACATTAGCTACCCTCCAGGAACTGTTCCAGAGTGGATAGACTTTTGGAAGATAACCAGCAATGCATCTACTATTTCTAGGGCCACTTCCTTATTACTCTAGGATGTAGATTATCAGGCCCTGGGGATTTATCAGCCTTCAATCCCATCAATTTCCCTAACACCATTTCCCTACAAATACTGATTTCATTCAGTTCCTCCCTCTCATTAGACCCTATGTTTCCTGACATCTCTGGGAGGTTATTTGTGTCCTCCTTTGTGAAGACAGAACCAAAGTATGTATTTAATTGGTTTGCAATTTCTTTGTTCCCCTTATAAATTTCCCTGATTCTGACTGCAAGGGACCTACGCTTGACTTCACCAATCTTTTTCTCTTCACATATCTATAGAAGCTTTTACAGTCAGTTTTTATGTTCCCTGCAAGCTTACTCTCATACTGTATTTTCCCCCTCTTAATTAATCCCTTTGTCCTCCTTTGTTGAATCCTATACTGCTCCCAATCCTCAGGTTTGCTGCTTTTTCTGGCCAATTTATATGTCCTCTCCTTGGATCTTATGCTATCCCTAATTTCCTTTGTTGGCCATGGTTGAGTCACCTTCTTTGTTTTATTTTTATGCCAAACAGGGATGAACAAATTTTGTAGTTCATCCATGCGATCTTTAAATGTTTCCCATTGCCTATCCACCCTCAACCCTTTAAGTAACGTTCCCTAATCCATCCTAGCCAACTCACGCCTCATACCATCGTAGTTTCCTTTATTTAAATTCAGGACCCTAGTCTCTGAGTCAAATACTTCACTCTCCATCTTAATGAAGAATTCTATCATATTATGATCGCTCCGCCCCAAGGTGCCTCACACAACATGATTGCTAATTAATCCTTTCTCATTACATAATACCCAGTCTAAGATGGCCTGATCTCTATTTGGTTCTGTTACATAGTTATGTTGGGACTACATTGTACAAGTGTACTAACACTCAAATCAAGTGTAGCAGCACTACGATGCTGGGAAAGTAGTGCGCAGGCGCCGCACAGGCACTTGGAAATATCACCCCGCACCATGCGGCAGGCAGCCATTTGGAGAGGCCAGTAGCCTTTGCGTCTCGGTCACTAACCTCAGCCGAGCGCAACTACGTCCAGATTGACAGGGAGGCCCTCAGCCGAGTATGGGGAGTAAAAAAATTCAACCATTATCTGCATGGGCAGAAGTTCACCTTGCTGACTGACCACCAACCACTTGTCTCCATCTTTAATCCTAAGAAGGGCGTGCCAGTAATGACTGCACAGCGGTTACAAAGATGGTCCCTGTTTCTAGGGGCGAATCAATATGAAATAGAATATAAAGGCACGAAACAGCATGGGAACGCTGATGGGCTATCGCGCCTGCCACTGCCTACGGTGGAGGAAGCACCAGCTGTGGACCCTATCGAGATATTTTATTCGTCGATAATTGAACGATTGCCAGTAACAAACGCGGATATAGAGAAGGAGACCCGCAATGATCCGATGCTGTCACGGGTATATGAATTGACGGTGAGGGGATGGCCAACACATGGCGACTCACTGTTGCCAGCATTCTCATCCAGAAAAGAACAGCTGTCAGTATACCAGGGGACAGTGATGTGTGGATCCAGAATGGTGATTCCACCCAAGTTAAGGGAGAGAGTGCTAAAGGAGCTACATGAAGGTCATCTGGGGGGGAGTGAAAATGAAAAGCCTTGCTAGGGCTTGTGTGGTGGCCGGGAATCGATCAACAAATCGAAGACCTAACTAAGAGCTGCTTAGGATGCCAGAAGGTCCAAAATGCACCACCACATGCCCCTCTACACCCATGGGAGTGGCCCTCCTCTCCATGGCAACGGGTGCACATTGATTTCACTGGTCCATTCATGGACTCAATGTTCTTAATAGCAGTGGATGCTCATTCAAAGTGGCCTGAGGTGATAAAGATGTCTTCAACCACTACAGAGAAAACGATTGCAGTCCTACGGACCATATTTGCCAGAAACGGTTTGCCAGAGCAGATCTGCTCTGATAATGGACCACAGTTTGTGTCCGACGAGTTCCAAAAATTCATAAAAAGGAATGGGGTAAGGCATTACACATCCGCCCCGTATCATCCAGCCACCAATGGATTGGCTGAGAGGTTCGTACAAACCTTTAAGAAGGCGATAAAGGCCATGTGCGACGAGGAAATTCCACTACAGCATAAGATGGACAATTTCTTATTAGCCTACCGAAACACGACACATGCAGTTACCAACCAGACCCCGGCCATGATGATCTTTAACCGAAGGTTGAGATCTCATCTGGACTTGCTCAGACCAAATGTGTGAAGAAATGTTGAGGACAAACAATTCCAGCACATCAACGAGAAGCCGACAAGGAGCTTCAATGTAGGGCAACCAGTCTTGGCCCGTGACTATCGAACAGAGAAGTGGCAACCCGGAACGATATGTACATGGCAGGGGCCATTAATGTACACAGTGGATGTCGGGGAGAACATTGTGAGACGCCACGTCGATCAGATCTTAGCATCACAGGAAGGCGTCAACCCCATGTCTCGAGTACCTGGGGATGAACCCGACATACCGGTAGCATCTACTTCAGACCCAGTAGCGTGGAACCCGATGAACTAGCCGATGAAAAGGGGTCAGAATCGCCTCTGCACCAAGAACAAGAACATCCGGAAAGGCGCTATCCCGAAAGGGTCAGGAAGCCGCCCCAAAGACTGAATCTATAAATGGACTTTTGTTATTGAATGTACATGTAAAAATGTAATTGTTATTTGAATATTAAGGGGGTATTATTAATCTAAAAAGGGAGGAATTGTAGTGTATGTGCTTTAAGTCAGAACTACTTTTTACAGCTCCTGTATACTGTAGTACCGGCAGTAACCACACCGGTATATAAGCTGTGCGCATGCCTCTGTACCCCAGTCTAGAGATGACCCTCCTCCAGTAAAGACCTGTTATTTGTTTATGTACAGCATCCGTGTAATTATTTATCCACTGAACCACGGATCTAACAATTACAACTCAAATAAATAGTAGTTTATAATTACAAACTACCGAGTCCAGAGGCGTCTTTACAAAGCACTACGAGCGCCAGAAGACATAACAGGTTCCTCGACGTATTGGTCCAGGAAACCATCCCGTATACACTCCAGGAATTCCTCCTCCACACTATTGTTACTAATTTGGTTAGCCCAATCTATATGTAGATTAAAGTCACCCATGATAACTGCTGTGTCCTTATTGCATACATCTCTAATTTCCCATTTAATGCCATCCCCAACCTCAGCATTACTGTTTGGGGGTCTATATACCACTCCCACTAATGTTTACTGCCCCGTGGTATTTCTCTAGCTATCTATCATATTCGTTTAGATCTATTTGCGCAGCTAATTCATCCACCTTATTACGAATGCTCCTCGCATTAAGACACATCTGGCTGATGGCTGATTGACAGCTTGGCTCTGTGTCCAGCTCCGATGGACAGGTCACATTGTCCGCATGCCCGATACAAGACTCCCAAAATAAGCACTCTACTTGGAGCTCCGGCACGGCAGGAGAGCCACAGGTGGGCAGAGCAAACGCTACAAGGACACCCTCAAAGCCTCCTTAAAAAAGTGCAACAACCCCACCGACACCTGGGAATCGCTGGCCCAAGACAGCACAAAGTGGAGGAGAAGCATCCGGGAAGGCGCCGAACACCTCGAGTCTCTTCGCCAGGAGCAAGCGGAAGCCAAATGCAGGCAGCGCAAGGAACGCACATCAACCCAAGCTCCCCACCCACCCGCCCCTTCAACCACCGTCTGCCCCACCTGTAATGTATGTACCTTTAAGGGAGAGAACTACTTTTTACAGCTCCTGTATACTGTAGTACCGGCAGTGACCACACCTGTATATAAACCCTGAGTACTGATCTATACAGTTAGTTCTAGAGTAACCCTCATTCAGTAAACACCTGTTGATCGTTCCCTGCAGTCTTTTGTCTCATTATTGAAGGACAAACATTAAGATACACGGATCTAACATTGGCGACGAGCAGATTCGAACCTACCTGCAACTCTATCACCTCCCGGGGATTCGCTCCTGGAGAACAGTGGAAGAAGGCCGAGTCCAGAAGCACGGGCGTCGACCACAGGCAACCACCCAGTCATCCAGCGGAGACTTGAGCATCGCAGGGGAGGCTGTCGAGAGCCAGGCTTGGCTTTCCAGTCATGGTGGTCCAGCGAAACGGGCTGGCAACAGGTATTGCGCAGACCCTTCCCGGACAGCGGCGGCTAGAGCCGACCGAGCGGCACAGAAAAAGGCCGAGCAGCGTCGAAGGGGGAGAGAGAGAGGACAGAGCTCACAGGGCGCAGCCGGTGTTCAGGACCGAGCGGCGTCAACGGGGAAGAGAGGCGTGCAGGAAAATACAAGGCGCTGCCATTGCCACGAGGACCGCAGAGAGCGGCATTGGCAGCAGCGCAGGAGCAGCGCTCGAAACCCACAGGGCGTCGCCATTTGCCACGAGGACTGCCGAGAGCGGCATTGGCAGCAGCGCGGGGGACGCCATTTTAAGCCGCAGCGGGGAAGAAAGGAAAGCGCGGGAGACGCCATTTTAAGCCAGTCTAACCACACCCAAAAATGCCGAAGAGTGGCAGTATCACAGCGTTCGACAATGAAGTCGAAGATTGGACGACATATGTCGAACGCATAGAAGTATACTGCAAGGCGAATGAAGTGCCAGATGACAAGAAAGCGCTGGTATTGTTCAATTCAATGGGTGCAAAAATGTATGGCTTACTACGAAACCTAGTAACCCCAGAGAAGCCAGTAGAAAAGGATTTTGAAAACATAGTGTCAATCCTACAGGACCACTTAAACCCCACACCGCTGCTGATAGCAGAAAGATTTAAGTTTCACAAAAGGAACCAGCATAAAGATGAAAGTAATGCTGAGTATTTAACGGAACTGCGCAAGCTATCGAAACACTGCCAGTTTGGAACGGGACTAGCAGATCCTTTAAGGGACAAGTTTGTGTGTGGGCTTCAAAGTGAAGGAACCCAGAAACAGCTTCTATCAGAAAAGGATCTTACGCTGGACAAGGCTTTCAGCATTGCAGTATCACATGAAGCAGCAGCATGGGGCGCTGCAGAGATACAATGGAGACCGCAAGAATATGGCACAAATGAAATGTCATACGGAACAGTGAAGTGCTATCGCTGCGGCAGAACAACACACGACCATAATGATTGCTGGTTCAAGGACAAAGTGTGCAGACAGTGTGGAAAAGTAGGACACATAGCAAGAGTCTGCAGGTCGGGAAAGAAAACCAGCAGCAAGAAATCTCCACAGGAGAAGTACAAGAAGGTAAATAAGGTGACGGAGAGTAGTTCAGACGAACAGAAAAGTGATACAGACTCCGGAAGCAAGGAGCTGGGTTGTCTGAAACTACATAATGTGATCAAAACGGAGGATCACCAAACTATCTGGGTCACGCTCAAGATAGCAGGAGTCCAAATGAAAATGGAATTGGACACAGGATCAGACCTAACAGTCATAAACCGAAGGGACTACAAGCGGCTATTCTCACATATACCCTTGAGAGATACAAAGATTGTCTTGAAGACGTACACGGGGCAAAAAGTCTACCCTAAAGGAAAAATAAGGGTGAACGTTATATATAACAGCAAGGAAACACCAAAAATGGACCTATATGTATTGCCAGATGGAGGACCACCACTACTAGGACGTGAATGGATCCAGAAGATACAGCTAGATTGGCATTCCATACAAGCACTGACCGTAGATGCCAAGCAGGATGACGACGTCACACCTGGACGACTGTCAAAAATGCTAACTGACGCACAAGAAGTGTGCCAGCAGGGTCTCGGAACACTAAAAGGCATAACAGCGACGATCAAAATAGAGGAAAATGCAAGCCCAATGTTTTTTAAGGCCAGACCGGTACCTTATGCGATCCGCCCAGCCGTCGAAGCAGAGCTGGAAGGTTTGGAACGTTCAGGAGTACTGTCCAAAGTTGACTGGAGCGAGTGGGCTACACCCATCGTTCCTGTAATGAAGAGGTCGTTGAGTAATACGCCTGGGGAACCAAAGAAGGTTCGCATCTGTGGGGACTTTAAGGTGACAGTGAACCCAGTCCTTCACACTGTACAATATCCGCTTCCGCGGATTGAAGATATTTTCGCCTCGCTATCTGGAGGGAAACGCTTCACTAAGATTGATCTGGCCCAGGCGTACCTGCAAATGGAGGTAGAAGAAGCCTCGAAACAGTACCTCACAATCAACACTCATAAAGGTCTCTACCAACACAACCGGCTGGTGTTCGGGGTAGCATCAACTCCGGCTATTTGGCAAAGGGCAATGGAACAAGTCCTGCAAGGGATTCCAGGGACCCAGTGTTATTTGGACGACATCCTGGTCATGGGTGAAAATGACAGTGATCACCTCGCCAACCTGGAGCAGGTGCTCACTAGATTGAAGGAATATGGGCTCCGAGCTAATCGCCACAAATGCGAGTTTTTCCAGAAGCAGATCTCGTATTGTGGCCACGTTATTGATAAAGAGGGGTGACATAAGTCCCCTGAAAAGATTGAGGCAGTAGTCAAGGCTCCAGCACCGGAAAATGTGTCACAACTGAGGTCATTCCTCGGGCTGGTGAACTACTACCATAAGTTCTTGCCAAATTTGTCTACCATACTACACCCACTGAACACCCTACTGCAAACGGGGGTACCATGGAAGTGGAGTGACGAATGTAAATGAGCTTTCCAGAAGAGCAAAGCATTGATCACATCAAAAGAGGTGTTGGCTCATTTCAAACCAGCACTATCAATTCGGTTGGCGTGTGATGCATCACCCTATGGCATTGGAGCGGTGCTGTCGCACAAATTCCCGGACGGCTCGGAGAGGCCAGTAGCCTTTGCGTATCGGTCACTAACTTCAGCCGAGCGTGACTACGCCCAGATTGACAGGGAGGCCCTCAGCCTAGTGTGGGGAGTGAAAAAGTTCAATCACTCTCTGCACGGGCAGAAGTTCACCTTGCTGACTGACCACCAAACACTTGTCTCCATCTTTAATCCAAAGAAGGGCGTTCCGGTGATGACTGCGCAATGGCTACAAAGATGGTCCCTTTTTCTAGGGGCACACCAATATGAAATCGAGTATAAGGGCACGAAACAGCATGGAAACGCTGATGGGCTATCACGCCTGCCATTGCCTACTGCGGAGGAAGCACCAGCAGTGGATCCTGTCGAAATATTTCATTCGACTATAATTGAATGCTTGCCAGTAACTAACGCTGGTATAGAGAAGGAGACCGGAAATGACCCGACACTGTCTCGGGTATATGATTTGACGGTGAAGGGATGGCCAGCACATGGCGACTCACTGTTGCCAGCATTCTCATCCAGAAGAGAGCAGCTGTCAGTATGCCAGGGGACCTTGATGTGTGGATCCCGAGTGGTAATTCCACCCAAGTTAAGGGAGAGAGTGCTCAATGAGCTTCACGAAAGTCATCTGGGAGGGGTGAAAATGAAAAGCCTTGCTAGGGCTTATGTGTGGTGGCCGGGGATTGATCAGCAAATCGAGGACCTGACAAAGAGCTGCTCAGGATGCCAGAAGGTCCAAAATGCACCACCACATGCCCCTCTACACCCATGGGAGTGGCCCTCATCTCCATGGCAATGGGTGCATATTGATTTCGCTGGTCCATTCATGGACTCAATGTTTTTAATAGCCGTGGATGCGCACTCGAAATGGCCTGAGGTGATCAAAATGTCCTCCACCACCACGGAGAAAACTATTGCCGTCCTACGGACCATTTTTGCTGGGAACGGCTTGCCAGAGCAGATTTGCTCTGATAACGGACCACAGTTTGTGTCCGAAGAGTTTCGAAGATTTATGAAAAGGAATGGGGTAAGGCATTACACATCTCCACCGTATCATCCAGCCACAAATGGATTGGCTGAGAGGTTCGTACAAACCTTTAAAAAAGCAGTAAAGGCCATGTGCGATGACGACATTCCACTGCAGCATAAGGTGGACAATTTCCTGTTAGCCTACAGAAATGCAACACATGCACTCACCAACCAGGTCCCGGCCATGATGTTCTTTAACCGAAGGTTGAGATCTCGTCTGGATTTGCTCAGACCAAATGTACGAAGAGATGTTGAGAGTAAGCAATTCCAGCACATCAATGAGAAGCCGACAAGGAGCTTCAATGTAGGGCAACCAGTCTTGGCCCGCGACTACCAAACAGAGAAATGGCAACCAGGAACGATATGCACACGGCAGGGGCCACTAATGTACACAGTGGATGTTGGGGAGAACATTGAGACGCCATGCTGACCAGATCCTAGAGTCACAGGAACGAGTCAACCCCATGTCTCGGCCATACGTACCTGGTGAGGAACCCGACGTACAGGTCGCATCTACCTCAGAAACAATAGCATTGGAAGCTGATGAATCAACTGACGACAGGGTGCTAGAATCGCCTCCGCACCAAGAGCGAGACACTCGGGAAAGGCGTTATCCAGTCAGGATCAGGACGCCTCCCCAAAGACTGAATTTATAAATAGACTATTTTCAGCTAATGTTGCATGTTAAAAGTGTTAATTGTAATTAGTTTGATATTTAATTGTTAAATGAGTGTTATGGTACTGTTAATCTAAAAGGGGAGGAATTGTAATGTATGTACCTTTAAGGGAGAGAACTACTTTTTACAGCTCCTGTATACTGTAGTACCGGTAGTGACCACACCTGTATATAAACCCTGAGTAGTGATCTGTACAGTTAGTTCTAGAGTAACCCTCATTCAGTAAACACCTGTTGATCGTTCCCTGCAGTCTTTAGTCTGATTATTGAAGGACAAACATTAAGATACACGGATCTAACACCACCTGTGACAGAGACTGTAGGTCCCGCATTGAACTCATCAGTCACCTGAGAACTCATTGTTAGTGGAAGAGTCATCCTCGGTCCCAGGGACTGCCTGAGGAGGATCAACAGCCGAGAGTCCGCGCATGCGCGTGTGGAACGGCTTGGGCCGAGTTCGGCACAGCGACCCCTCCCGGTCACCAAGGGTAATAACTGCACATGCCCAGAGGAGACCAACCCCCTCCCCCACTCAGAGTTGCACCTGCGCGGTCGGATCCTGTCGGACGGAGTTGGCGCGTGGCATTCCGGGGAAAGGCCTTGGTGTCGGTTACAGAGTCGCGATCGGTGACGCAAAGTGAGTTTTCTCCGCTCCGATTGGGTGGAGAATCGCGCGGGGTTGGGGGGGGATGGGTGGATCGGGAGAGAATAAAGAGAAATAATATAGGTCCATATGCAGCCTAATAGTATATATAATGCACACCATTGGACTGGCTTCCCACTTTCAACCCCTAGGAGGATCTGCCTTTAACCGGGCTACTATTATACACTCAAAGTTGTGAGCATCATTTCAGATGGAAAGTTTCATGTATACTGTTGGGTGTTTAGGTACATTTTTGTGTCTAATATGCAGGACCATGCAATGGACATTATTCTAAAACAAGCTTGGACATGCTAAAAGCTTGGACATACAGAAAGTATCATGCCTCTCTTTTCACATTTACAATAGCATCCATCAGCTTAAAAATACATACTCACATACCGCTGGCTAGTAGCATGGATATTAACTTATCAGAATTGTATCCAGATATTTCACAGTGTCATACTATTGCCATTGAAAAAACACCTGACAGGGAAAAAACAAAATGAGCAACGTAAAACAACACAACCTCACCATAAATTGGTACGAACAAATGTTCATCGGAACATTAATCTGGATTTAAATTTCATCCAAAGGCCAAAGGTTTGTCGCCAAACCAAAGAACTGAGGGATCAGGTGTAGCCATGTAGTCGGAAAAAATATTGCAGAATTATTATTATTGATGGTACACCAACTCATGGTTTTGAAAATAACATAATGGCTCGGATTCTGCGGTGGTAATGATGGCAAAACTGTCAACGTTTGCCGTCATTACCCCTCTGAAATTGACCACAATTTCAGGATGTAGCGCATGCACAGATAAACGCGGAAATCCTGAAGTTGCGGTCAGTTGTTCACTGCTGCGCCACAGTCTGCGCTGTGGAACTCCCCAGAGCTGGCAATCAGTTGAAATCACATACTGTATAAGGATGAAAACTTCCCCTTTTACGATAGAATATCGCTGTTAAAAAAACCCTAAAACTTCAAACTTTGTTGAAAGAGGCGTAACTGGGTTCTTAACAGCATGCTGACTGCTGAACAACCGTTCTGGCCCTGAAAACCCAATTTTATATTTATGGAATGTCAATTTTTTCCATTAATATGATTAAGAATTACAAGTTTGTAATATAATTTTTGTGTTAAAGTGTGTTTATGATATTTCAGTTGCTGCCTTAATCATATATGTCCCAATCTTTATTTCGCTCTCTGTAAAATTTATAAAGCATAAATTAGAATCTGTGCATTTTGCTTCCTGGTTTGCTGTCTGTGAGAATTCTTCAATGTGATTGGCTGCTTATCCAGCTTGATGATATCACTGTTGCTAGACGCTTCGGATTCACTTGATCTGGCACCAGATTCAAGCAAAGGTCGAGAGAGCTGAAGTTGACGCCACAGAGATCGCTAGATCTTTGTGGGCAGCTTTCTTCAAAGTCAGCAGTGAGCACCGTTGCATCACCGCTGACCGCAAATTCCAGAACAATAATTTTCCAAGTCTTCCAAAGGCCCACTTGCTTTAGTCGGTGCAATAAAGGCCCACGTCGAGTGAAAGCTTTTTTTACATTGAATGATTTTCTTAAATTATCTTCCAAGTGTTGACTCTTCAAAAAATCTATTTTGTCAGATATAAATTGAAGTAGTAACTGTCCTCATTTTTAAATTACAGTTTAAGACAAATTAGATGACAGATAGCATTGTACAAGGGACCTTTTCCTTTCTTAAAATGAATAAAATGACAGCTTCTGAAAATGCATGTGGAAAAGATCCACTTTATCGAAGTAAAAAGGAGGCTTATACTATATTCTCCTTTACTAGAATGTAATTGGGAACCGATTCAGTTCTGCAGCTTTCAGTCTGAGGAAGCAATATAGCCTCCATCAACTTCTTCAAAATAATCTCAGCATCGAGTCTTTACCTGATTACTTGTGTTGTGAAAGAAATTCAGGCCTTCTCCCTCAATATGTTCAATATGCGAATGTGATAGTTAATAAAATATTGGTGAATAAAATGTTTTATTATGCTTACAAAGCTTGATTGATAGTCTGAATGATTTATACATATTTTTCCTTTCACTATTCTGAATTGATGGCATTATAACTGAGCTCCTTGCATAATTGCAAAGCTAATCAGTACTGTAAGCTCCTTGTTTGGGAAAATGCAGATGGCCCTCTTCCTTCCTTGAAAGAAATGCACCTAGTGCAGGAATTAGAGGCTGGATTTTCCCAACCTCGGCGGGTGTGGGACGTGTGGGGACCCCGCATCTGTGTCGATCCCGGCTTCCAACAAGATATTCCGTTGATGGGGCTTGTTAAGCCTGCCCTGCAAGGTTCCCGGCCAATTAATAGGAAGCGGGTCTGATGACGTCATTTGATGACGCGTCATCAGCCGGTTTCCTTAAAGGGACCATGCCCACAATCATTTTGACAGTTGTGCTGTCAAGTGTTCTGCAGCATTGAGGTGCTGCAAACACGGACAATCACTGCACAGAGGTGCACGGCTGCACCCAGGCTCTCCCATTACTCCCTCCATATGCTTATGGAGGGAGTCACAGCACGCAGGGAGGTTCTCTTTCTTTCCCATGGGAGGAAGAGACCTCCCAAGGAGACCAACGCAGCCTGGTTGCACATTGCACAAGAGGGCACAAGCAGGGCTGTCGTCAGGAGGACCAGGCTGCAGTGGCGCAAACCTTTCAATGATCTCAGTAGATCACGAAACATTACTGCAAAGCCACACTGAACCTCATCCTGCTGTGCCATTCATCACATCCCCATCACTCTGCCTTCCCTACCCTACTCCTGCACATCCTTACTCACCCCAACTTACCTTGCACCTCCACCCATCCCCCTCTATCTACATTATCACTTCCCCATCTCATTAGCCACCCCTCACACTCACCCTCATCCTTGTCCAATCATATCAACTAACAACACACAAGGGTAGGCAGTTGGGTGTTATCGTCAATGTTCATGTAAAGTTTTGGTTAATGTGTTGTCAAACAATGAAATCTTTATTTTCAACACTTTGCCTTCTTGGCCAGATCTTTGGAAGTGACTTAGTGAGTTGCAGTGAATGGTAAGACATAACGGTACCGCCTGCAATGCTGATGAGTGTGAAAGGAATGGCTTGAGCATTGTAGGGATGCTTCATGGTGTTGGTGTGGGGTGATGCCAACCTGGCATGTCATGTGGCAGCCAGGGTGTACAGCGTCAAGTGAAGTAAATCTGGCCATGGTGAGGCCATCCCTGGCATCCCGGGCAGCAATGTGGTCGGGTGCTGATGCCCTGTGTCTTGTGCAGCATCAGGTGCGTGTGGAGAAGGTTGGTGTTGTTGTTGGTGCTGCTTGTGTGCCTGGTGCTGCTGGTGTTGGGGCTGATCGTGGTGGGATTCTGAGGACCAAGGTGAGATTTTTTCAAGGGCACCGATGCTGATGGAATAGCTGGCAGGTGAAGTTGAGATGATGGTGAGAGAGGTTGCTCCAAGGGAGGTGACACTGGATAGAGAGTTTGCTCCAAACATTTCAAACCTCCATAAAGCTGAAAAATGTATTCCAAACCCGAAAGGCTCCAGCCTCTAAGATTGGAAAGTGACCAGCTGTGAAATGGTAGGTTTCATACCACTTTTGCAGCTGTCACCTATTCACAGAAATGGAGAGTTGTTTAAAACCCGACGCACTTACCTGGCGTGATCCCCGAGTGACGTGAACCTTGTGGAAAACTTGGAAAAATGGTTTGCACCTGGTAAAATGCTGATTAAATTGCTTTAAACACACTCTTAACTATCTGAATTGCCTGACCCGCCGCTTCATGCCTGGTCTGCAAAGCTCAGCCAGAGCCGGCACTAGGGAAACCCACAAGGAGGCGGGTTCAGAGCAGGGTACCGCCCCGCTGTCAATCTTTTTGATTTTGACAGCGGACCTGCCTCCGAACCTGACCTCTGAGCGCCAGCAAAATTCCGGCCTGCTTGTTCAATTATCAATTCTTCGTCATTTATTCAATCACCACTGCAACTGACAATTGCTCTCATCCAAGAAAGAAAAGAACCTGGAACACTATCTCTTTAAGAAATTTGAACCTTAGTCAGTCAGGTGATATCCCCCACCCTATTGTGTATTCGGCTTTATCCATAGTTCTTTACTCTCATCATTGGCAGCCAATCATTTCTACTGTCTCACATCTGGAAAAAATTCAGTTGCAATTTATCAGTCTTCGTTCTACGACCAAACAATGCAAATCCTTTTGCAAGTTTGGAATTTTGTTTAATAATTAACAAGAATATTTGTAGCTTAAGTGTGCGAAGTTCCCTTGCTGTTTTATACTAGGGCATTTTGACATTAGATCGATCTTGATCAGGTTGACACTGGTTGATCTCCACAGTGGCTGCCAGTCCATGCAAGCTTTTAAATTTACAATTGATGTTGAATGCTGTGGTCTCATTCATCTTTTGGATTCGATGTTAAACCTCAGGTGGACGTAAAATATCCCATGGCACTATTTCGAAGAGGCAATGCGGAGTTCTCCCTGGTGTCTCAGCCAACATTCACCCCTCAACCCACATCACTAAAACAGATTGTCTGGTTATTCATCCCATTGCTGTTTGTGGGATCTTGCTGTGTGCACATTGGCTGCCACATTTCCTACATTACAACAGTGACTACACGTCAAAAGTACTCAGTGGTGGTAAAGCACTTTGGGATATCTAGAAGTCGTGAAAGATGCAATATAAATGCAAGTCTTTCTTTTCTTTTTTCATGACGTTTCCAAGTTAAAATCCTGCTCCAGGCTTGCTACAAGTGCTGGTGCAAACAATTTTTAGGCTTGATGACATAAGAACATAAGAAATAGGAGCAGGAGTCGGCCATTTGGCCCCTCGAGCCTGCTCCGCCATTTAATGAGATCATGGCTGATCTGATCTTGGGCTCAGCTCCATTTCCCTGCCCGCTCCCCATAACCCAGCAGTCCCTTATTGTTCAAAAATCTGTCTATCTCCACCTTAAATATAATAACATAAGAAATAGGACATTCCTGGTTACTAGACTGTAAAAGTTTGACTCTTCTAAGTGCAGAGAGAACTCAGAATTCAACTTGACAACAGGCCATTCTTCCACTTGCAGAAATTGGCTCAGTACACAGGGTTGATTTCCACTTTGGTGCCAGATGATATTGGTACTGGTCAAGGGACCACAGGAACCCAGTTCTTGGCTGGCACTTAAGCAATCACATAATTCCACCTGTGGCACCTAAAACAGTCTGCTCAGAAGCAGATGTTGATTCAGACTGATTGTGACACTAAGCCCAGGCTTTGGAATTGGCTCATGATACCAGCATTCTTCCCATGAGCAAAAGAACAGAGCATCAATCTAAATCCCCCTCTACAGAGCTTCTTCAAAGAATCATTCAGATTATTACTTTTACTGTTGATCGTCTGGCTCAATATATGGCCAGCTCTGTTAAAACGGATCCTGCAATTTCCCTACTAACAATGGCAATGTCCTACTGAATCATGACCTCGATATGAGTGAAAGCAGCGGTCAAAACCAGGGCTGATTCAGCATCTTCCAAGAGCAGTGCGTAGGCAGCAGTGGAATGCCAGACACTCAGGATATAACCGCACGCCACTTTTCTTGGCTGAAAATTTCTGGCTTTCTGTCTGACTGGCAAAAAAAGGAATCCACCTTTTTTGGGAAACAGGTGGAAGCAACTCCACAAACCCTTAAGAAGTTCCGTCTTCCTGCTCACCAACAGTAATGTTTGTGACTTAAAAAAAAAAAAAATGATGATAGTCGTCGTCATACGTGTCTTCATACTGTTCCCTTTGGGGAACTGTATGAAGTGGTGGAAGGATTTCTGGCTGCGATTAACGCTCCTTTCATGACCGTAACCATCTTCGTACCAGCCATTAGGGTGGTTAGTCCTATGGCGGGAGGGTTTTACGGGCTCCCACAACCCATACGAGGGGTGGGCCACCCACACCCACGGACGCAAGTGTTCCGCTGGATGTCAACCCAGAATTTAGAGCCGGAGCTCCGACTCCACTTGCCGGGACTGTCTGGAGCGGGGTTCGAAACCCTACGCCTTCTGGCCCAGCGGCGGGGATGCTACCGCTACGCCAAAGGCCCACTCCCATGACGATAGTGATGTCTTTTACCTTTCATGCACCAGGACTCAACAAGCTCTCTTTCAAGCAGTAATTCTGCATTTCACTCGTAACCTGACTGTAACTTCTAATCAGGGGCTGTATCACGAACTAATGAAAAGCTGCAAATAACCCAGCTAATGACCTCAGCTAAATACAAATAACTCGATTAACATCTATGAGCAATGTTACAGGAATGCACTGACATAAGAACGTAGAAAATGCCACCTTAGCAGAACTAACGCGATAATCAAGCTTCTGCGAGTGGTTCAGCTGCTGGTGGATGATAATGATCCAGTACTGTGGGGCTAATTATAATGCCACCACCTCACAATACGGAGGAGGAAATGGAATGACATTGTAGCCACAGCACGCTGGAACCAGAAATAATTGATAATGGAGGATACCCTCTGCTGATGAATAATGGGAATTTGTAATAATCAAGAGCTCTGGAAACCACGACAAAATATAGCAATTTCTTGAATACCAGATTATTTTTTAAGCTATAACCAGTAATTTGAGAACTAAGACAACAATTACCTAAAAAAACCACAGTTGTGACGAGCACTTTGTACATTACCAGTAACCAAGAGGGCTGAGTTTTCTTTCTGTTAGCTCAGTGTCTGACATGCTTGGCAACCCACCAGCATGCTTAAGCATCTATAAATCAAGTTTCCACTCAGATAGAGTTTCTCTTTGCCTGATATGCAGTGTCCACACACTATCCATAGGGGTGCGCCTCTCACTTCACTAAGTCAAGAGAGCTCAGGCAAAAGTTGACAAAGATCTAGGGTTCGGGTCCCCCATGTATGTGCAGCGGTACTTCTGGAACCTAACCAGCTACAACGCCAACAGCACAGAGCATTGCTAAGCTTATGCTCCTTGAGGGATTATCAGGGACAGAGTGGGAGGAATCCCAACCCTAAGTGATGGGTCAACCACTCCAGGTCCCATTAATGAGCCAAGTTGGCTGCTCGGTCATCAACAGTGCTCTATAGTACTGAAAAGCTGCCTAGCTTATGTATCAGATTAGTGAGTCTTCATGGAGGCTTATTTGCTTCTATATTCCATTACCAGATGTGCTGGCGTCTTCTCAACCCCAAAGAAGATGGTCAATAAAGAATGCACTAAATATAAATATAATTACAGAAATAACTGAGAATATATAGAAAGAATACAGGATAGGAAAAAGATCTAGATACTAACTGTATGACAGCTGCATGGAAATAACTTTTTCATTCTCACTAATGTTGCAGTAATGAAAATCCTATTGTATAAGTTCAGTTATCCTCTACCCTCTATCACATGAACTTTACTGTCACCTAACCTTGGAGCCAGCATCTACACCCTTTCTCACACGTTCTGTCATCTGCAGATAACACTATGGAGTGCTGCCAGAAGGACATAATGCTGAAAAAAGCATAATGACATTTTATTTTTAATATATTCTGATCTCCTGACTTCACAGAAATTCACTAGATAGCCAAGAATAGGAGCACAATTGATGATAGGGGCACAGTTAACTCAGGTTTTTCTATAAATGCAAGTAATGGACAGAAATGATAGGCTGGGTATGTGCAAAGTCCTAATATGTGCTCCTGGCATGCGCCATGAGTATAGGATTGGAAAATGTATCCGTTAGTGCACTAGTGAGTTTGCTGACTTATACCATCTTTAATAAGCATGCATTTAGAAGGACAAGGGCAGCCGGTGCATGTGAACACCGTCACCTCCCAAGTCCCCTCCAAGTCACACACCATCCTGACTTGGAGATATATCACCGTTCCTTCATTGTCGTTGGGTCAAAATCCTGGAGCTCCCTACCTAACAGCATTGTGGGAGCAGCTTTACCACATAGACTGCAATGGTTCAAGAAGAAGGCTCACCACCATCTTCTTGAGGGCAACTAGGATTGGGCAGTAAATGCCAGCCTTGCCAGTAAAGCTCATATTCCAAGAATGAAAAAAAATGATATCCTCTTACCGCTGGTATCATAATTAATCTACGTTGCATCTTCAACATGGCTCCAATATCCTTTCTATGTTGGGATCTCATGCCTTGTATGTATTCATAATCATATTCTTGCTGTTACGTTTTACAGCATTTGGCTGTTGCTTGTCTAGTCTATGGGACAGCTCTCCCAACTTTGGGAGCAGTTTCCAGATATTAGTGAGGAGGACTTTGCAGGTTCAACTGCACTGGGTGTGCCTTTTGATGGGTCCTGATTCGATGCCTAGGTTTTAGCCTAGGTTGTAGTCTGTCTGGTTTTATTCTTGTTTTTTTCTAGCAATGTGCTACAACAGAGTAGCTTGCTCGGCCACTTCAGAGGGCAGTTAAGGGTCAACCATGGTGATCTGGGACTGGAGTCACATATAGACCAGACCAAATGAGGACGGCAGGTTTCCTTCCCTAAAGGACATTAGTGAACCAATTGGGTTAGGACAATCTGACAGCTTCATGGTCACTTTACCGGTGTAGTGTATGTACTTTGCAGAAGGAACTATATTCTGCAGCCCCTGTATACTGCAGTACCAGTAGTGACCACCCCTGTATATAAGCCTGTGTAGTAACATTTGCATAGCAGTTCCAGGTTGCCTCCATTCAATAAAGACCTGTTATAACCAACTCCTGCAGTCCGTGTCTCAATTATACACGGACATAATACTGGCGACGAGCAGATACGAACTTACCTACAGTCTGCACCACCTCATGGGGATCCATCCCTGAAGCGAAGTTATCAGAGGTCAAGGCCAGAAGGAAGAAAGAAACAGAAGAAACGGGCGTCGACCGTGGGCATCCGCCTCTGAGTCAGCGGAGTTGAAGATTTGCAGGAGAGGCTGTCGAGAGCGAGGCTTGGTTATCCTGTCGATGGTGCTTCAGCTAATCGGGCTGGTGGCAGGTAGTACACTGATCCTTCCTGGGCTGCGGCGGTCTAGAGCTCGAGCGGGTGGCTTTGCAACGGGGCCGAGCAGCGTTGTCGGGAAGAGGAGAGAGAGAGAGCGCGAGGGTGGAGCACACAGGGCGCGGCCGGTGCTACGAAGCCGGGCAGCGTACAGACCCAAGAAGAGGGAGGCAAGAGTCCCGCAGGGTTGTTCCGACGACGGGGAAATAATAAAAATTAAACGTGCAGAAAGCCGCGAGGAGCTGCAGTTTGCCACGGGAACCGCGGAGAGCGGCGTTAGCAGCAGCGCGGGGGGAAGTGCGCGAAGACCATAGGGCGTCGCCATCAAGGCATAAAATGCCAGCAACAGCGCTAGCAACAGCGGAGAAGACAGAAAGCGCGGGAGGCGCCATCTTAATCCAGCGGGGAAGAAGGCAAAGCGCGGGAGGTGCCATCTTAGATTTCCAAGATGCCGAAGACTGGCAATATCACTGCCTTCGATAATGCAATAGAAGACTGGACCACGTATGTGGAAAGAGTTGAGGTATATTGCGAGGCAAACGAAGTAGCCGATGAGAAAAAGGCATCAGTACTGCTAAACTTAATGGGCGCAAGAACGTACGGCCTATTGCGGGACCTGATTACTCCAGCCAAACCGAAGGCGAAGAGTTTTAACGAAATTGTTGCTATCCTACAGGAACACCTAAATCCTACACCGCTGCTCATAGCAGAAAGATTTAAATTCCACAGGAGAAATCAGCATAAAGATGAGAGCAATGCTGATTACCTTACGGAACTACGCAAGCTATCAAAGTACTGCCAGTTCGGAGCAGGACTGGCAGATACCTTACGGGACAAATTTGTCAGTGGACTCCTGAGTGAAGGAACCCAGAAGAGGTTACTCTCAGAGAAAGAGCTGATGCTAGATAAGGCTTTCAGCGTGGCAGTATTGTACGAAGCAGCAGCAAGGGGAGCTGCGGAAATACAGCAAAAGCCACAGGAATACGGCACCCACGAAATGACACGGGGATTTGCAAAATATTATCACTGCGGCAGAACAACCCATGACCAGAAGGACTGCTGGTCCAAGGACAAAATATGCAGGCAATGCGGAAAGATGGGACACATTGCACGAGTTTGCAGGTCTGGGAAGAAGACCAACGACAACAAAAAGGCTACTAAGGAACCGTACAGGAAAGTACAAAAGATGACGGACAGTAGTTCCGAAGACCAGATGAGCGATAGTGAATCCGGGAACAAGAGACTAAGCTGTCTCAAACTTCACAACGGAATCGCAAAAGAGGATCACCAAACCATTTGGGTCACCCTCACGATAGCAGGGTCCCAAGTTAAAATGGAATTGGATACAGGATCAGCTCTAACCATCATGAATCGACGAGACTACGAGCGGTTATTCTCACACATACCCTTGAAAGAGACATCCATTGTCTTGAAGACGTATACGGGGCAAAAAGTATACCCCAGCAGAAAAATAAGGGTGCCTGTCGAATACAACGGCAAGGAAATACAGAAATTGTATCTGTACATACTGCAAGATGGTGGACCACCGTTATTGGGATGTGAATGGATCAGAAAGATAAGTTTAGACTGGCACTCCATTCAGCCACTGACGGTGGCTGGTAAAAAGGATGATGACGTCACTCCTGGACGATTGTCAACAATCTTAGCTAACGCCAAAGAGGTTTTTCAACAAGAACTGGGAACTCTTAAAGGCATAACCGCCTCGATAAAAATAGAAGAGAATGCAATTCCCAAGTTTTTCAAAGCAAGACCGGTACCATATGCAATTCGCCCAGCCGTCGAGGCAGAGCTGGAGAATCTGGAGAATGCAGGCGTGTTATCTAAGGTAGACTGGAGCGAGTGGGCGACACCCATCATTCCTGTCATGAAGAAAATGTTAAACAATAAGCCTGAGGAGCCAAGGAAGGTTCGCATCTGTGGGGACTTCAAGGTGACGGTGAACCCAGTCCTTCACACAGTACAATATCCTCTTCCAAGGATAGAAGATATCTTCGCCTCACTGTCTAGAGGGAAGCGTTTTACAAAAATTGACCTAGCACAAGCATATTTGCAGATGGAGGTTGAAGAATCCTCTAGGAAGTATCTCACGATAAACACTCACAAAGGTCTTTACCAGTATAATCGACTGGTATTCAGAGTAGCATCAGCTCCGGCGATATGGCAAAGAGCGATGGAACAAGTCCTGCAAGGAATTCCGGGGACTCAGTGTTACTTGGACGACATCCTAGTGACAGGTGAATATGATAGTGAACACCTTGCCAACCTAGAGCAGGTGCCAGGTGCTCACTAGACTACGTGAGCATGGGCTATGGGCCAATCGCCCCAAGTGCGAGTTTTTTAAGAAACAGATATCGTATTGTGGCCACGTGATTGATGAAGAGGGGTTACATAAGTCCCCTGACAAAATTGAAGTGGTAGTTAAGGCTCCAGCGCCTGAAAATGTGTCGCAACTGAGGTCATTCCTCGGATTGGTGAATTACTATCATAAGTTTTTGCCGAATTTGTCCACAATTCTGCACCCACTGAACGCCCTACTACAAACGGGAGTAGCATGGAAATGGAGCGATGAATGTAAGCGGGCCTTTCAGAAGAGTAAGGACCTAATCACTTCAAGAGAAGTATTGGCTCACTACAACCCATCACTACCGTTAAGATTGGCGTGTGATGCGTCTCCCTACGGCATTGGGGCGGTACTGTCCCATAAATTCCTTGATGGTTCAGAGAGGCCGATAGCTTTTGCGTCACGCTCGTTAACTTCAGCCGAGCGTAACTACGCCCAGATTGACAGAGAGGTCCTCAGCCTGGTGTGGGGGGGTGAAGAAGTTCAATCACTACCTGCACGGTCAGAAATTTACTCTACTTACTGATCATCAACCTCTTGTCTCCATTTTCAACCCTCAGAAGGGCATACCGATAATGACAACACAACGGCTACAGAGGTGGTCCCTTTTTCTAGGGGCACACCAATATGACATCGAGTACAAAGGAACTAAACAGCATGGGAATGCTGATGGATTGTCGCGCCTACCGTTGCTGACGGTGGAAGAAGAACTTGAAGTGGATCCAGTGGAGATATTCCACTCGACCATAGTCGAATGTCTCCCTGTGACGAATGCAAACATAGAAAAGGAAACACGAAATGACCCGACACTCTCCTGGGTCTATGATTTAACGGTGAAGGGATGGCCAGCACATGGCGAACCACTGCTGCCAGCATTCTCGCCGAGAAGAGAACAGTTGTCAGTGTGCAGAGGAACCTTGATGTGTGGATCCAGAGTAGTAATTCCACCCAAATTGAAGGATAGAGTGCTCAATGAGCTTCATGAGGGTCATCTGGGAGGGGTAAAAATGAAGAACTTAGCCAGAGTGTTTGTGTGGTGGCCGGGAATCGATAGAGAAATCGAAGAGATGACCAAGAGCTGTACAGGATGCCAGAAGGTCCAAAACGCCCCACCACAAGCCCCTCTACATCCATGGGAGTGGCCCTCATCTCCATGGCAAAGGGTGCACATTGATTTTGCGGGTCCATTTATGGACTCGGATGTTTTTAATTGCGGTGGATGCACATTCAAAGTGGCCAGAGGTAATAAAAATGTCCTCAACCACCACAGAAAAAACTATCACAGTCTTACGAACCATATTCGCCAGGAATGGGCTGCCTGAACAGATTTGCTCCGACAATGGACCACAGTTTGTGTCTGAAGAGTTTCGGAGGTTCTTAAAGAACAATGGTGTTAAGCATTACACATCCGCCCCATATCATCCAGCCACTAATGGATTGGCCGAGAGGTTCGTTCAAACATTCAAGAAGGCTATCAAGGCAATGTGTAATGAAGACATACCCCTACAACACAAGGTGGATAACTTCTTGTTTGCCTACCGGAATGCGACACATGCGGTTACCAACCAAACTCCAGCCATGATGTTCTTCAATCGAAGACTAAGATGCCGCTTGGATTTGGTTAAGCCAAACATCAGAAGAGATGTGGAGAACAGGCAGTTTCAGAATATGAATGAAAGGCCAACCAGGAGTTTTAAGATAGGTCAACCAGTTTTGGCCCGGGACTACCGCACAGAGAAATGGCAGCCAGGAACGATCTGCACATGGCAAGGACCTCTAATGTATACCGTGGATGTTGGAGAGAGCATTGTAAGACGCCATGCTGACCAGATTCTAGAGTCACTGGAAAACGTCAAATCTACACCACGATCCTATACACCTGGTGATGAAACCGAAGTACCAATTGCATCTACCTCAGAATCGGTGATATTGGAAGCAGACGAACCAAACAACGACATTGATCCCGACTCAACTTTGCCAGAAGAACCTGATACCCCAAAGAGGCGTTATCCAGACAGAATCAGGAAGCCTCCTCAAAGACTGAATTTATAATTGCTTACCTTCAACTAATGTATCTAGCAACTGTAATTGTAAATGTTATTTCATTGTTAATTGAATGTTATGTACTGTTTAGCTAAAAGGGGAGGAATTGTAGTGTATGTACTTTGCAGAAGGAACTATATTCTGCAGCCCCTGTATACTGCAGTACCAGTAGTGACAACCCCTGTATATAAGCCTGTGTAGTAACATTTGTATAGTAGTTCCAGGTTGCCTCCATTCAGTAAAGACCTGTTATAACCAACTCCTGCAGTCCGTGTCTCAATTATACACGGACATAATAACCGGCACCAGCTTTTTATTTCCTGATTTATTTTTAATGAAGAACTTGAAAAACACTGGAACAGAGAAGTTTAAGGCTAGGTCTAATATAAGTGTTCAAATCTTGAAAGGGTTTGAATGGTTTGAGAGTGAAAAATTATTTTCACTAGTCAGTGGATCAGTGAGAAGGAAGCCTATACACTCAGGAATAGTCAGTGGATCAGTGACAAGGAGGCCTATACACTCAGGAATAGTCAGCGGATCAGTGAGAAGGAGGCCTATACACTCAGGAATAGTCAGTGGATCAGTGACAAGGAGGCCTATACACTCAGGAATAGTCAGTGGATCAGTGACAAGGAGGCCTATATCTTCTTCTTCTTAGGCAGTCCCTCGGAACTGAGGATGACTTGCTTCCACATTAAAAATGAGTTCTCAGGTGACTGATGAGTCCAATGCGGGAACTATAGTCTCTGTCACAGGTGGGGCAGACGGTGGTTGAAGGGGCGGGTGGGTGGGGTGCTTGGGTTGACGTGCGCTCCTTGCGCTGCCTGCGCTTGGCTTCCGCTTGCTCCCGGCGAAGAGACTCGAGGTGTTCGGCGCCTTCCTGGATGCTTCTCCTCCACTTTGTGCGGTCTTGGGCCAGGGATTCCCAGGTGTCGATGGGGGATGTTACACTTTTTCAAGGAGGCTTTGAGGGTGTCCTTGAAGCATTTCCTCTGCCCACCTGGGGCTCTCTTGCCGTGTCAGAGTTCCAAGTAGAGTGCTTGTTTTGGGAGTCTTGTATCGGGGCATGCGGACAATGTGACCCATCCATCGGAGCTGATTGAACGTGGTCAAAGCTTCGATGCTGGGGATGCTGGCCTGAGCAAGAACACTGACATTGGTGCGCCTATCCTGCCAATGGATTTGCAGGATCTTGCGGAGGCAGCGTTGGTGGTACCTCTCCAGTGCTTTGAGGTGCCTGCTGTACATGGTCCATGTCTCTGAGGCATACAGCAGGGCGGGTATCACTGCTGCTCTGTAGACCATGAGCTTAGTGCCATGTTTGAGGTCCTGGTCTTCAAACACTCTTCCTCCGGCGACCGAAGGCTGCGCTGGCACACTGAAGGCGGTGTTGGACTTCATCGTCGACGTCTGCCCTTGTTGACAGTAGGCCCCCGAGGTATGAAAAGTGGTCCACGTTGTCCAAGGCCTTGTCGTGGATTTTGATAATCGGGGGGCAGTACTGTGTGGCAGGGGCAGGTTGGTAGAGGACCTTTGTCTTATAGATGTTTAGTGTAAGGCCCATGCTCTCATACGCTTCGGTGAAGTTGTTGATGATGGTTTGGAGTTCGACCTCCGAGTGAGCGCAGACGCAAGCGTTATCTGCATACTGTAATTCGACGACAGAGGATGGGACAACCTTGGATCTGGACTGGAGGCGATGGAGGTTGAACAGTTTCCTGTTTGTTCTGTAAATTAGCACCACTCCAGTGGGAAGCTTGCTGAGGGTGAGATGGAGCATTGCAGCCAGGAAGATCAAGAAGAGCGTTGGTGCGATGACACAGCCTTGCTTGACCCCGGTTCGTACATGAATTGGGTCTGTGGTGGAACCGTTGGTCAGGATCACGGCTTGCATGTCGTCGTGAAGCAGGCGGAGGATGGTGACAAACTTTTGAGGGCAGCCGAATTTGAGGAGGACACTCCATAATCCCTCACGGTTGACAGTGTCGAAGGCCTTTGTGAGATCAAAGAAGGCCATGTACAATGGTTGGTGCTGTTCCCTGGATTTCTCTTGTAATTGACGTGCGGTGAAGATCATGTCCATTGTGCCCCCTAGTGGGCAGAATCCGCATTGCAACTCTGGGAGGAGCTCTTCGGCCACTGAGAGAAGACGATTGAGGAGGATTCTTGCGATGACTTTCCCTGTAGCAGACAGCAGGGAAACTCCTCTGTAATTACCGCAATCGGATGTGTCACCTTTCTTGAAGATGGTCACAATTACGGCGTCTCTGAGATCCCATGGCATGCTCTCCTCCTTCCAGATAAGAGAAATGAGTTCATGAATTCGCGCCAGTAATGCTTCTCCGCCATGCTTTAGTGCCTCGGCAGGGATTCCAACTGCTCCTGAGGCCTTGTTGTTCTTCAGTTGTCGAATGGCCTTTTCAACCTCATGCCGGGCTGGGGTTGTGCTGAGATGGTGGCGGGTAGCATGCTGTGGGATGGAGTTGAGGACACTCGTGTCGAAGACAGAGTCGTGGTTAAGGAGATCTTCGAAGTGTTCCTTCCAGCGGGCACTGACTGCCTCTCTGTCCTTGATGAGTACCTCTATACTCAGGAATAGTCAGCGGATCAGTGAGAAGGAGGCCTAAACACTCAGGAATAGTACGAGAAGCACAAAGTAGGAGACTCGAAGAAATTTTCCATGAGAATCTCTTGGATTGTGAAATGCATTACCATAAGGGAACTGTCAGCTGTGGCTCAGTGGGTAGCACACTCACCTTTGAGTCAGAAGGTTGTGGGTTCAAGTCCCACACCAGGAATTTGAACACATAAAGCTAGGCTGACAGTCCCAGTGCAGTGCTGAGGGAGCGCTGCACTGTTGGAGGTGCCGTCTTTTGACTGAGGCCCCGTCTTGTCTCTCAGGTGGACATATTTCATGGCACTATTTCGAAGAAGAGCAGGGGAGTTATCCCCGGTGTCCTGGCCAATATTTATTCCTCAACCAACATAACAAAAACAGATGATCTGGTCGCTATCACATTGCTGTTTGTGGGACCTTGCTGTGCGCAAATTGGCTGCTGCGTTTCCCACATTACAACATTGACTCCACTTCAAAAAGTACTTCATTGGTTGTAAAGCGCTTTGAGTCGTGAAAGGTGCTATATAAATGCAAGTCGTCTTCTTCTTCTTCTTCAAGTGGCTATTGAAGCGGAGTCAATCGCAAAGATTAATAAGGAATTAGATAAATACTGGAAGAAGAAGAATATTAAAAGGTATTAGGAAATAGCTTTGTAGCCATAACTCACACAGGCATGATGACTGAACTGCCGCCTGCTGTGGTGAAGCTTCTATGATTAAAAATCATAGGTTCACGAGGGTTGGAAATGATGCCTATGGGGAACCATCTTTAAGAGTACTGAATATACTTATGCTGGGAATTACCTGATACACGGAGTAAATGGGATTCCCACTGGGGTTTCTGCCAAATTAACAGTGGCCGATGAGAGAATCCCTGAGGAAAATCCAGGAGTTAGTTCCTTGCAATATTCCAAGCTTGCGAGATAATGAATGAGGTGAATAACTGGCTCTAATTTCTGTATGCTTTTGGTAGCTTTCAATTGTGTTTGATATGGGAGCATGTGATGTGTATGGATGTGGATAACTAATGAGTAAGCTTCATTAAAACATAGTCACCATGCTAAGAAGACTCTTGTAAATTCAAATTCCCAGCTAAAAATCAAAATGTGCACTTCAAGATAACTTTTCTTAAAGCAAGACAATGATGTACCTATTATAATTTTTGCTGCTCGATTATGCAATCAAGTTAATGGTTTTAATATAGATTGGCTGGCTCTTAGCCAAAGTAAATTACAATAATTAAATTGAGGTAATAGAAAATAATTTAAATTCATAATGACAGCCCTGCTTGGATATACTTGGCTTGGTCCTCTATAACATGTACAATTTTCCCTTTACTTTTTGAAATCTCTTTAAAAAATATATTTATGTTCTGTATATTGTGTTCCATTTCGCTGGTTTATTCCATTTCTCTTATGCAGCCATTTTTCGGTTAGAAGTTTGGTATAACTTTGTCTGTCACTATTTCTTAACTGGCATGAGATATGCTTTGTGGTAGAATAGGATCCTTTATTGATTCTGCTAAGATAATTTGGACCAGATTTTAACTCTGGGTCAGTTTTGGGTTGGCAAGTTTTGATTTCTGTTTAAAACTCACTTGCTTCAGCTAAAAGCAGTAGACCCAGGGTACTTTAACTCCCAGGCCTCATTATAATCTTATTGATCGGTTTTGCACTGAATTTCCTGACCCAATCGGAAAGCTGGGAGCAATTTCCGGCAGATCAGCCGACGGCCTATTTTTAGCAGGAATGCACCGCTTGAAGGCAGGTTGCATTCTCTTGAGGTTTCTTTCACTTCCAAGGTGCTGGAAGAAGTACAGACTGGTGGAGCAAGTGGATTGGGACTTTCAAGGAATCAGTCATCTTCAGTCTGCTGTCTTAGGAACATAGGAACAGGAGGAGGCCATTCAGCCCCTCGAGCCTGTTCCGCCATTCATTGAGATCATGGCTGATCTGCGATCTAACTCCATATACTCACCTTTGGTCCATATCCCTTAATACCTTTGGTTAACAAAAAGCTATCAATCTCCGATTTAAAATTAACAATTGATCTAGCATCAATTGCCATTTGTGGAAGAGAGTTCCAAACTTCTACCACCCTTTGTGTGTAGAAGTGTTTCCTAATTTTACTCCTGATAGGTCTGGCTCTAATTTTTAGACTGCCCCCTCGTCCTAGAATCCCCAACCAGCAGAAGTAGTTTCTCTCTATCTACCCTATCTGTTCCCCTTAACATCCAGAAAACTTCAATCAGATCACCCCTTAACCTTCTAAATTCTAGGAATACAACCCTAATTTGTGTAATCTCTCCTCATAACTTAACCCTTGAATTCCAGTTATCATTCTGGTACACCTACGCTGCACTCCCTCCAAGGCCAATATATCCTTCCCAAGGTGTGGTGCCCAGAACTGCTCACAGTACTCCAGGTGTGGTGTAACCAGGGTTTTGTACAGCTGCAGCATAACTTCTACCCCCTTGTATTCCAGTCCTCTAGATATAAAGGCCAGCATTCCATTAGCCTTTGGGATTATTTTCTGTATCTGTTCATGACATTTTCATGATCTATGTATCTGGACCCCCAAGTCTCTTTGGGCATCCACTGTTTTTAGCTTTTCACCATTTAGAAAGTACCCTGTTCTATCCTTTTTAGGTCCAAAGTGGATGACCTCACATTTGCCTACATTGAAATCCATTTGCTACAGTTTTGCCCATTCACTTAATTTATCAATATCCCTTTGTAATTTTATGCTTCCATCTACAGTGCCTACAATGCCGTCTATCTTTGTGTCATTGGCAAATTTGGATATATGGCTTTCTATACCATCATCTAAGTCATTAATAAACATTGTGAATAGTTGAGGCCCCAACACAGATCCCTGCAGTACACCACTAGTCACATCCTGCCAATTAGAGTACCTACCCATTATCTTTACTCTCTGTCTCCTGCCAGGTCAATAATTTGCCCTCAATTCTGTGGGTTTCTACCTTAGATAACAGTCTCTTATGTGGGACTTTATCAAATGTCTTATGGGAGTTATAAATAACATCCATAGACATTCTCCTGTCCACTACTTTAGTCACCTCTTCAAAAATTCAATCAGGTTTGTCAGGCTTGACCTACCTTTCACAAATCCATGCTGACTCTCTGGTCAACTGAAAATTTTCACAGTGTTCAGTCACCCTATCCTTAATTATAGATTCTAGCAATTTCCCGACAACAGATGTTAGGCTAACTGGTCTATAATTCCCTGGTTTCTCTCTCTCGCCATTCTTAAAAAGCAGTGTGACATGCGCAATTTTCCAACCTGAAGGGACGGTTCCTGAATCGAGAGAACTTTGGAAGATTATAGTTAGGGTATCTACAATGTGTTCATGTACTTCCTTTAAAACCCTGGGATGGAAACCGTCTGGCCCTGAGGATTTGTCACTCTTTATTTTCTTCATTACTGCTATTTTTCTTACGTTAATTTTATTGAGTCCCTGTCCCTGATTCAATTTTAATTTCTTTGGGATTTCCAGCATGCTATCCTCTTCTTCTACTGTAAATGCTGGTGCAAAGTAATTATTCAACATGTTCACCATTTCCACATTGTCATTGACAATATCACCACTTTCAGTTTTTTAAAGGGGCCAACATTGCTCTTGACCACCCTCTTTTTCCTAATGTAACCGTAAAAATTCTTCAGATCAGTGGAAGTGATGAGCCCCAGCCTCAAGGAGTGGCAGTGATGCAGAGGGAGTGGGACATGTTGCCCTCTCTCAGGATGTCAGCTCATTTGCTCCCTCGTCGCCCCTTCAATCAATACCCAGTATGGTGCCATAAAGCCAGCTGGGCCAGAATGCCCTGCCAGAAGCCGAAATGCAGCAATCCGCAGCCCGGCTCTCTCAGGCTCGAGCACCCAGGAGTCGCCAGCCACGATCATCTCCAGGGTCCCCACATGAATGACAGGCGCCTTCCACCAGCTCTGTTGAAGCCTCTGGGGGAGTACCTCATAGGGGTAATAGAATGAGGAAGCCTTCTGTTAAGAAAAGCATTATGTTTTGAGCACTTGTGTGTCAAGGGATTTTAGTTCAATCTTCTATTTGTAAACCAATTCAACATCTTTTTCACAATTGGGAATTTCATTGCAGCTAGTTATTCTGCATTGCCAGAATGTCAGTGATATAGAGGTTTGCTCAATGGCTAGACTGCTCTTTAATGCAGAATGAAGGGATTGGTGAAGGTGATAACAAGGACTGTTAGTGTGGAGGGATGTCTTGCCACTTTTTAGGTGACTGGATTGAGCAGATCACTGAAAGTGCTGAGAGATCAACTGCTCCCTGACTCCTCTGGCCGCCAGGCGTTGGTGCAACCGTTCCATTTTCCGGTTCTTCCTCACCTTCACACAATTCGTCCTTGTCAGATGATGCCTCTTGCTGTTGCTGTGCTTTCTCCAATGGCAATTCTCCTTGCATAGGCATGTTATGTAGAATGCGGCACATTACTATCCACGGCCCACTTTGTCTGGGGTATATTGCAGGGAGCCTCCAGAGCGATCAAGGCACTGGCGCTTTCGATTCAAGATGTGTTCATTGATGTTTCTGATGATCCCATCGCTAATACAGTACCTGTGCTGCTCAGGCATGGTGTGGTTGCGGAGGGGTGTCATCAGCCAGTGTGGACGGGGTATCCCTTGTCCGTTAGCAGACATCCTCTGACATTCCTGGAAGGGTGGAATAGTGGAGGGATGTATGAGTGTCTCAGGATGAAAGCATTGTGGCAGCTTCCAATGAAACTGACACAGACTTGCATGATCCTTTGGTGGTGATCTCACACCAGTTGGACATTAATGGAATGATAGCCTTTCCTGTGAGAAAAGGTCCTGGCTCATCCTCTGGTGCCCCGATACCTGTGGTGTCTATTGGGAAATTACTGTATTGATCGGCTCTGGTTAAGAGAGCATTGATGACCTGCTTGATGTAGACTTGGAGATGCGGGTGAAGTTTCCATGGCTTCCTGGAAGGAGTCTGAGGTGAAAAAGTTCAGGGCGGTGGTGACTTTCACAGCCACCGGCCAAGCATGGCCCCCCTGATCCAGCAGGCAGCAATCTTGATGCAGGATGCTGCACGGATCTGTAACTGCCTGCACGGTGAAGCACAGCTTCCTGATGCACGGCTCCTCTGAGAGGTCCAGGAAAGTGACTCTTGGCCTATAGACCCCATGGGCTGAGGTAAAAGAAAGAAAGAGCTTGCATTTACATAATGCCTTAGCATGACCTCAGGATGTCCAAAAGCACTTTACAGCCAATGTAGTACTTTTGAAGTGTAGTCATGTCTGTATTGTAGGAAACAAGGTAGCCAATTTTGCGCACAGCAAGGTCCCACAAATACCAATGAGAAAATGATCAGGTAATGACGTTGGATCAGGGATAAATATTGACCAGGACACTGAGGAAAATTCCACTCAAACAGTACCATGGGATGGTGCACGTCCACATGAGAAGGCAGACGGGACCTCGGTTTAATATGTCATCTGAAAGACCGCCACTCTGACGGTGCAGCACTCCCTCAGTACTGCACTGAGGTGTCAGCGTAAAACATGTGGTCAAGTCACTGCGGTGGGACTTGATCCCACAACCTTCTGACTCAGGTAAGAGTCCTACCACTGAGCCAAGGCTGACACCCTACAAGCAGTCCCCATCAACTGCTGCGTGCTAACAGGCCCAGCTGCTGCTCATCCTGGTTGTTGGGGCTGATTTTCAACTGTTTGTCCATCCAGAATAAAGAAATAAAAATGGCACCTATGATGAGCTGAAGCACTAAGTCAGAGTGAGTAAGGCATACAAATCAAAAAGAAGACATCTCCAAGCTCTGAAATGCCGTGGCAATTCAGTAATCAGAAAAGCACAGAGATCCCATTAATCCAAATGAGTGCAGGTGAGGGCCCCTTAAAATGTTGCTCCAATAGTGTCAATCAGTTTCTGAGGCCATGGAGGAGAAACTGCAGGAAGATGGCTGTGCAGGTCTAGAATGGATGAGTGAGATTGAGAAGAGGAGGCAACTACACAGAGATGGTCTCGATTTTGGTGATGAAGAAATCCATGACCTCATCTCAGCGAAGGAGAGGCACTTAAGCAGGCACGATAGCAAAATACTGCAGATGTTGGAAATCCGAAATAACAACAGAAAATGCTGGAAAAACTCAGCAGGTCAGGCAACATCCGTGGAGAGAAATTTGAGTTGACGTTTCGGGTTTGACCCTTCTTCAAAACAGGCAGTTGGTTATGGATAAAAAGAGTCTACAGTCATCCTTGTCCTCCAGGATAATCCTAGGAGAGTAGTTGGTTTTGGCTGAGGGGAGCAAATCACTCTGGTGCTTGTTGTGGTGAAGCAAGCTCTAGTGACGAATAGCTAGGCCAGTTGTCCACCAGGTACTTCTGAGTTTGCGCCATTCTGACCTAAGGGATCACCGGAGCTGGGGGCAGTACCGGAGGGCAGACGTGGGTGAGAAAACAATCATTGATTAGCTAGGAACAGAGACATTGAAGATGGAACAATCAAGCAAGTTAGCCATGGCAGAAGTACCATGCTGAGTGGCAGTCAGGAATTTGAAGAGTAATATTGTTAGCGACCTGGGGATAGCTTTTACCATGGGTGGTTGGTGAAGTTAGAGAGATTGGAGGAGGGATGGGGGAACACTAGTTATACTTAGCAGATCATTTATATAACACAAATAAGAGAGGGCTAATATCAACAATAATTGACATAGTTTACCTAATAAGTTCCAAAAGTTGATTTAAAATTGAGAATGCAAGATTTAAACCAGGATGTGACGTTAAAAGTTATTTAGAAATGTTATTTTTATGATTACATCTGAGGATATCGTTGTTGACAATATATATTTAAGAAATTAGCCTGCAATTATTTATTTATGCTAGTTCCAAATTTGAATCATCTAGAAACTTCTACAGTTTTCCAGAACTAATCAGATGAAAAGCATATATTGAGCCAATGGGTTTGCTCTTTATTGTGCAGTTGTTTGTAAATGCATGTCTTCCCTTATTGACATTTGCAATGCTCCTTAATGGGGAAAAACACCGCTTCATTCATGATATTTTTAGTTGCAGATTTGATTTCCTACCTACTTAAAAAAAGGTCCCGGTGAACATAACTGTCCTAGATTCTCCAATTTAAAATATTGTAATGTGCACCGTTTCCATAAAAGTTAAATGTCAACGGTCTGATAATTTGAGCTTTTGGAAGTAATCTGTTCTTAATTCTAACTGATATTCTCATTTGAATTACTTAAAGATTTTTTAATTGATTACAGTTTCTTTGAGTGGCGCTAATATTGTGTGTGCAGGTTTGCAGGAAATATCTTGTCACAGATGAGTAAAAGTAAGATTAAAAACTCAGCTGCCAGCCACTCAGTACTCAACATGAAGCATGTCTTCAGGCTTTGACTTTTCCCCTTGGCATCATTAGCATTTTCATTTTGGAAAAAAAAAATAAGGGTCTGTAGTGTACGCAGTAAAAAAAATCTCAACCTGTGGTTTAAATTATTGATTTTTTGAATATTGAAGCAGTATTTCAAATGAATTTTGTCAGACTTTGGGGAGGAGATTTCAAAAAGTAATTTGATTTAAAGAAATGCTTGAATATCTCCCAGATACCCCATCAAAGCGTGCTCTCCTGAACCATTTGCTATCTGGGTAATAGTGATTGAGGTATATCATATTTTGATCAATAGCAGTATAGAGTTCAGAGCCAATGAAAAAATATAACCAATATGTGTTTTCATGATTCTCTACGTACCAAGACCAACTTCAGCACACCAACAGGGGAAAACCACTCAGGTGAAATGAGCAGATTTTAACTTGTCAAAACTGAAATTTACCAGTTTTGGAATATTAAATTTGAGCACAAACTACAGTAGTAGGGTTGAATGCTTTTAATGGGCAAATTCACTTTCCTTCATGGAACCAGAAATGTGAAGCCGATCTCTTTCTCACTCTAATTTCTGTTTCTTGATGAATAAATTCATGTTTCAAAATAAAACCGTCGGATTTAAAACCAGGATACTAAGCTGTCATAAAATCATTTATCATGCCATAGAGATCACAGACGTAAGTACAGATGAGTGAGTGAGACCATTCGGCCCATCCGTCTCATCCAGCCTTAGAAACCTGTGATCTTACTGTCCCTTGAATGATTCTAGTGTCTTTGCCTCCACTACCCGAGCGGAAGACCATTTCAGATATTAATTACTCTGTGTGAAATGCTTCTTGGCATCAGTACTGAATTTGGCCCTTTGCTAGTATATGTTCCTTATTCTATATTTGTGGTTTAACTTGTGTTCCGGATTAATCTTTTCTATTCCACTTAGTATCTTATAAAACACTCCAAGGTGCCCTCTCATTTGCCTCTTTCAAGGCTTTTCTGACCCTTCCTCATAGCCTGCTCCGTTGACTCAATACACCAGCCTTGTAGCCCTTCTCTGCGCACTTCCAGGGCTTGGCTGTTTCCCTTGTGCTTCAGTGATCAGAAACCGAATGCAATACTTGATGTGTAACTTGCCCAGGGCAGTTTACAGTTTTCAGCATGACAACCTCAGACTTGTACTCCACTGATTTGGCAGTATAGCTCAACATTTTGTTTGCTTTGTTTGTTGCTGTTCTGCAATAAGTGGACATGGAAAGTGTTGACTCTACCATCATTTCTGGCTCTCTTTCAGCCTCTCTCCTAGTCAATTCAACGAGATTCAATGGGCTAGAAATTCCCTTCGAGCCCCGTTTGGGGCGCTAAATCAAAAAATCTAGTAAAGTTAGCGCCAGGCGTCAACCTCTTCCAGCCTTTCTAAAATTCCCACTTTTTGCTCCAAGAGGGAAGTGGAGCGCTAAATCAAGCGCTCTACTTCCTTCTTGGAGCGCAAGAGGGGGGGGAAGTTCGTGACCCGGGGCGCATGCCTCAGCAGCGCCACGCACTGCGCTGACGTGTTGCAGGAACTCATCCCTGAATTAAAGGTCAGCGCCGCGGCTGGGCGAAAAGGCCTTTGCGCCCCATTAGTGCCCCCCATGGGAGGTGCAAAGGAGGGGAATTTCTCCCCCTATGTGACCTCCATTTTCTTTGCTTCCAGTACATAATACTTCTGTAGTTCCTTAGCTGATGCATCAGACTAGACTTAATAACACCCCCCTTCTCCTGCCGGCAATTTAGTAGTATTAGCAAATTTCATAGAATCATAGAATCTTACAGCGCAGAATGGAGGCCATTCGGCCCATTTTGCTTCTGCCGGCTCTTTGAAAGAGCTATCCAATTAGTCCCACTGCCCCGCTCTTACCCCAGAGCCCTGAACATGTTTCCTTTTTAAGTATATATCCAATTCCTTTTTGAAATTTACTATTAAATTTGCTTCCTTCAGCCTATCAGGCAGTGCATTCCAGATCATAACAACTCGCTGCATTAAAAAAAAAATCTCCTCATCTCCCCCCGCTTCATTTGCCAACCATCTTAAATCTGTGTACTCTGGTTACCAACCTACTCACCAGTGGAAACAGTTTCTCCTTATTTACTCTATCAAAACCCCCTCATAATTTTGAACACCTCCATTAATTCTCCCCATAACCTTCTTTGATCTAAGGAAAACAATCTCAGCTTCTCTAGTCTTTCCACATAACTGAAGTCCCTCATCCCTGGTATAATTCCAGTAAATCTCCTCTGCATCCTCTCTAAGGCCTTGACATCCTTCCTAAAGTGTGGAATTGGACAAGATACTCCAGCTGTGGCCTAACCAGTGATTTATAAAGGTTTAGTATAACTTCCTTGCTTTCATACTCGATGCATGTATTTATAAAGCCAAGCTAGAGTGGTATCGTGGGTAGTAGTTTGAGAGAATAACTTTCTATTCGCAAGTGATGGAAAAGAAGCTCATGAGAATCACCTAGCGAAGACTTCGGAGTGTATCTGCATTTCTGCCCTCTGATGCTCATTGCAGCTGTCAATGAGGACTCCTCTGGATGTCGTTCACATGTTTTGATCCCTGCAGTTCAGGATCTTCCGGAGCCAGCGCCTCCTCTGCAGACATGTCAATCCACAGCTCCTCCTGGATGGCAAAGTTGTGAAGGGCACAGCGGGCAATGGTAATTCTGGAGAACCTATTTGGCGCATGCTGCATAACTCCACCCGACTTATCCAGGCATTGGAAACGCATCCTGATGGTCCTTTCAAGCACCAGCTGCATGTGCCTCATTGTACTACTTCTCTGCTTGTGTTCAGAGTAGTCGGAGTGGGGTTATAGCAGCAGGAGCCATGGCAGCAGGGGCTATGCCTCAGTCACTCAGTAGACATCTGTTTTTGTTCCTTGAAGTGATCAAGGAGTGCCAGAGATTAATGGCAACTTCCTGCACACCGGGTGTTGACCTGAAGGATCTTCTAACTGGCAGTACAAACTACCTGCGCATTCACAGAGTGGGTGCTGTGTGGATAGCTTCAATGCAACATGGTGCTGTTGATGGGGAAGCCAGGAACCCCATACAACTGTGTGAAATTTTTTCTCTCTGATGTCTGACTCTCATGCCAAAGCTAATGAATTGAGCTGCTCTACTATACAGGGCATCAGTGATCCGGCATATGCATGTCCTTACTGCTCCCTGGCTTATACATAAGGGTAAAAATCGGGTAGCGTCCCCGTGGCCGATTTTCCCAGGTAGCGCCCTGAGAGGGAGGAGGGGCGCTACTGGAAGCGCCCCGCATCCCTCTTGGGGCGCTGTGAGGCAATATCGCGGCACTACATGCTGCTGCGCCATGCACTGAATTTCACGGGAAGCATTAGTGGCACCGTGCCCAGGCGTTAGTTGATTTGCGCCCCGTTAGCGCCCTCAGGGCGTTAACGGGCAGTGCAAATCAACCGAATTTAACCCCCATAGAATTGCATAAAACATACAGCACAACAACAGGCCATTCGACCCAACCAGTTTATACTGCACATGAGACTCCTCCCATTGTATCTACCTCATCTCAGCCTTTTCTCTCATATACTCATCTAGTTTCCCTTTGAATACATCTAAGCTATTTGCCTCAACCACTTCCTGTGGTAGTGAGTTCCACATACTAACCACTCTCTGAGTAAAGAAACTTCTCCTTATTTCATTATTGGCTTTATTAGTATATATCTTATATTTATGCCCCATAGTTTTGGATTCTCCCACAAGTGAAAACATTCTCCCCACAATCATAATTTAAAAGACCTCTATCAGTTCACCTCTAAGTCTTCTCTTTTCTAAAGAAGAAAGCACCAACCTGTTCAATCTTTCCCGATTGCTATCAGTTCTGGTACCATCCTTGTAAATCCTTTTTGCACATTCAGCAGTGCTTCTATGTCCTTTTTATCGTATGGAGACCAGAACTGTGTATAATATTCTGAGTGTGGCCTGACCAGGGTCCTATACAAGTTTAACATAATTTCACTACTTTTTGAATTCTATACCCCTAGAAATAAATCCCAAGGCTTTGTTAGCATTTTTAATTGCTTTACCGACCTGCGATGATGCTTTTAATGTTTTGTTCACATGTATCCCTGGATCCCATTCACATTCTTATTTTCCAAGGTGTAGGTGATGTTTCGCTTTTTCCTACCAAAGTGCAGCTCTTTACATTTATCTATGTTAAAATTCATTTGCCACTTAGCTGTCCAGTATGCAAGTTTTCTAATGTCTTCTTGTATTATATTGCATTCTTCCTCAGTGTTAGCTACACCCCCCAGTTTGGTATCATCTGCAAATTTTGATATTGAGTTTCGTGTTCCTAAGTCAAAATCATTAATGTAAATTATGACTAACAGTGGTCCCAGCACTGATCCTTGTGGAACATCGCTTTCTACCTTCCTCCAATCTGAATACCTACCCTTTACCCCTACTCTCTGCTTTCTATTTTTTAGACAATTTTTTTCATTCGTTCCTGGGATGTGGGCATCGCTAGCAATGCCAGCATTTATTGCCCATCCCTAATTGCCCTTGAGAAGGTGGTGGTGGGCCGCCTTCTTGAACTGCTGCAGTCCTTGTGGTGAAGTACTCCCATAGTGCTGTTAGGGAGGGAGTTCCAGAATTTTGACCCAGCGACGATGAAGGAACGGCGATATATTTCCAAGTCAGGATGGTGTGTAAGTTGGAGTTACAAGTTGTAAGCGAGCTACAGCAACAGGACAACCCTCATGGGCAAAGAATGGTTGAGAAAGTTAAAACTAGACTGGAAAACATCTTCAGTGTAGATGCTTCAAAGAAGTGACTCGACACAATGCTGAACAAGCATGAAAGCATGTTCACAGACAGTTAAGAGGGCATCACTGGGTATGACGTGCATATTCGCATCAAGTCCAATGCGAAGCCTGTCTATTGTAAGGCAAGGCCGGTCCCCTATGCGTTGAAAAGTCAGGTGGAGGAAGAGCTAGCGAAGCTCAGAGAATGGAGTGCTAGTAAAAGTGAATGGCTACCCCGATTGAGGTAGTGCCCAAAGCTTGTGTGGTGACTACAACATTTCTATCAACAAAGCAGTTGACGATGAGCAGTACCCATTACCTACATCACAGGATTTGTATGCAGCCCTCTCTGGGTCAAAGATTTGCTCCAAGCTTGGCCTGTTGCAGGCTTATGCTCAGCTGAATGTTGAGAAAGAGAGTCAACAGTGTCTCACCATCAACACACACAAGGGACTGTACTCATACACCAAGCTGCCATATGGTGTAAAGTCCTCCCCCAAAATCTTCCAGGCTACGATGGATAAGATTTTGCAAGGAATTCCAAATTGCTTATGCAATCAAGACGATGTGCTGATCACAACAAGCAGCGAGGAAAAAAATCTAGAAGTGTTAGATTTAGTGCTTCAAAGGTTGAATTCCCACAGTGTCAAATTAAAAAGGAGCAAATATGCTTTTGTGCAGTCCGAGGTTGTGTACCTTGGTCTGAAAGTTCACGCAAATGGCTTGCAACAAGTAAAGGAAAAGGTTGATGCTGTCATCAATGCTCCAAAACCACAGAACGTGTCTGAGTTAAGATCTTTCCTTGGAATGGTCCAGTACTACGCACGTTTCTTACCTGAGTTAGAGACCATGTTAGCTCCATTGCATGAGCTCCTCAAGAAGGATATCCAGTGGAAGTGGGCGAAAGTGCAACAGGAAGCTTACGACGCTTGTAAGAGAAGTCTCTCTAGCGATGCTCTAGTTGTGCACTACGACACAGACCATGAGCTTAAGTTAGCGTGTGATGCTTCTAGCTACAGTGTGGGAGCTGTCATAAGCCACGTAATGGGTGACGGCTAAGAGAAACCAATCGCGTTCACATCGCGAACCCTCACAAAGAGCGAATTAAACTACGTGCAAATTAAAAAGGAAGCACTCGCCATAGTGTTTGGAATCAAGAAATTTCAACAGTTCCTGATCGGCAGAAAGTTTACCCTGAGAACCGATCACAATCCGTTCCTAGCAATATTGGGGCACAAATCTGCCATCCCTGCAATGGCCGCATCAAGAATGCAACATTGGGCAGTGTTGTTGTCGCAATATGACTACACGAGTGAATATCGCACTTCAAAGCAAAACGCAATCGCAGATGCCTTGTCCAGGTTGCCACATGAGGACTCATGAGTTGGGAGTGAAGGTGAGATTTTCATGCTAAGTGCAGTTGACAAAGACTTTCCCGTGAATTCAACTGAGATTGCAGATGAGACTCAAAAGGACTCAGTACTGAAAAGAGTATATGAAAACACCTTGAATGGATGGACTGATCAGTGTATGGGCACAGAGTTGAAACCATTCCAGAACCATTGTACTGAATTGTCCTGTGAGCAAGGTTGTATGTATCAAGTGGGGAAACAGAGTGGTGGTGGTACCTACTTCTTTGAGAGATAGATTTCTGGCCGAACTTCATACTGACCATGAAATCAATTGCAAGAAGCTTTGTTTACTGGCCTGGATTGGACAGTGATCTTGAATCACTTGTCAGCAAATGCAGCGTTTGCCAAAATTGCAGAAACAAACCACCCAAAACTCCACTACAACCCTGGTCATGGCCAAGTAGACCTTTTCAGAGAGTACATGAAAAAGCAAATGATTATTTTCTTGTACTTGTAGTCACTCAAAGTGGATTGAAGTGAAACACATGGGGATAGAAATTTGGTTGCTTTGCGCCTCCCGTTAGCACCTGCAGGGGGGCGGTAACGGGGCGCTAAGGCGTTACCAACCGGGCCCGGCGAATTCAGTGATGCCCGCGAACTTCCCTGGCGGTTTTGTGCTGGTGCTAACACTTACCGCCTCGGTCTCTAGCTCCCCATAGATCGTGACGTCATCAAGTGCACAGCGCCCCGTTACCCCCCGGATGTGAAATTCGCTCCCGCCCCCTGCTGCATCACCGGGCGTCAACAACAGCAGCAACAGGAGGCGTTGTCACCTCGGCCGGCCGCTTAGGGGCAATAATTAAAGGTAGTGGTGGTCAGATAGGCCAAACTTTATTCTTCGCACCAGTCTGGTGCCTGCTGAAAGTTTTTGAAGCCTCATTGCTGCGCGATACCTAAGCCCTCCACTCTCTGAGAGTGACTGGGGCTGTAATAGAAGTCGCTCAGATCCCCTGGCCCCACAGAACTAAGAAGAAGAATGTTGCAAACCATAAGCGAGGGAAGGAGCCTCTGATGCCGGTAGCACTGCACTGCACATTCTTCAGCGCTACCGCCCCTCTCACACACTTTAGAGCCCTAAGAGAAATGGTTAGTGCTTGATTTAGCGCTCCACTTCCCTCTTGGAGCACTAAAACTGAATTTCGTGGGAGGTGAGAATGATTAGCGCCTGGCGCTAATTTTTCAACTTTTAAGTTTTAGCGCCCCAAACGGGGTTATACCAAATTTCCCCCCTTTGGGTTCAAATACTACAACTGAACATACCATAGCTGAGTTGAGGTCTATCTTTGCATGTCATGGCTTACCTGAAGAGCTTGTTTCTGACAATGACCCTCAGTCCCATTCTGCTCTATTCCAAGAGTTCATGAAATGGAACGGTATCAGACACACTCTCGTTCCACCATATCATTCAGATTCAAACAGAGCAGCCGAAAGGTCAGTCAGAATAGTAAAAGAAGCTCCCAAAAAGTAAGTGTTGCGGGGTTGTTCGGGACTCAGCATGAAGCAATGTTTGGCAAATTTCCTGCTGAAGTACAGAACTACTGCACACACTATAACTGGATATATCCCAACAGAACTTTTGATGAAGAGAACACGATTGAGTCTTGTTCAACCAAATATGACCTCAAGAGTTGAACAGAAACGTTATTATGACAGCAATCAGAACAAAACAAGTGTGTTTGTGTTCTCAGTCCCCCTGGCAAATGGAAAATAGGAACCATAGTCGAGGTTGGTGGAACCAAGAGATATTTGGTTGAAATTGGTGACAACATCCGACGTGTTCATGTAGATCAAATGATCTCTGCTAGAGATGAACCAAGACGTGATCTTGAACCACTTGATCATGAGCTCATACATGAGTTTGATTCAGTTCAGACTTCAGTAACTGAAGTACCAGGTTCAAACAAGTCTGAGATAGAAACAGGATCATCTTTGAGTTCGGAACTGAAACAAATCATTCTAGAAATCATTGTCTTTTCATTGCTGGTCCAGCCCCCTAAGTTATTTGCTTTAACTTTTGCAAGCATTTTGTGGCCTTGGAGCCAAATGGTTGCCTCTGATTGGTATTACGACTTCTGACAGTTGTGTTAAACTGACTGCCTGTGATTCATTCTCAATGGAGTAAGTAGTAAATAAAGTTTTAGCCAACCCCAGCTATGAATTTGTGCTTGAGTTGTCCTGCATTGTAAGCATGCATTGAAATTTCTTTTGAGGCAAGAATTGATCACACATTTTCCAAATTTCTTTGGAGACAAGTACACCTCAAAGAAAGTCCTTATTGTCTACAGTTCATCGATCACAGTCTATTGCTTATTTCATTTTTTCCCACTTGTCAAACTCTAACCTTGTACTAGTAATTTCAATTGTTAACCAGTAATTGTTAACCCATGTCTGACTATTACTTGGTCACCATCCAAGAGGCCTTCTATTGGTAAAGAAAAGAAGAAATAACTTCTTTCTTATAGCTTCTTTCATTACCTTAGGATGTCCCAAAGTACTTTATAGCCACTTAATATTTTGAAGTGTAAGGTCAGAAGTGGGAATGTTCGCTGATGACTGTACACTGTTCAGTCCCACTCGCAACTCCTCAGATAATGAAGCAGTCCCTGCCCGCATGCAGCAAGATCTGGACGACGTTCAGGCTTGGGCTGATAAGTGGCAAGTAACATTCGCGCCACACAAGTGCCAGGCAATGACTATCTCCAACAAGACAGCATTTAACCACCACCCCTTGACATTCAATGGCATTACCACCCCCGAATTCCCCCAACATCAACATCCTGGGAGTCACCATTGACCAGAAACCTAACTGGGCCAGCCACATAAATATTGTGACTACAAGAGCAGGTCAGAGGCAAGGTATTCTGTGACGAGTGTCTCACCTCCTGACTCCCCAAAGCCTTTCCACCATCTATTAATGTATAAGTCAGGAGTGAGATGGAATGCTCTCCACTTGCCTGGATGAGTGCAGCTCCAACAACACTCAGGAAGCTCGGCACCATCCAGGACAAAGCAGCCCGCTGGATTGGTAACCCACCTTAGACACCCACTCCCTCCACCACCAGCGTACCGTGGCTGCAGTGTGTACCATCTACAAGATGCACTGCAGCAACTCACCAAGACTTCTTCGACAGCACCTCCAAGTTCCCCTCTAAGTCACACACCATCCTGACTTGAAAATGCCTTCATGGTCGCTGGGTCAGAATCCTGGAACTCCCTCCCTAACAGCACTGTGGGAGTGCCTTCACTGCACGGATTGCAACGGTTCAAGAAGGCAGCTCACCACCACCTTCTCAAGGGCAATTAGGGATGAGCAATAAATGCTGGCCATGCCAGTGACGCCCACATCCCAGGAACAAATTTTTTTTTAAATCACTGTTGTAATGTAGGTACCTGAAAAGGAATACAAAGATGTATCTATATAACTAGACATTCTATCTAGCCAGTGGTAAGCTCCAGACTCCACCTGGGCTCAGGCCAAGAAGATCATATTTAATCCTGCAGAACATCATGCCTAATTTGAATATCTAGGTATTGGACCTCCTTACAGCCCAAGAGTGGGATTGTTTGAGTAGATACAGAAAACAGGCAGCCAAAAAAATAGGAAATCTACATGCCAAGTCCCAATGCTATAATGGCGTTTCATGAACGTGAAATAAGTATGAGGCAGAGATTGAATCTAATCTGCATAATTCTTTAGTCCCAGTAATGGAACATAATTAAATGTTTCCAACATCAGGTCAAGTGCTATTATAGCCCCTCTTAAGAAAGATAGAGTCAGTGTAGATGCGAGTGTCGTTGAATGCTATAGTCAATAAAATCACCTAAGATCAAGTACCAAAAGCCAATTGAACTGTAACAACCCAGTCAGCTGAATGAGGATCAGAAGGAAAAAAAGTTAAACATCTCCTCCAAAAGCTTGACCCTGGAAAAAGTGTTGCCCAGTGATTCTGGTTCTTAAAGCTCCAATCCAAAGATTTAGCTACTCCTCCTGGCTTATCTGCTTCAACTGTTCCTGTCAAGCAATATCACTCCCTCTGAGTGGAAAACAGGAAACATCTGACTATCCACAAGAGAGAATCAAAGTTAGACTTCAATAGCTAAAAGCCTATATGATAACTACAGACCAGTATCCCTTCTGTCAATCACGACAAAGATCAGAGCGGCTGCAGTCAATGCGAACCAGTTGCAGCATCTCAATCACAACAGCCTGCCCTCTGGCATTTACATTCAGATCAAACCAGTCATCTGAAAATTATGGTTATTATTTGGATTTGGCTACAAATGTGGGTATACAGTTTGGCATAGCTGTGCTGTCTTTCTGAATCCTAAAAAGATTGGCTCTCCCTGCAACTAAAGATGTAACAACCTTGGGATAGTTACCTGTGGTATAAGGAGATATCAAAGGAAGAAAATAGCACATTATTTCCTTTTTGGCATAACATTCTTCATTCTTTGCTCTCCACGTACCAAATTGTCTATACTCTTACCCTCTGCATATTATCTAAGCATTGCCTAAGCCACTTATTTTGGGTTTTTGCATGCACTGCACCTGTGTGGTGGGTTGATGTATACTTGTTACTTTGGGACATGATGACCAAAAGAATAGCTTAATGTCTCTACAAAAGAATACACACAACCATTGTTAACTCCACAAATTTATTATTTGCCAAGTAATTTATTCCTCGCTTAACATACGCATCAAAGGCATGTGTTGCTTGTTTTTTTTTCTTAATAAAGATCTTCTGCTTCACCCTCCTAGTTAATAAGATGGAGCACGGCCACATGAGGGTGCTGTATGTATTTACATTTATAAAGGTGTGGGAAGGGAGAGGTCACAAGGTTCCAGATTAAAAGGCTTTAAAAAGGCAGGTGTCTCTCATGTTTGTTTTCCCCGTGTTGGCATGCTGACCAAATCCTTGGCACTGTTCCCAGTATGAAGGATAACTTACTTTGAAAAATGAAGGAACTACAGGTGAGTAATCTAGTTTTTTGATACAACGGGCCATTAGTCACAAATATAGTTCAGACCATCTTTAATAATGTGTTAACCAAATTTAGATTATCCATCGTAATTCTAAACATTATATAGAACAACTGCTAAAACCTGGAGTATGTCAACTGACATTTTATGTAAAAGTAAGGATAAAACATCACCACCAAATCTACGTCAGTCACGGTGCAGTAGTTGAGTTATGGCTGGCTATTAGATTATCTTAAATAATTGATAGATAGCATCTGCTAGTAGGGTACAGCTAATGAAGCCTATGTCTTAATAGTTTTGTCAAAGACATTCACATTAAGTTACAAAACTGGATCACAAACACCTGTATTTAAAGTTATGATATGAAGAATTTTTTTTTGCACAAAATCCAGATCAAGTTTGTGTCTGGTATTACGTTTACATTGCAACTCTGCGCACAATACAGAAAGTGTTAAAGCATGTCACTGTCTACTAACAGCGGTGCTCTGATTTTTTCAGTTGCATCTGTTTATAATGATTAATGCTTGGTCCTCTCTAATTCAATATAATTATATGACACAGAGATTTACTGTTGGAAATGAATAATCTACATCTTCGTGAAATTCAAGTTGCTGCTGTTATCACTGTTCTGTTTCTAAATTGTTGTGATGTTTTAGAATGAACAATAGGATTCCATTAGCGGCGAATTAGCAAAAGATCATACGATAATATAATTACTCTTATTACCAACTACCTTATCTGCTTTGCTTAAGCAAAAGGAAATTAGTGGCATTCGAACACAGAAAATGGGCCCTCCAACGTTTTATAGAAATTATTATGGCGTAATCTGAACAGCTTCTTTATTGATCTTTAAAAAAATAATTATTGTACAGTATTGTCTTCTAAAATGTGAAAAATATCATGCCCATTGATTGAATAAGTAGGTGGTGCATGCGATTTTCAATTGAATATACATTCTGTTTTTATCATCAAGACTTGATGGCCTAGAAATTGGGTTTTGGCTTAGCCAGGGCTTTAGCGCCGGAAGTTAGTGCCGGCGCTAAGTCCCCCTGCGCGCGCCAAAAATTCAGTAGCGCCGCGCCCAAACGGCTGCCGGCGCTACTGAAGGGTCTTAGCGCCTGGAAAAGGGCGCTAACTGCCATTTAGCGACGCAATTCCGGCGCTGCGGCACCCGATGCGGTGCGGCAGGCTGGGGAAGTGCAGGCCTCCTCCTTCCGCTAAGGAGGAGCTGCCTGCACCCGGCCGCGGCCCGCGCAAATCTGTTTAAAAATGAGCCCGGCACCTCGGACAAGTGCCGGGCTTGCATCTGTTCCGGGGGGGGGGGCGGGGTGAGAAGTCCGGGGAGGGAGCTGCGGGCAGGCGGCCGGCGGGAAAGCGGCCGGCCGCCGCGGGGCCTTTAATGCGCCGGCGCAAACACATGTTGGACTCTGTTGCCAGAGTCTTAGTTGCGGCTGCCACGGGCGAGGCGGCCGCAACTGAATTTCGGCGCTGGGGCCCGTCGGCATGGCAACCGGGACGCTGCGCACACCGATGACGTCATCGGTGCCGGCGCAGCGCTACCGGTGCAACGCCGCTTAAGGGCCCCAGGGAATTTTTCAACTGGCCATAACTCTGGCGCTAGTCCCTCTAGCGCCTCAAAAGCGGCACTAAGGCTAGTGAATTTCTAGGCCGATGTGTTGTATCGTTAGTGCCAGTTTAGCAGAAGTAAAACTGTTGCAGATAGTAAACTGCCCAGATAAGATTTAATGTCGACATATCAAGTAGGATATTTAAATAAGATATTTGTTAATTTCAACATTTTGAGTACCTAATGTCAACTGTCTTAACACCACTTATTTGAAAAGGTGATTTATCAAATTTAAAAAATATTTTGGACCAACATATTTTTCTATCTGCACTATTTTCCCAGGACCCAATCACCTGCTCATTTAGGAAAACATTAATAGAACTGTTTTCATAATAACCAAGATCACAATTGTGATGTGCATGCTGTAAATATTTCACTTAAAACTACCGCCCCATCTCCAACCTCCCTTTCCTCTCCAAAGTCCTTGAATGTGTTTTCGCCTCCCAAATCCGTGCCGATTTTTCCCGCAATTCCATGTTTGGACTCCTCCAATCAGGTTTCTGCCCCTGCCACAGCACTGAAACAGCCATAATCAGAGTCACATCCTGTGTGACTGAGACTGTAGTAAACTATCCCTCCTCATCCTTCTCAACCTGTCTGCAGCCTTTGGCAGGGTTGACCACACCATCTTCCTCCAACGCCTTGTCCAGCTGGGTGGGACTGCCCTTACCTGGTTCTATTCCTATCTAACCAGCCGTAGCCAGAGAATCAGCTGCAATGGCTTCTCTTCCCGCTTCCACACCATTACGTCTGGCGTCCCACAAGGATCTATCCTTGGCCCCATCATATTTCCCAGCTATGTGCTGCACCACAGTGATATCAGCCGAAAACACAATGTCAAGTTCTACATGTACACTGACAACACCCAGCTCTACCTCGCCACCACCTCTCTTGATCCCTTCACTACCTCTGATTTGTCACACTGCTTGTCCGACATCCAGTATTGGATGTGTAGAAATTTCCTCCAATTAAATATTGGGAAGACTGAAGCCATTGTCTTGAGTTCCCACCACAAACTCCACCGACTCCATCCCTCTCCCTGGCCACTGTCTGAGGCTGAACCAGACTGTTCACAACCTTGGTGTCCTATTTGATCCTGAGTTAAGCTTTTCAACCCCATATCCTCTCCATCACCAAGACTGCCTTCTTCCACCTCTGTAACATTCCCAGTCTCCATCCTTGTTTCAGCTCATCTGCTGCTGAAACCTTCATCCATGCCTTTGTTACCTCTAGACTAGACTATTCCAATACTCTCCTGGCCAGCCTCAAACCTTACACCCTCCATAAACTTGAACTCATCCATCTTATACTCATCTTATACCAAGTCCCATTCACCCATCACCACTGTGTTCGCTGACCTACATTGGCTCCTGGTCTGGCAAGGTCTTGATTTTAAAATTCTCATCCGTGTTTTCAAATCCTCCATGGCCTTGCTCCTCCCTATCTCTGTAACTTCTTCCAGTCCTACAACCCTCTGAGATTTCTGTGCTCCTCTTCTGGCCTCTTGCGCATCCTCAATTTTCTTCGCTTCCAGCTGCCTAGGCCCAAAGCTCTGCAATTCCCTCACTAAGACGTTCCTTAAAACCTATCTCATTGACCGAGCTTTTGGTCACCTGTCCTAATACTTCCTTATGTGGCTAGTTGTCAAATTTTGTTTTATAATCGCTCATCAAGCACCTTGGAACATTTTACTACATTAAAGACGCTATATAAATCCAAGTTGTTGATGTTATAATATTCCATTTTTGTTGTTCACCTGTTTTCAGGATTTCCCAAACCATCTAAAAATGTGGGGTTTTTTTTTAACGTGAGGCAACTTCCAAAATCTATGGAACATGAACATATACTTAAGATGTGATATAAGAAAACTATTGGCACTTGGTCTAAGTATTAAACAAGGCTTTAATCAACTGTTTTTCAACATGGAGATCTAGTTGTGTCCTTCACTAGTTCCTGTTAAAGAATGTCCTGAGCAAGCTGGGCCCATGCCCGAGTATTTATACTCTCCCTGGAGAGCGCCACCAGCAGGCCGCCCAGTATCATTTCATAAGCCATTTCCACATGAATGACAAGATTCATGTCAAGGTGTATTAGTTATTAGGGGACTGGATGGTATATCTAGCTAGACACAGGCATTTCATTTCTGTGATTTGGGCTTGAATCCATACCAGACTGACATCGCCTCTATCTGCTGGCTGTACTAGTCTGGCATGAGATGTGTTTGGGCAGCCTAGTTCTAGTTCCTAGTTGGCATAGAGCACTAAACGACATGAAATTGCCAATCTCACACCGAGAAGCCACAAGGTACCTGATGTGAGAATTGGAAAAATATCATACAAGGCAGTAGGGATTGCTCTAAAGAGGTTAAGACAGAGCTTTTGTTGGGCAGACTGGAGGGAAATTTACTGTACAAAAATTCACATTACACTTGAACTTGCGAGTACTGAGCTCCTGAAATAGAAACAGCACAAACACTCACACAAAATGTCAGATTTGTAATGTATTTTTTAACAGATACATTTAAACCTAGAAAATCACAGTAATAAAGCATTGGTAGTACTGTGTATACTTATTGCCATACACGTATCTGCAGAAGCTAAAACAGGTGGCTGGTGTATCATTAATGTCATACTTCTTAGCATCAGTGAAATTATAAAAATGAAATATATACAATCTATGTAGCAGTTCAATCAATTTATTAATAGCCATCAATAAGACCTACCATCATTAAATGGCCGGCACAAGATAATGAAAGCATTATATAGATGCAAAGGTAAACAAATGGAGGTAAAAGAAAAACGGTGGTGTGAGATTTCTCTTTGTTACTGTAAAATGGCTGTTCAGGATCAGGTGAACTCTTATATTTCTGGAAGTACTCTTCCATTCTAGCAGCTGTTTTATTGCGACTGATATTGTTGCCAGTGATGTGCAGCAGGAATTTCCTCAGGGGTTCTCCCGATTGACTGCCGTAACTTTGGCCGAAGGTCGGGGAAAACCCCATTTACGCAGTTCATCTGAGTTCATGTGGGGTTTCTGCCAACTTTTCACTGAAGTTGAGGTGTCTGATCAGGAGCGCAACCCCCCCCACCCCCACCCCCTGCTCCGCCGTCCCCCACGCCCCCCCTCCCTCCGCTGAAATCCCCAGCGATAGTTGCTACGCTGTCTGATAGTCAGAGTCTAGTGTAGTTCTTTAAATACATTTGGGGAAACTGCAGTAACAGTAAACCACCAGAATATTCTTTTAAATTGAAATTGAGAATTACATTTCAATTCAGAAATGGCATATAATAATCCCTGATAAAGCCAAATAAATAAAGTCTCCTTCATATAATATTAATTACATATTCAGTGAATCATTTTAAGATTTGACATAACTGTAGTTCATTTCTGTGAAATAGTGTTAATCGGAAAAAAATTCAAAAAGGTCTTATAGCACAATCTCCCCAAGATAGTCTTGATTTTGCTAGTAAATAATCCCTCGAGAAGTACGGAAAAGGTCTCCACATCACTATATATACACCACCTTTGTTACATTACAGCACATATAGCAGTCTCCCTCATATAAAACAATAACATCCATCCTGGCTACCTAATGTCATTCTTGCCTTCACTATCCATCTGGCATTGTTGTTATCTGACAGGTGGCATCAATACCACAAAGTTATTGCCACATGGTGGAGGATGCATCAGGTAGCTAAAGTACTTGGAGAGCTTCTTAGTATTGTACTGTGTTATCTAAGAATATATCACCTCCGGAGTGCCCCAGGAATTTGTCCTTGTCTTCCTCCCCTTCCTCATCTACAAGCAGCCTCTCGACAGCATCACCCCTAGACAAGGGGGGTCACCTTCCATATATGCGCTGATGACACCCAGCTCTACCTCTCAACGCCTCCACTGCCTCTTATGCCATCAGACTGCTCAACATATGGTTTCAAATAAGCCGCAATTTCCATCAGCTAATATTTTGAAAGATCAAAGCCATTGTCTTCAGTCCCAGATACGAACTCTGTAGTCTCGCCAGCAACTGGCCACTTTCACAGTCACTGTTCAGGCTGAACCAGATTGTTTGCAACCTCGGTGTTCTGTTTGAACTGAGATGAGTTTCCGATCCTATAGATTCTCCATCACAGTCCTGCCAACTTCCACCTCCGTAACATTGCTACCTCCACTCCTACCTTGCCCACCTGCTGCTGAAAGCCTCATTTGTGTCTTTATCACCTGCAGAGTTGTTTACTTCAGCAGACTCCTGGCTTGCCTCCTATCCTGCAAGCTGAGTAAACTTCCGCTCAAACAAAACTTTGTTTCCCATATCATATCCGGCATCACGTCTCGCTCACTCCATTCTCATTAACCTACATTGGCTCTCGGTTCCCCAGTACCCCCATATATCTGGCATCAAGTCTCACTCACTCTGTTCTCATTAACCTACATTGGCTCTCGGTTCCCCAGTACCCTAAATGTAAAAATTTTAAGTTCTCTTTTAAATCCCTCCATGAATTCACTCCTCACCATTTATGTAACCTCCTCCAGCCCTACAACTGCCCAACCCCGGCACTCTCCATTCCTCTGAATCGTGTTTCTTACACATTCCCTCCTTCGCTCCATCATTGTTGGCCATGTCCTCAACCAATTAGACCCCACACTCTGGAATTTCCTCCGTAATCCCCTCTGCCTCTCTGCCTGTTTTTCCTCCTTTAAGAGACTCCTTAAAACCCACCCCTTTGACTAAGGTTTCAGTCACTTCTCCGAACCTCTGCTTCTTTGGCATGGCATCTGATACTTCTTATGCCTCTATGAAGTGCCTTGGGACATATTTCCCTGTTAAAAGCACTACATAAATGCAATTGTTGCTGACAGCTTCTGTCACATGTACAAGATGAGATGTCATTCATTAGAAAGATCACACATGCAGTAGGCAACTGAAATGCTGAGATTAATAGCTTGCCACACAGCCACCTACCATTCAGTTCTTCTTTTAAACTTTCTGCCTAATTTACAATTGGCAATAATAAATGAGTTGTGGGCACTGCCTGAGTAATAGGCACACACGACTGTTATGATGCATAGCACCTGCACATTAACAGATGAAACCTCCTCTGCTACAGCAATGTGTTCTCAACAGGTACATGAATGAGTATGTGGGTAGAGTCAATAGTTCTTAATATATTACAGCAGTTAGAAGTGGCAAAGAATTTCTCTTTGGCTTTCTGTTGCTCTTGGGACATTGCAAAGCTGATGTAAAGTTCCTGATAACTCTGCTTATGCAGTGAGTAGTTGATTTCGTCGACCGAGGCAGGTCTGGGGCAGCCGGGGTCGGTGTCGCGGTCCCAGCCCGCTGCTGGCTGTTGAAGTGATTATACATGGATTGGGCTTGTTAAACCCACCCTGCACATTTCCCGGACAATTAAAAGGAAGCGGCACTGATGATGTCATTTGATGACGTGTCATCAGCCGGTTTCCTTAAAGGGGCCATGTCCAAATTTATTTGACATTTGTGCTGTCAGTCTTCTACAGCATTGAGGTGCTGCAGACACTGAGACGCACTGTACAAAGGTGCACGGCTGCACCCAGGCTCTCCCATGACTCCCTCCGTATGCTTATGGAGGGAGTCACAGCACGCAGGTAGGTTCTCTTCCCTTCCCATGGGTGGAAGAGACCTCCCCAGGACACCAATGCAGCCTGGTTGCACATTGGTGTGGAGATGCCAGTGTTGGACTGGGGTGGTAGGGTCATCCAGACTCGAGTCGTCGTTGGCTTGTTCTCTCTACACAGATGCGGCCTGACCTGCTGTGATTTCCAGCAAAGTGTTTTTTGTTTTTCATACAGACCCCAGCATCTGCAACATTTTACCCCTTGTGACCCCACCTCATTGTTCCTTGATGTAATGTTTTCCTGACTGACCTGTTTGGACACCATTCACACCTTTGATTGCTGTGATTATCTCTCTGCCGAGGTGTGATAAATGGCAGTTAGAAAGATTACCTGTCATCATCTGGCATTATTCTCTGACTATATAATCTGTGTCTATAGGCATTTCTCCACTTCACCTGATGAAGGAGCAGCGCTCCGAAAGCTTGTGATTTCAAATAAAACTGTTGGACTATAACCTGGTGTTGTGTGACTTCTTACATTGGTTGCACATTGCGGAGGAGGGCACAAGCAGGGATGTCATCAGGAGGACCAGGCTGCAGTGGTGCCAACCTTTCAATGATTTCAGTAGATCACAAAACATTACTGCAAAGCAACACTCACCCTCATCCTGCTGTGCCACTCATCACATCCCCATCATTCTGCCTTCCCTACCCTACTCCTGCACATCCTTACTCACACCAACTTATCTTTGACATCCACCCATCCCTCTCTATCTACATTATCACTTCCCCATCTCACTAGCCACCCCTCACACTCACCCTCACCCTAGTGCAATCATACCAACTAACAACACACAAGGGTAGGCTCTTGGGTATTTTCGCCAATGTTCATGTAAAGTTTTTGTTAATGTGGTGTCAAACATTGAAACCTTTATTTTCAGCACTTTGAGTTCTTGGACAGATTTGTGTGCACCTTTGGAAGTGGCTTAATGAGTTGCAGTGAATGGTGAGATATAAGGATTACCTCCTCCCCCGCCCTCCCCCCTCCACAATGGTGATGAGTGTGAAAGGAATGGCTTGGGCATTGTAGGGATGCTTTATGGTGTTGGCGTGGGGTAGTGCCAACCTGGTGCATCATGTGGCAGCCAGCATGTACAGCGTCAAGTGAAGTAAATGTGACCATGGTGAGGCCATCCCTGTGTAGGGGGTTTCTCTTGCTTGCTCTGGTCTTCTGCCAGGCTTCTTGCAATAATTACCCGTGAGTGGTTCGACCCACTCGCCCCTACGGTTCTCGACCTTGGACTTAGATGCAGGGAGCTGTAGTGCAGAAAAACTCAATAGACCAGGTCGAATAGCACGAAATGGATGCCTTTATTGAACAGTTTGCAGCATTATAAAATACATGTCATATGCACAGATTAAAGCAACTACAAGCATGCACACATCTATAAACTTAACTCTATAGAAATGGGGAACACACGGCACATCGTAAAAGGGGTAACACCTTACAACTACCCTTAACCCCCTCCCCTAGACCTAACTAAGTTTCGATTTGAGGAACTCGGGATCATGCTCACCACTTTAAGAATTGCGAAAAGGGGGTTTGCAGTCTTTCGACACAGCTTCCGTCGTCACGTGGGTTTGGAAAGTTCTGGCGCAGCTTGTTTTCCTCTTGGTTCTCCTGCGATGAGGCAGCCGATACAGCCTTGGTGAGCGCTCGCCACGGATGAATCCGTTACCGACGTGACTTTAAGAACTGGATGCACATGGGTGAATCCATTACCGATGTGATGTTGAGACACTGGAGTGCCGGGCCCCGAGTGTCCTCTTATACGGTCATGATAATTGTCCTTCTGAGGGTGTCTTCTTCTTCGGCCTGGGTCGTCGATGATCTCCCGACAAAAGTACCCAGGCCACCCTCGTCGTCTTCCCATCATGGCCGGGCCTTGCCTGCCCGAACACCGAACACGTTCCGCAACCGAAGTGCTGTCTAACCGAAGAGTCCGTCCTGAAGCGTTTCTGAAGCGTCCAAAAAGTGAATCCGAAGTGAAGCTCAAGTCAAGCTACTGATGGACTTTTTCAATCCAGTTATACCTTTTTGGAACATTCTTATCTCCCGCCAAATCATAGTCCTGTCTTTGTAATAATTTTGGCGGGCAGAACTCTCTGCAGGGGTGTTTTGTCTTCATAACGGGAGTTGGTGATGTAAAGTCTGTGGGTTGTGCAGTTAATAAATACACAGACTTCAGAAGTAACAAACAAACAGGTCTTTATTATTCGAAGGTCCGGGCGAATCTGCCCCAGTTATCCTGTCACAACACTTATATACTGGTGTGGTCACTGTCGGTATTACAGTATACAGAAGCCAAACAAGTAGTGCCACACTTAAAGTAGTTCCCTTAAAGGTGAACGGTTACATACAATAATTTCCTTAAGGGTAGACGGGTACATACACTACAATCCTCCCTTTTTAGCTTTCAACATACTGAGTCCATAGTGGACATAAATAAATCTGTATATATATATGTGATAATGTAAGACAGTTCATAGATTCAGTCTTTCTGGAGGTTTCCGGATTCTGTCCGGGTAACGCCGCAGTGGTGTCGTCATTCCAAGCGGGCTAGTAGGTGTTTCTGGTAAAGTTGAATCGGCTCGAAGCACAGTGTCAGGTTCCTCTGACTCCAGAACTACCAGATCGGACGTAGGTGTTCTGGGTAACTCAGTCTCAACCTTATCCGGGTAAGGTGGTGAAGTCGGGGGCCCATTTGTGGCAGACCCTATGATCTGGTCAACATGGCGCCTTATTATATTGTCTCCAATGTCCACAGTGTACATCAACGGGCCTAGCCTTTTTCCAATCGTTCCAGGCTGCCATTTCTCAGTACGATAGTCCCGGGCCAAAACTCGTTGACCGGTCTGGAAGGATCTAGTGGCCCTTTCGTTCATGCCCTGGAATTGCCGGTTCTCTACGTCCCTTCTGACGTTTGGTTTGAGTAAATCCAGCCGACATCGTAGGCATCTATTACAAAACATCATCGCGGGAGTTTGATTTGTGACCGCATGGGTTGCATTTCGGTATGCCAACAAAAAACTATCCACCTTATGCCGTAAACTTATGTCTTCATTACTCATGGCCTTTACGGCCTTCTTGAAGGTCTGGACAAACCTTTCAGCCAATCCATTGGAGGCGGGATGGTATGGGGCTGACGTGTAATGTTTAACCCCATTGCTCTTTAAGAATTTCTTAAATTCCTCAGATACAAATTGCGGTCCATTGTCAGAACAGATCTGTTCTGGCAGGCCATTCCGAGCAAACATAGTCCTTAACACCGTGATGGTTTTTTCCGTCATGGTGGTGGTCATCTTAATTACTTCTGGCCACTTGGAGTGGGCATCTACCGCTATTAGGAACATCGAGTCCATAAATGGACCAGCAAAGTCGATGTGTACTCTTTGCCAGGGAGATGAGGGCCACTCCCATGGGTGCAGAGGAGCCTGTGGTGGCGCATTCTGAACCCTCTGACATCCTAGGCAATTCTTCGTGATCTCCTCTATGTCCCCATCGATGCCTGGCCACCACACAAATGCCCTTGCTAGATTCTTCATCTTTACGCCACCCAGGTGTCCTTCGTGCAGCTCCTTGAGTACCTTCTTTTGGAGTTTGGGTGGAATCACCACTCTAGACCCACACATCAGGGTTCCTCGACACACTGACAGTTGTTCTTTCCTCTGTGAGAATGCTTGCAGTGTTGGTTCGCACTGTGCTGGCCATCCCTCCACCGTTAAATCATAGACTCGTGAAAGAGTCGGGTCATTCCTTGTCTCATTCTCAATCATTGAGTTTGTTATCGGCAGACACTCCGCTATTGATGAGTGGAACAACTCTACTGGGTCCACTGTCCTCGCTTCTTCTACCATCGGCAATGGCAAGCGTGATAGCCCATCAGCGTTTCCATGCTGTTTGGACCGTTTGTATTCAATATCATACTGGTGTGCCCCAAGTAAAACTGACCATCTTTGCAACCTTTGTGCCGTCATGGTAGAAACGGCCTTGTTTGGGTTGAATATGGACACCAACGGCTGGTGGTCCGTCAGCAATGTGAACCTCTTACACTGCAGGTAATGGTTGAATTTCTTCACGCCCCACACAAGACTGAGGGCCTCCCTATCTATCTGGGCGTAATTTTGTTCCGCTGGTGTCAATGATCGGGACGCGAATGCCACTGGCCTTTCCGAGCCATTTGGTAGTCTGTGCGAAAGTACTGCCCCAATTCCGTACGGGGAAGCATCACAAGCTAGCCGAAGGGGTAATGCTGGGTTGAAATGAGCCAACACTTCTTCAGAGGTAATCAACTCCTTGCTCCTGCGAAAAGCCTTTTTGCATTCTTCACTCCACCTCCATGGTGTTTCTTTCCGCAACAGCTCATTTAGCGGATGCAGCACCGTAGATAAATTTGGCAGAAACTTGTGATAATAATTAATCAACCCCAAGAATGACCTTAGCTGTGACACGTTTCCTGGAGCGGGGGCCTTCACGACCGCTTCTATCTTTTCCGGTGACTTATGTAGTCCCTCTCGGTCAATGACATGACCGCAGTATGAGATCCGTTTTTGGAAGAACTCACACTTCTTGCGATTAACCCGAAGGCCATACTCCTTCAACCTGGTGAGTACCAGTTTCAAATTCGTGAGGTGTTCTTCCTCATCTTTTCCCGTGATTAGAATATCATCTAAGTAGCACTGCGTGCTTGGAATTCCTTGTAACACCTGTTCCATGGCCCTCTGCCAAATTGCTGGCGCCGAAGCTACTCCAAAGACCAGTCTATTATAGCGATACAAGCCTCTGTGAGTGTTGATGGTGAGGTATTGGCGTGACTCTTCCTCAACCTCCATCTGTAAATATGCCTGAGCCAAGTCTATCTTCGTGAAGTGCTTCCCTCCAGCCAATGAAGCAAAAATATCTTCAATCCGCGGAAGCGGGTATTGTACCGTGTGAAGTACCGGATTCACTGTGATCTTGAAATCTCCGCAGATACGGACCTTCCCCGGTCCCCCTGGCTTATTACTTGGTGAGGATTTCATGACGGGAACAATGGGCGTGGCCCACTCACTCCAGTCTACTTTTGACAGAACCCCTGATCGTTCAAGTTCTTCTAGTTCTGCCTCTACTGCTGGTCGTATTGCGTACGGTACCGATCTGGCCTTAAAAAACTTTGGGCTTGCATGTTCTGCAATCTTGACCTTTGCTTTAATACCTCGCAGCGTTCCCAGTCCTTGCTGGAATACCTCTTTAGCTTCGTCTAATATTCTGGACAACCGTTCAGGTTTGACATCCTCTTTTTCGGACTCCACCGTCATGGTGTTTAGTGCATGCCAGTCCATCTTTATTTTCTGGATCCACTCTCGTCCCAGAAGTGGTGGACCTCCCTCAGGCAACACATACAGATCTAACCAGTGGTGAACTTTATCCTGGTATCTCACCTTAACCTCTATTTTTCCGATGGGGAATACTTTGTGCCCCGTGTATGTCTGCAGCACTAGATCCGTAGTCCGTAGTGGAATATGCTTGAAAAACTTTATAGTCATGCTTATCCGGTGTCTACTTCCATTTTTACTTGGACCTTCTCAATCTGTAACGTTATCCAAATAGTTTGTCGGTCGGCTTCATTGCTCACGTTGTGGATTCTCAGACTGTGCAGTCCTTTGTGTTTGGAGTGTGAGTCCGACTTCTGTTCCTTCAGACTCTTCCTAGTCGCCTCACGTACCTTTCTGTACCATTTTTGTGAGGACTCGTTATTGTTGTACGTCGTTCCTGACCGGCACACTTTAGCTATGTGCCCGATCTTGCCACATTTCCGGCATTCTTGGTTTTTACCCCAGCAACGCTTCTGGTCGTGTGTTGTCTTCCCACAACGATAGCATTTCGTAGTCCTCGAGGTGATGTGGTCCACCCCTAGTGCCACCACCTTCCGCTGCATTACCGCCGTTCCTTTTGCTGCAGCTTCGTATGATGCGGCTATAAGGACAGCCCTGTCAAGTGTGAGGTTGTTCTCTTCCAGTAGTCGCTTTTGCGTCCCTTCTTTGGACAATCCACATACGAACTTGTCTCGCAGTGCCTCTGTCAGATTCCCTCCGAACTGGCAGTGTTTCGCTAGCCTCCGCAGTTCGACCAAGTATTCCGCGTTGCTTTCGTCTTTCTTCTGCGTTCTCGCATAGAATCTGAATCGTTCAGCCAGCTTCAACGGTGTGGGGTTCAAGTGATCCTTCAGCACTGCTACTATATCCTCGAAAGTCTGATCCGTCGGTTTAGCTGGAGAGAGAAGATGTTTCAACAACCCGAATGTTTTCGCACCCATCATGTTAAGTAAGGTTACAGCTTTTTCCTCCTTAGCTATTTTGTTAGCCTTACAATGTATCTCAATACGTTCCACGTACGTGGGCCAGTCTTCTATTTCGGAGTTAAAATCGTTGCTGTCCCCACGCTTAGGCATCTTCCTTTCTTTGGGTACAACACAAATATTTCTTTAAATTCTTATGTATTTTTTTTTTCTCTACGATGGCGGCTTTTCCCGCGAATTTGGCGGTTTCCCGCTCTTCCTTTCTCTCCCCGCCCACTTCAATGGCGGTTTCCCGCTTCTGTCGGCTCCTCCGCCTAATGGCGGCTTCCCGCGTTTCTTCCTGGTGGAAGGGGTACGCTTTCCCCGCAGCGGACAGGTTCAGCCGCTGGGCTGGCTCTCGCACAGCTCCCCCTACTCGGTTCTGTCTTCTCCTCCCACCCGCACGGCTCTACCGGCGCTGGGTACACCCCGTTAACGGAGGACAGTTCAGCCGCTGGACTGGCTCTTGCGCAGTCTCTCACCCCGTTTTCGGCTGTGTCTCTCTCTCACTCCCGCACGTTCGGTTTTGCCGGCTCTGAGTACCCCGTTGGTGGAGAACAGCTCAGCCGCTGGACTGGCTCCTCGCAGTCTCTCTCTCCGCACCCGGCTCTCACCCGCACGGTTCCCGTTCGCCTCCCCAGCCCTCTCGCAGACCGGTGTTTCCCTCCCCTGGCTGCGGCTGGGTTTCTCTTCCCGCGCCTACTCGCAGGCTCAGCGCTTCGTGGCTGCGGTCGCTGCCCGGATTTTTCCCGCCGATCGCGGTCCGGCTGTCACCCGACGCCGTTGGACCCGACTTTTGGCCGGCACAGCTCCCCCTCGACCGAGGTCGAGTGCTCTGCCCTTATCCTCCGGATACTTCTACACCTTCCCCTACTCACAGTCTCTTCGGCCGCCTTGTTTCTTGCTGGTCGGCTCACTCCGCACCGTGGCAGAAGGGTAGTCAGTGCCTGTTGCTGATACAGCTTTTGTTGTTAGTCTTCCTGCTTTCTGTTGTTGCAGCCTCGTGTTTTCTTTTGGTAGCACGATGAGGGTGGTTGTCTCCCTTCGACGCTCTTCGTTGCTTTTGGTAGTCTTGCCGCAGGGTACGATCGGACTCATCGCCACTGTAAAGTCTGTGGGTTGTGCAGTTAATAAATACACAGACTTCAGAAGTAACAAACAAACAGGTCTTTACTATTCGAAGGTCCGGGCGAATCTGCCCCAGTTATCCTGTCACAACACTTATATACTGGTGTGGTCACTGTCGGTATTACAGTATACAGAAGCCAAACAAGTAGTGCCACACTTAAAGTAGTTCCCTTAAAGGTGAACGGTTACATACAATAATTTCCTTAAGGGTAGACGGGTACATACACTACAGGTGATAGCTTAACTGGCCTTCCTGGGCCGATAATGTCTTTGCTTTGTCACCGTAACTCGACTTGTATATTGATCGGTCTGGAGATTGCCCTTGATGGCTGTTAAACGGCTTCTCTTTGTACAGAAAATGGGTTAAAGTGTTCATTCAATTGTCCGCCCATTTCTTGATGGGCCTCATCCTGCTACCCAAATCTGTCCTGTACTTATAATCCAATCAATATGTATACTCAGTTCCATGAGTTTCAGTTTCCCAAAACTGGTTTTCGCGGGCTTTAATGTCCTTAATCCACAAGCCTGTCTGGCTTGCAGTAACAGAAATTCAAATGGTCCCAGAAGCTGGTCACGAGGTCTGGCGGCCATTTTGTGTGCCCTTTTATCAAAGGTTTCTCTGTACAAGCTTCTTTTGGTCAATAAAGCTGTTTTATTAACCCTAACTTCTTGCGTGATTAATTATGAAAATTTCGTGAATCTTACACCTGGCATCCCGGGCAGCAATGTGGTCAGGTGCTGATGCCCTCTGTCCTATGCAGCATCAGGTGATTGCGGAGAAGGTTGGTGTTGGTGCTGCTGGTGTGCCTGGTGCAGCTGGTGTTGGGGCTGATGGTGGTGGGATTCAGAGGACCAAGGTGAGATATTTTCAAGGGCACCGATGCTGATGGAATAGATGGCAGGCGAGGTTGAGATGACAGAAAGGATCTGTCAATGGTGAGAGAGGTTGTTCCAATGAATTGACACTGGAAAGAGAGTTTGCTCCAAACACTTGCAAGCTGCATAAAGCGCAATCTGTCTTCCAAACACAGTAAGCAACAGCTTCTAACCTTGCAATGTGAACAGCTATTGCAGCTGTCAAGTTAGTAAATCATCCCATGCTAACACAACACCTGACCTCCTTACCTGACATGATCCTCGAGCAGCAGGGAAGCCTTTGGCGAACTCTAAAAATCTAAAGGTGAGCTTAAAATAGTTTTTAAGTGTCTGTTAACAAGCTCTTAATAATCTAAATTGCCTCCCCCGCCGCTTGGTGTTGGGCCTGTTCAGCGCTGACTGACCCGACACCTGGGAGACTAGCGTGGAGGCAGGTTGACAGTGAGCTCCCTACCCACTGTCAATCATTTCAAATTTCACAGCTGACCCGCCTCCGATCCCATCCCCTCAGCGCTGGTAAAATTCCGGCCTAAGGATCCCAGGTTTGATTCTGCGGCTTGTCGCCTGGGGCAACAATAGGGTTGTTACAGTTAGTCTTAATGGCCCAGAAATTCGGGTCCCAACGCGTGAGTACACACGGGGTACTCACGTGTAGGCCCAACAAAAGTGCCGGTTTCGTGCATGCACTGCGCATGCACGGGAAACCGGCATTTCCGTTCCCCTGAAAGAAGGGGTTGAGAGGTGGAACGCATGCGCCGGAGAGGCAGCGTGTGCGCATCGAACTTATGTTTTTTTTCCAGGTTTCTCTGGGAGGGTAAGTCTCCAGCAGTTACACTTTTAAAAGGCAGGTGCAAGGCCTGCTTTTAACAAGGTAAGTGGTGAATTAATTAAAATTAAAACATTTTCTCCACAGGTTTATTATTTTTAAATACTTTAAAGAAAGGTAAGTTAATTTTTAGCCCCGTTAGAAAATGTAATTAATGTTTTCAAAAATTTAAATTATTGTTTAAAATAGTTATTTCATGTAATTTAAAGTTATTTTAAAAATGTGATTTTTTTTTTCAATTTATTTGAAGTTTTGTGATGTTTTGGGGCTTATAGTATTTATAGGTTTGACAGCTCTTCCTGTCAAACTTATGAATGAAGCATTCCCTGCTACCATTGGCTCTCCATGGCCCACGTGATCCCAGGGGATGCATCGAACTAACTGCGCCCCTGGGATATGCAAACACTGCGCGCCGGCAGTTGGAGGAGGCCCAGGATCGGTATCCCACGCGGGCCCACAGCTCAACGGCCGGCGCGGTAGGTAAGTGCAGGTCGGGGGCTTGCACCCGCGGGAAGCCCCCGACCCAAATTTCTGGGCCATCATCACTGGACTGGGGCGGGAATGGGGGGAAACTGACCTGGGTTGCTGATCTTAATCACGACGCAGCGACACCTGCAGGAAATGCACATGTGGGGCAGCATGGGCTCAGCTGTGATGGACACTTTGGTCAAATAGCTTGTCAAAACTCACTGACACGGCTGGTACATACTGAGCTAATAGCCTTTTTGTGGAGGCACTGGAGAGTGACCTTCACAGGTGAAATTTCACTCCAGCAAAGAGTCAACACCTTCAGGAGAAAAGATAGAAAGTTGACCAGCATTAAAATACATAAGGAAGAAAAAAGAAGAGCCAATGTAATGTGATTCAAACTAAAGTACTATTGAATTGAAGAATTACTTAGCCCATCGTTGGCTGAATGATGTGCATGGCTTGTCAGGTTGTAGTTTGATGAATGTCACAGTCACTTTCACTGCTGTGGGGTGTGATTGATGTTGCAGAAACACAGAATATTGCAGCACAGAAACAAACCATTCAGCCCATCAAATCTGCACCAGTATTTTTCTCCACATAAGCCACTTAGTCTAATTCCGCTCGTGTAATTATTCAGTCCCTTTGGTCTTTCTCTTTGTCAGACTATCTAATTCCTTTTTAGAAGAATTTATGGACTCTATGTAAATATTGTTTTCAAAGATCCTCTTTAATTGTCTTTCTGCTTATCTTAAATTGGTTTCCGATCATAGCCATGTTACCAAGTAGTGGAATCAATCTATCAGTATTTAACTATCGTAATCTTTTATTATCTTGAAGACCACTATCAGATTACTAACCTTCTCAGCACTAATAAATAAACTCCTAACTTCACAAGTCTCTTTTCATAATTGTAGCTCTTTATTCCTGGTAACATTCTAATGAATCTACACTGCACCTTTTCCATTGCATTCATGCTTGCCTATAATAGGGTGTCCCAAACTTTACACTGTACTTTAACTGTGGCTGAACTAAGATTTTGTACAAATGCAACGTTGTACTCCTTGCTTTAGTATTCTGTGCCTCTATGTGTAAAAGTAAGGATTGTATTTACCTTTTTCATAGCCTCATCTGCTAGTGATGCCATCTTTTAATGACCCGTCTATTTGCACATCAAGGTCCCACTGCTCATCAGCTCCATTTAAAATCTTACTGTTGGCATTGTCATTTTTTTCCCCTATTCTAACTTCCAAAATGTATCACTTCATATTTTTCTACAGTGAACAGTATCTGCCATCTATCTGCCCATTCTGCTAGCCTATCTATGTTCTCCTATAGTCTCTCATAATCCTTGTCAAAATTTGTCAAAGGTAGATATGGTTTTGTCAATTTGTAAGTACAATTCATTTATATATTAAGTAAGAGCTGCCTCGACATCGACCTCTGTGAAACCGTACCATTTAATTTCAATTAACCTCCTTTGATCCCTACTCTTCACTTTCTGCCCTCCAACCATCTTGCTATCCATGTGCCCACATTCCCTTTATTGCCACGTGCCTTTTGCTTTGCCATAAGTCTCTTATTATGCTTTTGGAAAATCCATATATATAGTTTTACATAGTATTTACAGCACAGAAACAGGCCAGTCGGCCTAACAGGTCCATGCTGGTGTTTATGATCTACGCGAGCCTCCTCCCACCCTACTTCATCTAACCCTATCAGCATATCCTCCTTCTCCTTTCTCCATCATGTGTTTATCTAGCTTCCCCTTACATCTATGCTAGTCGCCTCAACCACTCCTTGTAGTAGTGAGTTCCACTTTCTAACCACTCTCCAAGTAAAGAAGTTTCTCCTATTGGATTCCCTATTGGATTTATTAGTGACTATCTTATATTGATGGCCCCTAGTTCTGGGCTCCCCTGCAAGTGGAAACATCTTCTCTACAGCGACCCTATTGAACCCTTTCATAATCTTAAAGACCTCTATCAGGTCATCCCCTCAGTCTTCTCTTTTCACTGTTTCCTGATCGGTATAAACTCTCAGTTCTGGTATCATTCTAGTAAATCTTTATGCACCTTCTCCAGTGCCTCTATATCCTTTTTTATAATATTGAGGCCAGAACTGGTCACTGTACTCAACTTTTAGCTATCCTCTTTGGGGTTTTTTCAAACCATTCTACGAGGTTGGTCAAGCACAACATATCTTTTAGAAATCCATGCTGACTCGCACTGATTAGCTTGTGTTTCTCCAGGTGCTTTGTAATGTTATCCTGTATTGTAGCATATAGTTGTTTACCAGGAACTAAAGTAAGAGTAACTGGCCTATAATTTATTGTCTTATCCCAGTCTCCCTTATATATGCCACTCCTCTGGCACAATTTTCCTTTTCGCCGAAAAATAATTATAGTCAGAATCTCTGCTATTTCTTTCCAGGTTTCCCTTAGAATCCGTAGTTGTAAACCATCAGCTTATTGTTACATTCAAACTCAACAATTAACTCATTACAAGTGGTATCTGCTTATGACAGAGAGTACAAAATGAGTCAAAATTGATATGATATCTGTACATTGTCAGCCATAGCTCATTTGGTAGTACACTCGCCTCTGAGTCAGAAGATTGTGGGTTCAAAGTCCCACCCCAGGGACTTGAGCACATAAAACTAGGCTGACACTCCGGAGGTGCCGTCTTTTGGATGAGACATCAAACCGAGGCCCTGTCTGCTCTCTCAGGTGGATGTAAAAGATCCCATGGTACTATTTCGAAGAAGAGCAGGGGAGTTCTCCCTGGTGTCCTGGCCAATATTTATCCCTCAATCAACATCACAAAAGAAAACAGACTAACTGGTCATTATCACATTGCTGTTTGTGGGAACTTTCTGTGCACAAATTGGCTGCTGTTTTTCCCACATTACAACAGTGACTACACTTCAAAAAGTACTTCATTGGCTGTAAAGCGCTTTGAGACGTCCGGTGGTCGTGAAAGGCGCTATATAAATGCAAAGTATTTCTTTACATTCTGAAGGACATAGACCTATCGACACTTTTAGTGTTGCTGTACCACCAAAAGCTGACATCCATTTCAGGAAACACAAAAATCATCCATTTCATGCTTTGTACCACAGTTTATTTCAATGTAGAAGTAAGTATAACATTCAATTATTTATTTTATCTAATATCAAGAAATGTGCCATTTACGTTATGATAAACTGTATTAACTCACAAAATATGGAATATGGAATTTGAGGGAATGGTAGCATAGTGGTTATGTTACTGGGCTAGTAATCCAGAGGCCTGGACTAATGATCCAGAGGCATGAGTTCAAATCCCACCATGGCAGCTGGGGAATTTAAATTCAGTTAAGTAGACAGGGCTTTAAACTAATGAAGGGGAGGTGGGGAGGATTCAGGAAAGAATAAATTTAAAAGCAGCGAGAGGAACGTCAAGGCTCTAGAGCAGAGTAAAGTTTTGGGTAAAAATAAGCAGAGTGGGTCGGGAAGGGACGGAGAGTGTAACAAAATAAGGCATTAGTGACTAAGGTGACATCAGGGAAAAAGAGAAATAAGGCAAAGCTAAAGGCATTATATCTGAATGTGCGAAACATTCGCAACAAAATAGATGAATTAATAGCGCAGATAGAAATTAATAGGTTTGATCTAATAGCCATTATGGAGACATGGTTGTAAAGTAGCCAAAGTTGGGAACTAAATATTCCAGGGTACTTAAATTTTGGAAGGGATAGGCAAAATGGAAAAGGAGGAGGGGTAGACCTGGTAAAGGATGGGATAAAGACAGTAGAGAGAAAGGATCTTAGCTCTGAAAATCAAGAAGTAGAATCAGTTTGGGTGGAGCTAAGAAACAGCAAGGGTCAAAAACATTGGTGGGAGTTGTTTATAGTCCCCCAAACAGTAGTTGTAATGTAGGGCAGAGTATAAATCAGGAAATTAGAGGTACATGTAACAAGGGCAATAGAGTAATCATGGGGGACTTTAATCTACATATAGACTGGGCAAACAAAATTTGCAGTAATAGTGTGGAGGACGAATTCATGGAATGTATGCAAGATAGTTTTCTAGATTAGTATGTTGAGGAACCGACTAGGGAACAGGCTATTTTAGATCTGGGATTGTGCAATGAGAAAGGGTTAATTAATAACCTTGTAGTAAAGGGGCCTTTAGGGAAGAGTGACCATAATAAGATAGAATTTTATATTGAGTTTGAAAGTTACTTAGTTAAATCTGAAACTAGGGACTTACATCTAAACAAAGCAAACTACGTAGGTATGAAGGGCGAGTTGGCTAAGGTAGATTGGGAAACTACATTAAAAGGTATGGCAGTGCACAAGCAAAGGCTAACATTTAAAAAATTAATACATAATTTACAACAAATATACATTCCTTTAAGGCACAAAAACCCCACAGGAAAAGTGGTCCAACTGTGGCTAACAAGAAGTTAAAGATAGTATTAGATCAAAGGAAGAGGCTTATAATGCTGCCAAAAAGAGCAGTAAGCCTGAGGATTGGGAGGATTTTAGAATTCAGCAAAGGAGGACCAAAAAATTGATAAAGAAAGGGAAAATAGAATGAGAGTAAACTAGCGAGTGACATAGAAACAGGCTGTAAAAGCTTCTATAGGTATGTAAAACAAAAAGATTAGCGAAGGTAAATGTGGGTCCCTTACAAGCTGAGACAGGAGAAATTATAATGGGGAATAGGAAATGGCAGAGAAATTAAACAAATACTTTGGCTGGGATCTTACCTTTCGGTGCAAGTTGGGAGCGGGTCAGCTGCCTTCCGGGTTCCGATCCCGCCCTCAACGACGCCCGACACACAGATGTAATTTTACATCAATTGGCCTTGTATAGCCCGCCCTATGGGCTTGCCGGCCAATTAAGAGAAAGCCGGTGTCAGATGACATCAGTTGATGATGCGTCATCTGCCGGTTTTCTTAAAGGGGAGACGCACATTTTTTTTGGCAGATGATTTTTCAGTGTTTGACAGCATTGAGGTGCTGCAAACACTGCCAATCGCTGTAAAAAGGTGAGCCCTTGCACCCAGGCTCTCCAGTGACTCTCTCCTTAGGATAAAACAGATGGCAGGTGCAGGTGAGGTTACAGAAGCGATCTGTCACTGGTGAGAGAGGTTCTCCCAATGAGGTGGGACTACACAAACAATTCAAACCTTGTTACCTACAGAAAAGTCTAAATACATTAAAAATGATTTTCCCAACATTTTCTTACCTCTGAAACTCAGCAGTGTACCATTGGATCCTTCACACCACTTCTGCAGCTGTCATCAATGCACAAACCTTACAGTAGACCCACAGCACGCCACACCTTCCCTGGGGTGGTGTCCGGACATCGGGAAGCCCGTAGTCGACCTGCCAAAATTGAAAAAAGCCTCTTAACTGCCTGGGACCCGCTGTCAATCTTTGCAATTTTGCCAGCACTCCTGCCTCCAAACCCGCCCCCGGAGTGCCGGCAAAATTTACCCCCATTGTGTCTGTCTTCATGGAAGAAGATGCAAAAAACTTCCCAGAAATAGTGGAGAACCAAGGGTCTACTGAGAATGAGGAACTGAAAGAAATTAGTATTAGTAAAAAAATAGTACTGGGGAAATTAATGGGACTGAAAGCCGATAAATCTCCTGGACCTGATGGCCTACATCCTAGGGTTTAGAAAGAGTTGGCTATAGAGATAGTGGATGCATTGGTTGCCATTTTCCAAAATTCCATAGATTCTAGAATGGTTCCCATGGATTGGAAGGTAGCAAATGTAGCCCCACTATTTAAGAAAGGAGGGAGAGAGAAAACGGGGAACTACCAACCAGTTAGCCTGACATCAGTAGTAGGGAAAATGCTAGAATCTATTATTAAGGATGTGGTAACAGGGCACTTAGAAAAAAAATAATAGGATTGGGCAGAGTCAACACGGATTTAGGAAAGGGAAATCGTGTTTGACAAATCTGTTAGAGTTTTTTGAGGTTGTAACTAGCAGAATAGATAAGGGGGAACCAGTGGATGTGGTGTATTTGGATTTTCAGAAGGCATTCAATAAGGTGCCACACAAGAAGTTATTAAACAGAATTAGGGCTCATGGGATTGGGGGTAATATACTAGAATAGATTGAGGATTGGTTAATGGACAGAAAACAGAGAGTAGGAATAAACGGGCCATTTTCGGGTTGGCAGGCTGTAACTAGTGGGGTACCACAAGGATCAGTGCTTCAGATATTCACAATTGACATCAATGATTTGGATGAGGGGACCAAATGTAATATATCCAAGGTTGCTGATGATACAAAGCTGGGTGGGAATGTAAGTTGTGAGGAGGATGTAAAGAGGCTTCAAGGGAATATAGACAGGCTAAGTGAGTGGACAAGAACATGGCAAATGGAATATAATGTGGAGAAATGTGAAGTTATCCACTTTGGTAGGAAAAATAGAAAAGCAAAGTATTTTTTAAATGGTGAGAGATTGGGAAATGTTGGTGTTCAGAGGGACCTGGGTGTCCTTGTACACGAATCACTGAAAATTAACATGTAGGTACAGCAAGCAATTAGGAAAACAAATGGTATGTTGGCCTTTATTACAAGAGAATTTGAGTCTAAGAGTAAAGACGTCTTACTGAAATTATATAGGGCCCTGGTGTGACCACACCTGGAGTATTGTGTACAGTTTTGGTCTCCTTACCTAAGGAAGGATATACTTGCCATAGAGGGAGTGCAACGAAAGTTCACCAGACTGGTTCCTGGGATGGGGCGATTGTCCTATGAGGAGAGATTGAGTAGACTAGGCCTATATTCTCTAGAGTTTAGAAGAATGAGAGGTGATCTCATTCTTACAGGGCCTGACAGGGTAGATGCAGGGTGGATGTTTCCCTTGGCTGGGGAGTCTAGAACCAGGGGTCACAGTCTCAGAATAAGGGGTCGGCCATTGAGGACTGAGATGAGGAGAAATTACTTCACTCAGAGGGTGGTGAATCTTTGGAATTCTCTACCCCAGAGGGCTGTGGAGGTTCAGTCGTTGAGTATATTCAAGATAGAGAGCGATAGATTTTTGAATATTAAGGGAATCAAGGGATAGTTCAAGAAAGTGGAGATGAGGTAGAAGATCAGCCATGATCTTATTGAATGGTGGAGCAGGCTCGAAGGGCCAACTGGCCTAGTCCTGCTCCTATTTCTTATGTTCTTATGTTCTTAATAACATAAATCTGGAATAAAAAGCTAGTACCAGTAATGGTGACCATGAAACTATCGGATTGTAGTAAAAACTCATCTGGTACACTGATGTCCTTTAGGGAAGGAAATCTGCCGTCCTTACCTGGTCTGGCCAATATGTGACTCCAGACCAACAGCAATATGGTTGACTCTTAACTGCCCTCTGAAATGGCCTAGCAAGCCACACAGTTGTAAAAATAAACTACAAAAAACAATAAAAGTAAAACCGGACAGGCCATCTGGCATCGACCTCGGCACCGGCTACGGGCACAACAGCACACCCAGCCCAGTTGACCCTGCAAATTCCCCCTCACCAGCATCTGGGGACTTGTGCCAAAATTGGGAGAGCTGTGCCACAGACTAGTTAAGCAACAGCCTGACATAGTCATACTCACAGAATCATACCTTTCAGCCAATGTCCCAAACTCTTCATTCACCATCCCTGGGTATGTCCTGTCCCACTGGCAGGACAGACCCACCAGGGGTGGCGGCACAGTGGTATAGTGGCACAGTCATTGTGGAGATGAAGTCCTGTCTTCACACTGAAGACACCCTCCATTGTGTTGTGTGGCACTACCACTGTGCTAAATGGGATAGATTCAGAACAGATCTAGCTGCTCAAAACTGGGCATCCATGAGGCGCTGTGGGCCATCAGCAGCAGCAGAATTGTATTCCGCTATAATCTGTAACCTCATTGCCCGGCATATCCCTCACTCTACCATTACCATCAAGCCAGGTGATCAACCCTGGTTCAATAAGGACAGTAGAAGAGCATGCCAGGAGCAGCACCAGGCATATATAAAAATTCTGTGCCAACCTGGGGACGCTGCAACACAGGACTACATGCATGCTAAAATGCAGAGGCAGCATGCTATAGACAGAGCTTGGTGATCCCACAATCAACGGATCAGTTCAAAGCTCTGCAGTCCTGCCAAATCCAGTCGTCAATGGTGGTGGACCACTGAACAACTAATGGGAGGAGGAGGCTCCATGAATATCCCCATCCTCAATGATGGTGGAGCCTAGCACGTGAGTGCAAAAGACAAAGCTCAAGCGTTTGCAACCATCTCAGCCAGAAGTGCCAAATGGATGATTCATATTGGCCTCCTCCTGACCATCACAGAAGCCAGCCTTCAGCCAATTCGAATCACTCCATGTGATAACAAGAAACGGCTCAGCGCACTGGATACAGCAAAGGCTATGGGCCTCGAAAACATCCCAGCTATCGTACTTAAGACTTGTGCTCCAGAACTAGCTGCGCCTCTAGCCAAGCTGTTCCAGTACAGATATAATACTGGCATCTATCCGACAATATGGAAAACTGCCCAGGTATGCCCTGTCCACAAAAAGCAGGACAAATCCAATTCAGCCAATTACCGCCCCATCAATCTACTCTTAATCATCAGCAAAGTGAACAGGGACAAAGGAGCTGAATCCCAGAGGTGAGGTGAAAGTGACTGCCCTTGACATCAAGGCAGCATTCGACCAAGTGTGACATCAAGGAGCCCTAGTAAAACTGAAGTTAATGGGAATTGGGGGAAAACTCTCCACTGGTTGGAGTTATACCTAGCACAAAGGAAGATGGTTGTGGTGGTTGAAGGTCAATCATACAAAGAACCAGGACATCACTGCAGGAGATCCTCAGGGCAGTGTCCTAGGCCCAACCATCTTCAGCTGCTTCATCAATGACCTTCCCTCCATCATAAGCTCAGAAGTGGGGACGTTCACTGATGATTGCACAGTGTTCAGTGCCATTCACAACTCCTCAGATAATGAAGCGGTCCGTGCTTGCATGCAGCAAGACCTGGACGACATTCAAGCTTGGGCTGATAAGTGGCAGGTAACATAGGCGCCACACAAGTGCCAGGCAATGACTATCTCCAATAAGCGAGAGTCCAACCGCTGCCCCTTGACATTCAATGGCATTACCATCGCCAAATCCCCCACCATCAACATCCTGGGGGTCACCATTGACCAGAAACTTAACTGGACCAGCCACATAAATACTGTGGCTACAAAAGCAGGTCAGAGGCTGGATATTCTGCGGCGAGTGTCTCACCTCCTGACTCCCCAAAGCCTTTCCATCATCTACAAGGCACAAGTCTGGAGTGTGATGGAATACCTTCCACTTGCCTGGATGAGTGCAGCTCCATCAACACTCAAGAAGCTAAACACCATCCAGGACAAAGCAGCCCGCTTGATTGGCATCCCATCCACCACCTTAAACATTCACTCCCTCCACCACCGGCGTACCATGGCTGCAGTGTGTACCATCTACAAGGTGCACTGCAGCAACTCGTCAAGTCTTCTTCGGCAGCACCTCCCAAACCCGCGACCTCTTCCACCTAGAAGGACAAGAGCAGCAGGCGCATGGGAACACCACCACCTCCAATTCCCCTCCAAGTCACACACCATCCTGACTTAGAAATATATCACCATTCCTGCATCGTCGCTGGGTCAAAATCCTGGAACTCCCTCCCTAACAGCACTGTGGGAGTACCTTCACCACACGGACTGCAGCGGTTCAAGAAGGTGGCTCACCACCACCTTCTCAAGGGCAATTAGGGATGGGTAATAAATGCTGGCCTTGCCAGCGACGCCCACATCCCAGGAAGGAATAACATTTTTAAAAATTGCGGGCGGCGGCATACTTACGAAGTACACCACCGGCATCTAAACAAAATTCGCACTTACCTGATGGGGACCGTCCTTCACAAACAGATGCTGTGTACTAGAGGGGAGCGTAATGACCCGTGTATCCCCACGAGTGCGGAAGCGTACCTGGAATCACGTGGGTCCGTGCTCCAATCAGGAAACAGAAGCAACATGCATTTGGAGAATTGATCTTTGAAGCTTTATATTTGGTGAATTGATCTTTGAAGCTTTCTCAGAGAAAGAATAAAAGGAAATAAAAACAGGATAAGGATAAATAAATCCAAGGAAAAGAGGAGGCAGATTCCAGTTGTTTAATGGCACTCAAGAGAATCGGGGTGAAATTCAGTTAAATTAACATCTGCTACATTCCCATTTCCTTTAAAGAAACACAAGTTTAACAGCATCCCCTATAAGTTATTAGATGATTCAGTGTGTATGCCTATCAATTTGTCCTAATATTCCACATTTTCTCCCAGTGCCGTCCCAAATGAGACACTCAGGTTCTATAACTTTATACGTTCCTGGATGTCACCTAATTGAAAAAAAGCATTTTTTAAAATTCCAATACAGTAATGAAGCATCAGATGATGGTTTTTATTGACGGGTATCCCCTTACACTGATGCAAACAGGCCCTGTGCCTGTTTCCACCAGCTGTAAAATTGTCATATGGTCAGTTGGTGGGCAATTAGCCCAACTCTGCATCAGCAATTAGGTTTTCAATGTTGTTGCAGATGATCTATCAAGTTGGAACTTGACAGAGCGCAATTTTGGGATTTAGCACATGGGCACGCGCATGCGGAAATCCCGAACTTGCTGTCCATTTCAAAGGCAAATTCACCACAAATTCTGCCCCATTAAAAATGCTTTCAAGTACACATTAAAAAAAATGAATTGCATTGAGATACAATAGTATATAATTAAGCCATAAGAAAATGATGGCCAATAGTTAAAAAGATTGATGCTGGAAGGATTTTTTTGGAATAAAGTGCTCAGTTTCCAATCTCTGTCATGTCTAAAAAGCAGGTGTCATGTGGAGGCTGTAGCATCACCTGACAGTAAGCAGAAAAATCTGAGGGCGAGTCATGCTTTCTGATGGCTGATTACAGCGCATTCACAGTGCCCTTGGAACAGGGGAACTCTCTTGGCTGCAGTCAAATGAACAATAGTGAATGCAAACAGGTAAAAAAAAGGGAACATTTACCTGAGCAGCACAAAAGTGATTGGGGAATTCCTTTTGTTGTTGATGAACTTATTTTTGAAATGAATTTGCCTTTGATGAGTGATGGTTGACACAATGTTGTATCTGCATGAGTCAGGACCCGCAGGTTTTTGCTGGTACTGTTTTAGATTGGAAATCATGTTTCTGAATACTGATTCTTGCCCTCTGCAGTTACCTTTCTTTCCAACGTGCTTTTACCTGGCCACAACCAATTGATTTAGTGTCAATTTATACCAGTGAGCAATGTTGAACTACAGATCGCACAACCACTAGGATACCACAATGCTATTCATGTATAGTTTGCTGTGATGGGAATTGTTGTGTATGTAATAGGTATGTTACTTTAAACCTATGGCCAGGGCAGCACTACTTTGTAGGGCGTAGTGATACCGTAGTACCACTCCTGGCCATAGGGGTATAAATAGTACTGTGGGTACTGATCTCCCCTCAGTTTCCCGCCTGTTGGTATTAAGTAAAGACCTACGTTGAATCTTCCAAGCTGTCTCGTCATTATTGCATTAAGTATAGACACATACTTTATACTGGCGACGAGTAAGGTTCGAACTCATCAGTACACGGTGCAACAAAGGAACGGTAGCAGTACGGAGAGAGAAGGAGAGAGGCTTCTTACCAGCCAGCCTGCAGAGTCCAGCGTCGACCGAAGGAGGCCGCCCAGCACTCCGGGTTCGGGAGGAGCGGCAGCAACGGAGCAAGAGAGAGAGGTTTCCAGCGGAGGCTGCGGCAGCTGAGAGAAGAGGCTGAACGGGCGCTCCAGCCACGGGGCAAAAGTCCACCCAGGGCCAGGTAAACTGAAATCCTTCCCGGGGAACGGGAGCTGCAAGGGCCAGAACGGACAGGCGATCTGGGGAACAAACGGAGCCACAAGGACTAGCGGGCCACGAGAGGGGAAGGTCATTGTTAATAGCGGCGGTGGCAATAACGGGAGCTGCAAGGGCCAAAAATAACGATGCTGGAGAGAGGTCATTGACAGCAGAGGGAGAAAAGGCGGGAAAAACGCCATCTAGTGGAGAAAGCGGGAAAAGTTTTTTTTTCTCTTCAAAAGTTTAAAATGGCTAAAGAAGGTTGTTTGTCAGCATTTGTTGAGGACACAGAAGAGTGGGATGCCTATATCAAAAGGCATGAACTTTATTGCATAGTAAACAAGGTGGAAGATGACCAAAAGGTAGCAACCTTATTAAATTTTATGGGGGCAAAAACAAACGGTCTGCTGAGGACTCTTCTTACTCCAGACAAGCCAGCAGACAAAACGTATGCCCAAATTGTTGATACGTTAAGGGAACATTTAAACCCTAAGCCACCATTTATAGCGGAAAGGTACCGCTTCTACAGACGCGACCAAAGGAATGATGAGTCGCAGGCAGCCTATTTAGCTGAGCTCAGAAGGTTGTCCAAACATTGCCAGTTTGGAGCCATATTGGCGGACGCGATCAGAGACAGATTTGTCTGTGGCATGTTAAATGAGAATACACGTAAACGGTTGCTAGCCAAGAAACAGCTCAGCCTAGATCAGGCGATTGAAATAGCATCGGTCCACGAAGCAGCAGCACAGGGTGCTGCTCAAATACGACATAACACAACCGGCTATGACACCCATGAGGTGACATTTCACAAAGGTAAATGCTACCGTTGTGGCAAAACCACCCACGACCAAAGTAATTGTTGGTTTCGTGATAAAATATGCCGGCAGTGTGGGAAAAAGGGGCATATAGCGAAAGTTTGTCGGTCTGGTACGAAACCCAATCGTGGGGGCAATCCGAGCAGTACCAAGGCAAGGACAAAAATACATAAGATGTCTGACAGTAGCTCAGACGAGTCACAGGAAGGCACAAAAGCAGAGCCTAAAGGTCTGGGATGTCTCAAGTTATATGGTGTGGACAAAACGGAGGACCACAGCACAATGTGGGTTAAAATGAAGGTAGCAGGCGTCGAAGTTAATATGGAGCTGGACATGGGTTCAGCCCTATCAGTAATTAATGAACAAGATTATAACAGGCTGTTCAAACGCATTCCCTTAAAGGATACGGAAATTAAATTAAAAACATATATGGGACAAAAAGTTTACCCGAAGGGAAAAATGCAAGTAACAGTTAAATACAATGGCAGAAAAGTGCCAGGACTTTATTTATACGTCCTACCAAACGGTGGACCACCACTTTTGGGTAGGGAATGGATAAGAAAAATCCATTTCGACTGGAAGTCGATACACGAGTTAAAAGTAGAGACCACCACGGATGATACAACCATTACAAGCAGGCTGTCGAAACTATTGGCAAAAACGCCAGAGGTGTTCCAACAAGGGCTGGGGACCTTAAAGGACATTAGAGCAAAAATAACTATTGCTCAAGACGCAAACCCCAAGTTTTGTAAGGCCAGACCGGTGCCTTATGCCATTCGGCCAGCGGTGGAAGCAGAACTGGATGCCTTAGAGAGTGCAGGTGTCCTTACAAAGATTGAGTGGAGCGAGTGGGCCACGCCCATCGTCCCAGTTATAAAGAAATCTGCAAATAACACACCGGGGGAACCAAAGAAGGTTCGCATTTGCGGGGATTTTAAGATAACTATTAACCCAGTCCTGCACACGGTACAGTATCCGCTGCCACGGATAGAGGACATATTCGCATCGTTAGCTGGGGGTAGACACTTTACAAAGATTGACCTTTGTCAAGCTTATTTACAGATGGAGGTGGAGCAGGACTCGAAAAAGCTCCTAACGATCAACACACACAAGGGATTGAACCAGTACAATCGCCTGGTATTTGGTGTGGCGTCCGCCCCGGCAATATGGCAGAGGACCATGGAACAGGTCCTACAGGGCATTCCAGGAACACAATGCTACCTGGATGACATCCTGGTGACAGGACAAACGGATAATGACCACCTCGCTAACCTGGAGCGAGTACTTCTGCGGTTACAACAATACGGACTCAGGGTGAACAAGCAGAAATGTGAGTTTTTCCAGGAACGTATCTCATACTGTGGTCACATTATAGATAAGGAAGGCCTGCATAAGTCCCCGGAAAAGATCGAGGCAGTAGTGAAGGCCCCGCCCCCTGAGAATGTATCTCAGTTACGATCATTCTTAGGCCTTATAAACTATTACCATAAGTTCCTCCCGAACTTAACGTCCATTTTACATCCACTAAATTCATTGCTGCAAAAGGGAGTCTCCTGGAATTGGGACGAAGCGTGTGAGGCTGCTTTTAAAAAGGGTAAACAACTCATTACATCAAAGGAAGTGCTCGCACACTTTGACCCAAAAATGCCAATGAGGTTGGCATGTGACGCCTCCCCGTACGGTATAGGGGCAGTGTTGTCACACAAATTTCCCAACGGGATGGAGAGGCCAATAGCATTTGCCTCAAGGTCATTAACTACAGCCGAAAGAAACTATGCGCAAATCGACAGGGAGGCCCTCAGTCTGGTGTGGGGTGTAAAAAAATTCCACCACTACCTGCATGGGCAACGTTTCACACTACTGACGGATCATCAACCGTTGGTGTCGATATTTAATCCAACAAAAGGGGTGCCCCTGATGACGGCCCAAAGGCTACAGAGATGGTCACTGTTCTTAGGAGCACACCAGTACCTTATCGAATATAAGGGTACCAAACAGCATGGCAATGCGGATGGCCTGTCGCGGCTACCCTTGCCTGCCGAGATCGAAGCGATAGTACAGGACCCCGTGGAAATATATCATACGGCCGTTATGGAACACTTGCCCATCACCAGCCAATGTATCGAGCGGGAAACATGGAACGACCCGACATTGGCAAGGGTTTACGAATTAACCGTGAAAGGCTGGCTGGTGCAGGGTGACGTATCATTGCCGGCGTTTTCGGCAAGGAAGGACCAGTTGTCTGTCTGCCGGGGCACATTGATGTGCGGAGCCAGGGTGGTGGTCCCTCAAAAATTACAACATAAAGTGTTGCAGGACTTACACGAAGGTCATCTGGGGGGTGTCAAAATGAAAAGCCTCGCCAGAGCCTATGTCTGGTGGCCCGGCATTGACAGGGACATTGAGGAAGTAGCAAAAGCATGCCAAAGGTGCCAGATGGTACAGAACGTACCACCACAAGCCCCACTACATCCGTGGGAGTGGCCCTCAACGCCGTGGCAAAGCATCCACGTGGACTTCGCTGGCCCCTTCCTGGATGCGATGTTCCTTATTGTAGTGGACGCCCATTCAAAATGGCTGGAGGTCGTAAAGATGTCATCAACGACAGCCGAAAAGACGGTCGCAGTCTTAAGGACCATTTTTGCCCGAAACGGGGTGCCCGAGCAAGTCTGTTCGGACAATGGGCCACAATTTGTGGCAGAAGAATTTCAAGCATTCCTAAAAAGGAATGGAGTGCGACATTATACGTCCGCACCATATCATCCGGCTACAAATGGGCTGGCAGAGCGATTTGTACAGACTTTTAAAAAGGCCATCAAGGCGATGGGGGAGGAAAGGTTGCCACTACAACACAAGGTGGACAACTTCCTATTCGCATACCGTAATGCTGCACATACGGTGACCAACCAGGCCCCCGCCGTCATGTTCTTTAATAGAAGGTTAAGGTCTTGCCTTGAATTGCTCAGACCAAACATTCGGAGAGATGTGGAAAACCGAGTATTTCGTAGGGCTCCTGACAGACAGACACGGAGCTTCGAGGTGGGGCAGCAAGTGTTGGCCCGTGATTATAGGAATAAAAAGTGGCGGTCTGGTACGATAAAGGCCCGCAAGGGACCCTTGATGTACACAGTTGAGACAGGGGAAGGCATAATCAGACGACATGCTGATCAACTTGTGGAGTCCAGAAACCCAACTGATTCACTACCTCAAACGTCTCAGCACATTGTTACAGCGGAATCACGGCCCAGCTCGTCGTTACAGAGGTCTCAGGATTGCGAGGAGTTCAGCACTCCAGTGATCTCCACGGCACAGGATGTGCCATCAGACACCGACGAGTCCAGCGATGAAGGGGTGACGGAAGTACCGCCGCCTACACCGAGACCGACTAGAGAAAGACGTTATCCTAGTCGAGACAGGAGGCCTCCTCAGAGACTGAATCTATAACATGTTTCTGTTTATATATATATAAGTAGACAACTCTTGATGTAAATATGTTATGTATATTGTGTTACCAAATGTTATTAGCCCTAGTTATGGGGCATCTATTGACTTAATTGCATGGGTACGTTTTAATTAAAAGGGGAGGAATGTTGTGTATGTAATAGGTATGTTACTTTAAACCTATGGCCAGGGCAGCACTACTTTGTAGGGCGTAGTGATACCGTAGTACCACTCCTGGCCATAGGGGTATAAATAGTACTGTGGGTACTGATCTCCCCTCAGTTTCCCGCCTGTTGGTATTAAGTAAAGACCTACGTTGAATCTTCCAAGCTGTCTCGTCATTATTGCATTAAGTATAGACACATACTTTATAGGAATCGCTGAGAGATCAGACATGAAGTACAGTGTTATCAGAGAGTGAAAGAAATGACAGGACTCATTGGTCATCCAATGATGGTGTTATGACGCAGAGCAAGGAAACAAATGAGCTAAACATAATGGCCCCAATATTGCGGGATGAGGCCGAAAACGGACGGAGAACCCGGCAAGGCCGGAGACACGGAGGTCCTGCCGAACCTAACGGGAGGACCTCATTAACATTTTTTAGCTACAGTTTCTCGCCTGGCACCAGGCCAAATGAACAGCCTGGCCGGAGGGCGGGAGGGAACAGAAGCGGCAGGAGGCCGCATCCATGGGGACGCTCCCCAGCACCGGGAGGTCGGAGAGGCACGGAAATCGAGAGGGGGGAGAGGCACGCGATCGGGGCTGGGGGGGAGAGGCACGCGATCAGGAGGGGGGAGGCCAAAGGCTTCATTGAGGGGCCTTACGGGAGCACTCCTGCTCTTCCTTGCCCAGAAGGGGTGCCGAACGAGGCATTTACGTTGTGGAGTGGGCAGCTCCTGCCACGCTTTCACTGTCGAGTTTCCCAACCCCTGGGAAACCCGAGCAGCAACAGGGAATTTTAAATCGGGCTCCCAATTGCACTGTGGGAGCCTGATTTAAATATGTTCATAAAAAAAGGATAGACCCATACAGGTAATTCAATATAGAAAAATATGCTTCTGCATAGGCTCAACACTCATATCTGTTGTGATTGCATTATCTCTACAGGTACTTGGGATGATTGTTTTATCAATACATAATAATTAATACTCATTTGATAATATTTTTGATCTGTATAAATAATACAGAAGAATGGAAGCTTACCCGCAACATACAATGAGTTTATAAATATCCTGTTACAGTATTGCTGCAAATTAAAGGGAATTTGTTATATTTAGCAAGTAGTTTCTTATAGCTGCATATAATTCATATTAGGGGGCATAGTTTCAGGATAAGGGGTCGCCCATTTAAGACGGAGATGAGAAGGAATTTCTTCTCTCAGAGAGTCGTGAATCTTTGGAATTCTGTACCCCAGAGAGCTGTAGAGGCGGAGTCAGTGAATATATTCAAGGCGGAGATTGACAGACATTTGAGCTACAGGGGAGTCAAGGATTATGGGGAACAGGCAGTAAAGTGGAGGTGAGGCCAAGATCAGATCAGCCATGATCATATTGAATGGCGGAGCAGGCTCGAGGGGCCGAATGGCCTACTCCTACTCCTATTTCTTATGTTCTTATGTTGGTTTAGTCATACGATATGGCCTGAGGAAAGTACATCAGCTTTTTTCTTTGAAAGTTGGGGTTGGTCATGCTTTCTGAGCTGTTTGAGCATGTGTGGAAATGCAAGCTGTGTCCTTGATGGTAGGTATGATCAAATCTGTAACATGCTACTGGTCTGGTAAGTAACAATTTCATTGCTAAAACATTTATTTCTGTTTTACTTCTGGTATGCTGAAATTAAAATATACACAGATGTATGAAAACTAAGATTTATCAAGTAAACAGTAATTCAAGTTACCAATTCAAATAATGTAAAATTAGATTTCAAGAAATGAGTACCAGGTGCTTTGTTATAATGTTTTTCTTTACTGGAAATATTATTTCAACTGTCTGTATATACTGAAGATCATATTGCACAATTTCATCTGTTAGAAGTTGTGAGTCTAATAGATACCTTGTACGTTTCTCTGCGCTGAATTCGGTAAAAATGATCGAAGTAAGCCCTATATTTTATGTCTAATAAATGCGATCAGTAGTGGGTATGGGTAAAGCAAGTTTTCTGGAGATTGACTGGAATACATAGGAAAATATGGCGATGGCAGCAGCAGCTAAGTTATTTGATGGTCTTTCTAAAGACTACAGACAAAGTTCTTTTTATGTGAGATGCATTCAGTTACCAAAAGACCATGTGGTGTTTTGAAAATAGATGAAAGATAATGATGTTTCATTTGAACATATTTGCCGCTGCTTTTCAGTCACCACTTTTATCTATAGGGCTTTTTCCTTTTGTTGACGGAATTTGACTTGTAAATCTGAGGGATTGCAAATAAAATTAACGTGGCTCCAACACACACTTTAAACCACTTAACATGTAAATCTAGTGTGAAAATTATTTCATCCTATAAAATGCCAGCATTTGGCAGATACAAAGATAAATAATCCTATATTATGGCAACTGTATGCTTTATCAAACATATGCAAATCAGTACTAATTAGCACTAATTAAGGTTTTTTTTGCCTATCTCTCTGGAAAACTGTCTAAATGTTATGCAATCCAGTTAGCACACTGATTATCCTAATTGTTTTATATTGCTTGGTTCTTAATTAAAATATGTAAATTGTGGTTAATTGGTAAATAGCAAAAGAGTTAGGTTTGTCTCGTCAGCATAAACAGAGGGTTTATGCACTCAGTGGATAGCAATAGATTTTAGGGAAAGTTAACAAGCAACGCTGCTGTATTTTTTTAAATGACTCCTCCAGTTGTTAGTGGCTAGCTACAACATGTGAAATCTTCAAACATATTGTCATGAATCTTACCATTCATGTAGAAATGACTCATGAGATAACACTGGGCGGCCAGCTGGTGGCGCCGTCCAAGGAAAGTATAAATACTCGGGCGTGGGCCCAGCTTGCTCAGGATGTTTCTGTAACCAGGAACAAGTGATGTAACTAGAGCTCATGGTTGTGAAACAGTTGATTAAAGCCTTGTTTTATACTCAAACCAAGTGCTTAGCAGTTTTCTTACGTCACATATATCTGAAAATGAAGGACAGCAAATGGCCGGCTGGTCCTTCAAGCCTGCCCTTTACTGGTGTGTAGCATCTACACCATCATCTCAATGAGCACCTCCCACCTGTTCCCTGGCGCCCCCCCACCCCAACACCCCCACCAGCCATGCAATAACATTCTGGGAAATAAATTCCTTTCTGAGGCAATGAAACAAGTTCATTGAGATTACACAAATTAGGGTTGTATTCCCTGGAATTTAAAAGGTTAAGGGGTGATCTGAGCGAAGTTTTCAAGATATTAAGGGGCACAGATAGAGTAGATATAGAGAGAAACTATTTCCCCTGGTTGGGGATTCTAGGACTAGGGGGCATAGTCTAAAAATTAGAGCCAGACCTTTCAGGAGTGAAATTAGGAAACACTTCTACACACACGGGGTGGTAGAAGATTGGAACTCTCTTCCACAAACGGCAATTGATGCTCGATCAATTGTTAATTTTAAATCGGAGATTGATAGCTTTTTGTTAACCAAAGGTATTAAGGGATATGGGCCAAAGGCGGGTATGTGGAGTTAGGTCACAGATCAGCCATGATCTCATTGAATAGTGGAACAGGCTCAAGGGGCCGAATGGCCTCCTCCTGTTCCTATATTCCTTTGTTCTAGGAGGCCACAGTGCCTGGGAGATGCATTCCCCACTACCCTACCTACCTTCTATATGCAGATACTGTGTTACTGTTCTGTAATATTTGCCCTGCGCAAGTAAGATAATGTGAAAATTAAACCAATGAGAGCATTTGGAGTACATCTACAATCAAAATCTAAGCTTGATGGAGTTTTGTTATTGAGAACCCGTTCTTTCAGATGTACAATCTTTTACCTCATTGCTATTATCACTTGCTGTAATCATTATCATGTGAATTTTGTTCCACAAGAACTGATGGGCCAATTATGCTTCGCTTTCTGTGTTTTTATGTTAAATCCGTGCTTCAAGTTGCTAATTTGAGAATGCTTCAAATTCTGACGAGTTATGTAATCACACAACAATTTGGCTTCACACGAGCTGCTGTACAACTGCAGCCATTTAAAATATGTAAAAATAAAATTTTTAAAGATCTCAGGTGGTCCACAGACTGCCTTTTACATTCTTTAAATTAGTAAAAGGGCCAGCGGGGCAGTTGAAGTGTACATTTACCTCACCCGAGTGTGATGCTGGCCCAGCAGTATAACTCTGCGCCAGTAGCTCACATCACTCTCACTGCATTTTTGCATAGCAAGGAAAGGGATGAGTATCAATGTAAAGATGAATTCAAATTCACTGCATTCCTCCTGATTGGTTGCTGTTCATTTATATTATGGCTGGACATTCATTTAAAGGAACTTTCTCTTCTGAATCATTTTTGAGGCTTAAGGATCATTTTTTATTTTTATTTATGCACATACACAAATGTAAACTTGGAAATTGCATAAACATTGAACCGTTGAATGTTATTTTTGATTATTTATTGAAAATTATGTTTATTGAGGATGATGGGACCAAAACTCTGTGCTGGTTTTGGCGAGATAGGAGCATAATGCTGGCGTAACAACATTTCGAGAGCCGTATTTTTGAGTGAATATGCGTGGGCACAATGTTCTGCTGGTGAGTGAATTTCCACAGAAATTTTGGCTCCAGGCGGAAAGTGCCATTTCCTACGTCCATTGTACACTGCCACACGTATGCAAATGACACGCGTGGCACAAGTTATCAGAATTCCCATCATTTACAGCCACATTAGACATCATTTTCATTGGTGTAGCTTACACACAGATAAATGATAAATGAAGCCGAGCCTCGCATGAGCAGACCCGTTTGGCAGAATTGATCCATGGGCGGACCTATTCAGCTGAAGTGCTTACCGACTGGAAAACCTTTGTCCATTTCTCAGGTCTGCCTACATATTTGGGGAATTTGTTTGTTTTGTTTCTTTGCTTTGGGGGACCATTGAGCTACACTTCAGACTGCCAGAGTTAGGCACTCTCTGGTTAACAGCATAGCTTTGATGCCCAGCCACAGTAAGCGATACTATTAAGCAGCATGGGGTTCCCAACGGGAATTCGATCTTGCTGGAAAAGAGAACAAAAGAGACTGACGTAGCATCAAGGAAGGATGAGGTCAACCTGCTATTACTTTCCTGTTGCCTCCCCCCTCCCACCCCCACCAAACAATGAGTCTATAGATCCTGCAGATCTTATGAGGAACTGGGCAAGGAGCACTGTCTTCAGCAACTTCAATTCAGTAAGGAAGCTCTGTGCCACTTTCTACCTAATGACCTGTAGCCCCAGACATGTAAGTGAAAAATGTTGTCCGTGACTGTTAAAGGCAGCAAAATATCAACCTACTGGCTCCTTTCAAGCTGCAAGTGGGGATCTGTGCAGCATCACCCAGAGATCTGTCTGCGTCTGCGTACACAATGTTATCCATATCATCTTCAGGAGGGCTGAGGAATTCACCCATTTTAGGATGACTTCCAGGCAACAGCATGAAAGGGCCATTCAGTTGTATCATGGATTCCCCATACTTCAAATTTTGCACTGTAGGCTCTCATAGTGGAGCCAGTGAATTTACTTACTAGAAAACGATTCCATTCCTTATTGCTCAAAATTTCCGTAATCAGTTACAGCCCATCCTGTGTGTTAATACAAAACATGTTCGGAATTTTCATGATGTATTCGTTATGAGGATATCCAGTTGGCAAGCTCTATTCAGGGAAGACGGGGAACTTTTTTGGATAGCTTCTGGGAGAAAAGGCATAGCCCTTTATTTCAGGGCCCATGACCCCATTTCAACAGCTGAACTCACCAACAGAACATTGTACAAAGACGGCTACGCATTCACTAGAGTGCTCATCGAGGGGACTATTGGGGTTCTGAAGGCAAGGTTTCACTGGCTCGATAGAGATCAAGGGACACTGCAGTACGCTCCCAAGTAAGACACTTGCCTCGTGGTTGCTTGATGTGTCTTCAGAAAGGACTGGAAATGGAGGCCGCTGAGGAGCGTGGATCTCAGCCACATGTGGAATCTGTATTCAGAAGACTCTTCTGAGTCAGCTAGAAGTGACATTCATAGGGAGATCATTAGCAGGACATATACCTTGGATTAAAGTTGTACCCTTAGCAACATTGTATCATAACATCTCCCCAACCTTCCTCTATCCATTCCATACATAAACAGTTGTCTATCTGGGCCTCATTACCTCTACCAGTGTCATTCAATGACAGACTAAATTCTCAGTTTCTCACGGAACAATATTAACAGCAGTAAGTGATTGTAGGCATGGCAAGGGGATCTCTCAGGTGGTAGCAGACATCAGATACAACCCAAAGGACAAGTGTTAGAGGTAAAATAACAGAAAAAGCTAGAAGTCTCAGCAGGTAAGGTAGCATTTGTGGAGAGAGAACCATAGGGTTAATGTTCCAGGTTGATAACCTTTCATCAGAGTGTTTCCAGCATTTTCTGCTTTTATTTCACATTTCTAGTATCTTTTGCTTTTTGTTTTGTGTTAGGACTCTGTAATGTGAGAGTTTGGAGTTGTATGGTGCAGCATGAAAGGAGGGCTTGTGAGGGGGTGCCAAACACTGGTTCCAGGTGGAAGAGTTGGCAAGCTATTGCTCCTTAGTGCACTGTGAATGAAGGCTTGTCATTACATTAAAGTGGCGTATTGCACCTTTTCATTGCTTCACTGAGATGACCTCTCGTATATCATCAACCAGGGTTCACCTCCTTCCAGCTTTTCAAAATAACTTTACTGGCCATTCCAGCCATTATCACCTTTCCTTGGCATTTCTAATTCCTACTTGTTGTTCTCCAGCTCCACTGAAGCCAATGGAAAGGAAAATCATCAGGGCGTATAATGGGTGGCCGATCCGGGACTGGCTGCTTTCCGCCCCCACCAAAATAGAATTTTACCTCCACTATATCTGAATATGTTAATGAGTTCATATCAAATTATTATTCTTATATCCACTATTTTAATGGACGTGTATATGCCTTCATTTTCAATGCATTAATTCCAATTAACAGTCAGAAGGGGGGAGAAATTCATTATAGCTCCGTCTGGGGCGCTAAATTTTAAAAGTTTGGAAAACTAGCGCCAGGCGCTAATGTTTCTAAACTTTAAAAAAATTCAGTTTTGTGCTCTAAGAAGGAAGTGGAGCGTTAAATCAAGCACATTCTTGGAGCGCAGTCGGCAGCAGGCGGGGCGGAGACTTCAGCAGCGCCGCACACTGGGCCGTGCAGCGCGGCCTCGTTCAAAGGCTCCTTCCCTCCCTGAAAGGGAAGGGCCATCGCTGCAGGCTCTGCAATTTAAAAAGTACCTACCTGGACCACCAAGGTAACCGCGATCCCGCGGGATGAGCCTGGCACTCAAGCAGAGTGCTGGGCTGATCGATTGCGGGCAGGAACCCGCGAAAGAAACTGGAACAAGAAAAGTAAGTTTTCTTTTTACTTTCCTCGTCCACCTCGCCTTTAATCATCACTCCCGAAGTGGCCGGCCGCCCGATGCACACCTCCTGCAGTTGTCGATGTTTTCGACCTGCGCTGCTGCAGGGGGCGGAAGTCAATTTCGGGTCAAGGGCACTACCGGGGCGATGCGCGTGGCGATGACGTCACGATCTCCGGGCGAAGGAAATCAGGGCGCAACACTGCAGCGCTGCCGCAAACCTCCTGCCAAATATGGCGGGAGTCGATGTCAGCGCCGTGCCTGGCCACAAAGCCATTTACGCCAAGTTAACTCTCCCCGGAAGTGCTAACAGGAGGCACAAAGGCACCCAATTTCACCCCCCATGATTTTAATCCCATAGGCTGAGATTTGCTCACCTCGGCGGGTCCGATGCGGCCAGTGTCGGTGGCAGGTTGCGGCCCTGCTGCTGGCTCCATCTCATTGCCTAAAATGAACTTACCTCAGTGGGGCTTGTTAAGCCCGCCCAGCACGTTTCCCGGCCCAATGAGATGGAGCGGGTCTGGTGACATCATTCATGACGCGTCTTGAGCCGGTTTCCTTAAAGACACCATGGCCACCTTACTTTTGACGTTTGTGCAGTCAGTGTTCTACAGCATTGAGGTGCTGCAAACACTGACAATGACTGCACAGAGATGGAGGACTGCACCCAGGCTCTCCCATGACTCCCTCCATATGCTTATGGAGGGAGTCAGAGCATGCAGGGAGATCCTCTTCCCTTCCCATGGGCGGAAGAGGCCTCCGCAGGAAACCAACACAGCCTGGTTGCACATTGCACAGGAGGGCACAAGCAGGGATGTGGTCAGGAGGACCTGAGTGCAGTGACACAATGATCTCATTAGATCACAAAATGATCTCATTAGATCACAAAACGTTACTGCAAAGCCACACTCACCTTCATCCTGCTGTGCCACTCATCACATCCCCATCACTCTGCCTTCCCTACCCTACTCCTGCACATCCTTACTCATACCAACTTACCTTGCACCTTCGCCCATCCCTCTCTCTCTACCTACATTATCACATCCTCATCTCACTAGCCACCCCTCACACTCACCCTCATCGTAGTGCAATCATACCAACTAACACACAAAGGTAGTCACTTAGTAGTTTTATCCAATGTTCATATAAAGTTTCTGTTAATATGCTGTCAAACATTGAAACCTTTATTTTCAACACTTTGCATTCTTGGACAGGTTTGTGTGCACCTTAAGTGGCTTAGTGTGTTGTAGTGAATGGTGACACATAACGGTACCCCTCATAATGGTCATGAGTGTGAAACGAATGGCTTGGACATTTTAGCAATGCTTTATGTTGTTGGTGTGGGGTGGTGCCAACCTGGTGCATCATGTAGCAGCCAGGGTGTACTGCGTCAAGTGAAGTAAATGTGGTCATGGTGAGGCCACGCCAGGCCTCATGGGCAGCAATGTGCTCGGGTGCTGATGCCCTGTGTCCTGTGCAGCATCAGTTGATTGCGGAGAAGGTTGCTGTTGTTGTTGGTGCTGCTGGTGCTACTGTTGTGCCTGGTGCTGCTGGTGTTGGGGCTGATTGTAGTGGGATTCTGAGGACCAAGGTGAGATAGTTTCAAGGGCACCGATGCTGATGTAATAGATGGCAGGTGAACTTGAGATGACAGAAGCGACCTGTCAGTGCTGAGAGAGGTTGTTCCAATGAGGTGACACTGGATAGAGAGTTTACTCCAAACACTTGCAACCTGCATAAAGCTCAATCTGTCTTCCAAATGCAGTAAGCAACAGCTTCTGAGCTTGGAAAGTGAACAGCTGTGAGCTGGGAGCTTTTATAGCACATTTGCAGCTGTCAAGTAATGAGATGTTTTCATGGCTATTCAACTCCCGACCTGCTTACCTGACATGATCCCTGTGCAGCATAGACCCCGTGGGCAATCTGGTAAACTCTGAAGGTGAGCTCAAAATAGTTCTTAACGGTCTGTTAACAAGGTCATAATGACCTGAATTGCCTCCCCCGATGCTGTGCGTTGGTCAGCTCTGCTCAGCATTGATAGACCTGACATTTGGGAAAGGCGGTGGCGGCAGGTTGACAACGGGGTCCCGACCCGCTGTCAAAAAAAACATTTTCCCACCCCACCCGCCACCGATCGCGCCTGCTGACCCCCCAAGAAACTCCCCCCATAAACGGTACCCATGCTGATGGAATAGAATGCAGGTGAGTTTGAGATGACAGAAGCGATCTGCCAATGGTGAGGGAGGTTGTTCCAATGAGGTGATACTGGATGGAGAGTTTGCCCCAAACACTTGCAGCCTGCATAAAGCTCAATCTGTGTTCCAAATCGAGTAAGCAACAGCTTCTGCACTTGGAAAGTGAACAGCTGTGAGGTGGGAGCTTTTATAATACATTTCAAGCTGTCAACTAATCAGCTGATTCAATGGCCATTCAACTCCTGCCTCAGGTTAAGAGATGTGGTCCATGAGCTGTGTCGAACCTGTGAGCGAGCAGTTTAAGTTAAAAGGTAAGGTTAAAACCATCATTAAGGGTCTGTCAACAAGCCAATAATTGCTTTAATAGGGTCAACCCGTTGTAAAAAAAAATCAAATTTCCCACCTGACCCAGCAGCGATCTTGCCTGCTGATCCCCCGGAAAATTTCAGCCATAATGTTTGCTAACCAATGGTAATAGGCCGGATTTTGCAATAAGAATAATGGTGAGGCTAAAGGCACTCGCTGTCATAATGGAGCAAATCTGACAGCAACTTCTGGAGTTCACACATGTGCAGTTAAACATGGAAATCCAGAGGTTGCTGTCAGAGACACCCCACTCCTCCACAGGGTGCGCTGTTGCCATCCTCGTTGATAGACTTGGCATGGAAATGAATGCAATGGCGTGAATTTGGGGTACTTGCCCACTAGAACCCCACTATAAATGGCTGAAAATGTTAGGGCTGGTGCTTTCAGGAGTAAGTGAGTTTATAACGGTGTGATACGTGATAATTGCTGCTGAACAACCTCTCTGGCATTGAAAATTTAATTTTACAAGTGTGGAGTCACAGCCCCTCAGAAAAAATTAGTGTTGGAGATTTCAAGAAAAAAATTAAAATTACATTTTTATTTTACTTTCTCTGTCTGTCTCTTTTATCTCTCTCTCCCGCAATCCCATCTTTTTTTCCCAATCTTAACTTCGCTTTCTGTACGTGATTTAAATCCAATTTATAATTCCTGCTTTATACTTACTGGTTTAGACTCTGCATGCCGCAGTGAGGATTCTTCAATCTGATTAGTTGAAGAGCCTTGCTGTTTTTTGCTCTGCTCACAGATGCCGCAGGTGCCCTGTAGAGGCCGCCACGCTGGATCAGATGCCTGATGAGAGCTCAAAAGCCAGTGAAAACCTTGTGGACAGCTATCAGCGAGGTGAACGGCGAGCGCTGTACCTTCGCCGCTGAGAGCAAAATCCAGGCCAATACCTTTGACGAGTCTTGCTTAACTTGAGACTGTCATTTAAGTGAAGAATTCCAAATACATTTTAACCCCAAAAAACTGATGGGTTGGGGATTGGGTTGGAGGTTATAGTATTAAAAAACAGAATCCCCACCCCCAACCCGCCCACTCCCGGTTTTAACGGAGGTGGGACAGGGGCGGGCAGCCAACCCGCTCGCGGGAGGCGGTACATAGAAACATAGAAGATAGGAGCAGGAGTAGGCCATTCGGCCCCTCGAGCCTGCTCCGCCATTCAATGAGATCATGGCTGATCATCCAAATTCAGTACCCTGTCCCTGCTTTCTCCCCATATCCCTTGATCCCTTAGCCTTAAGAAATATATCTAACTCCTCCTTGAATTTATTGGCCTCAACTGCCTTCTGTGGTAGAGAATTCCACAGGTTCACCACTCTCTGGGTGAAGAAATTCCTCCTCATCTCTGTCCTAAATGGCTTACCCCTTATCCTTAGACTGTGACCCCTGGTTCTGGACTCCCCCGCCATCGGGAACATCCTTCCTGCATCTAGTCTGTCCAGTCCTGATAGAATTTTATAAGTTTCAATGAGATCCCCTCTCATTCTTCTAAACTCCAGCGAATATAAGCCCAATTGACCCAATCTCTCTTCATACGTCATTCCTGCCATCCCAGGTATCAGTCTGGTACTCACATTTAAATATTAAAATGAAGCTGGCGTGCCTCGTGGTGATCCTTTTTTACATTTTTTCTTGTGTACCTTATATGCAAGATGCTTGTGAGCATTTTATATTATAATTCTAGCGCTAACTTTAAGTATGGTAACAATATTATAGTTATTCTCCATGTAATTTTACTCCTCAAGAGCTACTAACACATTAACTTTTTACTATGATTTACCAAGTAAGGTTAATGTTGAGATTAATTTAAAAGTTAAAGTAGTAATTCTACATGCCATTTGGTTCTTTAACTGTCAAATTACAGTACTGAAGTGGATTGTATCGCAGTCTCTAACCTCTGAAATATATGCAGAGCATCAGCATATTGGGAGATGTATAATTACATCTTGGGTTATTCATGGAAAACAGGTTCAAAATCATTTTCATCTTTGAATGCCTGTGGGTCTTTGAAGTGATTGCTAACGTTTGAACTTTTCTCTGTGATTTTATTGTATCCTTTATCTATAATTTTCTACATAATGGCAATGTCATATTATATTATACATAGCTGTATAATATATACAATCTTTTGAAGAGTTGATTTTTTTTTTTAATTACTTAAACCTTCATTTCCTTATGTTTTCCCTCATTTATTTTTTAAACTAAACACTGATTAGATAAAAACTTGTGAGGTTAATTATATACCAAATCTTATTCAAATAGTAATCTGGGTGTTTATTACGCCACAACACGCAAGAGATAAATCTAAAAATATATTTTCTCCTAATGTTTCTTGTTCAAATTTCAATTATCGGACCTTGCTATTAGCACTAATTAAGGCACAGCATAGTAGATCAAAGCAGTTTACGGCCCAGTGCTGCCTATTACTATATACCGGTCACATGAGCTTCTTGCGAGTTCTCCACATATACCTTGGGTGCCCATTTTGTGCACTCCTGCCATAACTTTTGGTGTGAGTTCAGTGGAAGGTCACAAATTAGGCCACAGCCCAAATATTCCCCAGCAGTTTCCATGGGGTCTTGCTGGGGCCGGAGATCCACTTACCCCATTAAGGCAAACTTATCAGCCCCCTTATGAAGGAAGCAACGGCGTCTCCCATGGTAACCCGTTCCCCCCACCCCCACCCCCAACCACCCGAAAACCCAGGGCTACAATTTCCAGCCTCTTCCTTATGGCAAGGGTCCAAGATGCACCTATAATGGCGTGGGTGCACGCAATATTATTTAAATGAATTGACCTCCCTCACCCGAGGACTTTGGCAGGGTCAGCGCCAAAGGTAACAGTCAGGCACTTATGCTGGGGTGTTGGGTTCAAGGGTTTTTGGGCCTTGTGTTGTAAGGGGTAGGGAAAAGCAGAAGCACATCAATTTCCCTGATGAATGCTGCCTACTAATGACTGTAGAGTAAGTTCGGAGATTACCAAAGAATGTTCACAAGCTATAATCTCTTCATATAAGGGTGTTGTTTGGTTAGCAAGCAGCCTTTTGTGGAGGGGAAAGAGAAAGACCAAAGTAGAAGGATAGCATAGCATGTTGATTAGGCTAGCGCACTTTTTTAACATTGCTGATGGATTGCCTCTTTACCGATATGTATGTTTGTATTTAAAAGGATATTGTGACCAATGTTTCTCCAAGAATTCTACGTGGAATGACTTCTGGTCCTGTCTATGGCCCTGGACAAAGCTCCTTTCTTAACATTGAACTCATCAGTGAGAAGACATGTGCATATTGGTGCAAAGGCATTACTGAATTAAAGGCCGATTTTCCAAATAATGTGAGTACCATAATCAGTTTGAATTTCCCCTTTATAGCTGTTCCTGCATTTACCTTGCATGAACTGAAGTTGTACTTAACTATGAATTAACACCTTGGGTTACAAACTGACATGAATCAGTCATTCATGAAAGAAAGACTTATGAAATAATACTGAGCAGCCTGCAGGTGGCGCTGTCCAGGGAGAGTATAAATACTCGGGCACGGGCCCAGCTTGCGCAGGACATTCTTAACAGGAACTAGTGAAGGACACAACTAGACCTCCATGTTGCAAAACAGTTGATTGAAGCTTTGTTTAACGCTTAGACCAAGTGCCTAGTAGTTTTCTTACGTCACAAACTACAACTATTAGAATTCTTTACGCTTATTCTTAAACACAGTCATCTGCAAGGCTTCAGTTCTCCAGGTACTTTTTCTTGTGTGTAACGCAGGAAACCAGCTCCTATTAGCATCCCGTGTTTCCTATGAATGAAGCATTATCTAATACACAAAATAATCTGGGATATAATGCCGGGGGTGAGCAATGGGTATGTTCATTGTCTCTGGATTACACAGGGAAGATTTTCACAACGCAACCATGTCACTTCAGAAGACAATTAATACCATTCATGACAGACACTTTTGTGACAAGACTGCCAGAAAGGTTTTTTTTTTCCACAATCTTTAGAAGCATGTTGTTGAAGTCAGTCAGAATGATACAGTAGCTATGAAACAGTTCATGAATGGGTTAAGCAGACGGACTTTTCAGTTGACTTCCTTTGATTCACTTTCTCTGCAAAACTTTCAGATAAATGCTTCTCAGAAGGTGTAGCTGCCAATCCTTGCTGGATACAATTCCGGTTGAGGCAATTTTGCATATTCCGCCAAGCCGGCTGGGTTCGATGTAACTAGTTTTAAAGCAGCTGCAGCACTTCAAATGAGGATATGTTAAAATATAGACTTTTATGATTTGAAACATGGCATTATCTTGAGTGACAACCCAATAATCAGTAGACTTTGTCTGTTTATTTCTAAACACAATCATCTACCATTAAACCGAAAGGCCTTGAATTGCCCAATTTCCCGCCATAACTTCAGCGGGAGAGCAGCGGAACACTGCGAGAAGTGTCAGAAATGGCCATTTTCTGCCATCTATGCCATTTCACCGGAGATTACGCTACTCTCTTGTCAAAGTTACACCAGGAGATCAAGGCAAACCCCACGAAAATTCAGGGCCAAGATGTTATACTAAGTAGTAGATGCAAAGAAAGTAATCTATGCTAGACTTTGATTGGACAGAAACCGTGGGCTGCATTTTCCTTGTAGCAGCAGGGTAGCAGTGGGACAGGGGCTGCTGCCTGCCCTTCAGACTCTGTCGCAACACTGACCCATTTTCCTGGGTCGCGGGGCGGGGAAGGAGGGTGGTTGGTGGGAGGGGGTGTTATTTGTTATTCAGGGCGGGATCTCCACCACCAAGAAGAACCTGCCGCTGCCTGGCTGTAAAATCCCAGGGATAGCTGCTGCTGTACCGGAAGAGCCAGCCGGGTATTTAAAGGGACAGAAGAGCCCCACAGAGTAGAAGGGCAAAACTTACTTTTAGAACTTGGCCTGCATGTAGGGAGAGGACTCCACAACTAGGCCCAGTCCCTCCATCGAGGCCAGTGCTACCACTACCCTGGGCTAACACTCACCTTCCACCAGGCATTCCTCTGGAGTGGCGGTACTGGTGGCGAACGAGAGAATAAAAGGGTGGGAGGGTGAGAACCATCCTCCTCCCCCCCACCCCCCACCAGCATTTACATGTGATGGGTGGGAAGGGGCAGCCAGCTGCGATCCCAGCAGAGACAGGGGGATAGAAATTGAGCTCGGGGCAGAGGAAGCAGCAGGAGGCCTCAGCACCCCATTTTCCTGTCATTTCCTGCCCAATTTCAGGTGACGTAGCAGAGGAAAATTCAGCCGCTTGACTCCTGAATGCTGGTCACTGTGATGTTAAGGTTATTTTGCAGCTCCAGCATTGTTCTTCTTCTTTTACTTTTGACAAGCATGCTTTGCTTCTCCACAAGATTACATAGAATTACATAGAATATACAGGATGGAAACAGGCCATTCGGCCCAACCAGTCCATGCCGGTGTTTATGCACCACTCGAGTCTCCTCCCATCCTTCCTCATCTAACTCTATCAGCTTAATCCTCCATTCCCTTCTCCCTCATATGCTTATCTAGCTTCGCCTTAAATGTATCTGTGCTATTCGCCTCAACTACTCGCTGTGGGAGCAAGTTCCACATTCTCACCACTCTCTGGGTAAAGAGGTTTCTTCTGAATTCCCTATTTGATTTCTTGCCGACTATCTTATATTGATGTCGCAAGTTTTGCTCTTCCTCCACAAGTGGATAATCTTTCGAAATGTAAGAAATGTGTTTGTCATCCTTTATCCTTCATGCAAGTATTTGAATAATTGATCCAAGGTCCATGCAAAGAACACTTCGTGCACACCATGGGCTGGTCACCTAATTCGGGGCCTCTGGCATTGTCGTTTCGTAACCAGGCCTGAATAGGTGTGCCAGATGGCTCTTCACCATTCCTTTGAGAAGCTACCTGGGGGTAAAATTTCCTCCTCCTTAGTGTCTGGGGAATACACAGTTTCCCACGTGCGGTGAAGACGAAATTGGGGGCGGAGACCCATTGCACCCAGCCACGGTCCACATGTTGCTCCAGAGTTTCCAGGGGCTGTCCTGAACGATGTGACTGTGCTGGGTCTGCATCCACAGTAGGCACAGGCTGAGCGAGACGATGAGAATGAGGGTGCCCTAGAACCTCACTTTCCTCTGTCCGTGGTCATGGGGCAACCAAAAAAGAGGTGTTCCAAAAAGCCTGGCCATGGGCCTTGCACTGGGTTCTTCCACAGGCCAAAGTTTATATGAGAGCACCAGAAGAACCTCAAAGATTGAAAGATTAAAGGTAATTACAATATTATCTCCCCCCCTCCTTTCACTGGACAATTTTTATATCTTTTTTTATTACATTCTCCTTTATTACTTTTTTGTTATAGTGCAGCTCTTCAATCAACAGCTAAGTGTTAGGTCAAAAGCAAAATACTGTTGAGATACCGCGGCAAACGTGGGAGTCGAGACCAGAGCTATTGAAAACACAACTGCTTTATTCCAACCACATGACAAACAGGAACTAGAAAAGCCCGCGCATCCACTTAAATACTTCCCAGACAGGAAGTGCACCCGGCAGCCTGTCCCTGCGGGAAACAAGTTGCTGGAGGAAAGGGCCCCCGGCTGGGGGCTTCTGCTTAGACTGTCTGTGCCGCCGTGAGCGGATTATGTCCAGTGGTGGCGTGTCGCCACAGAGCTCCCCCCAGAATCCGCTTAGGAGGAGTGGACGAGTCGTGACGGTGGTCTAATGGTTCTGCTGCAGCGGCTCTGAGTGGTCGCCGGTCTGGTTGGTTGGGTCGGGCGGTTCGCCGCCGGCTGTGCTGGCTTGCCGGGGGGACGGCCTCTAGTTGGAGGCTGGGCCACGGGGACCTGTTCCCCTGGTTCTGTGTGTGCTGGTTTAAGCCGGTCGATGGAGACTGTCTCGACCCTGTCGCCGAGTCGCAGCTTGAAGACCTTGTCCCCGGTTTGTAGTACCTCGTACGGACCGTCGTACGGGGGTCGCAGGGGCCCGCGGTGCGCGTCGTGTCGCACGAAGATGAAGCGCGCCTGCTGTAAATTTGGCGGGACGTGAGGTGCGAGTTCGCCGTGTCGGTTGACCGGAAGTGGGGCGAACTGCTGAGCGGAAGAGAAAGAGTCGAGCCGCTGCTGTTCGGCCGACCAAGGCTTGGTAGGCTCCGGAAGGAATTCGCCTGGGACGCGCAGCGGTTGTCCGTAGACTAACTCCGCTGCCGAGGACTGGAGGTCTTCCTTGACTGCGGTGCGTAGGCCGAGTAGCACCCACGGTAGGCGGTCAGTCCAGGTACTGTCCTGCAGGCCGGCGCGGTGTGAGGCCTTGAGTGAGCTGTGGAAGCGTTCACAAAGTCCGTTGGCCTGCGGGTGGTACGCCGTGGTGCGGTGGAGCGTCACCCCGAGGTTGCGTGCTGTGGCCGTCCAGAGTTCGGAGGTGAACTGGGCGCCTCTGTCGGAGGTTATGTCGGCCGGTACGCCGAACCTCGCAACCCAGGTGTTAACGAACGCCCTGGCGATGTCGGCTGTGGTGGTGGAGGTCAGTGGCACTGCCTCAGGCCAGCGTGTGTAGCGGTCGACCATCGTGAGGAGATAAGTTTGGCCTTGCGATGGCGGCAGAGGACCGACGATGTCGACGTGTACGTGGTCGAAGCGACGGCTGGGTACCTCGAAGTCTCCCAGGGGTGCTTTGGTGTGCAGCTGTACCTTAGCCCGTTGGCAGGCGAGGCAGGAGGTGGCCCAAGTCCGAACATCTCTGCTGAGGCCGCGCCAGACGAAGCGCTTGGAGAGGAGTTTGACGGAGGCATGGGAACCCGGGTGAGAGAGCCCGTGGAGCGCGTCGAAGACGCGGCGGCGCCAGGTCTCAGGGACGACCGGCCTGGGTTGGCCGAGTGAGGCGTCGCACGTGACTGCCGTGGCTTCGGGCCCGTGCGCGACCTTGGCTAGGCGTAGCCCTGGCAGGCTGGTAGCTGCCGAGAGGAGGTCTGGGTCCGTGAGCTGGGCCGCTGCTAGTTGTGCGTAGTCGACCGCGAGGTGATTTGCACAGACGGCGGGACGGGAAAGGCAGTCGGCGACCACATTGTCTCTACCGGAGACGTGCTGAATGTCCGTAGTAAACTCGGAGACGGCGGCGAGCTGGCGTTGCTGCCTAGCGGACCAGGGCTCGGTGTGCTTGGCCATCGCGTATGTGAGTGGCTTGTGGTCCACATACGCGGTGAAGGGGCGGCCTTCCAGGAGGAACCTGAAATGGCGGACCGACAGGTGGAGTGCGAGAAGCTCGCGGTCGAAAGTGGAGTATTTGACCTCCGGGGGGCGCAGTTGGCGGCTGTAGAAGGCAAGTGGCTGCCACGCGCCATTGACCCACTGCTCGAACACGGCCCCGACCGCGTGGTCGGAGGCGTCGGTGGTGAGCGCGACCCGGGCATCGGCCCTCGGGTGCGCGAGCAGAGTGGCGTCGGCGAGCGCGTTTTTGGTGGCGTCGAAGGCGGCTGCCGTGTCAGTGATCCAGGCTACGTCCATCTTGCCGGATTTTCCTCGGAGGGAGTCGTATAGGGGCTTCATGAGGGCTGCGGCTCTGGGGATGAACCTGTTGTAGAAGTTCACCATCCCGAGGAACTCCTGGAGGCCCTTGATGGTTGTGGGGCGGGGGAATTGCTGGACGGCCTGCACCTTGTTGGGCAGGGGGATGGCCCCAGCAGGGGTGATGTGGTGACCGAGAAAATCGATCTCGGTTAGGCCGAATTGGCACTTCGCCGGGCTGAGGATGAGCCCGTGTTGGGCTAGGCGCCCGAACAGGATGCGAAGGTGTTCGAGGTGTTCCTGTTTGGAGGAGCTGGCCACGAGAATGTCGTCTAGATAGACGAATAGGAAGTTCAGGTCCCGGAGGACTGAGTCCATAAGGCGCTGGAAAGCCTGTGCTGCATTCTTGAGGCCGAAGGGCATCCTCAGGAACTCGAACAGGCCGAATGGGGTGATGACGGCCGTTTTGGGGATGTCCGCGGGGTGTACGGGGACTTGGTGGTAACCGCGCACCAGGTCGACTTTGGAAAAGACGGTTCGTCCGGCCAGTCGGGCCGAGAAGTCCTGGATGTGTGGCACCGGGTATCGATCGGGGGTGGTGGCGTCGTTGAGGCGGCGGTAGTTCCCACAAGGGCGCCAGCCTCCGCCGGGCTTGGGGGCGATGTGGAGGGGCGAGGCCCAAGGGCTGCTGGAGCGGCGGATGATGCCGAGTTGTTCCATGTTGGTGAACTCGGCCCGCGCGATTTCCAGCTTGGCCGGGTTGAGTCTGCGGGCGTGGGCAGAAACTGGGGGGCCGGTGGTGGGGATATAGTGTTCCACACCGTGCTTGGCGGCTTTGGCCGAAAAGGTCAGGTTAGTGAGGGCGGGAAACTCAGCTAGGAGTGCCGAGTAGTCGCCCGTGGCTCTGGCGAGGCAGTAGGTCGTCAGGCCGGCCGAACGGGCCAGGGTAAAGGCGCCGGGGATGGGGGCCATAGTGTTGATGTCGACGAGGCGGTGCCTCGGAATGTCGACAAGGAGGCCGTGGGCGCGTAGGAAGTCGGCGCCGATGAGTGGGCAGAGGACCTTGGCTGTGAGGAACTCCCAGTGGTAGCGGCGGCCCGCGAGGTCGAGCGTGACCATGCGGGTGCCATATGTGCGGATTTCAGAGCCGTTGGCTGCAGCCAGTGTGATACCCCGTGTGCCGCGTTGGATCTCGAGGGCGGAGGCGGGGGTGATGCTGTGCTGGGCCCCTGTGTCGCACAGAAATCGGCGGTTGGTTCTGTCATCAGTGACGTACAGTAGGGGCTCCTTCTGCCCCGCGGCCATCGCGGGGGCCGGTGCGGGGGGGGGTTTGAAGGAACATGGTGGCGTGCAGCGTTGAGCCCTAGCGCCAAAACGGGTGTGGTAGTAGCAGTGACCCGGAGTGGTAGGGCGGTCGGGCCTAGCGGCCCGGGAAGACCGCGTGGTCGTTGCCGTGAGGTCGGGCGCGACGTCGCGAGCGGCCTGTGCAGAGAGCAGCCGGTCGGCCTTTTCGGCTATATCATTCAGGTCTGTGGAGTCAGACTCCACAATGAGCGGGCGGATGCTGGCGGGGAGCTGCCGAATGAAAAGCGTGCGAAAAAGGGCGCCGGGATTTTTGTCGTCTGAGAGGGACAGCATGTGGGAAAGCAGGTCTGATGGTGAAGCGTCACCAAGGCCGGGGAGGTCCAGGAGTTGGCAGTGGCGCTGGTAAGAGGACGTTTGAAATTTTTTAAGTAGCGCGGCCTTCAGATGTTCGTACTTGCCCTCCGTTGGTGGATTCTGCAGCGCTGCCCAAACCTTGGGGACTGTAGCGTAGGTGAGCGAGGCGACGAGGTAGTCGTACTTCGTGGCGTCGACTGTAATGCCTTTCAGCCGGAATCTGGACTCAGCTTGAACGAACCAGGCTTCGGCGAGGTTCTCCCAAAAGTCTGGTAATTTAACCGTGACTGCGTTTGTATCCGCCATGCTAGCTTAGGATTCGTCCTGAGTGTCGGGGTCACCAGTGTTGAGATACCGCGGCAAACGTGGGAGTCGAGACCAGAGCTATTGAAAACACAACTGCTTTATTCCAACCACATGACAAACAGGAACTAGAAAAGCCCGCGCGTCCACTTAAATACTTCCCAGACAGGAAGTGCTCCCGGCAGCCTGTCCCTGCGGGAAACAAGTTGCTGGAGGAAAGGGCCCCCGGCTGGGGGCTTCTGCTTAGACTGTCTGTGCCGCCGTGAGCGGATTATGTCCAGTGGTGGCGTGTCGCCACAGAACTGCGGATGCTGGAAATCCGAAATAAAAACAGAAAATGCTGGAAATACTCAGCAGGTCAGGCAGCATCTGTGGAGAGAGAGAAACAGGGTTAACGTTTCAGGTCGATGACCTTTTGTTAGAACTGGAAAAAGTTAGAGATGTAACAGGTTTTAAGCAGGTGCAGAGGCAGGGAATGGGGGGAGGGGAGGAAAGAACAAAAGGGAAGGTCTGTGATAGGGTGGAAGGCAGGAGAGATTAAATGACAAAAGGGATGATAGCACAAAGCAAAAGGAGACAGGTAAAATGGGACAGGTAGAAACACAAAAGATGAGTCTTGAAGAGGTGTAAATGGGAATGGCAGAATCATCAACAGCTGCCATGTGCAAAAATAGGGGCAGAGGTTATGGTCTGAAATTGTTGAACTCGATGTTGAGTCCAGAAGGCTGTAAAGTGCCTAATCGAAAGATGAGGTGCTGTTCCTCGAGCTTACGTTGAGCTTCGTTAGAACAGTGTAAGAGGCCGAGGACAGAGAGGTCAGAGTGGGAGTGGAGCGGAGAATTAAAATGGCAGACGACCGGAAGCTCAGGGTCACACTTACGGACTGAATGGAGGTGTTGCGCAAGCAGTCACCCAATCTGCATTTGGTCTCCCCAGTGTTGTGGAGACCACATCGTGAGCAGCGAATACAGTATACTAAATTACAAGAAGTACAAGTAAATCGCTGTTTCACCTGGAAGGAGTGTTTGGGGCCCTGGACAGTGGGAAGGGAGGAGGTAAAAGGGCAGGTGTTGCAAGAGATGGTCGCAGTGCCAAGTCACCAGGACTACTGATCCCTAAGTGCTACATGTGCCTGTGTGCAAATGAACAAAGCAAAACAATCCGAGTTCCGCACATTTACAAGTGTAACTGTCGCTCCACGTGCAAAGCATGTGATACACCAGGAAAATCACAGAGATCAGACCCGGAATGTCAGCCATCCAGCTGCTGGATGTCATGGAGTGCTATAATTCCCATCCGCCTGTTCAAAAGGGGAACATAGTGGAACATCAATTATCTGCTATAATGGAGGGAACACCCTGGCAGATAATGGAAATTGGCCAATAATTGCAAGTGAAAAGAAGCATGTACGATTTTTTACATTCTGTTTCGTTTCAAATCTTATTATTCTCAGGCTGAAAAGACTTGAAAAGAAATGGAATGTAAAGCGAGCCATATAGCAGTTGCTCCTTCACGCCTCTTAACAGCTGATCGGTATGCTTCTCTTGCTGAACCTGGTTCTCTTGATCCTTTTCCTCTAGCGATTATCTCCCAACTGCAGCCACTGCTTTGCAGACTGACTGACAAGGGCATCAGAAGTGCACCTGCCAGTTCGAGTCCCGGAGCTGTCATATCTCTCCAGCTACCTGTTTAGACAATTGTTTCACCAGTGCTAGCATTAATTAATATACATATACTGGCACTAGCAGCGTATACAGATTAGTATTAGTGTGGGTGAAATAATAGTTTTAGTTAAAGGGCTGCTAATAATCAATTGTTTTTGTAAAGTCTGTGGGTTATATGGCGAATTAATACACAGACTACAAGAGTAAACTTTAACAGGACTTTACTATTCGAAGGTCAGGGCGAATCTGCCCAATAAATCCTTACACAGCACTTATATACCGGTGTGGTCACTCCCGGTATTACAGTGTACAGCAGCCAAGATAAAGTAGTGCAACACCTAAAATAGTTCTCTTAAAGGTGGACGGTTACATACAATAGTTCTCTTAAAGGTAGAACGGTTACATACACTACAATCCTCCCTTTTTAGCTTACAACATACTTATTCCCCATTAAACATAACATATATCCAACTTCATGTAAAAACAGTTCACAGATGTAGTCTCTGTGGAAACAGTTCACAGATTCAGTCTCTGCGGGAAACAGTTCACAGATTCAGTCTCTGCGGAAAACAGTTCACAGATTCAGTCTCGGTGTAGTCGGTTCACGTTGCTGGAGTGACTCATCCAATAGTCCTTCGCTGTACTTAACAGCTTGAACTTCCATCACTTCTGAACCAGCATTGTCGACTTTTAAAAGCTTGAGTACCTTGGGAAGTTTTTCTACTTCCAAACTGATTTGGCTCCGTACGGAGAGACCACATGCGTGACCTGGTAGAGGTGATAATGGTTCAGATGGTCATCATCTTCTGCTTCGTCTTTTCCTTTTCTGCTTCTTGGAGACTCTCTGGGCTCCACTGTCAGCTGCCAGCTGCATGCACCGTTCCTCCTTCTCGTCCTCCTTTTTCCATAGTAGCGCCACCATCTCCCGATGTTCCTTAGACTTTAGGTGATTCTTCATGGTTTCTGCACTTTGGGAGTTTTCATCACAAGCTGGGCAGAGCAGGTCATCGTAATATCCGGTGTCGTCCAACAGGTCATGGTAATATTCGGTGTCGTCCTGAGCTAGGCCAGCGAGAGGGTCTTCTATTTCCTCCGTACCCAGCTGGACGTTAGCCAGCTTTTGTTCCAAATCCAGACATCTTTCCTGAAGAGACTTCTTCATGCGTTCAGTTTCATCCAGCTTTTTCTGGGCTTCCTGCAAGTCTTTTACTAATGACCTCATTCGTGATTTCAATACTTCAACTTCATTGGGAGATTGATTGATTGTATTATTCAATCCCTCTACTGGAGCAGCTGTTTCAGCATTCTGTTGTTCAACATTGACGTGAATCAGCGTACTTTTGGCATCCAAGGTTTGCTCTGCTGCCATCTTCTCAGTCTGTGTTGCAACCTCAGCTATTCCAATAACTTTTGGGAGCTCCAAATCCCTCTCCTTTGAAGATTTAGACTCATGTCCAAATTGTTCCCATTTCAGAGTCTTGTCCCTCAGCATATGAAGGAGTTGGCTGACCGTTGACTCTTCTGACCTCATCCGTTTCCCAGTAGCTGCAGGGCTGTTTATAACCTTGCCCTGGGGCTCCTTTGCTGTTTCTACTTCACCATCATCCGCAGCCTCCACCATTCGAATTTCCACAAATGAATCGTCCGGTGATGCTGCACCCAACTTCAGTAGGAGCTCGGAATTCATGGCGACCAACTCAGCCTTTTCTGCCTGCAATCTACTAACAAGCGCCTTCAGTTGCTGAACATCTTGCTCCACCAGATTAGAGCACGCACCTTCAGAAACCGAATCAGCTTTGATTCGTTTGGCCTCCTTGTGCAGACGGTTTGTGTGCTCCTGCTCCCTTTTCTCCCTCAGCTGTTTCTGTTGTCTTTCCAGATTCTCCCACTCTGTGTCAAAGAACGTTTTCATTGCTTTTATCTCTTGCTCGAGACGGCAACTCAATTGTTCTAATTGCTGTTGTAATTTGAAATGGAGTTGAGTTCGAGCCCGGTGTTCCTCAGACTTGTGCATGTCTGTAAACTGGACAGACTCAGAATTCTCTGCCAAACTATGTTGTTGTTGTTCAGTGGAATTCTGTTCTGAAACTTTGTTCTCCTTTGAAGCATCAGTATTTATGCACTCCTTCGTTTTTCCAACCTTAGTCAGCAAGTCCATTTTAGACTTGTCTTTCGCACCTGGGCTGGTCTTGTCGTCATCCGTTTCAGAGTCTGAGCTGATTGTCTTCACCGAGTTCTCACTCGTTATTGCTTTTAGGTAGTCCCATTCCATGTTTATTTCCCTGATCCACTCCCGTCCCAGAAGTGGTGGACCTCCCTCAGGTAGTACATATAAGTCCATTCCTTGGTGCTCTTTGCCCCTGTCTCTCACCTTGACTTGTATCTTTCCCATGGGGTATACTTTATGCCCCGTGTATGTCTGCAATACGATCTTGGTATCTCTCAAGGGTATATGTGAGAATAGCCGGTTGTAATCCCTTCGATTTATGACTGATAGGGCTGATCCTGTGTCCAATTCCATTTTCACTTGGACTCCGGCTACTTTTAGTGTGACCCAGATAGTTTGTAGGTCAGCTTCCTTACTCACATTGTGAATTCTCAGACTACCCAGTTCCTGGCCGTTCGGGTCTGAATCCGAATTCTGTTCATCTGAACTCTTCTCAGCCACCTTGTGTACCTTGCTGTACTTTTCCTGCAGTGACTTTTTTCTGTTGTTGGTCTTCTTTCCTGACCGGCATACTTTAGCTATGTGACCAAGCTTGCCACATTTTCTACATTCCTGGTTTTTAAACCAGCATTGGTTCTGGTCGTGTGTTGTCTTCCCACAACGATAACATTTTGTTGTACCCGAAGTCATTTGATCCATGCTGAGTACCGCTGCCTTCAGCTGCATTTCCGCAGTGTCTCTCGCGGCTGCTTCGTGTGATGCTGCAATAAGGACAGCCTTGTCAAGTGTAAGATCGTTCTCTTCGAGCAGTCGCTTTTGTGTTCCTTCCTTCGACAACCCGCACACGAACTTGTCTCTCAATGCCTCTGTCAGATTTTCCCCAAACTGGCAGCATTTCGCTAGTCTACGCAGTTCGACCAAGTATTCCGCGTTGCTTTCCTCTTTCCGTTGCGTTCTCGCATAAAATTTGAATCGTTTCGCCAACATCAGCGGTGTGGGGTTCAAATGATCCTTCAGGACAGCAACAATATCAGCGAAAGTCTGATCCGCCGGTTTAGCTGGTGATAGAAGATGCTTCAATAGCCCGTATGTCTTCGCCCCCATTGCGTTTAATAAGGTGAGAGCTTTATCATCATCTGCTATTTTATTGGCCTCACAATATATCTCGATGCGTTCTACGTATGTGGCCCAATCTTCCACCTCGGAATCGAAGTTGTTGATGTTACCATGCTTAGGCATCTTCACTATCTTTTTGAGAAACCACAACGAATTTGTTCGTTACTTTTTTTTTCCAAAAATGGCGGTTTCCCGCGCTTGTCTTCTTCCCCGCCCACTTTCAAAATGGCGGGTTCCCGCTTCTGTCTTCTTCCCCGCCTACTGGCGGCTTCCCGCGTTTCTTCCCCTGGCGGGAGGGGTAAGCTTTCCTTCGGGCGACAACCGCTGGCTTTCGGAGTTCGCAGCCTGCGCGCTGGCTTCAGTGCGTTCCTTGTTCCCTTTTCTCGGCAGGGCAACTGGCGCTGGGGACAACCCGTTGGCGGCGAACAGTTCCAGCCGCTGGGCGGAATCTCGCTCGGTCTCCCTCGCTCGGTCCCGTTCCCCCCTCGCTCGGGCTCTGTCTCTCCCGCTCGCTCGGGCTCTGTCTCTCCCTCAGCGGCTTTCAATCGCGCCTCTCAGCCCTCTCGCAGTCCGGTCCTTTCCTCCCCCGGCTGCGGCTAAGTTCTCCGCGGCGCGCCGGCTTCAGTTTATTCTGAAGCTCTCCCGCTCGCTCGGGCTCTGTCTCTCCCTCAGCGGCTTCCAATCGCGCCTCCCAGCCCTCTCGCAGTCCGGTCCTTTCCTCCCCCGGCTGCGGCTGAGTTCTCCGTGGTTTGAATTATTTATTATTATCTCCCGCGCCTTACGATCCCGGTCGCAGCGCCTCGCGGCCTCGGTAGCTGCCCGGCCTTTTTCACCGGTCGCGGTCGAGCTGTCTCACGACGCTGTTGCGTCTCCCAGCCCGCTTGTAGCCCGGTCTCTCACACCGGCTGCGTTCCCGCTTGTAGCCCGGTCTCTCACACCGGCTGCGTTCCCGCTTGTACCGCGGCTTCCGTGCCCTATGCTGCCCCAGTCTCAGCGCCTCTGGCCCCGACTTCTGTCCGGCTCCTTTCCCCCGACCGTGGTCGAGTTCACCGCCCTTATCCTCCGTTTCTTTTTATTTTCCCCCTACTCACAGTCAACGTGGCCGACTTGCTTCTCGTGGCTGATCGGCTCACTCACCACGGTGACAGAAGGGACGATCACTGCCTATTGCTGATGGAAGGCTTCATGTCTGAATTCTTCCTTCTTCCTTGCTCTGCAGACTCGAGTCTTCTCTCAGCAGAATGACGAGGGCGGATGCCTCTTCTCGACGCTCGTTAACTGCTTCGGATGTATCGCTGCCGCAGGGTAAGATCGAACTCGTCGCCACTGTAAAGTCTGTGGGCTATATGGCGAATTAATACACAGACTACAAGAGTAAACTTTAACAGGACTTTACTATTCGAAGGTCAGGGCGAATCTGCCCAATAAATCCTTACACAGCACTTATATACCGGTGTGGTCACTCCCGGTATTACAGTATACAGCAGCCAAGATAAAGTAGTGCAACACCTAAAATAGTTCTCTTAAAGGTGGACGGTTACATACAATAGTTCTCTTAAAGGTAGAACGGTTACATACACTACAGTTTTATTTAATAGATAGCTAAAAAAATCTGTGCTACATACCCTGTGAGATGTAAAGATCTATGCTGCCTCTCGAGTCCAACCTATTTGCGTTCCAATGTTCTGAAGGCAGTTACAGCAATCAGCTGAGGCTACATCAAACTTTGTCAAATTTTGTCTGATAATTGCTCCTGTGAAGTGCTTTTGGACATTTCACTACGTTAAAGGCACTATATAAATGAAAGTTATTGTTTTTTTTTATTCGTTCATGGGATCTGGGCATCGCTGGCATTATTACCCATCGTTAATTGCCCTTGAGAAGGTGGTGAAGCACCTTCTTGAGCCGCAGCTGTCCGTGAGGTGAAGGTACGTTCACAGTAGCAGTTTGGTACAACTGAATGGCTTGCTAGGCCATTTGAGGGGGCAGTTAAGAGTCAACCACATTGCTGTGAGTCTGGAGTCACATATAGGCCAGACCAGGTAAGGACGGTAGATTTCCTTCTCTAAAGGACATGATTGAACCAGATGGGTTTTTACAACAATCCAGTAGTTTCACCATTACTGATTCTAGCTTTTTAATTCCAGATTTTTATTTAATTAACTGAATTTAAATTCCCCAGCTACCGTAGCGGGATTTGAAATCATGTCTGTGGATAATTAGTCCAGGTCACGAGATTACTAGTCCAGTAACGTAACCACTATGCTACCGTACCCGATGTTGTTGTCTCATTTGTACTCTAGGAAATCTTATACCATTCAAAAGTTAGCTCAATGGTTAGTAGAATATGTTTCACACTTTTAATGATGGGAGAAAGCACCTGGCATTGATCCAGGGAAATTCTGCTGGAGCAGTGGCTAATTCTTGGGCCTGCTTCCAAAAAAGTTTTTTGGACTGTATTTGTAAGATTAGCCCTTAGCAATAACTACATATTTACTAAAAAACTACTGGCTGAATGTGTCTGGAAAAGATTATTTGCAATTCAGAAGATCGGTCTTTAATGTGATATAGTTCTGGGAGTTCTTTGTATTTTTCTTCCTTAAGAATATTACTGACTAGAATGATTTAGTACATGATAATTCTGGCCTTCCGTCCCAGTGGTACCTGGTGAGCATTTCTCGAGCTCAAAATCAGCATCAGATACAATATATGAAATTGTGCAAATTTGCTTTACATAGAATGATATAGTGTGTACAGCACAGAAACAGACCATTCGTCCCAACTGGTCCACGCCTCTTCATCTAACCCTATCAGCATAACCTTCTATTCTTTTCTTCCTCTTATGTTTATCTAGCTTCTCCCTAAATGCATCTACCTTGTGGTAGCGAGTTTCACATTCTAAATACGTTCTGGGTAAAGCAGTTTCTCCTGAATTCCCTATTGGTGACTATCTTATATTTATGGCTCTTGGTTTTGGTCTTCCTACAAGTGGAAACATCTTCTCTACGTCTACCGTATCAAACCCTTTCATGATCTTAAAAACCTCTATCAGGCCACCCCTCAGCCTTCTTTTTTCTAGAGAAACGAACCCCAGCCTGTTCAATCTTTCCTGATAGGTATTCCTGTAACTCTACAGAAGTTATCGGTATGCAAACAGGTTTGGAAATGCATGTCACTTGATATTTGTAATTAAGTCTTTTTAGTCACCAAATCGTAAGATGATTTCTGCCACATTGAATTAGTAGATATGATTTATTTTATTAGAATCATAGAATCATAGAATGGTTACAGCATGGAAGAATACCATTCGGCCCATCAAGCCTGTGCTGGCTCTCTGCAAGAGCACTTCAGTTAGTCCTACTCCCCCGCCCTCTCCCCGTAGCCCTGCAAATTTCTTTCCTTCATATACTTATCCAACACCCTTTTGAAAGCCATGATTGAATCTGCCTCCACCACCCTTTCAGGCAGTGCATTCCAGATCCTAACCACTCACTGCGTAAAAATGTTTTTTCTTACGTCACCTTTGGTTCTTTTGCCAATCACCTTAAATCTGAGTCCTCTGGTTCTTGACCCTTCCGCCAATGGGAACAGTTTCCCTCTATCTACTCTGTCTAGACCCCTCATGATTTTGAACACCTCTATCAAATATCCTCTCAAATCTCTGCTCCAAGGAGAACAACCCCAGCTTCTCCAGTCAATCAACGTAACTGAAGTCCCTCATCCCTGGAATCATTCTCGTAAATCTTTTCTGCACCCTCTCTAAGGCCTTCACATCCTTCCTAAAGTGCCTTGCCCAGAGCTGGGCACAATACTCCAGTTGGGGCCGAACCAGTGTTTTATACAGGTTCATTATAATTTCCACACTTTTTGAAGAGGCGTGTAGGAGGCGGGACTACAACTTTCGGGGGGTTGTAGTCCCGCCTCCATCGAGTTGTGGCCAACCCACGCGATTTTCACTTGATTGACCTTGTTGAGCCTGCCCAGCGGGCTCAGCAGGCCAATTAAGGGCCACCCGGCAACAGGTGACTTCACAGATTCACATTTCATCTGTCAAAAGCATTTGACAGATGAAATATCAGCGTTTCACAGCAGTTTGAAGCTGTCAAACACTGACAATCTGTACTCCAAGTTAATTCTTTCCTCTCAGGCTGATTTAGAGAGCTCTCCAGAACAGAAAGCTGAATGCTGCAACTTTTGACAGCTCACGGCCATTCTGCTTTCTGTGCCGGTGAGATGAGGGACTCCCAAGACCTGAAGGAAGGAAGGCTGTAAAGGTAAGTAAATGTAAGTAAAACTTCTTTAAATACTTTACACACACCAAACACACTTACCTCTGAACTCATGCACCCATCACTCAACTGAACACCGGACATCTCAAACTCTCCAAGCCCTTCAGCCCGACGGTCCGCCTCGCTAACTTGGCGTGGTTTGGAGCCGTCGGGAATCCCACACTTCAAGAATAAAAATAGGGATTAGGCTAAAAACTGCCTGTTAACTACCTGTTAACAGGCAGTTAATTGGCACTAATCCCCTTCCCGCCTCAGGGTGGCGGGTCCCAGCACAGGTCGGGTATCCGCCTCCTTTGAAACTGGCATGGAGGCGGGTTGGGGCCGGGATGGGTTCGTGCCCCCCCGATTTCGAGATTTTAACCCCCCACACGCCTCCAATCCCGCCTCCATGGCCCAATGAAAATCCTGCCCTATACCTCTATTCATGAAGCCCAGGATTCCGTAAGTCTTTTTAACCGCTTTCTCAACCTGCCCTGCTATCTTCAACGATTTGTGCACACACACCCCCAGTTCTCTCTGTTCGTGCTTCCCCTTCAGGATTGTACCATTTAGTTTATAAGTCCTCTCCTTATTGAAGCAGCTAGAAATTTTTGAAGTGTCCTGGCTTTTAGGACCACAGGGGCTCTTTGCGTCAGGTGACAAATGGAGCCGAGGAATGCTGTTCCAGTCCTCAGCTGATGAAAGAACCTCCAGAGTCCCAAAGCCAGTGTAACTCAGAAACAATCAAGTTGTTAATGTATTTTTTGTTTTAGTCAGGGACTGAAATGTACCTGCTTGTATACATAATCCTCATAATATAATCGTTGTAATAGAAAAAAAAATCATTGAAATTTCTGGTTTTAAAACGGACATTCCTCATCAGCTGGTTCTGTAGCTGCCTGGTTTAATAAGAAAAATCATGACATTCACTCTTCTGTCTTGTGCATTTTTAGCAGCAGCTGTACTCTATGCACTAGCGTATAGTTTCAATATTTTTCCGCACGAGACACTTGTATTCTTTTCTTCCCCTCATCTGCTGATGTGACTGCTTTTGTAACGTTACTAAAAATATAGCTACCTGTTTTTTAATGGTAAACATGACTTGAATTTTGACTTCTGTTTCACGCTATGCAACATCATGCTTGATCACTTGCTTAATTGTTTTCCACTGAGCTACTCGCAGTTTTCAGCATAACTCAATTTCACCGCAGGAGTGACTTAATCCGTATGTTTCTATTTGTCAGTACTTGGAACATGTATTTTAGTTTAGTAACCGAACAGTATTTTATCAAGTCACTACTTACAGCAGGAACGCTGTATTTTTCTTTTGTAATGCAGTTCGCAAATTTCCTCTTGTGCTTAATGAGTAAAGATTTATAGAATTATTCTGCTTGAATAAAAGCTAATGTTACATAATGTATGCATCTTGCATTGTTGTACACTACTGACATACGTTAATGCAAATTAAAGCTTTTTTTTAAACTTAAATGCTCCAGTACAAAATCTCCAAAGGTTTAAAGCCTGTGAAAATGGACATCATTGATTTCCATATGACGTATTTCCCAGATAGTTTGGGGTGATAATGCTAGGATGAAATTAAATGGTTTGATGTTTTTTAATGATGTGGTGACTAAACTAGACAATGAGGACTATTTGCATCTTTGGCCTTTATCCTAGCAAATTTACTTACACCAGCATCTCTGAGTTTCCTTCTCATACCGATTAACATCTAGTGTACCAGTGGCTTATCTTCACTTTACTAAATTTTATCTAATAAAGAATCAAAGTTTTGTTAAATTGGTAATTTTTTTGTCACATACTGTAGTTGTAACAGTGATAATCCAGTGCATTTCTTTACACCTGATCTATGTTATCTTTGGAGCTGCACACAAAAGATTTCAAATCTTTTTTAAATGCAAGCCATACAAAATTGAAGGTCAGAGATTAATGCTTCTCAAAATTATTCATAAAAAGGAAAATCTTATATAATAGGAAGGCTTATAGGTCATGGCTGTCTGCCGTTCTGCATTGATTGTCTTTATCATTTCACAGAATCTACTTATTACATTGGCACAGAAAGAATAGATTTATGGGCTGGAGGTACATTATCCTCGATGTTTAATATGTCCATATCCACCTAGATTGACAGTTTCTGCAGAAGAGAATTCCCAAAGAGACCTAATGTTAGTGGTGTCGGGTGGATGGCATCACTTACTTCATGCTTCTGTTATTAAATTGATAACAAGATAATTCCTATGCTTTTCAGAGACATGACAGGACTTACAACTGTTGACTCTCTCAGTATTTCCCATTCTTGGGGGTGGGGGCAGTGGGGGGGGGAAGCGGGTGCTGTAACATGTCCCATATTTTTGTCTTGCGCAGCAGCAAAAAAATAAATTTGACATTCTGGCAAAGTGAAACAAAATGATGTGCAACAGCACCACCTTAAATTGCATTAATTTCACCAAGTTCCTTTTGTCAGGTTCAGATACATGTGAAAGTGCACTGAATGCAATCTTTAAAACTGTTTTCTTATCTTTTAATACAAGAAACTGCAGGGTATGCTTTCCTTTAAGTTTTATGAAAGCAAGTCTTCAGTTTTTCGGTCTTTTAATTTGTGCTACAATGTTTAATCTGCTGCAGTGCTGATTATTTTTATAGGGAGGGCGAAATGAGAAAACCATCGCATCTCAGTTGGATTTGTAATCTTTCTAGTTTATTATAGCAATTTGTACAACAATTCAGAACTGTAAGGATATGAAGACAATAATATTTATGAAGAATCTTGTTGAGGTGCACAATTACATTTTTATAACCTAAAGTTTTAAGACTGATAATTTGAAAAAATTTAGTCAGTTAGAATTTAATGGCTCCAAAAGAAAAATATTGCATTTCCTCATATTCCCTTTCTTATTTTAGCTCCTTCATAATATTTCAAGATCAGACACAAGGGGGTGGGTGATGGAATTTTAACATGAGAAAACGGGTGGACTAGGAGCGGAACTCACCCCTGGGGTCGGGGATCAAATTCAACCCCAGGGTCGGGTATCGGACGCCCTGGGGATCCGACCCCCCCAATTGGACCCCACACCTACCTGTTGCCACGGCGTCCTCTCCAGCCAGCGTTCCTCACCCGACTAGAAGCCAGCCTGGAGTTAAGCGTGCGGGGAAACCCATTTCTCGCGGTCTACCGGGCCCTCCCCCCCTGCTCTGGTCGGGTCGGAATCTTCAAAATCCAGCTCAAGCTTTTTATTTTTTCCAACTATCATTAAATATAGATAGGATACACAGTGAGCCCCGACTGAGTCCGACTGTTCAGTTAGACTGCACAGTTCGCCTGACAAGTGGGTTATAAAAGCTCTTTTGTCCGAGTGGAACAAATTTCATATTCAATGCAATATTTTATTGTTCCTTTATTCCACATACGTTAGTTATAAAAAAAAATAGAATGAAACCTATTTTGGTAAAGATTTCTTAAATGTCATTCTGAAGAAATGAATTTGAAAGATACCGGCTAAAATTCAACTTCAGTGGGGAAGCAACACAGGTAGTAGTGGATTGACCGTTCGTTTTACACCCTGCTTGACTTTCTTTTCCATTGACTTAATGGAAAGAAAAACCAGGCCGAGTGTATAGCAGGTGGCCGATTTGCTCTCGCCCATTTTGTACCCCTGCCAAAGTTGAATTTTACCCCCACCGTTTCCAATTTGACAACATGGGGATGTGCCCTTCTGTTCCAAGTTCTGGATCATTTGGAATTGGACCTCTAAAGATAAAAGATAATGGCCCGGAATTTGCGGTTGGGCTTACGGCGAACTGGCAGTATTCACCGTCACTCCGCCTTTGAAACTGACCGCAACTTCGGGATCTGGCGCAGGTGCAGGCGCAGGCGGAAGCCTGCAGTTGCGGTCTGTCATTGACAACTCCGAAACAGGCCGCGCTGTGCCTCCTCCCCCCGCCCTCCCCCCACCAACACCACCCCCGTCCCCCCACAGAGCCGGCAATCTGTGTAATTACCCAAATCAGGGAAACTGATGAAAACTTCGGCTCTTCCGCAGTAAGTCATCTATTAAACTCCCCACTAAAAGTTAGACCCAAAGTGATCAGGTGTAACTGGGGTTTTGACAGCATTATTACTGCTGAACCAATGTTAAGGGCCTGGAAAATTAATTTTAATTTTGTGCAGTGTGAAATTTGTCCATTTTAATAAAAATTAAAATTTTAAAGAATTTAAAAAAAAAAGTCTTACCCACTTCTTTATTTACTGTCTGTGAAAATTCTGCATTTTGATTGGCTGCTTAGATAACTTGTTGACGACACAACAGCTCACACAAGGAGATCCCCACTATACTTTGTTGATTTGAATTGGATGTCAGAAAATCTAAAGTTCTAGGCACAGGGATCGAGAGAGTGGGAAGCGTACTTCGGGGCCAACGGCAAACGCCTTCTCTTCACCGCTGACCGCAAATTCCGGGCCAATAGAATTCAAATGAGAAAAGGCCATGTGACCCATCTATTCCATCCTTCCACAAATCAATGTGTGATCGACCCTATCATTGACTCTATCCATCCATTTAATTGCCTGGTTCTGCCTTTCTTTACCTGAAACGTTAACTCTGTTTCTCTCTGTTTCTCTCTCCACGGACGCTGCCTGGCCTGCTGACTTTTTCCAGCGTTTTCTGTTGTTATTTCGGATTGCCAGCATCCACAGTATTTTGCTACCATTTAATTGCCTGTTTGGCATTTAATCCTTTCAGTGCCCTAGAAAAATGTACTCATATGAGCAGTGTTGGATGATATACATATACTTGGAGCACCATTTCTTGGTTTTGAAGCTTTTTTCACATTAAGGATTTACCTGATTACAGCATTTTATCATGCAAAAATGCTTATTTCTGACAGTTTATGTCATTCACCTAAGCTATAACTCGGTTGGAAAAAGTTCTCTCCACAAGTCACGATAAACTCTAACTAAACCAATTATTGAGGAACAGGCCTACTCTATATTTAATCCATTCATGTCCAATTACTTCATTATTTCTGCATATGTAGAATTTAACCAAAATGAAGCATGGTCTAAATGTTACGCAGCTTACAAAGAAGAGTGAAAAGTGTTTTCTTTCAAATAACAGATGACATGGAACTGCTCAATTATTATATATATATACATTATAAATTACCGTTGGAGCAACTCAATGACTCTTTGTTCAGTTTCCCAGTTTTACAACTTAACTATCTGAGGTCCATGGTTTATGAGAGGAACAGTTTTGGTAAAACCAAAATGTCCTTTTTTGTTTCATGCTTTATTTTGTTTTTATTATCACACAGCATTATTACATAATGTGATTGTGAAAATAAGCTTATGACAAATAATATGTGCATATTTTTGAAGTTTAATAATCCACATCACGTTACATAAGTTTGTAAAGAAAGGCAGAACCAGCAGTGTACAAGAGGACTACATGTAAGAGATGATTCCATAAATGCTTCAGCAACCATTACTCAGTCTTTTTGCCACAATAGACAGGGGCCAGGTTTTTGGCTCGTGTGGACTGATGGGTATCCCAAAGGCAGTATTTAAATAAGGTGACCTCCTACTGACCTCACGTACTCCAGTAAGGTCAAAGGGATACCTGCCACAATCATGTGCCCAAGAAATTTTAATGCCAATGTGCATAACTAGGGTTATGTGCATCGAAACAAGACTGGGCCATTTTCTGTGAATCAGTGTGTTTGTTAACCCCATTTGTCTAAAAAAAAACAATGGTACTACGCTTCAAACGTTTTCCTCGTTTCCCCCTCCTGATAAAAGTGCTATGGTCATGTTTCGGCCGGGAACTGGCTATAAGTTCTTCAAAGTGCTTGGGTGCTTCAAAATACTTAAAGGTGGGTCACGGCCAAGGCTATAGCAATTTTCTCAGGGGTGGTAGAAAAATGACGGGCACTTGGGGTGGGAGCAGGAGTGGTGAGCGGTGGCAGGAGAGGACATGGAATGGTAAGCAGGGAGAATGTGATCACAAGGCTCTGGAGTGGAGTCAGGAGTGGAAGAGGTGGGAGGAATTAACAGGAAGGAGGGAACGGCCTCTGCAGGCTTGAAGGAGCTGAGGAATGGGAGAGGCAACAAGCCTCATTTTTAGAGCCTTGAGATGTGTGTCTCTATGGAAAACAGTGCCTCAGTGTTTCCTGTCTCGGAAACAGAGCTGGGAAGCCTCGATCAGAGGTAAGTATATAATAAATGGGTAAATGTAAGTATGTCATTCAAGTATGATGGAAATTAGAAGTGGTACAGAAAGTGCATACTATATGCAAGATTTTTAATATATTTCAAACGTTTGCTACATTCCACTGCTATCCTGATGACTTGGTCCAGAACCACATGCATATCCAGCCTCTGAGACTGATATTACCATCCACCCTCTGGGATTAGTGGAGGAGATGCAGAGATATCACATAAACATTGATAGATTAGTACTTTTTATCTGTGATGGACTTATAGAGGATATTGTTGACTGGTGAAAATTGAAAAGTGTTTGCTCCCCGCAAGGACCTCTTTGTACATCCTCCATTTCTAAGCCATTGTTCACTTCGTTGGGTTCCATATAGCTGGAAACGTGCTTCTTCAGAATCACAATAGCTTGCTTTTGTTCTGATCCTGAAGGTGGAGACATGGTTAATCTGGTAATATAAGTGCCAGTTTGTGTGCTTCTGGCAAGCCTGCTACAATTTTTGATCTATTCTGCCTGCGGTTTCCCAATATGTGGTTCCGATGGGTGTAGCTCACACCAGGAGCATGCATTTGCAAACTCATCCCTCTAATAGTAAATAAAAACAGAAAATGCTGGAAATACTCAGCAGGTCAGGCAGCATCTATGGAAGGAGAAACAGAGAGAAACAAGTTAAGAAACAAAAGATGACTCTAGATGAAGTGTAAATGGTAATGGCAGAATGATCGACAGCTGCCATGTGAGAGCGAGAAAAAAATTAAAATAAAGGATTGGGTCAGAGGTTACGATCTGAAATTGTTGAACTCGATGTTGAGTCCAGAAGGCTGTAAAGTGCCTAACTTTTTCCAGTTCTGACGAAGGGTCATCGACCTGAAACGTTAACTCTGTTTCTCTCTCCACAGATGCTTCCTGGCCTGCTGAGTATTTCTAGCATTTTCTGTTTTCATTTCAGATTTCCAGCACCCACAGTATTTTGCTTTTGTATTAGTCCTCTAATAGTAAAGTTTGTCTCAATTTAATGGAACGAAATGGAGAACAGAGGGGAAAAAAACAAAAGAAACAAAACATTTGCAGACATTTGAACCATTAAAGAAGATTTACTGAACTTACTAAAAGTATAACTGATGGAGGCGCAAGAACTTTTACGTATGTTCTGTAATGCATACGGAACAGTGTGTACTGATAACAGCGGAGACAGTACACTGTAAATTCTTCCCAGCTCAATATTTTTTCTCTCTCTTGGGCTTTGTCATTTATTTTTCAAAGTGAGTCTTTAGTGTTTTACAGTTTTTGTTGGCATGGATTTTCAATCTGGATCATTGATGTGTTACCTCCACTTCTGGGCTTCTTATAACTTCAGATATTTATGAACTTTCTTTGCAACAATCCGCCAGCCCCTTGGGTTGCTTGCAACTGTTGGCGGTTGTATTTTCTGCATGGAAATAAATCATGACAATTAACAAACTGTCATGAATTTCAGTGAGAAATTGGAAAACTTTACTTTATGCTGGATGTCTATGTAGATGTCATTTTTTCACTGTTTACTGCTGCGGTAGAGGAAAAATTAATTTCCACAAGTTAAGTGAGTCAATTCCAGTAGTTAACACTGTAGAATCTGCTTACTGCACGTGATTGATTAATGTTTTCACATTTAACAATTGCTTGAAACCAGTTGAAAATACTCCAGCATGGTTTTGCTCCTCCAGCCTTCTGAACTTCCTTGCTACAAGTTCCCTTCCATCACCACAATTGAATTAATGGCCCAGAAATTCGGGTCGGGGGCTTCCTGCGGGTGCAAGCCCCCGACCTACACTTACATATCGCGCTGACATTTGAAGACTGGGCCTGCGTGGATTTCCGGTCTGTGGCCCGGTTCAGCTCCCGGCGCGCTGTGCGTGCGTGATCCAGCGGCGTACTTAGTGCGATGAGCCGGCTGGGATCACGTGAGCACTGGGCAACCAATGGGAGTTTACAAAAGTCCATTCATGAGTTAGACATAAGACCTGTCAAACTCATGAAAACTCCAGGCGCCCAAAACACTACTTAAACTTTAAATAAAAGTTAAAAAAAATTCCAATAATTAAATTAACTATTAATAACTTTAAAAAACTATTTTAAACAATTATTCAAATTTCTGCCAAAATTTTTTTTACAAGAAATCGGGTCCAAAAATACACTTACCTTACTGTAAATTCTTTAAAAATAATAAGCTGTGGAAAAAAATTTCTAACTTTAATTATTAGACCACTTACCTTTTAAAACTAAGTTCTTACGTCTGCTTTTTACATTCGTAAAAAGTGGAGGCCTTCACGCACGGACAAACCTGTCAAAAAACCCGAAGTTCAACGCGTGCGCGCTGCCTCAAACGTCGCTAGGGAACCGCCTCTTAACCCCTTGGTTCAGAGGAGAGGAAATGCCGGTTTCCCGTGCATGCGCTGTGCATGCTGAAATCCGGCACTTCCAATGGGCCCACGCATGAGTACCCCGTCCGTACTCACGCGTTGGGACCGGAATTACTGGGCCATTGCTGCAGATCCCACAACAATATCCAATTACACTGAGGAAAATAATTGATGTATGGCTACTTCAGAAAATCTTCACAAGCACAGGTTGCTAGCCAGCTGTGTTTCTCTGGCATTCTTGGATTCCTCTCTAGACCTGGAGATAGATTGCATTGAAACTGAAATCAGACCCCAAAGTACAATCCTCTGGCCTATATCAGTCACAGAGGCTAGTCTCCCAACCCATGTAGGTTATTAATATTAACCATAAAATCTTACAGGTTCATGTCAGCTTCCTTGGCCCGAATTACAGTTCCTTTATCATGAATCCGTCAGTCTTGCCTTGTCTGTTTGAACAAGGGGATTAAATGGATGGCTCCTTGAGGACTGTAGTTATGTACCTGCTTTATTATCGTGTTCTTTAAAAAAAAACACCTGCTGTGCAGTAAGTACAGGTAGATTTCTGTTGTTGTAGCACAGAATTTCCCGGAAATTATGGCGTAAGTGGCTTGCACCATTTCTTCCCCCAAGCCAAAGTTTCCTGGGACCTTCTGCACCGCGCTGCTGTTACCCTCACCGAGACAGTGACAAATTAATTATCATAGCTCCCTATAAAATCAACAGCGATCGCAAATTTGCCGCATTAACGCTGCTTTGATCACTGCTGCCACTTAGACTGAACCAGAACGGTGTTGGTGACCTGGCAGTGACATGATTTATATTGAAGGAAAATTACTACAACATTTCGTATAGAACTTCAACAAGATCGAAAAAGCACTGGCTTAGTTAAGTGTTTGACTAACTTCACGGCAATACACGGTAGAATAAACACAAAATTATCAATAAATGGCAGAAAGGCTGATTACAAGGGCAACAGGCACATGGGAACACCATCCCCTCCAAGTTACCCTCCAAGTCACACACCATCCTGACTTGGAAATATATCGGCCGTTCCTTCATCGTCGCTGGGTCAAAGTCCTGGAACCCCCTCCCTAACAGCACTCTTCACCACACGGACTGCAGCAGTTCAAGAAGGTGGCTCACCACCACCTTCTCAAGGGCAATTAGGGATGGGCAATTAATGCTGGCCTTGCCAGCGACGCCCACATCCCAAGAATGAATTTAAAAAAACAATCAGAGGTAATACAATCAACTTTAAGATTTCAATTGTCGGGTTCTCCAGGACTGGAAAATAAAGTGATGCTGGACTTTCCTCTCTCTTTCTCCTTCCCTCCCCTCCCCAATAAAAAGTTTGCTGAACACTCTTTTGGTAGCAGCATTAATACCTGCCGTAGGGCACACTCTCCTGGGTGGAGCAGACGTTGGCATAGAACGCGCGGTCCAAGTTGGGGTCACTGACTGGGCAGTAGGTCTCCAGGTATCTCCTCGAATTCGAAAGTCTAGACTCTGGTAGAGTTTTTAGACGGAGCCTGGCAGCTCCCTTTGTTGTTTTTGATCCTCCAGGAACTCTTCCTCAGCATCTTTCTTGGTAGGACAGCAACGGTTCCATGGACCATTTAGTACACCTGAAAAGTCTTCTTAGATAGGACGATGCAGCCATGCCTGGCAAGCAGATGGTAGGCCCCCCACTGGCTATCAGAGGGATGTCCCCCAGAGTCTCTCCTATGACTCCAGATACCATGAACATAAACCCCAACACCAAGAACACAACAACAGCAACAACAACTTGCATTTATATAGCGCCTTTAATGTAGTAATACGTCCCAAGGCGCTTCACAGGAGCATTATCACAAAAAATTTGACACTGACCCACATAAGGAGATATTAGGATGGGTGACCAAAAGCTTGGTCAAAAAGGTAGGTTTTAAGGAGCAGTCTTCTTAGCTAGGGCGATGCAGCCACGCCTGGCAAGGTAGATTTTAACGAGCAACTTAAAAGGAGGAGAGAGAGAGAGGCAGAAAGGTTCAGGGAGGCAATTCCAGAGCTGGCAATGGCAGAGCGAAGAAAATCGGGGATCCGCAAAAGGCCAGAATTGGAGGAGCGCAGAGATCTCGGAGGCTTGTGGGGCTGGAGGAAGTTACAGAGATAGGGAGGGGGGAGGGACCATGGTGGGATTTGAAAACAAGGAGGAGAATTTTAAAATTGAGGCTTTGCCGGACCGGGAGCCCAGGTAGGTCAGCGAGCACAGGGGTGATGGGTGAACAGGACTTTGGTGCGAGTTCGAAAATGGGCAGCCGAGTTTTGGATGAGCTCAAGTTTACGGAGGGTGCAAGGGCTGACTAGGGCCACAACTAGCCCTGCCCTAAGGTTTATATTGTCAGGTTTCATTGTGCATTACCAGATTCACAAGGAACTTGGTAACTGTTAACAAAATTAAACAAAAGTAAACTATCACCAACACTGCACAACACAACTAAAATAAAACATCTTTACACAGAAGATATTGAAAATAGTGAATGCAGTACAATATTTGTAGCAGCTTTGTTATCAGGCAATCTGTCCCTTTCAAGAATTACAGCAGATGGAATTCTCAGTACAGACTAAGCAGACAAGAGAAGAATCTGGAGATCCAGCAGCAGGTCAGTCACCAGTGAGTTCTGATGAAGGAGCCCAATGGAATATTACATTATTCCTCTTTCAGATGCACTGCATTATTTTATTTTTTTTTCCAGATTTCCAGCATGCATGATTTTTTATCCCAACAATACTCTGATTGATTTATTTGGAATGAAAAGTATATTCTTCTCCCCCCCACCCCCCCACTCCCCCATATTTTAAGAACGGGTGGGCGGGGCAAGTAGGAAACACATCCGCTCTCAGAAATTTCAGCTCGGGGCTATTTTAATTCCTGGGCCTCATCTACATGAGGCAGAAAGCGGCAGCCAAATGGGGGACAAAGCTCTGGCACTAAGGAAAGGAGAAATTTGCAAGACTATGGGGGAAAGCAGGGGAGTGGGACTAGTTGGATCGCTCTTTCAAAGATCCGGCACAGGCACAATGGGCCAAATGGCCTCCTTCTGTGCTGTATTATTCTAAATGAGAACAATTTGAACCTGAGCCGGTGCCGTTTTTGCTTCTTGTGGACCCTAAGGAAGGTAATCAAGCTCTTGTATCCAGTTCTAATTTAAGATTTTGATTTGCAATTTAAAAAAAGGTCAAAAGTGACCTGTATTCTTTACTGCAGTTGCAATAATGCTGAGCACTCACTTGGCAGATTTACCAGGTTAGCCTCAAGGGCAGTAATCACTTTAGAAAACAGTGAGGTTAGCTATTTGGAGGGTGAGTTATAGTGCAATATGGAAGATAAAAATTACCCACGCCCACAGAACAGAGCAGAAGAATTGCAACATTGATTTAAAGGCAATGGAAATAATTAATTTGCAGTGCGTAGGGAAATTGACCAAGTGAGCAAGTAAAGTGAGTCGCATCACCAAAACAGAATCATCTATCTGGTAAGTCAAACCCGATTGAGTTTAATACTCTAAACAAAACAATCACTGCACAGTGCTATTGTAATGCATACAGCATACATCCAAAGGGTGCATTTGCAATAACAATGCTATCCAGTGTCTTTTTGGAATCAGGGACTGAAGGCAAAATAATGGCAGTGAATTAGGTGTCAGCCAGGGCTCATGCTAGCACTCTCACCTCTGAGTCAGAAGGCTGTGGGTTCAAGTTGTTCTCCAGGGATTTGAGCCCATAGTCCAGGCTGACACTTCAGTGCACTACTGAGGGAATGCTGAATTGTCGGAAGTGCCTCTTTTTAGAGGGGTCATTAAACCGAAGCCTTGTCTTCCCTCTCAGGTGGACGTAAAAAAATCCCGTGACACTATTCGAAGAGCAGGGGAGTTATCCCCGGTGCCCTGGACAATATTTATCCTTCAACCAACATCACTAAAACAGAATGGGCCAGAAATTAGGATCGGGTGCTTGCCGCGCGTGGAAGCCCCCGATCTGCACTCGCCCTGCGCGCTGACATCTGAAGCCCGGGCCTGCTTGCATTTCCTGTCACTGGCCCGGTTCAGATGTCGGCGCGATGTGCTTACCTGATCCAGCGGCGTAGTTAGTGCGATGTGCCGGCTGGGATCAGGTGAGCACTCTGCAGCCAATCAGGGGAGGGGAAACTCATTTATGAGTTTGATGGTAAAGACTGTCAAACTCATGAAAAGTACGGGCGCCCAAAAGACTAGTTTAACTTTAATTAAAATTTTAAAAAACATCCCAATAATTAAATAAACTATAAATAACTTTTAAAACTATTTAAAACAATTAATAAAATTTTTGAAAAAAATATTTTTTTACGAAATCGGGTCTAAAAATAAACTTACCTTACTGTAAAGTCCTTAAAAACAATGAAGCTGTGGAAAAAATGTAATAATTTAAAATAATAGACCACTTACCTTCAAGAATCCACTCCTTATGCCTCCTTTTTCCATTTCTAAAAAGTTCAGGCCCTTGCACACGCGCAAACCTGTCAAAACGAAGGAAGTTCAACGCGTGCGCGCAGAGTCCTGCGCGCACGCGTTGGACCTCTTAACCCCTTCGTTCGATGGAGAGGAAATGCCGGTTTCCCACGCATGCGCTGTGCATGCTGAAATCCGGCACTTCCAACGGGCCCACGCATGAGTACACCGTCCGTACTCACGCGTTGGGACCGGAATTACTGGCCCATTATCTGGTCATTATCACATTGCTGTTTGTGGGAGCTTGCTGTGCGCAAATTGGCACAAGTATTTCCTACATTCTAACAGTGACTACACTTCAAAAGTACTTATTTGGCTTTAAAGTGCTTTGGGACGTCCTGAGGTTGTGAAAGGCGCTATAGAAATGCAAGTCTTTCTTTCTTTTACACATTTGCATGAGTCAGGGGTGCAGTTCACAAATACATAGAGAAAGATATGCAGATAGTTTTCCACATTTAGACAAAGTATACATAAGCTAGTTTGATGTTTTACCTTGATAGGCAGTTGTATTATGAATGGGGAGAGAGAGGGTCAGAGCTCTAACCTCTGGGTATGAGTGCTACTGATAGTAACAATAGGGCTCGAGATTAGTTGTGTATATTTGGCAGTGGTTAGAGGCTATAATTCTCCTTCGTGATCTTTATGGGATAGGATACTTACAGCAGGATAGGGACATAGCACAACAGGAGCCCACAGGAAGGGGAAATATAGTTTAGGTAGATCTAGGTGCAAACACTGGGATATGATGGACAGAGCATGCCTGCTGGCCACCGATAATTCTGACAGGAGGCTCGGTCCATCCTGAGGATGAGGCCTCATTGGTATAAGACCTGTGGGCCACAGGCAATAAGCAAGCACATTGGGGCAGTCTGCCTGCTCCGGGCCCCTTCCATATCAGGTGACCTGGCTGATCTCTGGACCAAAGTAGGTTGGTCCAGAGAAGGTCACTCATGCTCTTCCCAGCTGCACAAAAACAAATTAAAACTTACTTGCTGGGCGTTTCCTAAGGTGAACTGTCAGCTGATACTGTGTGGAGTGTGCACAGTGCACGCTTGGCCCAGTACAGCTCTACAATGGCTGATGAATCAGTACTCCTCCATGTTGAACATGACTTGGAATAAGCACTGAGGGTAGCAAGGGCACAGAATGTACCCTGGGTGGGAGACTTCAATGTCCATCATCAAGAGTGGCTCGGTAGCACCACTACTGACCGAGCTGGCCGAGTCCTGAAGGACATAGCTGCCAGATGAGAACCAACATGAGGGAATAACCTTCTTTTCCTTGTCCTCACCAATCTACCTGTCGCAGATGCATCTGTCCATGACAGTATTGGTAGCAGTGACCACCCCACAGTTCGTGTGGAGATGAAATCTCGTCTTCACACAGAGGACACCCTCCATCGTGTTGTGTGGGACTACCACTGCTAAATGGGATAGATTCAGAACAGATCTAGCAGCTCAAAACTGGGCATCCATGAGGCACTGTGGGCCATCAGCAGCAGCAGAATTGTATTCCACCATAATCTGTAATCTCATGGCCCGGCATATCCCTCACTCTACCATTATCATCAAGCCAGGGGATCAACCCTGGTTCAATGAGGAGTGTAGAAGAGCATGCCAGGAACAGCACCAGGCGTACCTAAAAATGAGGTGCCAACCTGGGGAAGCTGCAACACAGGACCACATGCATGCTAAACAGCGGAAGCAGCATGCTATAGACAGGGCTAAGCAATCCCACAATCAACGGATCAGATCAAAGCTCTGCAGTCCTGCCACATCCAGTCGTGAATGGTGGTGGACAATTAAACAACTAATGGGAGGCTCCATGAATATTTCCATCCTCAATGATGGCGGAGCCCAGCACGCGAGTGCAAAAGACAAAGCTGAAGCGTTTGCAACCATCTTCAGCCAGAAGTGCCGAGTGGATGATCCATATTGGCCTCCTCCTGAGGTCCCCACCATTACAGAAGCCAGTCTTCAGCCAATTCGATTCACTCCACGTGATATCAAGAAACGTCTGAGCACACTGGATACAGCAAAGACAGCGGGTCCCAACAACATCCCGGCTATCGTGCTGAAGTCTTGTGCTCCATGTTTTGATTTCTTTTTGGGTTCAATAAAGACTCATTTCTGAAAGAGAATGTTGTTTAATCTAAAGTCTTGTTCAAGACTTTCTACAGCTTTTTACAGAACACACTATGCTGTGATGCATCTAGAATGAAACTGAAAGTAAAACTCCTCTGGACTGCTTGTCTCTCACATGACCTCTGCTGGTCAGGCACAAGTAATCAAAAACACAGACAAATATGCTGTAAGGCATAAGTAATCAAACACAGACAAATATCATCACTATTTGCTGATATCATTACATCTCCCTTTCTTAAAACAAAAGTATTTTACTTTTAACTAACAACATTTAATGAACTTACATTATCATTATCATGATCAAGGTTTTTTACCCTTGCTTTGTGTGTTCACATGAAATATGTCAATACACTAGAACTTGAAGAAAGAATAAGATAACATTACTTCCTTCTTTAACAATAGTCCTTAAATTTGCTCAATGAGTCTCTCAGGAGGCTTCACGTGTCTTGAGGATTTTCTGATTGATTGTCCTTGAATCTGAGTTGTTGCCTCAGATGATTGGTTCTCAGCTGTGTGATCAGGTTGTTCACCAGTATCAGTCTCTTGACCTGCTGTGGCTGGTCCCATGAGAAGATCTCGACGATTTCTTCTCAGAACAGCACCCTCATCTGTCTGAATGGTGTATGACCTTGGTTGAACTTCACTCAGGACAGTTCCCTTCTGAGTCCATGTGTTTGTTTTGTCTTTCAACCTTACTTGGTCACCAGTGTGGAGTTCAGGTAGGTTTTGTGTTCCTCTGTCATAGTAGTACTTTTGCTTTTCTTTCTGTTGCTCTTTGAACTTCCTCACTTTCTCCCCCTCTTTTGTTTTCAGGAGGTTCTCCGGGATGGGTAGGTTTGACCTTAGCCGACGTCCCATCAGGAGTTGGGCTGGTGACATACCACACTCGAGCGGCGTTGTGCGGTATACAAGCATGCTTTGGTAGAAGTCAGTTCCACTGTCTGTTGCCTTGTACATCAGTCTTTTCACTGTCTGGACCGATTTTTCCACTAGTCCATTGGACTGTGGATAGTGAGGACTTGACGTTGTGTGGACAAAGTCCCACTCTTTGGCAAAGTGTCGGAAATTTGCATTGTTAAACTGGGGTCCGTTGTCTGTGAAGACCTCGCTTGCCACGCCATGTCTGGAGAATATGGCTTTCATACTTCTTATCACAGCTTCTGCAGTGGTGGTGTACAGTCTACAAACCTCTGGATACAGGGAGTAATAGTCTGTGACGACAAGATAGTCCTTCCCTTGACATACGAATAGGTCAGCGCCTACCTTCTGGTAAGGTCTGTCTGGTGCTGGGTGTGGCTTTAGTGGTTCTACCGGATTGCTTGCTCAATATTTCAGGCATATTGTGCAGTTTGACACCTCATTTGTCACATCTTGGTTGATTCGTGGCCAGTACATCGCCTTTCGTGCTCTTTTCTTACACTTTTCGATTCCCAGATGTCCTCCATGGATTTTTTTTAGCATCTCTCTTCTCAGACTCTTTGGGATAACTATTTTACTTCCTTTGTAGATGATGTCTTCGACCACTGATAGTTCCGCCCTGCAGTTCCAGTACTCTGCTATATCAGGTGAGCAGTCTTGCTTCATGTTGGGCCATCCATCCAAGATGCTTTTTCTCAGTCGTCTCATTGTTTCATCTTTGTTTGTCTCAGTCTTTATGAGCTCCATTTTTGCATCTGCTATGGGCAGTGCACTTGTGATCATGTCCACGTAGGCGTTCACTTTTTCATCCATTGTGGTGTTTGCGGGCTCACTTGGGTCAACAGCTCTGGACAACGTGTCTGCTGTATACATCAGCTTACCCGGTGTGTACGCAACATTCAGTGTATAGCGTTGCAGCCTGATCATCATTCTTTGTATTCTAAGCGGACAGCTATTTAGTGGCTTTTGGAACAATGCAATCAAGGGCTTATGGTCAGTCTCTACACTGATTGCTTGTCCTGCCACAAACTGGTGAAATCTTTCACAGGCGTATGTGATGCTGAGCAGCTCCTTTTCTATTTGAGCATATCGCGTCTCTGCGTCTGTCATTGAGCACGATGCATATGCAATAGGTTGCCAGTAGTCATATTGTTGCAGAAGAACGGCACCGAGCCCACTCTGTGATGCATCTGATGATATCTTGATGGGTCTCGCTGGGTCATAAAACCTCAGAACTGGTTCCTCTGTGAGCAGTTTCTTTAGATCGCTCCATGACTTCTCATGCTCATGATTCCATTCCCATTCTATGTTCTTTTCAGTTAGTCTTCTTAGTGGCGCTATTTTTTCTGAGAGGTTGGATATGAATTTACCCATGTAGTTGATCATTCCATTAAACCTCTGCACGTCCTTTTTGCATTGTGGCCTTGGCATATTCTCAATGGCGGACACCTTTCTGGGATCTGGTTTGATGCCCTCACTGCTAAGGATATCTCCCACGAATGTCAGTTCTGTCACCCCGAGCTGGCATTTCTCTCTATTCAGCTTCAGGTTTGTTTTCCTTGTTGCTTCCAGCACTTTTTTCAGTCTCTCGTCATGCTCAGTTCTCATGGTTCCCCATACTATGATGTCATCCATTGATGTATCAACTCCCTCCAGGTGCTCATAGATCATATGGATAGTCTTGTGATACACTTCAGGAGCTGAGGCAATGCCAAATGGTAACCTTAGGAATCTGTATCTGCCAAATGGAGTGTTGAACGTGCACAGTCTTGAACTTGCTTCGTCCAGCTTCATCTGCCAAAATCCTGAGGACGCATCTAACTTGCTGAAATATTTTGCATTTGCAAACTGTGCCATGATTTCCTCACGTGTAGGAAGCTTGAAGTGCTCTCTCTTTATTGCTCTGTTTAGATCTCTTGGATCCAGGCAAATTCTGAGCTTTCCATTCTTTTTGTCCACTACGACGAGGGAACTCACCCACTCAGTTGGCTCATCTATCTTCTGAATCACGTTCAGGCTTTCCATCCTGTCCAACTTTGCCTTCAGTTGCTTTTGAAGAGCAAACGGAACTTTTCTGCATGGATGTATGACCAGTGTCATACTTTTATCTACTCTGATCGTGTGTTCTCCTGGAATGCAGCCTAGACCCTTAAATAGGTCTTTGTACTCTTTCATGAGTTCATCATAGACTGTCTCTCCTTCGCTTTCCACAACGAGGACTCTCTTTACCAGGTTCAGTCTCTCACAGGCTTTTAACCCTAGTATGGCTTGCACATCCTTTGGCACCACGATTAATGCTAGCGTGTGCTCTCTGTCCTTGTGTGTTACTTTGACAATGCATTTTCCTTTCACTGGTATATCAGTACCTGAGTATCCGGTCACTTTCACTTGTATTCCATGTAACTTTGGTCTGGGTCTAATTCTCTTAAAATCGGTCTCTGATATCACATTAACTTGTGCTCCAGTATCCAATTTAAATGGAATGTGTATGTCATTCACTTTTAGTGTCAATATCCAGTCTCTTTCTTCTTTTTTGTTTTCAGACACAACATCTACATTGAATTCCTCTATCTCGCTTTCATCTACTGTATGGACCTTGCTTTGTTGCGCTTGTTTTTACAGCAACAGGCATAATGGTTGTTTTTGTTGCATCTATTGCATGTTTTACCATATGCTGGACACTTTCTTGGTGGATGCTGTGTACCGCATCGACTACATGACTTCTGATTGTCCCTTTCATTTTCGTTTGCTGGCCACGTCTCTTTTTTCACATTGGCGCTCTCTTTGTTAAACGGTTTGTATCCGTTCTTTCTCACTGCATCCATGTTGCAGCTTCTGTCACTGAACAGCTCCTTTGCCTGCAACTTCACAGTCTCTGTAACCCTACACAGTGCTATGGCTTTTCCCAGGTCTAGATCTTGCTCTCTTAGCAGTCTTTCCCTTAGACCATTATCTGGAATACCACACACCAGTCTATCTTTTATCAGTGAGTCTGTCAGTCCCCCAAATTCATACAATTTGCTTCGGTTTCTCAGTTCAGTCACATACTGATCAATAGTCTCGCCGATTTTCTGTACACATGTGAAAAATTTGTGCCTCTCAAAGGTCACGTTGCGTTTAGGTATGCAGTAGGCCTCAAACTGTTCCATTATTTTATCTAGCTTCATTTTGTCTCCATCAACAGCAAATATGAAATTATTATATACCTCCAGCGCTGCATCACCCACGACACGTAAGAACAGTGACGATTTCTGTTTATTACTTTTATCGTCAGCTCCGATTGCTGATAAATACAACCCTACACGTTGTTTGAATCTTCTCCAATTTTCAGCCACATTACCTGTCAATTGAAGCGTCGCCGGTGGGAGTAAACCTTCCATTTTTTCACTTCGTTAGCTATTCTCTAATGGTAAGCAACGATGTTCTCTTCTGGCTTGCTAATATGTGGAGAGCTGATTTCGCTTACTTGCCACAACTGCGTTCACTGTCCCATCAAGTTGCTAACTTCAGATTTTTTCTCTTTCAGCCACTTCTGACATCATGTTTTGATTTCTTTTTGGGTTCAATAAAGACTCATTTCTGAAAGAGAATGTTGTTTAATCTAAAGTCTTGTTCAAGACTTTCTACAGCTTTTTACAGAACACACTATGCTGTGATGCATCTAGAATGAAACTGAAAGTAAAACTCCTCTGGACTGCTTGTCTCTCACATGACCTCTGCTGGTCAGGCAAAAGTAATCAAAAACACAGACAAATATGCTGTAAGGCATAAGTAATCAAACACAGACAAATATCATCACTATTTGCTGATATCATTACACTCCAGAACTAGCCGCACCTCTAGCCAAGCTATTCCAGTACATCTACAACACTGGCATCTACCTGACAATGTGGAAAACTGTCCAGGTATGTCCTGTCCACAAAAAGCAGGACAAATCCAATCTGGCCAATTACCACCTCATCAGTCTACTCTCAATCATCAGCAAAATGATGGAAGGTGTCATCGAGAGTGCAATCAAGCGGCACTTACTCACCAATAACCTGCTCACTGATGCCCAGTTTGGGTTCCGCCAGGACCATTCGGCTCCAGACCTCATTACAGCCTTGGTCCAAACATGGACAAAAGCGCTGAATTCCAAAGGTGAGGTGAGAGTGACTGCCCTGGACATCAAGACAGCATTTGACCGAGTGTGGCATCAAGGAGCCCGAGTAAAATTGAAGTCAATGGGAATCAGGGGGAAAACTCTCCACTGGCTGAACTCATACCTAGCACAAAGGAAGATGGTAATATACTGGCATGGGTGGAAGATTGGCTATCTAACAGAAAACAAAGAGTTGGGATAAATGGTTCATTCTCGGGCTGGCAATCAGTAACTAGTGGTGTTCCGCAGGGGTCAGTGCTGGGACCCCAACTCTTTCCAATCTATATTAATGATTTGGAGGAAGGGACCGAGTGCAACATATCCAAGTTTGCCGACGATACAAAGATGGGAGGGAAAGCAGTGAGTGAGGAGGACATAAAAAACCTGCAAAAGGACATAGACAGGCTAAGTGAGTGGGCAGAGATTTGGCAGATGGAATATAATATTGGAAAGTGTGAGGTTATGCACTTTGGCAGAAAAATCAAAGAGCAAGTTATTATCTAAATGGAGAGAAACTGCAAAGTGCTACAGCACAAAGGGATCTGGGGGTCCTGGCGCATGAAACACAAAAAATTAGTATGCAGGTGCAGCAGTTGATCAGAAAGGCCAATGGAATCTTGGCTTTTATTGCAAGGGGGATGGAGTATAAAAACAGGGAAGTCTTGCTGCAGTTATACAGGGTATTGGTGAGGCCACACCTGGAATACTGCGTGCAGTTTTGGTTTCCATATTTAAGAAAAGATATACTTGCTCTCGAGGCAATTCAGAGAAGGTTCACTCGGTTGATTCCGGAGATGAGGGGGTTGACGTATGAGGAAAGGTTGAGTAGGTTGGGCCTCTACTCATTGGAGTTCAGAAGAATGAGAGGCGATCTTATCAAAACATATAAGATTGTGAGGGGGATTGATCGGGTGGATGCGGTGAGGATGTTTCCACTGATGGGTGAGACTAGAACTAGGGGGCATAATCTTAGAATAAGGGGCTGCCCTTTCAAAACTGAGATGAGGAGAAACTTCTTTACTCAGAGGGTGGTAAATCTATGGAATTTGCTACCCCAGAGAGCTGTGGAAGCTGCAACATTAAATAGATTTAAAATGGAGATAGACAGTTTCCTAGCAGATAAGGGAATTAGGGGTTACGGGGAGAGGGCAGGGAAGTGGACGTGAGTCTAGGTTAGGATCAGCCATGATCCTATTGAATGGTGGAGCAGGCCCGAGGGGCCGTATGGCCTACTCCTGCTCCTACTTCTTATGTTCTTATGTTCTTATGGCTGTGGTGGTTGAAGGTCAATCATCACAGCCCCAGGACATCGCTGCAGGAGTTCCTCAGGATAGTTTCCTGGGCCCAACCATCTTCAGCTGCTTCATCAATGACCTTCCCTCCAACATAAGCTCAGAAATTGGGATGTTCGCTGATGACTGCACAGTGTTCAGTTCCATTCGTGACTCCTCAGATAATGAAGAAGTCCATGCCTGAATGCAGCAAGACCTGGATGACGTTCAGGCTTGGTCTGATAAATGCTAAGTAATATTCGTGCCACACAAGTGCCAGGCAATGATTATCTCCAACAAGCGAGAGTCTAACCACCGCCCCCCTACATTCAACGGCATTACCATCGCCGAATCCCCCACCATCGACACCCTGGGAGTCACCATTAACCAGAAACATAACTGAACCAGCCACATAAATACTGTGGCAAAAGAGCAGGTCAGAGGCTGGGTATTTTGCAGCGAGCGTCTCACCTCCTGACTCCCCAAAGACTTTCCACCATCTACAAGGCACAAGTCAGGAGTGTGACGGAATACTCGCCACTTGCCTGGATGAGTGCAGCTCCAACAACACTCAAGAAGCTCGACACCATCCAGGACAAAGCAGCTCGCTTGATTGGCACCCTATCCACCACCTTAAACATTCACTCCCTCCACCACCGGTGCACCGTGGCTGCAGTGTGTACCATCTACAAGATGCACTTCAGCAACTCGCCAAGGCTTCTTCGGCAGCACCTCCCAAACCAGCGACCTCTGCCACATAGAAGGACAAGGGCAGCAGGCACATGAGAACACCACCACCTCCAAGTTCCCCTCCAAGTCACACACCATCCTGACTTGGAAATATATCACCATTCCTTCACGGTCACTGTGTCAAAATCCTGGAACTCCCTCCCTAACAGCACTGTGGGAGTACCTTCACCACATGGACTGCAGTGGCTCAAGAAGGTGGCTCACCACCACCTTCGCGAGTGCAATTAGGGATGGGAAACAAATTCTGGCCTTGCCAGTGACGCCCACATCCCAGGAACTGATTAAAAAAAATTGGGGTCCCATGTACATCAAATGGCCCTAATTTGCATATGAAAAGGTCCTATCACCTGACTCAGGTGGGTGCTGCGGCTGCCCAGAGGTACGCCCTGGGGAAGATATGCACGGCCACACCGTCGGCGGGAACAGGGCAGCGCGTCATTCCCCACCATTTTCGGGGCACTACCGCCCCTTTTCCACAGGCGGGAGGCCGTGAATTACCTCCCCTGTATTACTGAATTTCCACCCCAACTAATCTTCTTCTAAGACAGAAGGCATATGACTCATTCAGTGGCTCCCAGAATGCATAAGGGAAACATCCTCCTTCATGCGGTTGAAAATTGGCTTTAAGTACCTTGTAGTAATGGTAACACACAAGCTCTCCTCTACACAAAAGAAGCGTTTGTCCTAGGCTGCCTATCTCTGAGGAGCACAAGCACAATAAAGATACATCTTTCCCTGAGCTTCTTTACTACTTCCAAATGCTATTTGTTCACATCTTGGCTCAACGATGCCAAGGTCTCAGTAGGTCCATTTCTAGGTTTCTATGGGCAGAGTGCAATCCCCATCTCTGCTTAACACAGTTCCAGCTCCCAAAGCAAGAAGAGAGCCTAAACCTTCTAAATCTCAGGATTTGTTACTGGGTGACCCACCTCCATGGATTATCAACTAGAGCAGAGCCACTCCACAAGGACTTTGACTGGGCAAGTTAGACAAGTGTACCCCCCCCCAACCTCTTTGCGTACCCTCCTCTTCACAGAGCTATAGAGACCAGCTGAAGAAACACCTAGGCACACATCATTATCAGATAAAATACTGAAGGAAATTAACCTTTCTATAAATCATAATTGTATAATAATGAATCAAGAGAACTTTTATTCTTGCTCCATAGTAAATAATAGAAACAAGCTAAGATTACACACTGTTCATAGCAAGTTAACTGAGATTTTGGAGATAGCAATTGTCTTAGTGTCAAAGTTACGTACTAGTTTTAACTGGCTATATACTACATTCCCCATGAGAAGAATCTGAAAAGTAATTATGGTCTTCAACCGTTATTGATAATGGTATTATCAATTTCTCAAACATGTTTGACTGTCAGGGGTACACTATTGAAGAGAATATCACACCTCTGCATACTGCTAGATATATCTATATATATAAATCGGTACTTCTGTCTGTCATTCTGTCATTCTGTCTGTCATCGCGTGTGCGTCTGGCGGGCTATGCGCTCGAAAGTTACAGGGCGTACCTACGCGCGCGTTACCTCCAAAGAAAGCTTACGCTTCCGAGACGGTTTTAAGCATATTTACGTTTCGGCCGGGCTAAAATCGCACCCGCGGTATCCCAAAAACCTTCAACATTCCGCTCATTAGCATCTCATTATCCGCTCATTAGCGACAGAGTGACCTCGAGGTCGACCAATCGTACGGCGGCTTGCTGCCGCGTGCGGCCGGGCCAATCGGTGCGTGTGTGGGCGGTCCTTATCGTTCTGAACCGAGGTGAGTCGCCGCCATCTTGCTTCCATTCTTTTTCCTGCTTTCTGCGTCTTTCTTTTCAAATATACATTTCCACCAAAATAAAATTAAATTTATTAAATTGTTTTTAAATAAATCACTCATTTGTAAACCTAACCTGAACATTCTTTTTCCTACCTTTCCCCGTTTTTTTCTTAGGCCTCAAAGCCTGCGCCTTTCTTGCCCAGCCAGGCCCGAACTAGGTGATTGCGCTTCTGCTAAGCTCCTCACCCGCCCCCCCCCCCGCCGTGTCACGTTACCCAGGGCAACGGCGTCAGCCACGAGGGTCAGGGTGCGCGCGCAGCAGGAGCACGTGAGACGCGGCATCTCTGTTCCGCGCTCGGCGGGGGGGGGGGGCGGGGCTATGCCACCGGCCGTCTCTCAGAGCCGCAATCGGGCTTGGCCGGGGGAGTGCGGGGCTCGGCCGCCGGCCGTCTCTCAGAGCCGCAATCGGGCTCGGCCGGGGGGGGGGCGGGGCTCTCGGCCGGGGCCCCCCCACCCTGCCCCCCCTTCCGCCCCCCCCGCCCCCGCCCCCCCTTCCCGCCCCCCCTTCCCCCTCCGCCGACCCCCCTTCCCCCCCGCCCCCTCCCTTCCCCCCCCGCCCCCCCCTCCCTTCCCCCCTCCCTTCCCCCCCTCCCTTCCCCCCGCCCTTCCCCTCCCCCCCGCCCGCCCTTCACCCCCCCGCCCGCCCTTCCCCCCCGCCCGCCCGCCCTTCCCCCCTCCCCCCCGCCCTCCCTTCCCCCCTCCCTTCCCTCTCCCCCCTCCCTTCCCTCCCCCCCCTGCCCTCCCCCCCACCCTTCCCCCGCTTCCCCTCCCCCCGCCCTCTCTTCCCCCCACCCGCCCTCTCTTCCCCCCACCCGCCCTCTCTTCCCCCCCAGTCGCGCTCTCTCTCTCTCTCTCCCCCCCCCCCCCCCAGTCGCTCTCTCTCTCTCTCTTCCAACAACAACATGCCCTCGAAAAAGCTTCGGCACCGCCAGGCACTTCAGCTAGTATATGTATAAAGCAGTAAGTGTTTCTGACTCGACATTTGTAATAGTGTGGCGGTTCCACCGGGTGTCCCTTACATATATAATGTACATAATTCACTTTAACCTAACTGTATGCATATTACTTACCTGTTTGGGCCGTTGCCCCTTTAAGACGTGCCCTAGCGCTCTGACGTCACGTCACGTATCACGTGACGCACCTAAACGCATTGGCCGCCGGCCTAGTTCGGCCGTCCGCTCCCTCGACAGTCGCAACGGCCAGCCACAGTGCCGGATGCCTATCGTGCCTGCGACTTCGGCCACAACGGCCAGCCTCAGTGCCAGGTAGACGCGTTGAGGCAGGTCACGTCACTGGCTGTGGAGAGCGCTGACGTCACGACGCGGTCACATGACCACCTAAGCGCGGGAAAACGCGACCGAGCATGATGACGTCATCATGCTCTCCACAGGACTGCGGAGTCAGTCCTTGTGGCGTCCCCGCTGGGGAAAGACCTACTTCACAGCGCTCCTGCATCCAGCCGCCTTACCTGCTGTATTTCGTCTGTTCTTGTAAATAAACAACTTCTAGATTGTTCCCCTGAAGTCGAACTCGATTATTTAGTAGTCATTCGTCCGATACCTACCTAGGTGAACACGAACTGCTACAATAGTACTATTTGCTTGCAGTAAGTAGTGATAATACAATTGTATATGATCCCCAGCTTTATTTTGCATTATGAAAGGGATTTCTTGTAAGAGATATGTTTATATATAATAATATAATATAATACAGTACATACACATGCTCTGGGCAACAATACATCCATTTCTGAACTGTATGTCAGTATAATGCATAATTTTTTGTTTGTAATGTGGCTTCAATAATATTAGTCATTACTGTTTGTGGGGTATTGATGTAAAAAGACTACTGAGCACTTGGTGTGAGTATAAAACAAGGCTTTAATCAACTGTTTCACTACCATGAGATTCTAGTTACATCACTAGTTCCTGGTTACAGAAACATCCTGAGCAAGCTGGGCCCACGCCCGAGTATTTATACTCCTTGGACGGCGCCACCAGCTGGCCGCCCAGTGTTACATCATGAGTTATTTCTTCATGAATGATGAGATTCATGACAGGGTATACTTCAGCATTAAATGAATATTTAATGCCATACAGCCTGTGCCCATACTGAAATATTCAGTTAGTAATGAAAAACACCCTGATAAGGAGGTTTACAAAGCTACAGAATAAATCTGTTGGTATAAAGTAATCTTTTCTCTGATGTTTTTTAACCTTTGCTGTAACAGATATTTAATATAGATTTTTTTAATTAGATTATTATTGCCAGCCTCATGTGCACTTACAACAAGAATGATTGGACAGAACTGGCAAAAATGGTAGAGGTAGGTCTTTTGCTTTTGTATTTTCTATTTCACTATAGAATTGATTTTAACAGTTTTACTGAGCTTCACATTGTGTTTTTTGGGGGGGGAGAATGAATTAATTACACATAAACTTTAAACATGTCGCACTTTCCGTCAGTGAGAAGCAGTATTATTTGCAGTTTTATGTTATAATACTGATCCATCAATATTAGATGAATCTTAATTTAAGCAACTGTTGCTGATGGACAGGGTGGGATGGATAATAAATTCATTCTCGGGATGTGGGCGTCGTTGGCAAGGCTGGCATTACCCATTCCGAGTTGCCTGCAAACGTGGTGGACCTTTTTCTTGAAACAAACGGAGTCCATGTGCCATTCTTTGTCGTAGTTTGATACAACTGAATGGCTTGCTAGGCCACTTCAGAGGACAGTTCAGAGTCAGCCGCATTGGGGTAGGACTGCCATCACATATGGGCCGGACCAGGTAAGGACGGTAGGTTCCAATCCCTAAAGAACATTAGTGAACCAGTTGGGTTTTTACGACAATCCGACAGCTTTAAATTAGGCCAGCTTTTTATTTCCAATTGTATTTAAACTGAATTTAAATTCTCCAACTTTCAAACAGTAAATGTGACCCGATGTGATCCAACCAGATCTGGCAATGAATGGCTAAGCCAGTTGTGCGCCATAATCGTTCAAATCAGTGTCCCTTGGACTTAAGGGAGCGAAGATGGGGGCCATGCCAAGGGCGATGGCCAGGGTGGGAGAGAGTGAGGGCTAAAAATTCAGGGACTTTATGTCATCCGTTACCGGCAAAAAATGACGCAAAGAGGGTGGCGTGTCCCGCGCTGTCCTCCATTTTCCCAGACCGTTCAGAAGTATCGGCCTGCAAAGATAAATAAGGGAGTGGTGACGTGCACATCAACTTAACGCCACTACGGCAAATTTGGACCTTTGCGATGAGTTCAGCGCTGGGTCCTAAGCACGCCAGGTAAACCCAGCGTGCAAGTAGGCTCACAGAGGTGCCGTCACATCTCTTTTTCCCTACCACATAGGTCGGTGGCGGGTGATGTCGATGGCCCCGCTGCTGGCTCCAGCCTACTCTTTCGAATTACATTCCTGAGGTTGGGCTTGTTAAGCCCGCCCAGTGCATTTCCCCACCAATTACAGGAAGCGGGTCTGATGATGTCATTTGATGACTCATCATCAGCCAGTTTCCTTAAAGGGACCATGCGCAAATTTACTTTTGACATTTGTGCTGTCAGTGTTCTACAGCATTGAGGTGCTGCAAACACCGACAAGCACTGGACAGAGGTGCATGGCTGCACCAAGGCTCTCCCATGACTCCCTTCATATGTTTATGGAGGGAGTCACAGCACACAGGGAGGTGCTCTTCCCTTCCCATGGGCGGAAGAGACCTCCCCAGGAGACCAACGCAGCCTGATTGCACATTGCACAGGAGGACACAAGCAGGGATGTCATCAGGGGAACCAGACTGCAGTGGCACAAACCTTTCAATGATCTCAGTAGATCACAAAATGTTACTGCAAAGCCACACTCAACCTCATCCTGCTGTGCCACACATCACATCCCCATCACTCTGCCTTGCCTACCCTACTCCTGCATATCCTTACTCACACCAACTTACCTTGCACCTCCACCCATCCCTCTCTATCTACATTATCACATCCCCATCTCACTAGCCACCCCTCACACTCACCCTCATCCGAGTCTAATCATACCAACTAACAACACACAAGGGTAGGCACTTGGGTGTTTTAGCCAATGTTCATGTGAAGTTTCGGTTATTGTGCTGTCAAACATTGAAATCTTTATTTTCAACACTTTGCGTTCTTGGACAGATTTGTGTGGACCTTTGGAAGTGGCTTAGTGAGTTGCAGTGAATGGTGAGACATAACCGTATCCCCCGCAATGGTGATGAGTGTGAAAGGAATGGCTTGGGCATTGGAGGGATGCTTTATGGTGTTGGTGAGGGGTGGTGCCAACCTGGCGCATCATGTGGCAGCCAGGGTGTGCAGCGTCAAGTGAAGTAAATGTGACCATGGTGAGGCCATCCCTGGCATCCGGGCAGCAATGTAGTTGGCTGCTGATGCTCTCTGTCCTGTGCAGCATCAGGTGATTGCGGAGAAGGTTGGTATGGTTGTTGGTGCTCCTGGTGTGCCTGGTTATGCTGGTGTTGTGGCTGATCGTGGCCAGATTCTGATGACTAAGGTGAGAGAGTATAAACTGTACCCATGCTGATGGAATAAATGGCAGGTGAACTTGAGATGACAGAAGTGATCTGTCAATGGTGAGAGAGGTTGTTCCAATGAGATAACACTGGATAGAGAGTTTGCTCCAAACACCTGCAGCCTCTATAAAGCTCAATCTGTCTTCCAAATGCAGTAAGCAACAGCTTCTGAGCTTGGAAAGTAAACAGCTGTGAGATGGGAGCTTTTATAGCACATTTGCAGCTGTCAAGTAATGAGATGATTCCATGTCCATTCAACTCCCACCCAGCTTAACAGACATGATCCCCGAGCAGCGTGGACCCCGTTGGCGAGCTGGTAAATTCTAAAGATGAGCTGAAAATAATTCTTAATGCTCTGTTATCAAGGTCATAATGACTTGAACTGCCTCCCCCGCCACTGCATGTCGGGTCTGCTCAGCGTAGACAGACCTGACATTTGGTAAAGGTGCGTGGCGGCGGGTTGACAGCGAGGTCCCGACCCGGTCGAAAAAACACTTTCCCACCCGACTCGCCACTGATCATGTCCGCTGACCCCCCCCCAGAAAATTCCCCCCTTAATGAATGACTTGTGTGTGCCTTTGCCTATCCTACTGATGTCACGCAGTATTACCCCAGTGACTGCAGCATGGCTGGTGGAAGGCTGCTGACTTTCAGTGGGGGAGACTGCAAATGGCCTTCCTGGTCGACCTTTAGGAGCTGGCGGCTGGGAGTGTCAAATCAAGTGATGGTGTTTCTTCTTCATCTTCTTCACTCTCCTCTCCCTCTTCTGGGCCAACCACCAGCTGGGCAGGCTGCATTTCTTGGGTGTGTGAAATGAGGAAGGCAAAAGAATGACAGGAGGGTGGGAAAGCAAGAAGTGGATGTTAAAAATCTTTAGCCCCCAGTCTGAATTTTTCTTGGGTAGTGCTTCGTCCATTTTCAGCAGCCATTAACCCGAGTTGCCAGTGGCACGGCAACTCTCGTGGTGGCCACCAATCTTTCCCTCTAAGAGTTTTACTGAAGACAAGGGCATCAAAGGTGGAGATGACAGTGTTATTGAGCAGATAGGTAGCTGCAGAAGTATTGTAGCCAAAGGCCCTCCAGGATTTTGAAAGTGTCATTGTAAGTGACATGTGGTAGAGCTATTTCCCAGAGGAATATGCAGAAAGAAGTGGGGTTGGAAGGGGGATGTGGGTGGTGATGGATACAAAGAAGTGATCAGAGATGGCCTTGTCTGTGATTGAGATGATGGGAATAGAGAATAGTGTGAGATAGCAAGGTCGAGGGGATGGCTGTGAATATGGGTAGGAGAGTTTATATGGAGGGGGAGGTTAAGGGAGTACAGCCGTGAGATTTCCTTTTTAATGGAAGTAGAATTAAAATAAAATTAATTCCATTGTTCTCCTGTGATGTGCATCTGATCACATTAACGTGAAATAGTGTTTGATTTCCTAAAATGTTTTCTTGTTGCCACATTACTCATGATGGTACAAATCCTTATGTAATGTACCTGAAATATGGGGGTTAAGTTTAACACCCAAAAACAGGTGGATTTGGGTCATGTCAGAAGTTTAAATGTAAAAAATTTCAAATCCAAACCCAACCTGTCTCGAAAGCGCACACGTCTGGCATTAACAGAGGCGGGACAAGGGGCAGGCGGTCAACCAATCCGCTCTCAGGAGGCGGGTGGGTTGTTAAAACCTTTTAAGAGGCTGCGTACCTCCATCTTAACCAGGATCCTATTTTTTACTACTTGTGGGCCAGAAGTGATTCCTCCAGGCCCAACAAGCTTACCCTGTAAACCCTGCCCCGACACCTCCAAGATCTTCCCCCGAACCCCCCCATCACCGACCCCCCCAATCTCCCCGCAATCACAGACCCCCCCTGATCACCCCGCAATCACCGACCATCGCAATCTCCCCCCCATCACCGACCCACAAATCTCCCCGCAATCACCGACCCCCCCCAATCTCCCCGCAATCACCGACCCACAAATCTCCCCGCAATCACCAACCCCCCCTGATCACCCCGCTATCACCGACCATCGCAATCTCCCCACAATCACCGACCCACAAATCTCCCCGCAATCACCGACCCCCCCCAATCTCCCCGCAATCACCGACCCACAAATCTCCCCGCAATCACCAACCCCCCCTGATCACCCCGCTATCACCGACCATCGCAATCTCCCCACAATCACCGACCCACAAATCTCCCCGCAATCACCGACCCCCCAATTTCCCCGCAATCACCAACCACCCAATCACCCCGCTATCACCGACCATCGCAATCTCCCCACAATCACCGATCCCCAATCTCCCCGCAATCACCAACCACCCAATCTCCCCACAATCACCAACCACCCAATCTCCCCACAATCACCGACCCCCCAATCTCCCCGCAATCACCGACCCCCCAATCTCCCCGCAATCACCAACCACCCAATCTCCCCGCAATCACCGACCCCCCAATCTCCCCGCAATCACCGACCCCCCCAATCTCCCCGCAATCACCAACCATCGCAATCTCCCCACAATCACCGACCCCTCAATCACCCCGCAATCACCGACCCCTCAATCTCCCCGCAATCACCGACCCCCCAATCTCACCGCAATCACCAACCCCCCCAATCTCCCCGCAATCACCGACCACCCCAATCTCTCCGTAATCACCGACCCCTCAATCTCCCCGCAATCACCAACCCCCGAATCCCCCCACAATCACCGACCCCCCAATCTCCCCGCAATCACCGACCCCCCCAATCTCCCCACAATCACCGACCCCCCCAATCTCTCCGTAATCACCAACCACCCAATCTCCCCGCAATCACCGACCCCTCAATCTCCCTGCAATCACCGACCCCCCCAATCTCTCCGTAATCACCAACCACCCAATCTCCCCGCAATCACCGACCCCTCAATCTCCCTGCAATCTCCGACCCCCCCAATCTCCCCGCAATCACCGACCACCCCAATCTCTCCATAATCACCGACCCTCCAAATCTCCCCGCAATCACCGACCCCCCCAATCTCCCCGCAATCACCGACCCCCAAATCTCCCTGCAATCACCGACCCCCCAATCTCCCCGCAATCACCGACCCCCCAATCTCCCTGCAATCACCGACCCCCCAATCTTCCCGCAATCACCGACCCCCCAATCTCCCCGCAATCACCGAATCCCCCAATGCCCCCGCAATCACCGACTCCCCAATCTCCCCGCAATCACCGACCCCCCAATCTCCCGGCAATCACCGACCCCCCAATCTCCCCACAATCACCGACCCCCCAATCTCCCCGCAATCACCGACCCCCCAATCTCCCCACAATCACCGACCCCCCAATCTCCCCGCAATCACCGACCCCCCAATCTCCCCTCAATCACCGACCCCCCAATCTCCCCGCAATCACCGACCCCCCAATCTCCCCACAATCACCAACCCCCCAATCTCCCCGCAATCACCGACCCCCCAATCTCCCCGCAATCACCGACCCCCCAATCTCCCCACAATCACCGACCCCCCCAATCTCCCCGCAATCACCGACCCCCCCAATCACCCCGCTATCACCGACCCCTCAATCTCCCCGCAATCACCGACCCCCTAATCTCCCCGCAATCACCGACCCCCCAATCACCCCGCTATCACCGACCCCTCAATCTCCCCGCAATCACCGACCCCTCAATCTCCCTGCAATCACCGACCCCCCAATCTCCCCGCAATCACCGACCCCCCAATCTCCCCACAATCACCGACTCCCCAATCTCCCCACAATCACCGACCCCCCAATCTCCCCGCAATCACCGACCATCCCAATCTCCCCGCAATCACCGACCCCCCAATCTCCCCGCAATCACCGACCCCCCCAATCACCCCGCTATCACCGACCCCTCAATCTCCCCGCAATCACCGACCCCTCAATCTCCCTGCAATCACCGACCCCCCAATCTCCCCGCAATCACCGACCCCCCAATCTCCCCACAATCACCGACTCCCCAATCTCCCCACAATCACCGACCCCCCAATCTCCCCGCAATCACCGACCCCCCAATCTCCCCGCAATCACCGACCCCCCCAATCTCCCCGCAATCACCGACCCCCCCAATCTCCCCGCAATCACCGACCCCCCAATCTCCCCGCAATCACCGACCCCCCAATCTCCCCGCAATCACCGACCCCCCAATCTCTCCGTAATCACCGACCCCCCAATCTCCCTACAATCACCGACCCCCCAATCTCTCCGTAATCACCGACCCCTCAATCTCTCTGCAATCACCGACCACCCCAATTTCCCCGCAATCACCGACCCCCCAATCTCCCCGCTATCACCGACCCCCCAATCTCCCTACAATCACCGACCCCCCCAATCTCCCCGCAATCACCGACCCCCCAATCTCTCTGCAATCACCGACCCCCCCAATTTCCCCGCAATCACCGACCCCCCAATCTCCCTGCAATCACCGACCCCCCCCAATCTCCCCACAATCACCGACCCCCCCAATCACCCCGCAATCACCGACCCCCCAATCTCCCCGCAATCACCGACCCCCCAATCTCCCCGCAATCACCGACCCCCCCAATCTCCCCGCAATCACCGACCCCCCAATCTCCCCGCAATCACCGACCCCCCCCAATCACCCCGCTATCACCGACCCACCCAATCACCCCGCAATCACCGACCCCCCAATCTCCCCGCAATCACCGACCCCCCAATCTCCCCGCAATCACCGACCCCCCAATCTCCCCGCAATCACCGACCCCCCAATCTCCCCGCAATCACCGACCCCCCAATCTCCCTACAATCACCGACCCCCCCAATCTCCCCGCAATCACCGACCCCCCCAATCACCCCGCTATCACCGACCCCCCAATCTCCCCGCAATCACCGACCCCCCAATCTCCCCGCAATCACCGACCCCCCAATCTCCCCGCAATCACCGACCCCCCAATCTCCCCGCAATCTCCGACCCCCCAATCTCCGACCCCCCCAATCTCCCCGCAATCACCGACCCCCCCAATCTCCCCGCAATCACCGACCCCCCAATCTCCCCGCAATCACCGACCCCCCAATCTCCCCGCAATCACCGACCCCCCAATCTCCCCGCAATCACCGACCCCCCAATCTCCCCGCAATCACCGACCCCCCCAATCTCCCCGCAATCACCGACCCCCCAATCTCCCCGCAATCACCGACCCCCCCTGATCACCCCGCTATCACCGACCCCCCCAATCTCCCCGCAAGCACCGACCCCCGCAATCTCCCCGCAATCACCGACCCCCCAATCTCCCCGCAATCACCGACCCCCCAATCTCCCCGCAATCACCGACCCCCCCAATCTCCCCGCAATCACCGACCCCCCAATCTCCCCGCAATCACCGACCCCCCAATCTCTCCGTAATCACCGACCCCTCAATCTCCCCGTAATCACCGACCCCTCAATCTCCCTGCAATCACCGACCCCCCCAATCTCCCCCCAATCACCGACCCCCCAATCTCCCCGCAATCACCGACCCCCCAATCTCCCCGCAATCACCGACCCCCCCCAATCTCCCCGCAATCACAGACCCCCCCAATCACCCCGCAATCACTGACCCCCCAATCTCCCCGCAATCACCGAATCCTCCAATCCCCCGCAATCACCGACCCCCCCAATCTCCCCGCAATCACCGACCCCCCAATCTCCCTGCAATCACCGACCCCCCCAATCTCCCCGCAATCACCGACCCCCCAATCTCCCGGCAATCAGCGACCCCCCAATCTCCCCGCAATCACCGACCCCCCAATCTCCCCACAATCACCGACCCCCCAATCTCCCTACAATCACCGACCCCCCCAATCTCCCCGCAATCACCGACCCCCCCAATCAGCCCGCTATCACCGACCCCTCAATCTCCCCACAATCACCGACCCCTCAATCTCCCCACAATCACCGACCCCCCAATCTCCCCACAATCACCGACCCCCCAATCTCCCCACAATCACCGACCCCCCAATCTCCCCGCAATCACCGACCCCCCCAATCACCCCGCTATCACCGACCCCCAATCTCCTGGCAATCACCGACCCCCCAATCTCCCCGCAATCACCGACCCCCCAATCACCCCACAATCACCGACCCCCCAATCTCCCCGCAATCACCGAACCCCCCCAATCTCCCCGCTATCACCGACCCCTCAATCTCCCTGCAATCACCGACCCCCCCAATCTCCCCGCAATCACCGACCCCTCAATCTCCCCGCAATCACCGAACCCCCCCAATCTCCCCGCTATCACCGACCCCTCAATCTCCCCGCAATCACCGACCCCCCCAATCTCCCTGCAATCACCGACCCCCCCAATCTCCCCGCAATCACCGACCCCTCAATCTCCCCGCAATCACCGACTCCCCAATCTCCCCACAATCACCGACCCCCCCAGTCACCCCGCAATCACCGACCCCCCAATCTCCCCGCAATCACCGACCCCCCAATCTCCCCACAATCACCGACCCCCCCAATCTCCTGGCAATCACCGACCCCCCCAATCTCCCCGCAATCACCGACCCCCCAATCTACCCACAATCACCGACCCCCCAATCTCCCCACCATCACCGACTCCCCAATCTCCCCACAATCACCGACCCCCCAATCTCCCCGCAATCACCGACCCCCCCAATCTCCCCGCAATCACCGACCCCCCAATCTCCCCGCAATCACCGACCCCCCAATCTCCCCGCAATCACCGACCCCCCAATCTCCCCACAATCACCGACCCCCCAATCTCCCCACAATCACCGACCCCCCAATCTCCCCGCAATCACCGACCCCCCCAATCTCCCCGCAATCACCGACCCCCCAATCTCCCCGCAATCACCGACCCCTCAATCTCTCCGCAATCACCGACCCCCCCAATCTCCCCGCAATCACCGACCCCCAATCTCCCCGCAATCACCGACCCCCCAATCTCCCCGCAATCACCGACCCCCCAATCTCCCCGCAATCACCGACCCCCCAATCTCCCCGCAATCACCGACCCCCCAATCTCCCCACAATCACCGACCCCCCAATCTCCCCGCAATCACCGACCCCCCAATCTCCCCGCAATCACCGACCCCCCCAATCTCTCCGTAATCACCGACCCCTCAATCTCCCTGCAATCACCGACCCCCCAATCTCCCCGCAATCACCGACCCCCCAATCTCCCCACAATCACCGACCCCCCAATCTCCCTGCAATCACCGACCCCCCAATCTCCTGCAATCACCGACCCCCCCAATCTCTCCGCAATCACCGACCACCCAATCTCCCCACAATCACCGACCCCCCCAATCTCCCCGCAATCACCGACCCCCCAATCTCCTGGCAATCACCGACCCCCCAATCTCTCCGCAATCACCGACCCCCCAATCTCCCCGCAATCACCGACCCCCCCAATCTCTCCGTAATCACCGACCCCTCAATCTCCCTGCAATCACCGACCCCCCAATCTCCCCGCAATCACCGACCCCCCAATCTCCCCGCAATCACCGACCCCCCAATCTCCTGGCAATCACCGACCCCCCCAATCTCTCCGCAATCACCGACCACCCAATCTCCCCACAATCACCGACCCCCCAATCTCCCCGCAATCACCGACCCCCCAATCTCCCCGCAATCACCGACCCCCCCAATCTCTCCGTAATCACCGACCCCTCAATCTCCCTGCAATCACCGAATCCCCCAATGCCCCCGCAATCACCGACCCCCAATCTCCCCGCAATCACCGACCCCCCAATCTCCCCGCAATCACCGACCCCCCCAATCTCTCCGCAATCACCGACCCCCCCAATCTCCCCGCAATCACCGACCACCCAATCTCCCCACAATCACCGACCCCCCAATCTCCCCGCAGTCACCGACCCCCCAATCTCTCCGTAATCACCGACCCCTCAATCTCCCTGCAATCACCGACCCCCCAATCTCCCCGCAATCACCGACCCCCCAAACTCCCCGCAATCACCGACCCCCCCAATCTCCCCGCAATCACCGACCCCCCCAATCTCCCCGCAATCACCGACCCCCCAATCTCTCCGCAATCACCGACCCCCCCAATCACCCCGCTATCACCGACCCCTCAATCTCCCCGCAATCACCGACCCCCCAATCTCTCCGCAATCACAGACCCCCCCAATCTCTCCGCAATCACCGACCCCCCCAATCTCCCCGCAATGACCGACCCCCCAATCTCCCTGCAATCACCGACCCCCCAATCTCCCTGCAATCACCGACCCCCCCAATCTCCCCGCAATCACAGACCCCCCCAATCACCCCGCAATCACCGACCCCCCAATCTCCCCGCAATCACCGAATCCCCCAATCCCCCCGCAATCACCGACCCCCCCAATCTCCCTGCAATCACCGACCCCCCCAATCACCCCGCTATCACCGACCCCTTAATCTCCCCGCAATCACCGACCCCTCAATCTCCCTGCAATCACCGACCCCCCAATCTCCCCGCAATCACCGACCCCCCAATCTCCCCGCAATCACCGACCCCCCAATCTCCCCGCAATCACCGACCCCCCAATCTCCCCGCAATCACCGACTCCCCAATCTCCCCGCAATCACCGACCCCCCAACCTCCCCACAATCACCGACCCCCCAATCTCCCCGCAATCACCGAACCCCCCCAATCTCCCCACAGTCACCGACCCCCCAATCTCCCCGCAGTCACCGACCACCCCAATCTCCCCGCAATCACCGACCCCCCAATCTCCCCACAATCACCGTCCCCCCAATCTCCCCGCAATCACCGAACCCCCCCAATCTCCCCGCAATCACCGAACCCCCCAATCTCCCCACAATCACCGACCATCCCAATCTCCCCGCAATCACCGAATCCCCCAATCTCCCCGCAATCACCGACCATCCCAATCTCCCCGCATTCACCAACCCCCCCAATCTCCCCGCAATCACCGAACCCCCCAATCTCCCCACAATCACCGACCATCCCAATCTCCCTGCAATCACCGAATCCCCCAATCTCCCCGCAATCACTGACCCCCCAATCTCCCCGCAATCACCGACCCCCCCAAATCTCCCTGCAATCACCGACCCCCAAATCTCCCCACAATCACCGACCCCCCAATCTCCCCCCAATCACCGACCCCCCCAATCTCCCCGCAGTCACCGATCCCCCAATCTCCCTGCAGTCACCGACCCCCCAATCTCCCCGCAGTCACCGACCCCCACAATCTCCCCACAATCACCGACCCCCCAATCTCCCCGCAATCACCAACCCCCCAATCCCCCGGCAATCACCGACCCCCCCCCAATCTCCCCGCAATCACCGACCATCCCAATCTGCCCGCAATCACCGACCCCCCCAATCTCCCCACAATCACCGACCACCCCAATCTCCCCGCAATATCACTGACCACCACAATCTCCCCACAATCACCGACCCTCCCAATCTCCCCGCAATTACCAACCACCCCAATCCCCCCCAATCACCGACCCCCCCCAATCTCGCCGCAATCACCGACCCCCCCAATCTCCCCGCAATTACCGACCCCCCCAATCTCCCCGCAATCACCGACCACCCCCAATCTCGCCGCAATCACCGACCCCCCCAATCTCCCCGCAATTACCGACCCCCCCAATCTCCCCGCAATCACCGACCCCCCCAATCTCCCCGCAATCACCGACCCCCCAATCTCCCCGCAATTACCGACCCCCCCAATCTCCCCGCAATCACCGACCCCCCCAATCTCCCCGCAATCACCGACCCCCCCAATCTCCCCGCAATCACCGACCCCCCAATCTCCCTGCAACCACCGACCCCCCAATCTCCCCACAATCACCGACCACCCCAATCTCCCAGCAATCACCGACCCCCCCAATCTCCCCGCAATTACCGACCCCCCCAATCTCCCCGCAATCACCGACCCCCCCAATATCCCCGCAATCACCGACCCCCCCAATCTCGCCGCAATCACCGACCCCCCCAATCTCGCCGCAATCACCGACCACCCAATCTCCCCGCAATCACCGACCCCCAATCTCCCCGCAATCACCGACCCCCCAATCTCCCCGCAATCACCGACCCCCCAATCTCCCCGCAATCTCCGACCCCCCCAATCTCCCCGCAATCACCGACCCCCCCAATCTCCCCGCAATCTCCGACCCCCCCAATCTCCCCGCAATCACCGACCACCCAATCTCCCCGCAATCACCGACCCCCAATCTCCCAGCAATCACCGACCCCCCCAATCTCCCCCCAATCACCGACCCCCCCAATCTCCCCGCAGTCACCGACCCCCCCAATCTCCCCGCAGTCACCGACCCCCCCAATCTCCCCGCAATCTCCGACCCCCCCAATCTCCCCGCAATCACCGACCCCCCCAATCTCCCCCCAATCACCGACCCCCCCAATCTCCCCGCAGTCACCGACCCCCCCAATCTCCCCGCAATCACCGACCCCCCCAATCTCCCCGCAATCACCGACCCCCAATCTCCCAGCAATCACCGACCCCCCCAATCTCCCCCCAATCACCGACCCCCCCAATCTCCCCGCAGTCACCGACCCCCCCAATCTCCCCGCAATCTCCGACCCCCCCAATCTCGCCGCAATCACCGACCCCCCCAATATCCCCGCAATCACCGACCCCCCCAATCTCGCCGCAATCACCGACCCCCCCAATCTCGCCGCAATCACCGACCACCCAATCTCCCCGCAATCACCGACCCCCAATCTCCCCGCAATCACCGACCACCCCAATCTCCCCGCAATCACCGACCCCCAATCTCCCCCCAATCACCGACCACCCCAATATCCCCGCAATCACCGACCCCCCCAATCTCCCCGCAATCACCGACCATCCCAATCTCCCCGCAATCACCGACCACCACAATCTCCCCGCAATCACCGACCACCCCAATCTCCCCGCAATCACCGACCCCCCCAATCTCCCCCCAATCACCGACCCCCCAATCTCCCCGCAATCACCGACCCCCCCAATCTCCCCGCAATCACCGACCCCCCCAATCTCCCCCCAATCACCGACCCCCCAATCTCCCCGCAATCACCGACCCCCCCAATCTCCCCGCAATCACCGACCACCCAATCTCCCCGCAATCACCGACCCCCCAATCTCCCCGCAATCTCCGACCCCCCCAATCTCGCCGCAATCACCGACCCCCCAATATCCCCGCAATCACCGACCCCCCAATCTCCCCGCAATCACCGACCCCCCAATCTCCCCGCAATCACCGACCCCCCCAATCTCCCCGCAATCACCGACCCCCCCAATCTCGCCGCAATCACCGACCCCCCAATCTCCCCGCAATCTCCGACCCCCCCAATCTCCCCGCAATCACCGACCCCCCAATCTCCCCGCAATCACCGACCCCCCAATCTCCCCGCAATCACCGACCACCCCAATATCCCCGCAATCACCGACCCCCCAATCTCCCCGCAATCACCGACCCCCCAATCTCCCCGCAATCACCGACCCCCCCAATCTCCCCGCAATCACCGACCCCCCAATCTCCCCGCAATCACCGACCCCCCCAATCTCCCCGCAATCACCGACCCCCCAATCTCCCCGCAATCACCGACCCCCCCAATCTCCCCGCAATCACCGACCACCCCAATATCCCCGCAATCACCGACCCCCCAATCTCCCCGCAATCACCGACCCCCCAATCTCCCCGCAATCACCGACCCCCCCAATCTCCCCGCAATCACCGACCCCCCAATCTCCCCGCAATCACCGACCCCCCAATCTCCCTGCAATCACCGACCCCCCCAATATCCCCGCAATCACCGACCACCCAATCTCCCCGCAATCACCGACCCCCCAATCTCCCCGCAATCTCCGACCCCCCCAATCTCGCCGCAATCACCGACCCCCCAATCTCCCCGCAATCTCCGACCCCCCCAATCTCCCCGCAATCACCGACCACCCCAATCTCCCCGCAATCACCGACCCCCCAATCTCCCCGCAATCACCGATCCCCCAATCTCCCCGCAATCACCGACCCCCCAATCTCCCCGCAATCACCGACCACCCCAATATCCCCGCAATCACCGACCCCCCAATCTCCCCGCAATCACCGACCCCCCAATCTCCCCGCAATCACCGACCCCCCAATCTCCCCGCAATCACCGACCACCCCAATCTCCCCGCAATCACCGACCCCCCAATCTCCCCGCAATCACCGACCCCCCAATCTCCCCGCAATCACCGACCCCCCCAATCTCCCTGCAATCACCGACCACCCCAATCTCCCCGCAATCACCGACCCCCCAATCTCCCCGCAATCACCGACCACCACAATCTCCCCGCAATCACCGACCCCCCAATCTCCCCGCAATCACCGACCCCCCCAATCTCCCCGCAATCACCGACCCCCCCAATCTCGCCGCAATCACCGACCCCCCCAATCTCGCCGCAATCACCGACCCCCCAATCTCCCCGCAATCTCCGACCCCCCCAATCTCCCCGCAATCACCGACCCCCCAATCTCCCCGCAATCACCGACCACCCCAATCTCCCCGCAATCACCGACCCCCCAATCTCCCCGCAATCACCGACCACCCCAATATCCCCGCAATCACCGACCCCCCAATCTCCCCGCAATCACCGACCCCCCAATCTCCCCGCAATCACCGACCCCCCCAATCTCCCCGCAATCACCGACCCCCCAATCTCGCCGCAATCACCGACCACCACAATCTCCCCGCAATCTCCGACCCCCCCAATCTCCCCGCAATCACCGACCCCCCAATCTCCCCGCAATCACCGACCCCCCCAATCTCCCCGCAATCACCGACCACCCAATCTCCCCGCAATCACCGACCACCCCCAATCTCCCCGCAATCACTGACCCCCCCAATCTCCCCGCAATCACCGACCACCACAATCTCCCCGCAATCACCGACCACCCCAATATCCCGGCAATCACCGACCCCCCAATCTCCCCGCAATCACCGACCCCCCCAATCTCCCCGCAGTCACCGACCCCCCCAATCTCGCCGCAATCACCGACCCCCCAATCTCGCCACAATCACCGACCCCCCAATCCCCCCCCAATCACCGACCACCCCAATCTCCCCGCAATCACCGACCCCCCCAATCTCCCCGCAATCACCGACCCCCCCAATCTCCCCGCAATCACCGACCCCCCCAATCTCCCCGCAATCACCGACCCCCCCAATCCCCCCCCAATCACCGACCACCCCAATCTCCCCCCAATCACCGACCACCCCAATCTCCCCGCAATCACCGACCACCCCAATATCCCGGCAATCACCGACCCCCCAATCTCCCTGCAATCTCCGACCCCCCCAATCTCGCCGCAATCACCGACCCATCAATCTCCCCGCAATCACCGACCCCCAATCTCCCCGCAATCTCCGACCCCCCCAATCTCGCCGCAATCACCGACCCCTCAATCTCCCCGCAATCACCGACCCCCCAATCTCCCCGCAATCACCGACCACCCCAATCTCCCCGCAATCACCGACCCCCCCAATCTCCCCACAATCACCGACCCCCCAATCTCCCCGCAATCACCGACCACCCCAATCTCCCCGCAATCTCCGACCCCCCCAATCTCGCCGCAATCACCGACCCCTCAATCTCCCCGCAATCACCGACCCCCCAATCTCCCCGCAATCACCGACCACCCCAATCTCCCCGCAATCACCGACCCCCCCAATCTCCCCACAATCACCGACCCCCCAATCTCCCCGCAATCACCGACCCCCCAATCTCCCCGCAATCACCGACCATCCCAATCTCCCCGCAATCACCGACCCCTCAATCTCCCCGCAATCACCGACCCCCAATCTCCCCGCAATCACCGACCACCACAATCTCCCCGCAATCTCCGACCCCCCCAATCTCCCCGCAATCACCGACCACCACAATCTCCCCGCAATCACCGACCCCCTCAATCTCCCCGCAATCACCGACCCCCAATCTCCCCGCAATCACCGACCACCACAATCTCCCCGCAATCTCCGACCCCCCCAATCTCCCCGCAATCACCGACCACCACAATCTCCCCGCAATCACCGACCCCCCAATCTCCCCGCAATCACCGACCCCCCCAATCTCCCCGCAATCACCGACCCCCCAATCTCCCCGCAATCACCGACCACCCCAATATCCCGGCAATCACCGACCACCCCAATCTCCCCGCAATCACCGACCCCCCCAATCTCCCCGCAATCTCCGACCCCCCCAATCTCCCCGCCATCACCGACCACCCCAATCTCCCCGCAATCACCGACCACCCCAATCTCCCCGCAATCACCGACCCCCCCAATCTCCCCGCAATCACCGACCACCCCAATCTCCCCGCAATCACCGACCACCCAATCTCCCCACTATCATCGACCCCCCAATCTCCCCGCAATCACCGACCCCTCAATCTCCCCGCAATCACCGACCCCCAATCTCCCCGCAATCACCGACCACCACAATCTCCCCGCAATCTCCGACCCCCCCAATCTCCCCGCAATCACCGACCACCACAATCTCCCCGCAATCACCGACCCCCTCAATCTCCCCGCAATCACCGACCCCCAATCTCCCCGCAATCACCGACCACCACAATCTCCCCGCAATCTCCGACCCCCCCAATCTCCCCGCAATCACCGACCACCACAATCTCCCCGCAATCACCGACCCCCCAATCTCCCCGCAATCACCGACCCCCCCAATCTCCCCGCAATCACCGACCCCCCAATCTCCCCGCAATCACCGACCACCCCAATATCCCGGCAATCACCGACCACCCCAATCTCCCCGCAATCACCGACCCCCCCAATCTCCCCGCAATCTCCGACCCCCCCAATCTCCCCGCCATCACCGACCACCCCAATCTCCCCGCAATCACTGACCACCCCAATCTCCCCGCAATCACCGACCCCCCCAATCTCCCCGCAATCACCGACCACCCCAATCTCCCCGCAATCACCGACCACCCAATCTCCCCACTATCATCGACCCCCCAATCTCCCCGCAATCACCGACCCCTCAATCTCCCCGCAATCACCGACCACCCCAATCTCCCCGCAATCACCGACCACCACAATCTCCCCGCAATCACCGACCCCCCAATCTCCCCGCAATCATCGACCCCCCCAGTATCCCCGCAATCACTGACCACCCAATCTCCCCACTATCATTGACCCCCCCAATATCCCCGCAATCACTGACCCCCCCAATCTCCCCGCAATCATCGACCCCCCCAATCTCCCCGCAATCATCGACCCCCCCAGTATCCCCGCAATCACTGACCCCCCCAATCTCCCCCCAATCACCGACCCCCCCAATATCCCCGCAATCACTGACCCCCCCAATCTCCCCGCAATCACTGACCCCCCCAATCTCCCCGCAATCACTGACCCCCCCAATCTCCCCGCAATCACTGACCCCACCAATCTCCCCGCAATCACCAACCCCCCACCCAACCACGCTCTACGTAACTCGCACACCACCCCCCCCCCTGCACCCCCACGCTATCTGCCCCCATCACCACTAAATGTATCTGTTCCTTGGCTGCGGCCTTTTCTGGAGCCTTATTCACTCAACAGGCAGCCAAACCTGCCAATCATGGAAGCTGTGGGGAAAAAAACACACACCGTGGAGTTTCCATTTGGGAAAACCTGCACTACCGGGTTTCCCGACCATAACTCCTCCCCCCGCCCCGCTCCAAAACCCCGCCCCAGTAAATATTGGGGCCATCGTGTTTCAGTAACCTAGAATATCAGCTTTATCTCCCTGTACTTACAGCTATTGACTATTTGAATTACCTTGTACAACAGACTGCATAGTCTCATAATGATGATCCTTAAAATTGCTAGTCATTTTTCTGTGAACCTTGCAGAATGTAGTACAAAATCTCAGAGTTAAAAGGGCTTACTGAAGTGAAATTAAATTAAACATTATTAGTCATTGGTTTTGTGATCTTAAGCTCGCGATCCATTTTAAACCTGTTTTGACCCAATTGACCATGAAATCTGTAACTGAATTCTGGCTTAACATAAGCTTTACTGTCTAAATGCTGACTATGATGAATGGCTTTATCATGCAGCTTGTTCCTTTTGCTTTCTATAAGGCTTACAATGCTTATTATTTTTCACTTCTCTAATGGCTATCAGTTTGAAAAAAATCATAAATCTGCACCTGTGCTCACATGAGCAGGTTTATGGAGGTATAATACTTGTTTAATTCCCTGTTCAGATGTGTTTTAAAATTATTTAACTCAAGACATTTTTGACAGCACAGACATATAGACCTAGAAAACCATTGGCGCGCCCCCATTTTTCAGGCGCAAAACAGGCACCTAAGCATCCGATATAGTGGGCGGCACGTGCCTGCTCATTACACGCTGGACATACGCCACTCACTATATTGGTTCGAGCTGCTCCATAGGCGCCCAGACTGCACGTAGGAAGTATGTTAAACACTGATGAAGTGACACAATAAGTCCCATTTTCTGTCATTATTGCCTCAATAACACCAGATATAATACATATAATCATTGATGAGGCAGCTAAAGATGGTTGGGCCAAGAACACTGTCCTGAGGAACTCCAGCCGTGATGTCCCGTGACTGTGATGATTGGCCTCCAACAACCACAACCATCCTCCTGTGTGTCAGGTATGACTACAGCCACAGGAGGGCTTTCCCTTTGACCCTCATTGACCTCAGCTTTGATAGGGCTCCTCAATTGCTGCCTTGATGAATTGAATGCTGCCTTGATGGCAAGAGCAGCCACTTTCACCTCTCCTCTGGCCAAACAGCCTCCTCCTAATCATCAACAAAGCGCTGGAAGTCATCATCAATAGTGCCATCAAAGGAGACTTACTCACCAGTAATTGGCTCGCTGCCACTTGACCTCCAATCTTGTAACGGCCTTGATCCAGGCGATGCAATCGCTGATTTGCAGAGGAGATGTTTAGCCTGCAGGCAGCCCTGTGCTGTGGTTTCTAAGATTGGTGCTTCATTCTAAGCGCTGCTCCTTGCTCGGCCTTCTAGACCCCCCATTGAAGCAGGGTTGATCTCCCAGGTTGATGAAGGTGGGGGAGTGAGGGATGTGCTGGCCCATGCATTTACAGATTGCAGTGGCTTATAATGCTGCTGCTGCTGCTAATGGCCAGGAGTGTCCCATTGCCCACTTTTGGATTGTTAGATCTGTTCTAAGTCTGTCCCAGTTCGTATGGTGGTAACACCACACTACACAATGGTGCGTGTTCTTACTGTGAAGAAAAAATAAATTGTCTTCACGAGGACAATGCAGCGGTCACTCCTACTAGTGCTATCAAGGACAGATGTGTCTGTGACTGCAAGTTGATTTGGATGCATTGAGGCAAGTCATTCCCTCATGTTGGTTCCCTCACTATCTGACATAGGTCCAGCCTAGCAGCAATGTCCTTCCCATATTGAGCATTGTGGTTACTGTCAATGCAGTAGCTGCTGTCGGGGCTGTGGCAAAATCTATCTGCAAGATATCTCTTTCACATCAAAAATGCAGCAGCAAGCAGCATCAGAAAGAAATGCTCCAAAGATAATCCAGTGATTTCCTGTTAATGTTCCCTAATTCTCCACTAATGAACTTCTTGACCTCTGCCTGGTTATAGCCTGATTGAGATTGGAACACACATTGTGTGAGCACCAACCTTCTCCATCACTCCATGTATAATTTTAGACAGAAAAGCATATTGAAAATTAGTATTTTTTGTCTGACAACATTTAAGTTTAATGAAATCATTGTTCTTTTCAGCTATTACAAAGTACTTTTTTAGTCATTTTAGGATCCTTGTATTTGTAATAGTATTTAGTATAATTTAGCAGTATTTTCCTTAACTGATTCTCATTTGATTTTTTAAAATTCAGTCCATAACAGATGAGTCTATTTTCTAAGAAATACGACAATCTAGTTGGGTGCCAATAAAGCACATGCTCTTTGATCCTGAACCCTGCTTCGAACATTGTGTAGTCCAAATTACAAAATCCTGAAATAGAACATAAAACTGGCTCTTTGTTCAAGTTTCCCATCAAATCTAGGGGCATGAGGCCAGCTGTTATATCTTTCAGTCTATAAGAAAGATTTAATTACACGTGTCAGCCAGTGGCTCAGTTGGTAGCACCCTCGCCTCTGAGTCAGAGAGGTCGTGGGTTCAAGTCCTACTCCAGAGACTTGAGCACAGAAATCTAGGCTGGCACTCCAGTGCTGTGCTGAGGGAGTGCTGCACTGTCGGAGGTTCCGTCTTTTGGATGAGACATTAAACCGAGGCCCTGTCTGCCCTCTCAGGTGGATGTAAAAGATCCCATAGCGCTATTTCAATGAAGTGCAGGGGAATTCTCCCCAGTGTCCTGGCCAATATTTATCCCTCCACCAACATCAATAAAGCAGATTATCTGGTCATTATCACATTGCTGTGTGTGGGAGCTTGCTGTGCGCAAATTGGCTGCCGCACTTCCTACATTACAACAGTGGCTACACTTCAAAAAGTACTTCATAGGCTGTAAAGCGCTTTGGGACGTCTGGTGGTTGTGAAAGGCGCTATATAAATGTAAGTCTTTCTTTACTTCCAGGTATGTTGATGTAAGTTGCTCAGGTCAGAAAAACAATTTGGGGTCTTACATTTGTAGTCTTGCAGTGCACTTAAATTCTTCATCCTTCATAGGATTCTGGTGCAGATGCCTTGGAATTAAACTTGTCCTGTCCACATGGCATGGGAGAAAGAGGAATGGGCCTGGCTTGCGGACAGGTAATACATCAATTTTAATCACTTTTGCATTCCATCAAAACCGTACGCGGCTGTTCTGCCGTACTTCTACCATAATTTCAGCGCGAGTCCTCGGATATGGTCTGAATCTAGATCAGGACTCGGATACATTAGCTCTGGGCCTTGTGCTGCAGTTCCCGAGGTGGCCTGTGGTGGCAGAGCCTCCAACTATCCCTTACATGGCCATCGACAGATGAGAGGAGGCCTGGTCAGCTCATTGTCATTTTTGTTTTTTAAACGCAGTTCAGTGTGGCTCTTTGCTAGAGGGAGGAGGGCCATGACAACCTCCCCCAACCCAGAGCAGCCACCTTCACCAGACTTTCTGGCCTGATGAATATGGCAGGTGTGCATAATGACACTGACGCCTGCTATTGGCAATTGAAGAAAAGATCTCCCTTCGGCCGCATGAACTTTAGCGAGGTCACCGGCGGAGGTCCCAGGTAGGTACATCCTGGCACTTATGCAGATTTTGAGGCCTGGTTCTTTTATATCAATTTTTTTCTCAAAGGCAATCTTTTGTAAGCAATAAGATCAGATGTAACATTCCCCTGCCCCCCCTAGTTAATTATATACGGTTGTCTTTGATACCACTTAAAACTCAAACAAAATATACATGCACAGATATTTTAGATACATTTGCTATGTTAAACAGAATAACCTTTACCAGAATGCTCAAAAGAATACTAGTTAAGATTGGTGAAGGTGCAATATTTAGTTTTTTATTCTCAAATTGATGCCAATTTGCCAACCGCATTGTGCTATACTAGGAACTATTTTTGTTCCTCGTTTTGAATTTAAGAACAGGTATTTAGCATTATTGCAATAAAATAGCAGTTATTATGCTCTTTTATTAAACTTTCAGGTCTTATTTGAATGTATTTAGATGACTGATAACTGCCTTACCAGTAATCTATTCCTTGTATCAACTGAAGTCAGAAACCTGTCAATGACCTCCTCCACTCATCATCCAACCCCATCACTTATTTCCCAATAATTCCATTGTACATTCATCAGCTTAGGGGTACTATGTCGAGGAACCAACTCGGGAACAGGCTATATTGGACTGGGTACTGTGCAATGAGAAGGGACTAATCAGTAATCTTGTTGTACGGGGACCCTTGGGTCAGAGCGATCATAACATGATCGATTTCTCACTCGAAATGGAGAGCGAAGAAATTGACTCAGAGACTAAGGTCCTGAATTTAAACAAGGGGAATTATGATGCCATGAGACGGGAACTGAGTAGGTCTGATTGGACAACGTTCCTGGGAGGACTGGAGGTAGATAAACAATGGCAAACATTTAAAGATAGAATGACAAAATTGCAAAAATTGTTTATACCAATCTGGCATAAAAGGAAATCTAAAAAGGTGACTCAACCGTGGATAACAGGGGAAATTAGAGACAGCATAAAATCCAAAGATAGGGCGTATAAAATAGCCAAAAAAAGCGCCAGAGCGGAAGATTGGGAACAGTTTAAGATAGAGCAAAGGAGAGCAAAGGGCATAATCAAGAGGGGCAAAATAGCTTACGAAAACAAGCTGGCGGAAAATATAAAAACTAACTCCAAAAGCTTTTATAAGTATATCAAAAGGAAAAGACTGGTGAAAACCAAAGTTGGTCCATTGCAGTCAGATACGGGGGAATATATAATGGGAAATAAGGAAATGGCAGATCAACTAAATGCATACTTTGGGTCAGTCTTTACGAAGGAAGACACAAAAAACCTCCCTGGGATATCGGGAAAAATAGGGACATTGGCAAAGGAGGAACTGACGCAAATCAATATCTCTAAGGATATGGTGTTAAGGAAGCTAAAGGGATTGAAGGTGGACAAATCCCCAGGGCCTGATAACATGCATCCTAGGGTACTGAAGGAGGTGGCCCTAGAGATAGCGGATGCACTAAGGATGATTTTTCAGAATTCATTAGACTCGGGAACAGTGCCGATGGATTGGAGGGTAGCTAACGTTACCCCACTATTCAAAAAGGGGGGTAGGGAAAAAGCAGGTAATTACAGACCTGTAAGCCTTACATCAGTTGTGGGCAAAATGCTGGAGTCCATCATTAAGGATGAAATAGCGGAGCACTTAGCAAATGGGGACAGGATAGGACAGAGTCAACATGGATTTACAAAGGGTAAATCGTGCTTGACTAATCTATTGGAATTTTTTGAGGGAGTAACTGGTAGAATAGATGGGGGAGAGCCAGTAGATGTGGTGTACCTGGACTTCCAAAAGGCCTTCGATAAGGTCCCACATAAAAGATTAGCATGGAAAATTGAGGCTCATGGGATAAAGGGGAAAGTTTTGGCGTGGATAGGGAACTGGCTGTCAGATAGAAAACAGAGAGTTGGAATAAACGGCTCATTTTCTGAATGGCAGGCAGTAACAAGTGGGGTACCACAGGGATCTGTCCTGGGCCCCCAGCTGTTCACAATTTACATTAATGACCTGGATCAGGGAGTCGGATGCAGCATTTCCAAATTTGCAGACGACACTAAACTAGGAGGGGGGGTGGGCTCAGAGGAAGAGACCAGGAAGCTCCAGAGCGATTTGGACAGACTGGGCGATTGGGCGGATAAATGGCAGATGCACTATAATGTGGACAAGTGCGAAGTTATCCACCTTGGGTGCAGGAACGGGAGGGCAAATTATTATTTAAATGGCAATAGATTGGGAGAGGGGGAAGTACAGAGAGACCTGGGTGTTCTTGTACACCAGTCACTGAAGGCGAGCATGCAGGTGCAACAGGCGGTCAAGAAGGCAAACGGTATGCTGGCCTTCATAGCAAAAGGGTTAGAATACAGGAACAGGGATACCTTGCTGCAGCTGTACAGGGCACTGGTGAGACCACACCTCGAGTACTGTGTACAGTTTTGGTCGCCTCATCTGAGGAAGGATGTTCTTGCCATGGAGGGGGTGCAGCGGCGATTCACCAGGCTGATACCAGGAATGGCGGGAATGACCTATGAGGAGAGACTATGTAGTTTAGGGATGTACACACTGGAGTTTAGAAGATTGAGAGGGGACCTCATAGAAGTGTATAAAATTCTGACAGGTCTAGACAGACTGGATGCAGAAGGAATGTTTCCCTTGGCGGGTGAGAACAGAACTAGAGGACATAATTTAAGGATAAGGGCTAAACCATTTAGGACAGAGATGAGGGGGAATTTCTTCACTCAGAGAGTGGTGAACCTGTGGAACTCATTGCCACAGAGGGCAGTGTACGCCAGCTCATTAAATATATTTAAGAGGGAATTAGATATATTTCTACGGGCAAAAGGGGTTAAGGGTTACGGAGAGAAGGCGGGGACGGGATACTGAATTAAAGGATCAGCCATGATCTCATCGAATGGCGGAGCAGGCACGAAGGGCCGAATGGCCTACTCCTGCTCCTATCTTCTATGTATCTATGTATCTATGTGCGTCCTCGGAACTCGATTTGTGTATTAAGGATTTACTGCCTGACTCAGACGGGGAAGATAGGAACAGCCACATCGTCGGCAGGAAGGGGCTGACAAGTCGGTCCCCACCATTTTTGGCGTGCTATTGCCCTCTTTCCACCAGGCAGGAGGCCTCAAAATTAACCCCTGGTTTAATCTTTCATGCCAAACACTTCTTCTCCTCTCAACAACTCGGCCTAGAAATTTAATAGCCCCCGACAACGGGCATGGTGATTGCGATGCGATAGCAACCCGCACCCGTTTGGGAGGATGGCAGGCTGCATGTAAAATTCATGCTGCCTGCTAATTAACAGGGTTGTAGCATTCAGCTGAGTGCTGAACGTACTGCTGAGTGGCTGAAAGCTCAGCAGAGGGTCTAAATTCGTCCGAGGCTAGCTCCAATTAAAGCTAGCCTGCACTAATGAAAGGCAGTCCGCACTTCTTAAAGGGGAGGTGCATTCTGCCTGCAGCAGGTGGTGGAAGTGGTTGGGAAGGCTGCTATCAGAAAAAGAAGATTGAGTAATGGATCAACAGGCCAGAGAAAGGGCTCCGATATTCTTAGATGCAGCACTGGAGGCGTTGGTCCAGGAGGTCAACTCCAGGAGAGAGGTCCTCTTTTCACAGGGGGCCAGGAGGCCCTGCAGGTAACAGACAAGAGTGCAGTGGGAGCAGACAATCAATGTGGTTAATCTCTCTCTCTCTTAGGCAGTCCCTCGGAACTGAGGATGACTTGCTTCCACGCTAAAAATGAGTTCTCAGGTGACTGATGAGCCCAATGCGGGACCTACAGTCTCTGTCACAAGTGGGGCAGATGGTGGTTGAAGGGGCGAGTGGGTGGGGTGCTTGGGTTGACGTGCGCTCCTTGCGCTGCTTGCGCTTGGCTTCCACTTGCTCCCGGCGAAGAGACTCGAGGTGTTCGGCGCCTTCCCGGATGCTTCTCCTCCACTTTGTGTGGCCTTGGGCCAGGGATTCCCAGGTGTCGGTGGGGATGTTGCACTTTTTCAAGGAGGCTTTGAGGGTGTCCTTGAAGCATTTCCTCTGCCCACCTGGGGCTCACTTGCTGTGTCGGAGCTCCGAGTAGAGCGCTTGTTTTGGGAGTCTTGTATCAGGCATGCGGACGATGTGACCCGTCCATTGAAGCTGATCGCGCGTGGTCAGAGCTTCAATGCTGGGGATGTTGGCCTGAGCAAGAACACTGACGTTGGTGTGCCTATCCTGCCAATGGATTTGCAGGATCTTGCGAAGGCAGCGCTGGTGGTACCTTGCCAGTGCTTTGAGGTGCCTGCTGTACATGGTCCATGTCTCTGAAGCATACAGGAGGGCGGGTATCACTACTGCTCTGTAGACCATGAGCTTGGTGTCGGGTTTGAGGTCTTGGTCTTCAAACACTCTCTTCCTCAGGTGACCGAAGGCTGCACTGGCACACTGAAGGCGGTGTTGGACTTCGTCATCGACGTCTGCCCTTGTTGACAGTAGGCTCCCGAGGTATGGGAAGTGGTCCACGTTGTCCAAGGCCTTGTCGTGTATTTTGATAATCGAGGGGCAGTACTGTGTGGCGGGGGCAGGTTGTTCGAGGACCTTTGTCTTCCGGATGTTAATTTAAGGCCCATGCTCTCATACACTTCAGTGAAGGTGTTGTCGATGGTTTGGAGTTCGACTTCCGAGTGAGCGCAAATGCAAGCGTCGTCTGCATACTGTAATTTGGATGACAGAGGATGGGACGATCTTGGATCTGGACTGGAGGCGATGGAGGTTGAACAGTTTCCCGTTTGTTCTGTAAATTAGCTCCACTCCAGCGGGGAGCTTACTGAGCATTGCAGCAAGGAAGATCGAGAAGAGCGTTGGTGTGATGACACAGCCTTGCTTGACCCCGGTCCGTACGTGAATTGGGTCTGTGGTGGAACCATTGGTCAGGATCACGGCTTGCATGTTGTCGTGAAGCAGGCGGTGGATGGTGACAAACTTTTGAGGGCAGCCAAATTTGAGGAGGACACTCCATAATCCCTCACGGTTGACAGTGTCGAAGGCCTTTGTGAGGTCAAAGAAGGCCATGTACAGCAGTTGGTGCTGTTCCCTGCATTTCTCTTGTAATTGACGCGCGGTGATGATCATGTCCATTGTGCCCCTTAGTGGGTGGAATCCCACTGGTTAATGTCAGCAGTATAGCTGCAGCAACCTGGACTCAGTGCAGGAAGAAGTTTAATGACATCACACGTCAAGATCAGTGAATTCATCTTCAAATGCCATGTCCCACCAACTATCTCTACCAAACACGACTCATACCTCACATTCATAGCTTCACCTCAATCTCACACACTCACCACTGCTGCAAGACTCATACCCCCATCTCACAGCTTGAACACACTGTCAGCTATTTAACCATGACAGGTTCATCACCCAAACACATTGCACCACACTCACTGACACACTTCCCAGAAAAGGTGGCGCATAACCGCAGACAGCAGAACTGAACCGGCGGGGGACAGGCTCGCCTGTATCACCTCATCCCTTGGAGGAGACGGTGCTGGTCATTCTTGGCAGGGGCATGGCTGAGCCCGTGGCCAGCGGCGGGGCTGAAGGAATTCAAGATGCCGGTATCCTCATACGTTATCCTCCTTCTCGCATCCCAATCCCCCCTCATCCCACAATCTCTTCTGATTTACAACCTGCACATGGTGTAAGAATGCAGCTATAGCTACCCCACCCCCGATGCACCTCACCACAACCATATCTTTGTACCTTTCTCATTTCAGACACCCAAGAATTGCAGCCTGCCCAGCCAGTGGTGGAAGAACAAGAGGGGGAGGAGAGTCCAGAAGTAGAAGAAGAAACACTGTCACCCGATTTCACACTCACAGCCACCAGCTCAGATACTGACACTCCGTATACTTTAAAGGATAGGTTAGATGTGGGATCTGCACATGGTGAGATACTGGGCATGAGTGGCCTGCAACCAGGGCAGGGGGAAAGGTTAGCACAGGTGCCAGCTGCCCCGGAGGGCGAGATCGCAAACGAGTTTTGTTGCACAGGACTCAGATGAAGACCTCGATGGAGCAGCCCACAGAAGAACGCTGAAGGGAGTGTACAACGAAATGCTTGGTGCATTGGCAGGCCTGCCAGAAAGCCTGAATGCTATGTCAAGGAGCATGGAGGCGTCCAGCTCCAGCCTTGCACGGGGCTTTGGGAAGAGCTTGGAGCCCATATTTTGCTTTGTGGAAGGGCTGGGCAGATCCATTAACACATTTGTGGACCCAACCATCATGCAGCGTCTGATGGCTGAAGTCTCAGCTTCCATTGCAGCACAAGCAGCAGCCACCCAACATCTGAGTGTTGCAATAGAAGCCCAGACTGAAGTCATGCAAGCACAGACTGCTGCCATCCATGGCTGGGTATAGCAGTGTGGAAAGGGGCGTGCAGGGTGTCACAGCAGTCTGTACTCCAGCAGATTACTAGGATTGCTGAGGTGCTGCCCCTGTGGCATGGCAGTGGCTCCGTGGAGGCCGACCCTGCTGTCCTCTCTCAAGAGGACAGCATTCGTCCTCCCACCACTGCAGCACCGCCAGTGCCAGCCAGTCCAGACAGCTGTCACCCATGCCGAGGTGGTGCGGCCTGAAACCAGGCCTACTAGGCCCAGAGCTCCTCGAGGTCATCCTGCAAGGCCATCTGCAGTCTCCCTCACTGAAAGTCAGCAGTCTTCCACCAGCCATACAGCCACTGGGGTAGCACTGTGTAGGAACACCAAGATAGGAAAAGGCACACGCTAGACCGTCACTAAGGGAATATACAAGGCTGATTAGTTAAATTTTTGATATAACATGGATGCATGTATGGATAAAGTTTGATTGGAAAGTTTGCATTGTGGTGGCTTTTGTATCAGCATTGTGGTCAAAATGGCGCTGTAACGATCAGTAACAGAGGGAAGGTAGGTGCGGGACTAAAGTTGAAAGGGGAGATGGGGTTCTGTTCAATCGAACCACTGCCGATGGCTCGATCCCGGATATCCTGGCCAGAAAGGGGCTGTCTGGGTTGCTTCCTTCCTTGCGCTTCCACCTCCTCCTCCTGAGCTGGTGGCCGTATCCCTGGTGGCAAGGGCTGTGCCCTCATTGATGGCGAGGGCTGAGCCCTCATTGATGGCAAGGCCGTGTAGGATACAGCAGACCATGCAGAATCGGGAGACACGCTCTGTAATGATCAGTAACATGTCATTCTAGAATGGTACACTAGGTGGAGCTGTATGTTTAGTAGAGGGCTACCCACAAGGCAGTAGTCAAGATGGATGCCTGTACACTAGTCCACATGGCTGAATAAATGACTAGCTCAAGCTAGCTGTTCATAATGAAAACGTCTATTTATTTATGAACATAACATGGTACCAGGATTGGTAATATCTGCTGAATATTGTGAAACGCGACATGGAGAATTTGAAGCCACCGGAGGGTTTGAAACTCACGGGGAATGTCGACTGCAATTGGCGGACTTTCAAACAACAATTCGAACTCTACATTGCTGCCATCGGGTTCGGTACGATGCCAGACGCAAGGAAAATAGCGTTACTGCTCACGGTTGCAGGCCTGCAGGCGATAGAGGTATTTAATACATTTGTATTTGATCAAGAGGAGGACAGAGAAAAAATGGACGATGTGCTAAAGAAGTTTGATACACATTGTTCTCCCAAAAAGAATGAGACCTATGAGAGGTACGTGTTCCGTTCACGGACACAGCAGAACAATTTGACTTTTGATAGCTTTGTGACCGATCTGAAACTGAAAGCACAGACATGTAATTTCTCTGAACTGAAATCATCCATGATTCGTGCCGAGATTGTGTTTGGTATTCATGATAAAAAGGTCAGGGAACGTTTGTTGAGAGAAACCGAACTAACAATGGAGGATGCTGTGAAAATATGCCATGCCAGTGAGCTATCTCAACAGCACGCAAAGACTTTCAGTGAAATTAATAATAATGCGACTGTAGTGCGTGACTGTGCTGCTGTCGGTGCTGTGTCCTACAAAGGGAAGAAACGTGGGCAGAACAGAAATGCAAAGCAATCGGAGGATGGAATTTTTAATTGTAAATGCTGTGGTTACCAGCACCAGCCAAGACAATGCCCAGCGTTTGGGAAAATGTGCACAAAATGCAATGGAAAGAATCACTTTGCCAAACAATGCTTTTCAAAAGTAAAAACAAAGAAAGGGCAACAAGTCAATGTGATAGAGGACACTGATTTAAGTGAGACATTTTTTGTAGGAATGGTGTCATATGACAATATCGAAAAGGATACAGAAAATGTGCAGCCCTCACGAATGGACAATGCTGAACATAAAGTTAATGCAGTAAAAGAGGACAAATGGATAATGTCACTGCTGGTAAATGGAGCATTAGTTACATTGAAACTAGACACTGGGGCAAAAGCAAACTTAATCAGTATGAGTGACATTAAAAATATGAAAGAAAAGCTCAAAATACAGAAAAAGTCAGTACTACTGAAGAACTATAATGGACAGAAAATAGATAGCTTAGGTGTATGCACACTTAAACTGACAGTCAAAGACAAAGTGCATCATCTCATGTTTTCTGTTGTGGCTGAAGGACTTGATTCACTACTAGGTGACAAAGCTTGTGAGGACTTAGAACTGGTCAAGAGAGTCTACCGTATAAACTGTGCCATAAGCAGACCAGATGACTCAGTGGATTCTGTAGTGAGTAATTTCCAGGATGTGTTCAAAGAATTTGGAGTTCTACCATTCACTTACAAGATCCAACTAAAGGAGGATGCTCAGCCAGTGGTACATGCTCCACGGAGAGTTCCAGCACCCCTGTGTGTCCGGCTCAAGAAAGAACTGGACAGAATGACCACACTAGGAGTCATCAGGAAAGTCGAAGAGCCAACAGACTGGGTTAACTCCATGGTATGTGTAAAGAAAAAGAACAATGATCTAAGAGTATGCATGGATCCAAAGGACTTAAATGCAAACATAAAACGTGAACACTACCAGATTCCCAAGCGAGAAGAAATCACCAGTGAAATGTCAGGTGCCAGATACTTCACAAAGCTCGATGCCTCACAAGGATTTTGGCAACTAAAACTGGATGAAGAGAGCACCAAATACTGTACCTTCAACACACCATTTGGCAGGTATTGTTTCCTCAGAATGCCTTTCAGGATAATATCTGCATCTGAAATCTTTCATAGAGCGATGGAACACACAATTGAAGGTCTGGAAGGAGTTCGGGTCTATGTTGATGACATCATCATCTGGGGCTCCACACTGAAAGAACACAATGAGAGACTGACTAAAGTGCTACAGAGCATACGCCGGAATGGACTGAAGCTCAACAAAGCCAAGTGTCAGTTTGGCATCCAGGAAGTCACTTTCCTAGGAGCTTTGTGAAGTATCTGGCACCTGACATTTCACTGGTGATTTCTTCTCGCTTGGGAATCTGGTAGTGTTCACGTTTTATGTTTGCATTTAAGTCCTTTGGATCCATACATACTCTTAGATCATTGTTCTTTTTCTTTACACAGCCTGGACCTGGACCTGGGAGAGAGCAGCATCAGCGGCAGAGCTTAAAAGCGGCGGCAGTGAATGAGGCCCGACCACAGAGCCTGGACCTGGACCTGGGAGAGAGCAGCATCGGCGGCAGAGCTTAAAAGCAGCAGCAGTGAACGAGGCCTGACCACAGAGCCTGGACCTGGACCTGGGAGAGAGCAGCTTCGGCAGCAGAGCTTAAAAGCGGCGGCAGTGAACGAGGCCCGGCCACAGAGCCTGGACCTGGACCTGGGAGAGAGCAGCATCGGCGGCAGAACTTAAAAGCGGCGGCAGTGAACGATGCCCGACCACAGAGCCTGGACCTGGACCTGGGAGAGAGCAGCATCGGCGGCAGAGCTTAAAAGCGGCGGCAGTGAATGAGGCCCGACCACAGAGCCTGGACCTGGACCTGGGAGAGAGCAGCATCGGCGGCAGAGCTTAAAAGCGGCGGCAGTGAACGAGGCCCGACCACAGAGCCTGGATCTGGACCTGGGAGAGAGCAGCATCGGCGGCAGAGCTTAAAAGCGGCGGCAGTGAACGAGGCCCGACCACAGAGCCTGGACCTGGACCTGGGAGAGAGCAGCATCGGTGGCAGAGCTTAAAAGCAGCGGCAGTGAACGAGGCCCGACCACAGAGCCTGGACCTGGGAGAGAGCAGCATCGGTGGCAGAGCTTAAAAGCAGCGGCAGTGAACGAGGCCCGACCACAGAGCCTGGACCTGGACCTGGGAGAGAGCAGCATCGGTGGCAGAGCTTAAAAGCAGCGGCAGTGAACGAGGCCCGACCACAGAGCCTGGACCTGGACCTGGGAGAGAGCAGCATCGGTGGCAGAGCTTAAAAGCAGCGGCAGTGAACGAGGCCCGACCACAGAGCCTGGACCTGGGAGAGAGCAGCATCGGCGGCAGAGCTTAAAAGCAGCGGCAGTGAACAAGGCCCGACCAATTCAGCAGCAGGGGAGAGAGGTAAAAAGTAATCAAAGTGTGACGTCAGCAGGAAGCAGGTAAGTGATTGGTTGGTGAGTATTTCTCTCTTTTTTAAACTTTAACTCTGATTTATAGTTTCTAAGTTCTCTCTGGTGTAGCGGGGACTGTTGGTAAAACTATTTAACTGTAGTGTAATTAGTGGGATTGATTGATTTAATTTAAACTCAATTAATTAAAGGGTAAATCATGGCAGGACAGCCCGGCCCCGTGATCTGCTCCTCCTGTGATATGTGAGAACTCAGGGACACTTCCTATGTCCCTGACAACTACGTGTGCAGGAAGTGCACCCAACTGCAGCTACTGACAGACCGCATTGTGGCGCTGCAGCTGCGATTGGATGCATACTGGAGCGTTCACGATGCTCGGGACATCGTGAATAGCACGTTTAGAGAGTTGGACACACCAGAGGTAGAGGTTGGACAGGAAGAAAGGGAACGGGTGACCAACAGGCAGAATACTAGGCACAGGCAGGTAGTGCAGGGGTCCCCTGTGGCCATCCCCCTCTCCAACAGATACACCACTTTGAGTACTGTTGGGGGTGATGGCTTATCAGAGGAAGGCAGCAGCCAACTTCCTGGCACCAGGGGTGGCTCTGCTGCACAGAATGGGAGGAAAAAGAGTGGTAGAGCTATAGTAATAGGGGATTCAATTGTAAGGGGAATAGATAGGCATTTCTGTGGCCGCAAACGAGACTCCAGGATGGTGTGTTGCCTCCCTGGTGCAAGGGTCAAGGATGTCTCCGAGCGGCTGCAGAACATCTTGGAAGGGGAGGGTGAACAGCCAGTTGTCGTGGTGCATATAGGCACCAACGATGTAGGTAAAAAGCGGGATGAGGTCCTAAAAGCGGAATATAGGGAGTTAGGAGGTAAATTAAAAAACAGGACCTCAAAGGTAGTAATCTCAGGATTGCTACCAGTGCCACGTGCTAGTCAGAGTAGAAATAGAAGGATACTTCAGATGAATATGTGGCTAGAGGAATGGTGCAAGGGGGAGGGACTCAAGTTCCTGGGACATTGGAACCGGTTCTGGGGGAGGTGGGACAAGTTCAAACCGGACAGTCTGCATCTGGGCAGGGCTGGAACCGATGTCCTAGGGGGAGTGTTTGCGAGTGCTATGGGGGAGGGTTTAAACTAAAATGGAAGGGGGTTGGGAACCTGAGCAGGGAGACAGAGGAAAGGGAAACAAGGATAAAAGCAAAAGATAGGAAGGAGAAAAACAAAAGTGGCAGTCAGAGAAATCAACAGTTTAAATCAAACATGGCCACAGTAAATAATAATTCTAATAGGTCTAAGAGCGTTAAAAAAACAAGCCTGAAGGCTTTGTGTCTTAATGCGAGGAGCATTTGTAATAAGGTGGATGAATTGGCTGCGCAAATAGAGGTAAACGAATATGATTTGGTTGGGATTACGGAAACGTGGCTCAAGGATGGCCAAGACTGGGAACTCAACATCCAGGAGTATTCGATATTCAGGAAAGATAGGCAAAAAGGAAAGGGAGGTGGGGTAGCATTACTGGTTAAAGAAGGGATTAACACAATTGTAATGAAGGATATTAGCTCTGATGATGTGGAATCTGTATGGGTAGAATTGAGAAATACTAAGGGGAAAAAAACATTAGTGGGAGTGGTATATAGAACTCCAAACAGTAAGGCGGAGGTTGGGGATGGCATTAAAAGGGAAATTAAAGAAGCGTGCAATAAGGGCACAGCATGGGTGACTTTAATCTACATATAGATTGGGCTAACCAAATTGGTAACAATACTGTGGAGGAGGAATTCCTGGAGTGTTTATGGGATGGTTTCCTGGACCAATATGTCGAGGAACCAACCAGAGATCAGGCCATCTTAGACTGGGTATTATGTAACGAGCAAGGATTAATTAGCAATCTTGTTGTACGAGGCCCCTTGGGTCAGAGTGATCATAATATAATCGAATTCTTCATTAAGATGGAGAATGAAGTAGTTGACTCAGAAACAAGGGTCCTCAATTTAAATAAAGGAAACTACGATGGTCTGAGGAGCGAGTTGGGTAGGATTGATTGGGAAATGGCACTCGCAGGGGTGACGGTGGATAGGCAATGGCAAACATTCAAAGACCGAATGGATGAACTACAGAAGTTGTGCATCCCAGTTTGGCACAAAAATAAAACAAAAAAGGTGACTCAACCGTGGGTAACAAGGGAAATTAGGGATAGCATAAGATCCAAGGAGAGGACATACAAATTGGCCAGAAAAAGCAATAATCCTGAGGATTGGGAGCAGTTCAGGATTCAACAAAGGAGGACAAAGGGATTAATTAAGTAAGGGAAAATAGAATATGAGAGTAAGCTTGCAGGCAACATAAAAACTGACTGTAAAAGCTTTTATAGATATGTGAAGAGAAAAAGATTGGTGAAGTCAAGCGTAGGTCCCTTGCAGTCAGAATCGGGGGAATTTATAATGGGGAACAAAGAAATGGCAACCCACTAAATACATATTTTGGTTCTGTCTTCACAAAGGAGGACACAAATAACCTCCCAGAAATACCGTGGAACATAGGGTCTGATGAAAGGGTGGAACTGAAAGAAATCAGTATTTGTAGGGAAATGGTGTTAGGAAAATTGATGGGACTGAAGGCCGATAAATCCCCAGGGCCTGATAATCTACATCCCAGGGTACTTAAGGAAGTGGCCCTAGAAATAGTAGATGCATTGCTGGTCATCTTCCAGAACTCGATAGACTCTGGAACAGTACCCATGGATTGGAGGGTAGCTAATGTTACCCCACTATTCAAAAAAGGTGGCAGAGAAAAAGCGGGGAATTATAGACCGGTAAGCCTGACATCGGTAGTGGGGAAAATGCTAGAGTCCATTATAAAAGATGTAATAGCAGAGCACTTGGAAAGCAGTGACAGGATCGGACAAAGTCAACATGGATTTACAAAAGGTAAATCATGCTTGACTAATCTACTGGAACTGGAATTTTTTGAGGATGTAACTGGTAAAATAGATAAGGGAGAACCAGTGGATGTGGTGTATTTGGACTTTCAGAAGGCTTTCGATAAGGTCCCGCATAAGAGATTAGCGTGCAAAATTAAGGCACATGGGATTGGAGGCAAGGTATTGACTTGGATAGAGAACTGGTTGGCAGACAGAAAGCAAAGAGTTGGAATAAACGGGTCGCTTTCCGAGTGGCAGGCAGTGACTAGTGGGGTACCGCAAGGATTGGTCCTAGGACCCCAGCTGTTCACAATATATATTAATGATCTGGATGAGGGAATTGGATGTAATATCTCCAAATTTGCAGACGACACAAAGCTGGGTGGGAGGGTATGCTGCGAGGAGGATGTCATGCAACTCCAGTACGATTTGGACAGGTTAGGTGATTGGGCAGAAACATGGCAAATGCACTATAATGTGGATAAATGTGAGGTTATCCACTTTGGTGGCAAAAACAGGAAGGCACGTTATTATTTGAATGGCAATAGATTGGGAGAAGGGGAAGTGCAAAGTGACCTGGGTGTTCTTGTGCACCAGTCGCTGAAGGTAAGCATGCAGGTGCAGCAGGCGGTTAAGAAGGCAAATGGTATGTTGGCCTTCGTAGCAAGAGGGTTCGAGTACAGGAACAAGGATGTCTTGCTACAGTTGTACAGGGCCTTGGTGAGACCGCACCTTGAGTATTGTGTGCAGTTTTGGTCACCTTATCTGAGGAAGGACGTTCTTGCCATGGAAGAAGTGCAGCGAAGATTCACCAGGCTGATACCTGGGATGGCAGGAATGACGTATGAGGAGAGATTGTGTCGATTGGGCTTATACTCACTGGAGTTTAGAAGATTGAGAGGGGATCTCATCGAAACCTATAAAATTCTGTCAGGCCTGGACAGACTAGATGCTGGAAGGATGTTCCCGATGGTCGGGGAGTCCAGAACCAGGGGTCATAGTCTAAGGATAAGGGGTAGGACATTTAGGACTGAAATGAGGAGGAATTTCTTCACCCAGAGAGTGGTGAACCTGTGGAATTCTCTGCCTCAGAGGGCGGTGGAGGCCAGTTCATTAAATATATTCAAGAAAGAGTTGGATATATTTCTTAAGGCTAAAGGGATCAAGGGATATGGGGAGAAGGCAGGGACAGGGTACTGAATTTCAATGATCAGCCATGATCTCATTGAATGGCGGAGCAGCCTCGAAGGGCCGAATGGCCTACTCCTGCTCCTATCTTCTATGTTTCTATGTTTCTATAATCTATCTGGTAAAGGAATAGAGCCAGATATGGAAAAAGTAAACACCATACACAAAATGCCCCGACCCACTGACAAAAAAGGAGTGCTACGCATCATGGGGATGATAAACTTCATTGGAAAGTTCATTCCTAACTTGTCAGCCAAGACAGCCTGTCTGCGAGACCTGCTACATAAAACAAATGAGTTCGCATGGACAGAAAGACATGAACAAGAGTGGATGAACCTCAAAACAGTGCTGACAACCACACCTGTACTCACCTTCTTTGACCCAACAAAGAGAATCAAAGTGTCAATGGATGCATCAAAAGATGGCCTAGGCGCGGTCTTGCTACGAGCAGAGGGTAAAGATTGGAAGCCTGTTGCCTATGCCTCCAGGTCTATGACTGATTCTGAGTGTCGATACGCCCAGATTGAAAAGGAATGTCTAGGCTTGGTAGTTGGACTAGAAAAGTTCCATGGCTACATATGTGGACTTCCCAGCTTCACAGTTGAGACAGACCACTGCCCACTGGTTGCCATCATAAAAAAAACCTGAATGAGATGTCTCCAAGGATTCAACGACTCATGATGAAGCAGCAAAGATATGACTTTGAACTGATCTACACACCAGGCAAACACATCGGTCTAGAAATTCGGTTGCTAGCGCCAGCGATTAGCGCCTAAAGAGCCCGAGAATTGGGGCGTTACCCAATTTTCGGGCGGCGCAGTGAATATAGCGCCACCTCCCATATTGAGTATCCTTTTAGCGCTGGCGCTAACTCTTTTCGCTCGCCAGCGGGCGCAGGCAGATCATGACGTCATTTCAGTGTGCAACGCCTTTTTGGCGCCCCGGACCGGATATTCGGTGGCGCCCGCTACCGAATAGCCTGGCGCTATTAGTGCCAGTTGGATGGAGCGTTCCCAGGCCCTTCTCAGACTCGGGGGGCGCTATTTAAAGGGGACAGCACTAGTATAAAAGCTGCAGCCATTCTGATCGTTGCTGACCTTCTGTTGGACAGTAATTTTCTCATTCAGCCTTCGGAGGCACTGGCACTGGCAGCTTGAGGGCCCGGCTCCCGACCTGGTGATGCAGCATCTGAAAGCAGGGAGGTGAAAGAGTGGCTTTAGCAAAAGGACAGCTTGGCAGCAAGGGACGCTAGATTGCGGCAAGGCTATGACATGGGTCCACAGTGAGAAAGCATGCTGGCGGGGGAAACAACTGGAAGGAGACAGTTGTAAAAGGTGAGAACCTTACCATCGCTGTCGACAATGGGGTCGGCAGCTGCAGTGGTAACAGGACCACTCAGACGTCCTCCAAGAATCTGGTGGACTCTCTCCTCGAGATCCGTGAGAGTGACCACTTGTGGAGATCCTCCACCGGTGCGAAGCTGGTCTTTGCCAATCCTCGCCAGCTTGGACTGCAGGGGAAAGGAGGGGAAGTTATGTTACATGATGCCCTGAGTGATCATCTCATGCCCCCCATGGTGGAAGAGCCCTTACATGATGCCCTGAGTGATCATCTCGTGCCCCCCATGGTGCCAGAGCCCTTACATGACTCCTTGAGTCAAATGTGCATGTGTGTGCCCAGAAAGGGCCATGGGTGCTTGCTGGCAGATGGCCAGTGGGGCACAGCCCACCCTGTAGCCATAAAGTCAGGTGCAAATGAAAATGCAGAACAACACTCACCCTCACGACCCGAGTGAGGTCGTTGAATTTCTTTCTGCGTTGGACAGGGCTCCTGGTCACCATGCTGCTGGAGTTGACCCTCTGGCATACATCCGTCCAAGCTCGTCGGTAGTCCTTATGATTTGGCCTCGTGCCATTGTTTGGGTAGAGAACATCTCGCCGGCGCTCCACTGTGGCCACCGATTGCTCCAGAGCCTCATTGGTGAAGCGCTCTGCTCTCTGTCTCACCTTCTCCATCTGGTCCAAGTTTTTAGCGCCAGAGAAGGGCCTGCGCCGATTCTGAGGCCTGCAAGGCGAAGAGTGTGGATGCTGAAGCTGACTGACCCACCCCTTTAAGAGCTGGCCGGCGCCTGGAAGTCTCGTGGTCATCAGTAATTGAGAGCACCTGCGCTGCGCCCGTCCGCTTCGATATTGGGTTGCGCCAGAAGTTTAGCGCCTTAGGAGTCCCGTGTAACGCCTGAATTAGCGCCTCAATCCACTTTAGGGGCGATGCAACCCAATATCGCGCCAGGCGGCGATAAACTTTGCGCAGCGCCAGTTCTAATGCCTCAAGCGGGGCTATACCCAATTTCTAGGCCACAGTGTTAGCAGATGCACTATCCCGAGCACCCACAATGAGTCATGTGAGCTCTACTGAGGAAGACGTGGATGTTCATGTGAGTATGGTCACTGCTGCGCTGCCCGTGTCAGACACAAAATCAAAGCAAACAGCAGAAGAAACAGTAAAAGATACAGGCCTAGAAATTCATTATAGCCACTTTTGGGGCGGTAAAGTCGGGCGGCCGCTAAAGTTTGCGCCCGGTGCAAAGTCGAGGCCACTTCGCCGATATTCAGTAACTTCGCCCTAAGAGTTTGCTCGAGCGCTAAAACTGGCGATGCACGACTATCTTTAGGCGCTAAGCCGGCGGTGCTGAGCGATACCGCCGAGGCCGGGCGCAGCGCAGGTGCGGTCATTTCTTGATTGACAGCAGACACCCTGGCGCCAGCCAGCTCTTAAGGGGGAAGGGTCGAGTTGGTCTGCTGCCACGCCCTGGACACTGCAGCCCTCCAGCTAGGCCTGAACACTGCTGCTGGACCCAAATAGCGCCTGAAAGGATGGAGAAGGCCCGTGAACGAGCGCAGCGCTTCTCAGAGCATGATCTGAGGGTGCTGGTTGGCGCTGTGGAGAAGAGACGCCATATCTTGTTTCCGGACAATGGGAAGAAGCCGGCGGCCTGCGTCTACCGGAAAGCCTGGAGGCATGTCGCCACCAGGGTGACATCCAACAGTGAGGTCCCCAGGAGCTCTGTACAATGCCGCAAAAAGCTAAATGACCTCGCCAGGATTGTCAGGGTGAGTACCCTTTCCAGTGTCCTCCTCATCCTTGCATGTGCACCTCACATTATGGGCAAAGGGACCTGAAAGCCCTAATGGCCAGCCCTCATGCAGCAGCTATGGGACAGTCATGAACATCAATTGCACATTGTGCACTTAACACACTGGCCAAGCTATTCGACCATGGGAGGCAGTGCACAGAAGATCAGGGCTACACACTGGCCAGGCTATTCCACCATGGGAGGCAGTGCACACAAGATCAGGGCTACACACCGGCCAGGCTATTCGACCATGGGAGGCAGTGCACACGAGATCAGGGCTACACACTGGCCAGGCTATTCCACCATGGGAGGCAGTGCACACAAGATCAGGGCTACACACTGTACTTAGAGGCCGTCCTTTCTCTTGCAGGCCAAGCTGGCCAATAATAAGAGGAGCCGGACTGAGACCGGGGGAGGCGGACCCCAGATCCAGCAGCTCACCGAGCTGCAACAACGCGTGGAGCGCATCATGGGTGCCCGGGTGATTGGCCCCGTTGCATCTGGAGATGCCGACCCTGTTCTGGGCACCAATGGTAAGGACATCACCTTTTGGACCTCTCTCGTCCCACTTGCGCATCAGATCTACATCCTTTGCCACTGTCCGATCAATGCGCTGAATGCCACCACTCATGCATCCCTCGCTGACGCCCTCTCTTCACTCTAAAGCTACTCTTGTGCCTTCCTGCTTTCAGATGGTGAGGAGGAGGTCCCTGAAGTTGCAAGTGACAGCCCCTCAGAAGAGGAGGAGGAGGAGGAGCAAGAGGAAGGCGGCCCATCAGGGGAACCCTCAGCCGCGGCAAGCCATTCCAATGTAGGGGAGACGCCTTCCCTGGAGGGGAGCCTGGGGGAAGTGTCGGAGGGGAGTGTAGCTCCTGGGACCAGCGGCCTGCAGCAACGCGGGAGGGGGGTGGAAGCTCAGCGGCCTTCTCCCCAGAGGGGGGAAGGGTCGGAGGGGAGTCCAATTGCTGGGCCCAGCGGCGTCCAGCAACGCAGGAAGGGTCGGGCAGCTCGGCGGCCTTCTCCCCAGAGGGAGAGTCCGGCCTCCAGTTCGGAGACGGTCACCGCCGAGGAGCTGCGCCTCCTCGAGGACATGTTCGCGGACTCGGAGCGCTGGCACACGGAGCTCATGGGGGTAGTGGCACGGATGCCTGAGGCCATCGAGTCCCTGTCTCGGAGTGTGACCGAATTCGGGGCCTCACAGGCCACGAGTTTGGCAGAATTCGGGGCAGATCAGGCAGCGAGGCGGACGGAATTCGGGGCAGCTCAGGCAGCGAGTGGCCAGGTGATCAGTGGTGCCTTGCAGTCACTGGCTGCTCTGATGTGGTCACAGAACAGGGCAACACGGGCACTCACTGCTGCCACACTCGCTGCGTCAGCCAGGCATCGCCAGGGCACCCGCCGCGCTGCAGCAGCACAGCGGTCTGTCCCTCGGCAGATTGCTGCGCATGCTGCAGTGCTGGCCCGGGCGAGTGCCAGTGTCTCAGGCGACCAGCGAGTGCCTGCCATCCACCAGCTTGCCCCCATTCCTCCAGCCGCCACTGCCACTCCCCCAGTGGAGCTGCCACGAGCTGCTGCAGCGACTGATGCTGCCCAGCCACAGCTGCAGCATTCACCAGCCGGCCCCTCGAGGGCCAGACCTCGTCTAGGCCGACCCCGAAGGGCATCTGCCGTCACGACATGTGCCCCTCGGGAGCCTTCCCCCAGCCTTGCAGCAGCCACTGGCCTCACTTTGAGGAGGAGCAGCAGGGCGTGCAGGGGCCGTCAAAGTTTGCAGAAGGCATCGCCCTCGCGGGCCACAAAGTAGAGGGTGTGCCCAAATGTTTTGTTTTTTGGAATGGGTGTTTTGTGAAGGCCGAGGATGAAGGCCATTTTTGTTTACATCTTTTGTTAATCCTCCCCAGGTTGTGGGAGTGAGTCATGTGTGTGACTGTTTTTTGGGGGTTTCGTCTGTTTTTGGTTTTCATGTGGGAAGGGTCCTGAGTTTGTACAATAAGCCATTTTCTTTATTCAGATTGTCCATGTTTGATCTTTGAAGTGTTTGTTGCCTTAACCGGCTGAGGGCTTGCGGAGCGGCTGCAATCATGTTCTTTCATTGGCACAAGCCATTCCCTGACAGGTGGCCTAGAAATGACGTTCAATAAGCCGCCGACGGGCGGCCCTTGGACCTTCTGCCTCCCTCCTGGGCTGGTACTCCTCCTCCTCCTCCTCCTCATGCTCCTCCTGCTCCTCCTCCTGAGGTGGTGGTCCAACGTGAGGTGGCAGTGCCTGAGTCCTGCGGATAGCCAGGTTGTGCAGCATGCAGCAAACGACGATGAATTGGGAGACTCGCTCCTGCGAATACTGGAGGGCTCCACCGGAGCGATCCAGACAGCGGAACCGTTGCTTCAGGACGCCGATTGTTTGTTCGATGATGTTCCTGGTCGCTTGATGGCTCTCGTTGTATGCCTCTTCAGCAGGGGTCCTGGGCGCGCGGAGCGGGGTCATGAGCCAGGTACACAAAGGATAGCCTTTGTCCCCGATAAGCCATCCTCTTGGGTGAGGCTGTGCCTGGAACATGTCAGCCACAGTTGTCTGTCGCAGGATAAAGGCATCGTGGCTGCTGCCTGGAAAGCGGGCATTGACAGCTAGGATGCGCTGCCTGTGGTCACACACCAGCTGTACATTGAGGGAATGGTAGCCCTTCCGGTTGCGGTAATCCTCGGCATGCTCCAGAGGTGCCCGCAAAGCCACATGCGTGCAGTCAATGGCGCCCTGCACCATGGGGAAGCCCGCTATTCTTGCAAATCCCACTGCACGCTGCTGCTGCTTGTCCAGGGTCATGGGGAAGGAGATGAATTGACGTCTCCTTCTGAAAAGGGCATTGGTCACCTGGCGGATGCAGCAATGCACGGCGAACTGGGAGATGTTAGCGATGTCCCCAGCAGCGGATTGGAAGGAGCCGGTGGCATTGAAGTTCAGAGCCACCGTCACCTTCACTGCCACCGACAGAGACGTCCTGCGCCTCAGCTGTGGACGCAGATCTCTGTGAAGCAGCTGGCAGATCTCTGCAACCACCTCCCTTCTGAATCGCAGCCTCCTAACACACTGCGCGGCAGACATGTTGAGATAGGAGAACTGCTGGTGGTATTCCCTGAGTGGGTAAGGCCTCACTTGGCGACGCCTGTTGCCCCCTCTGCGTCTAGCCAGGGCTGCCACTCTCTCACGGCGTCTGTAAGCCCTTCGGACATAATGCTGAAACTCAGCGTTGGCACCCAATAATATGCAGCCCCCATAATATGCTGGCAAACACTGAGATCTTAATGAAGGCAAAGAGAATTGCAAAGCTCTGGCCTGAAGCCAAAAATACCTGTCGTAGTGTTGGCCCAAAGCAGTAAGCTCTCTTCCTTGGTCTCTCTCCAAAAATCCGTTGCACAAGAGTGAGTGCTGCAAAATGGCTGCCCTTTATAGTGCAGGGTAAGTGCCCTTTAATTTGCACTCCCCGCGGCCCGCCTCGGCTGTGTACCGTTCCACTTCACAGTCGTTCGGGCCGCCAGGCGCACAATGGGGCGGCGCGAGTGAATTTCCGGTTCCGGGCGCACAAAGGGCGTTGCACGACGAAATGACGTCATGATCTGCGCGCGCAGATGAGCGCACGCAATGACTTTGCGCCGGCGCTAAATGTCTACTGAAGTTGGGGCGAGGCGCAGATCGCGCTGCGCCCGGGCGCTAAGCACCTAGCGCTCGAGAGCTACTCCTCCTAAGGCGCTAACGGCTGGCGCAGCCAACTGAATTTCTAGGTCACAGTGTTACAAACAGTAATAGAGAACATTCATCATGGTTGGCCAAAAGGTTCCTGTCCAAAGTACTATCACATCAGGTCAGAGTTGAGTGTCGCAAGTGGACTATTACTAAAACAGAACAGAATAGTCATTCCACAGGCTCTACGTCGAGACATGCTCAAAAGGATTCATGAGGCACACCTTGGAATTGAAAAATGCAAATGGAGAGCAAGAGACACTGTTTATTGGCCTGGCATAAATAAGGACATTGAGAACATGATAGGCAAATGTGAGACATGTCTGAAACACCAAAACAAACAAGCAAAGGAACCAATGATAGTAACTGACTTACCAACAGCACCATGGTAAAAGGTTGGTATGGACCTCTTTCATTTGAATGGTAAAGACTGTCTAATGGTGATTGACTACTATTCTAACTATCCTGAGATGGTGCTGCTCTCAAGCACATCAGCCAGCAGTGTCATAATGCATGTTAAATCCATCTTCGCCAGACATGGAATTCCCAGGATTGCTGTTAGCGACAATGGTCCGTGCTTCAACTGTAAGGAGTGGCAACAGTTTGCAGCACATTATGACTTTCAATACATCACATCCCGTCCTCTGTATGCTCAGTCGAATGGTAAGGCAGAGAAAGGTGTTCAAGTTCTCAAACAGCTACTGAAGAAAGCAACAGAAAGCAAGTCTGATCCTTATCTCGCCCTGCTGAGCTACCGAGCCTCCCCTTTAGACTGTGGTTCTTCACCTGCTGAACTCCTAATGGGTCGCAAGTTGCGCACCACGCTACCCTGCTGTGCAAAAGAAAAGCAGAGTAAGGAACTAAGACAGAGACTTCGGCCTAGAAATTCAGTTGGGCGCGCCAGCCGTTAGCGCCTTAGGAGGAGTAGATCTCGAGCGCTAGGCGCTTATCGCCCGGGCACAGCGCGATCTGCGCCTCTCCCCAACTTCAGGACACATTTAGCGCCGGCGCAAAGTCTTAGCGCGCGCCCTGATGCGCGCGCAGATCATGACGTCATTTAATAGTGCAACGCCCTTTGTGCGCCCCAAACCGGAACTTCACTCGCGCCGGCCCATTGTGCACCGGGCGGCCCGAGCGACTGTGAAGTGGAACGGCACACAGGCCAGCCGAGCCGCGGGGAGCACTAATTTAAGGGCACTTACCCAGCAGTATAAAGGCCAGCCATTTTGCAGCATTCACTCTTGTGCAATGGTTTTTAGGACAGAGACCAAGGAGGAGAGTTTACTGGTTTGGACCAACAATTGGACAGGTATTTTTGGCTCAGGCCAGAGCTTACCAATTATATTTGCCTTCATTCAGAGCTCAGTGTTTGCCAGCATATAATGGGGGCTGCATTGGGTGGCAACGCTGAATTTCAGCCTTATGCCAGAAGGGCTTACAGACGCTGTGAGAGAGTGGCAGCCCTGGCTAGACGCAGAGGGGGCAACAGGCGTCGCCAACTGAGGCCTTACCCACGCAGGGTATACCGCCAGCAGACCTCCTATCTGACCATGTCTGCCGCGATGTGTGTTAGGAGGCTGCGATTCCGAAGGGAGGTGGTTGCAGACATCTGCCGGCTGCTTCAGAGAGATCTGCAGCCACAGCTGATGCGCAGGACGTCTCTGTCGGTGGCAGTGAAGGTGACGGTGGCTCTCAACTTCTATGCCTCCGGCTCCTTCCAATCTGCTACTGGGGACATCGCTAACATCTCCCAGTTCGCCGTGCATTGCTGCATCCGCCAGGTGACCGAAGCCCTTTTCAGAAGGACACATCAATTCATCTCCTTCCCCATGACCCTGGACAAGCAGCAGCAGCGTGCAGTGGGGTTTGCAAGAATAGCGGGCTTCCCCATGGTGCAGGGCGCCATTGACTGCACGCATGTGGCTTTGCGGGCACCTCTTGAGTATGCCTTTATCCTGCGACAGACAACTGTGGCTGACATGTTCCAGGCACAGCCTCCCCCAAGAGGATGGCTTATCGGGGACAAAGGCTATCCTTTGTGTACCTGGCTCATGACCCCGCTCCGCGCGCCCACGACCCCTGCTGAAGAGGCATACAACGAGAGCCATCAAGCGACGAGGAACCTCATAGAACAAACAATCGGCGTGCTCAAGCAACGGTTCCGCTGTCTCGATCGCTCCGGGGGAGCCCTCCAGTATTCGCAGGATCGAGTCTCCCAATTCGTCGTCGTTTGCTGCATGCTGCACAACCTGGCTATCCGCAGGACTCAGGCACTGCCACCTCACGTTGGACCACCACCTCAGGAAGAGGAGCAGGAGGAGCATGAGGACGACAAGGACGAGGAGTACCAGCCCAGGAGGGACGCACAAGGTCCAAAGGCCGCCCGTCGGCGGCTTATTGAACGTCACTTCTAGGCCCCCTGTCAGGGAATGGCTTGTGCCAATGATAGAACATGATTGCAGCCGCTCCGCAAGACCTCAGCCGGTTAAGGCAACAAACACTTCAAAGATCAAACATGGACAATGTGAATAAATAAAATGCTTTATTTTACAAACTCTGGGCCCTTCCCACATGAAAAGCAAAAACAGACGAAACCCCCAAAAAACACTCACACTACTCGCTCCCACAACCTGGAGAGGATTAACAAAAAAGGGCAACTAAAATGGCCGTCATTCTCGGCCTTCGTCAAAAACAAACATCACATCGGCCTTCAAAAAACAAACATCCAATTCTCGGCCTCAAGAAACAAACACAAATGGCCACACATTCGACTATTTGGCCCGCTAGGGCGATGCCTTTGGCCATCTTTGGGTGGCCCCTGCCCGCCCTGCTGCTCCGCCTCAAAGTAAGGCCATTGGCTGCTGCAAAGCTGGGGGCAGGCTCCTGAGGGGCACATGTCGTGACGGCAGATGCCCTTGGGGGTCGGCCTAGTCGAGGTCTGGCCGTCGAGCGGCCGGCTGTTGATTGCTGCAGCTGTGGCTGGCCAGCATCAGTCGCTGCAGCAGCTCCTGGCAGCTCCACTGGGGGAGTGGCAGTGGCGGCTGGAGGAATGGCGGCAAGCTGGCGGATGGCAGGCGCTCGCTGGTTGCCTGAGACACTGGCACTCGCCCGGGCCAGCGCTGCAGCATGCGCACCAATCTGCCGAGGGACAGACCGCTGTGCTGCTGCAGCGCGCCGGGTGCCCTGGCAATGCCTGGCTGACACAGCGAGTGTGGCAGCAGTGAGTGCCCGTGTTGACCTGTTCACTGACCGCAGCAGAGCAGCCAGTGACTGGACGGCACCACTGATCACCTGGCCAGTCGCAGACAGATCTGCCCGGTATTCCGCCCGACTGGTGGCCTCTAAGGGCCCGAACTCGGCCACACTCCGAGAGAGGGAATCGATGGACTCAGGCAACCGTGCCACTGCCGCCATGAGCTCCGTGTGCCGGCGCTCCGAGTCCGCAGACAAGTCTTCGAGGCGTTCCATCTCCTCGGCGAAGAGCATCTCCTGACTGGAGGCCGGACTCTCCCTCTGGGGAGAAGGCCGCCGAGCTGGCCGACCCTTCCTGCGTTGCTGGAGGCCACTGGGCCCAGCAATTGGACTCCCCTCCGACGCATCCCCCCTCTGGGGAGAAGGCTGCCGAGCTTCCACCCCCCTCCCGCCTTTCTGCAGCACGCAGGTCCCAGGAGCTCCCCTCCCCTTCGACACTTCCGCCACGCTGCCCTCCAGGGAAGACGTGTCCCCTACATTGGCCTGGGTGGCCGCGGCTGAGGGTTCCCCTGATGGGCCACCTTCCTCTTGCTCCTCCTCCTGCTCCTCCTCAGAGGGTCTGTCACTGGCAAGTTGAGGGACCTCCTCTTGACCATCTGAAAGCAGGAAGGCACAAGAGTAGCTTTAGAGTGAGGAGAGGGCGTCAGTGCGGGATGCATGAGTGGTGGCATTCAGCGCATTGGTCGGACAGTGGCAAAGGATGTAGATCTGATGTGCAAGTGGGACGAGAGAGGTGCAAAAGGTGATGTCCTTACCATTGCTGCCCAGAACAGGGTCGGCATCTCCACATGCAACGGGCTCAATCACCCGGCCACCCATGAGGCGCTCCACGCGATGTTGCAGGTCGGTGAGTGGCTGGAGATGGGGTCGGCCTCCCCCGGTCGCAGTCCGGCTCTTGCGATTATTCGCCAGCTTGGCCTGCAAGAGAAAGGATGGCCTCTAAGTACAGTGTGTCGCCGTGATCTTGTGTGCACTGCCTCCCATGGTGGAATAGCCTGGCCAGTGTGTCGCCATGATCTGGTGTGCAATGCCTCCCATGGTGGAGTAGCTTGGCCAGTGTGTTAAGTGCAGAATGTGCAATTGATGCTCATGCCTGTCCCATAGCTGCTGGATGAAGGCTGGCCATTAGAGCTTTCAGGTCCCTTTGCCCATAATGTGAGGTGCACATGCAAGGATGAGGAGGTCATTGGAAAGGGTACTCACCCTGACAATGCGTGTGAGGTCATTTAACTTTTTGCGGCATTGGGCACCGGTCCTGGGGACGTCGCTGTTGGCTGACAGCTTGCTGGCGACATGCCTCCAGGCTCTCCTGTAGACGCGGACCGTCGCCTTCTTGCCATTGTCCGGGTACAAAACATGGCGCCTCTTCTCCACAGCAGCAAGCAGCACACTCAGATCACGCTCTGAGAAGCGCTGCGCACGTTCATGGGCCTTCTCCATGTCTTCAGGCGCTATTTGGGTCCAGCAGCAGTGTTCAGGCCTAGCTGGAGGGCTCCACTATCCAGGGCGTGGCAGCAGACACAGTCGACCCTTCCCCCTTAAGAGCTGGCCGGCGCCAGGGTGTCTGCTGTCAATCACGAGATGGCCGCACCTGCGCTGCGCCCGGCCTCGGCGCTATCGATCACCACCTCCGGCTTAGCGCCCAAAGAGAGGCGTCCAGCAGCAGTTTTAGCGCTCGCCCGAACTAGTAGGGCGAAGCTAATGAATATCGGAGAAGTGGCCTAGATTTGGCAGCGGCCGCAAACTTTAGCGGACGCCCCACTTTTGCGCCCCAAAAGTGGCGTCAATGAATTTCTAGGCCTTCAACTGTTAAAGCTGAAACAGAAATCACACTATGACAAGTCATCCAAAACTCTGAAACCATTGACAAGGGATGATGTTGTCAGGATTGAGGATCCAAATGCATGGAACAGGAAAGCTACAGTTCTTGAGGAAGTAGGACCAAGGTCATACACTGTTAGAACTGAGGAAGGACAGATTCTCAGGAGGAGCCGCCGTTCCCTCCTGAAAACACAAGAAACTTTCCAAGAGCAAATCGATGACAATGCCGCAACTGAATCTTGTCACTCACCACCAGAACAATCTAATACAAACACACATACAGGCTCTCATGAAAACACATCAGACCTACCTGTGCTGAGAAGATCCACACGTGAAGTAAAAAAGCCTGATAGCCTGAGCACAAAGAAAACTATAATAAAAGAATGAAAAGCTTAGAGTTCATAAAGTAAATCTTTGAAAATGTGTTGACTGTTGTGAAGATGTTTATGTCGTTATGATTGATTGATATTGATTTTGTTTAACTTCTAAGGAAGGGGGATATAATGATCAGTAACTTGTCATTCTAGAATGGTACACTAGGTGGAGCTGTATGTTTAGTAGAGGGCTACCCACAAGGCAGTAGTCAAGATGGATGCTTGTACACTAGTCCACATGGCTGAATAAATGACTAGCTCAAGCTAGCTGTTCATAATGAAAACGTCTATTTATTTATGAACATAACATGCTCCTCCAGAACGGTCCAGGCAGCGGAGGCATTGTTAAAGGATGTCAATGGTCTGTTCTATGATGTTTCATGTGGCAGCATAGCTCTCATTGTAAGCGTGCTGCCCACGTGTGGTTGGGTTGCGGAGCGGTGTCATGAGCCAGATGGTCAGCAGATAGCCCTGGTCGCCCAGTAGCCACCCTCTGGTTTGTCTTGGTGGCTCACAGACTGAGGGAACAGCGGACTGGCACAGAATAAAAGCATCATGACTGTTGCCAGGATACCGGGCATTCACCATCATGATGTGCTGAGCATGGTCGCACTCCAACTGCACATTCAGCGAGTGATAGCCTTTGCAGTTCAGTACAACTCATCATTTATATACGGTGCCCACAAAGCGATGTGCGTGCAGTCAATGGCACCCTGCACCATGGAGAAGTCCTGTTGTGCTCCATCTGCTTCTCTCTGGTCAGAAAGAAGACAATGAAGTCCTCTCTCTCAGCATAAAGAGCTTCTATCACCTCTCATGTGCAGCAGTGGACAGCGACTGGGAGATGTTTAAGACGTCGCCTGCTGCAGCCTGGAAGGATCCCAATGGTCACTTTCACAGCCACTGGCAGCGCTGTCCTTGCCCTGGAGCGAGGCTGCAGGTCTGGTTGCAAGAGGTGGCAGAGTTCTGTGAGCACCTCCTTCGTAATGCGCAGGTTGAGGTCAGAGAATTGCTCTGGGTGGGTAAGGTCTCCTTCTTCCCCTCTTCCCTCTGCGAGCAACTTGTCCTCTTCTTCGCTGCCTCTGCTCCATCTCCCTGTCATGCTGCAGGCCAAGGAGGATAGCAACTAGAGCACCCATGACTGGGAGCAAGTGGTCTGACCAGAACCCTTGAATTCAGAAGCAAGGCCTTCTCCACTTGCAGCACCACTCCTTGTCACCTCACCAACTTTAAAGAACTCTAGAAAGCTCCAAACTGTTCCACAAACTTACACAGAGCCAGTAGAAATCAAAACGAAAGTTAGGTGATAGTTGATGATCCCTTTAAATAGCGCTGGTGGGGGTCCTTCTTGCTGCTGAATGCATGTTCAGCTGTGCGAAATTAGAAGAGGCCATTAGCTCCAGCGATGACGACTATAAAGGCAGCACTGACATCAAATCAGCGTTGCACGCTGATTGACGTCACGATCTACCTACTTAACATACTTCTAGCACACACTCCTAACAGCCGCCCTACCGCCCTCACCAAGACGGTGTCCAGTGCGGCCCGCACTAGAAGAGTGCGCGCACAGCTCGGAAGCCATTTTGGTCCCAATTCGGCACCCGTAGCACCCAAACAACGAGGGCTATGGAACCGAGTTTCTAGATCCTCAAGTCTGCATAAGGCCCAAGTCTGTTCAAGAATTAATGCCACTTCCAGATATGGAAGCCTCGTTTGATACAGATAGGAGCAGGAGTAGGCCATTCGGCCCCTTGAGCCTGCTCCGCCATTCAATCACATCATGGCTGGTCATCCAAATTCAGTACCCTGTCCCTGCCTTCTCCCCATATCCCTTGATCCCTTTAGCCTTAAGAAATATATCTAACCCCTTCTTGAATATATTTAATGAATTGGCCTCAACTGCCTTCTGTGTTAGAGAATTCCACAGGTTCACCACTCTCTGGGTGAAGAAATTCCTCCTCACCTCTGTCCTAAATGGCTTACCCCTTATCCTTAGACTGTGACCCCTGGTTCTGGACTCCCCGACCATCGGGAACATCCTTCCTGCATCCAGTCTGTCTAGTCCTGTTAGAATTTTCTACGTTTCAATGAGATCCCCTCTCACTCTTCTAAACTCCAGCGAATACAAGCCCAATCGACCCAATCTCTCCTCATACGTCATTCCTGCCATCCCAGGTATGCCACCTCTCTCGTGTTCCTGGCCATCGGGGATGTGCAAGAGGCCAGAATTGGAGGAGTGCAGAGATCTCAGAGGGTTGTAGGGCCAGTACTGGATGTCGGACTGGCAGTATGACAAATTAGAGACAGTAGAGGGTTCGAGAGGGGTGATGGTGAGGTAGAGCTGGGAGTTGTCAGCGTACATGTTAAACCTGACATGTTTTCGGATGATTTCGCCAAGGGGCAGCTTGTAGATGAGAAATAGGGGGGGACCAATGATAGATCTTTGGGGAACTCCAAAGGTAATGGTGCGAGAGTGGGAAGAGAAGCTAATGCAGGTGATTTTCTGGCTACGACTGAATAGATAAGAATAGAACCAGGTGAGGGCAGTCCCACCTAGCTGGACGGCGGCGTGGAGAGGCATTGGAGGAGGATGGAGTGGTCAATCGAGTCAAAGGCTGCAGACAGGTCGAGAAGGACAGGGAGGGATAGTTTAACCACGGTCACAGTCACATAGGACGTCATTTGTGACAGTGCTGTGGCAGGGGCAGAAACCTGATTGGTGGGATTCAAACATGGAGTTCTGGGAAAAATGGGCACGAGTTTGGGAGGTGGCAGCACGTTCAAGGACTTTGGAGAGGAAAAGAAGATTGGCGATGGGACGGTAGTTTGCAAGGACAAGGAAAATATCCCACTGTACTGCTCGGTTTTTACCAGTTCTTTTTAAACAAAGGTTTCCGTTGGCTGAGAACCAGCTTCCAAATGCAGCTGATGGCATATTAACTCAGCAGGGACTCCCTTAGCACAGCACCAGCTAAATGAGTAAACTTTTCCATAGAGTTCTAAGGATTAATTAATATTTATATTGGCAGCACAGACCTAATGCCAGCTACACTTTGGTGAATTTGTACCATATATATGTGTGTGCGTCTGATACAGGAGTATTTTAGTGCTCCCTGTTGTGTTTGTAGAATGTTTCTAGATAGATTTACCAGCACAACAACAGTCAGTGTACTTTAAAAACAAAAGCAATTCAATGTAAGAAGCATTTTTGAGATGTTTCAGCATGAAAGGTCCCATCTAAATGCAAATATTATTATAATATATAAATATGACAAAATCCTTGATGCCTCTTGACAGTTGATAATTACTGTCTTAATTGAAGAAAGGCTAGATCAGTTCATTTAAAAAAAACTGCTGGATGTTTTAGTTATGGAAAATTGTAAGATGAATTGTCTTTGGGTTTAAGTTCTGTCGATCAGCTAATTTATTAGTAAGCCAGCATTTGGAAGAAACATTCAGTACCAGCTGTTTAGTTCATTATAATTTTGCACAACTTATCCTCTGAGTACAGTCAGAGACGGGAGAATTTATAATGGGGAATGAGGAATGGCAGAGAAATTAAATACATACTTTGGGGGAAAATTCAGTTGTTTGCGCCTCCCGTTAGCGCCTTAAGAGGGCGCCAAGTGGGGCGCAAAGCAACTAGCGCCCGGGCGCAGCGATGTTTGCGCCGCTCGCGAAATTAACTAGACATTTTGCGGCGGCGCTAAACACTACTGCCACGATCTCCTGCGCCAGCAGATCGTGAGATTAGTCGAGTGCGCAACGCCCCGGTAGCGCCCTGGACCGGAAATTGAGTGGCACCCCCTGCCTTACCGCCTGCCGCTAGCAACGACAGGTTGAGGGGAGCGTTATGCTGTCAGAAAGGGACTGGGGGAGCGCTATTTAACGGCGACCACTTCCTGCCTTTTTTTGTCGGTGACATTTTTGCACCACGCAATCTGAGAGAGAGGCTTCTGGAGAGATTCAACGCTGTGTGAAGGAGTTTTGGGTACTGAGCAGTACTTTGCAGGTTGGTTTTGATTTGCCCTTCCTTGTATCGATTTAGAAGAGACTATGGGGTCTGCACTCTGAGCTCTTCCCCTGGTTCTCTCCATTGTTCTTTCCAGCAGATTTGATGTACAGGTCTCTCCAGGCTGAGATTCAGGCCGAGATTCAAGGCTGCAATGAGCAGGATGTGGATGGAGAGCAAGATCAACCCTCCCCTTTAAGATAAAAACAGAAAATGCAGGAGAAACTCAGCAGATCAAGCAGCATCTGTGAAGAGAGAAACAGATTTAACATTTCAGATCGATGACCATTCGTCAGAACTCCCCTTTAAGAATTGGACGGTGCCAGTGTGTCTGTGTTTCATTGCTGACGGAAATCACATGAGCTTTGCCAGCGCTGTGAGGTAGCACCTTGCTCCTCGGCCTTAGCGCCTTAAGAGAGGTGTGTAGCGCCTGATTTAGCGCTCCAATCACCTCCAAGGGCGATAAAAGCCAAGTTTGCTGTCAGAGGCGATAATTAGCGCCAGGCGCTAAACTTTGCGCTCCGCCAATAATAGCGCCCCAAATGGGGCGATACCAAATTTTTCCCTCTTTGTTTCTGTCTTCACGGAGGAAGACACAAAAAACCTCCCAGAAATACAAGAAAACCAAGGGTGTGACGCGAATGAGGAACTTAAAGAAAATTATTATTAGTAAAAAAACTAGCAAAATTAATGGGACTAAAAGTCAATAAATCCCAAGGACCAGATGACCTACATCCTAGGGTTTTGAAAGAGGTGGCCATTGGGATAGTGGACGCATTGGTTGTCATCTTCCAAAATTCTATAGATTCTAGAACGGTTCTTGCAGATTGGAGGATAGCAAATGCAACCCCGCTATTTAAGAAAGGAGGGAGAGAGAAAACGGGGAACTACAGACCTGTTAGCCTCACATCAGTAGTTGGGAAAATGCTGGAATCTATTATAAAGGATGCAATAACTAGGCACTTAGAAACTAATAGTAAGATTGGACAGAGTCAATATGGATTTATGAAAGGGAAGTCCTGTTTGACAAACCTATTGGAGTTCTTTGAGGATGTAACTAGTGGAGTAGACAAAGGGGAACCGGTAGATGTGGTGTATTTGGATTTTCAGAAGGCCTTCGATAAAGTCCCACACAAGAGGTTGGTAAACAAAATTAGGGCACATGGAATTGGGGGTAATATACTAACATGGATTGAGAATTGGTTAACAGACAGAAAACAAAGAGTAGGGATAAATGGGTCTTTTTCAGGATGGCAGGCTGTGACTAGTGGGGTACCGCAAGGATCAGTGCTTGGGCCCCAGCTATTCACAATCTATATCAATGATTTGGATGAGGGAACTAAATATAACATTTCCAAATTTGCTGATGACACAAAGCTAGGTGGCAGTGTCAGTTGCGAAGAGGATGTGAAGAGGCTTCAAGGGGATCTCGACAGGCTCAGTGAGTGGGCGAGAACATGGCAGATGGATTATAATGTGGATAAATGTGAAGTTATCCACTATGGTAGAAAAAACAAAAAGACAGAGTATTTCCTAAATGGTGAAAGATTGGGGAATACAGATGCTCAAAGGGACCTGGGTGTCCTTGTACATGAGTCACTGAAAGTGAATGTGCAGGTGCAGCAAGCCATTAGGAAGGCAAATGGTATGTTGGCCTTCATTACAAGAGGATTTGAGTACAGGAGTAAAGAAGTCTTACTCCAATTATATAGGGTCTTGGTGAGACCAAACCTGGAGTACTGTGAACAATTTTGGTCTCCGTACCTAAGGAAGGACATACTTGCCATAGAGGGAGTGCAACGAAGGTTCACGAGATTGATTCCTGGGATGGCGGGACTGTCGTAGGAGAAGAGATTGAGTAAACTAGGCCTGTATTCTCTTGAATTCAAAGAATGAGAGGGGATCTCATTGAAGCATACAAAATTATTACAGGGCTTGATAGGGTAGATGCTGGGAGAATGTTTCCCTTGGCTGGGGAGTCTAGAACCAGGGGCCACAGCCTCAGGATAAAGGGTAGGCCATTCAGGACTGAGATGAGAAGAAATTTCTTCACACAGAGGGTGGTGAATCTTTGGAATTCTCTACCCCAGAGGGCTGTGGAAGCTCAGTCATTGGGTATATTCAAAACAGAAGTCGATAGATTTCTGACTAGTAAGGGCATCAAGGGATATGTGATAAGGCCGGTGAATGGAATTGAGGCAGAAGGTCAGCCATGATCTCATTGAATGGCGGAGCAGGCTCGAAGGGCTGAATGGCCTACTCCTGCTCCTATTTCTTATGTTCTTACTTCATTTATAACCATAATATGTGAAGTACTAATTTCATATGGACCTTTGTAATCTACATTTTAATATATATATGTAGACTGATTTTCACTTAGAATTATACATCTTTAGAATAATGGGAGTGTACTGTGCATGAATTAAAATTTAATTCAAGATGAGAAGTCTGAAGAATTTAAAATGTATAAACACATTAGGAGAGAAATGTTCTCGTGGTACCATCCACCATTGCAAATGCTGGCTTGCAGAATTAATATATTACTGACATAATATTAGACTATGTTATAGCTAGAAATATAAGATTTAAGAAAATTACTTTGAAAAATTGACTGCCAAAATTTTCGGAACAAATCTGTTTCATTTGAATGAACCCACGTATTTAAAGCAAAGCTTATTCACCTTTTCAGTAAAGACATTTATTTCATGTATATATTAATATAATATATTTGATCTCTCTTTCAAAACTGAAATATTTCTTTAAAAAAATGCAGGTAGAATGATAATTATAATTAACAGATGTACACAGATACTGATAACTTGTTTATCTAAGCCATTATGCAAATAGCAATAGACCAGATTTTACCTTTCTGTAAGTTAAAATGAATCTTTTTTTACCATTACCCATTGAATGTAACATAAAGCAACAAGTTAAATGCTAGATTGCCTTGTGAGTTGATCTATGTTAGTTGATATATGTGGCTGTTAATCATTATGTATACTTGGAATGACTGGGAAATGCTTCTTCAAAGATTTTTAAAGTTTTGTAAACAAATGAATGTCCAAGATATTGCACCATCTTTTTACACAACACATAAAATTTGTTCAGATCGCCTATGTGTGATTGAAATAGATAGCTCCTCATTTACTGCATTCAGCCCTGATACTTATGCAAAAGACAATCCAATTCATTTCTAGTACTGTTGGATTATGTAGTGCTCAAGATGACAGGTACAGCTGCATCATGCACACATTGGTCAGTATTATGCGTATGGTTTGAGCAACTGATGCATTAAAGTGTTAGGTAGATAAACCTGTTTCACTTTATATTCTGCTCATGCACGTTGACACACTGAAGTCACGCCAGCTTGAATTGAAGCTAGCAGCAGGATGGGGGGGAGGGGATTTGGTTCAGGGTGAATAAAATGGTTCTGCACCATTTAGAAAACAATGTTACACCTTCTGATTCACGCCCAATTGGAATTAAAACATTTACTGTAAGATTTATTGTCAAGTGCACACATGAAAATGTATGATTCTTAATAAATGAGCATGTTGGTTTTTCACATTCACTGTTGCCTGTATAAGTTCTGGCTGTACCTTTGCACCATCCAAAGTGCAGCGGAGCGGAATTTTTCCTGCTCGTCTGGCCTCGCTATGACTCCTTCCATAATCCTGGGGATAGTGTCGTTTATATATTACGCAGGGCACCATGCTTCCGCCGTGCAACTGGGCATCCACGAACCTGGCCAAAGATTCCAAGGCTGGAGATGCACTTTCTGCTGCTCCCTCGCTAGTGGGTCCCAAACAACTAATCTGTCTGTGTTCAATTGCCATTTTAATACAGGTTTGTGGGGCCCACATCGGTCCTTGTACAGTAAGTACAGCTTCCGGCAGGCGTACTTGCCAGATAGATGGAGTATCTGGCAGAATTGATAGGGTAGGGCAGGATCCTGCCGGAGAACACCCAAAACTGCTGATGTGACAAAGGGAGCGCAGGCGGAAGAAGCCCCTACCCTTCCATCAGAACTTCCTGGCGCTGCGGGGCAGGCGGAAACCCAGCAGATACGGGTTTTGTTTCCAATATGACTTTCCAGAAGGCATTTGAGAATGTTCCACAAAAGAGGTCATTAGCAAAAGTGGGAGCACAAAGAATTAGAGCCAGGCCGTTCAGCAGTGAAATCAGGAAGCATTTTTTCACACATAGGAAATCTGGAACACTCTCTCCCCCAAAAAGCTGTGGATGCTGGGACAATTGAAATTTTCAAGACTGAGATCGATAGATTTTTGTCGGGCAAGGGATCTGGAGCTAAGGCAGATAAATGGAATTGAGGTACAGATCAGCCATGATCTAACTAAATGGCGGAACAAACTCAAGCGACTGAATGGCCTATTCCAATTCCTATGTATTTATTGTAAGTTAGGTGAAATGCTCAGTGACCCTGAAAGGAACCATATTCCTGCCACTGAAAGGGAGACTACTAATATCACAAATGAAAAACGAACACCTTGGCCTAGAAGTTAGATTGCGCAGCGTCCGTTTTATGGGTGAAAGGACCCAATATGGCATGCTGCATGCACGCAATCAGTCCATACCGCAAGTGCGCTGCACGCCATATTGGTCAGGGCACCCTGTAGCTGTTGAGGGCGCCCGCCTAAAACTGGAGTTAGGCCCATTGCTTATGCATAACTCCAGTTTTAAGCTTGCTGCAGTCAGTCGCAAACCAATGGCACAACAAAGCCTGAAACAGGCATATATTTCAGGCTTCGCTGTGCAATTGGTTTGCGACTGAACTCAGCAAGCGACGTGCATAGGATGGAGTGCCACTGCTAATTGTGAACAGCAATGGTGCTCCCGCTGCTCCTGGCTTCACATTAAAACCATGGGCTGCTGCCGGCCATGCTCATCCCTCCCAATTGCCTCCCCTCCACCCCCTCACCACCCGCCCCCCCCCACCTGAGGACCTCGGCCGATATCCCAGCCAACCAAATTCGCTCCCCGCCATGACTGGCGAGCTGTCTCTAGTGCCTGGAGCTCGCCGGTACGATCCTAATGAGGACCAATTTGTCGTGGTCCTGCCACTGGCCACATTAGGCATACGCTGCATCAATTCGGGCGCAATCCAATTTCTAGGCTCTTGGGTTCAATCCCTATTTTGTGCTGAGTTAGTTGATCTTAGCCAGTTACAGTAGGGGATTTACAATTAGTTTTAGCATTCAGTGGGTAAGGAACTTCAGTCAGGGTCCCTGCCCTTGACCACTATGCAGTGACCCATGGTGGAAGTGTGTGAACATAGGAACAGCAGTCGGCTCCTCAAGCCTGTTCTGCCAATCAATTCGATCATGGCTGATCTAACTGAATGACCAATGAAGACAGGAACAGGCTCTACTGTGTTGCCGCCACCGCCCCTCCCCATCCCATGGTTGAATAGACTGCCAACACTCACTGTAAAGGCTCCCACTTGGGCAAAGACTTAGAGGGTAATTAGTGTACATGGAATTATAACCAAGAATCCAAGCTTTCAAGAAAGGAGCAGAGGGGGAAAAAAATTGGCACGAGAATAAAGCAGAATTAGTGTCAGTGATAAAGTTTTTCCTTGCTAGTAGGACAAAGACGTTTATTAATAAAAATGTAGCTTTAATAGCTAAATAGATAATTCAAAGTAACTGACCTGTGCCAATCAGTATTAGCTACAGTAGGCCAGTAGTACTGTTACTGCTATCAATTCCATTATAAATGGAGGCTGATATTCGGTTTATTCTGTACACAAGAAAAATGTAATTGCATTAGATGATATTATTACAGCTCTGCTGTTTGCTGCTGTGATCTGAGGATCAAATAATGAGATGGTTACAGTGCCTTCAGTGTCACACGCAGTGCAGGCAGATTGGCAGCATTAAGCTGTGCCAGTCTCTCTGCACAGCTTTATCAGATTAGTTTCTCATCTAGTTCTGTAACTGACCCATTTGAACAGGATCCAAAGCTGGTGCGAAACATCTGCCGCTGGGTACGACAAGCTGTTAAGATTCCGTTCTTTGCCAAGCTGACCCCGAACGTCACAGACATTGTAAACATAGCGATGGCAGCTCAGGAAGGTAAGAAGCTGTAGCAGGGACTGAGTGTGCAGGGATTTTAAAATGCTACTCGGAGAATAATTGTTTCTTCTAATCCTTTTCTATTGCTGTCTTTTCTTATCTTGTAATAGTTCAAATACTTCAATTCAAAGAAAAGCATACACCTTGTATTTGATTATGGTGCTAATTTGATTACACGTCATTTTGCTGATGCCTGTGTCACTAACTTTGAAATGACTGTTGTCGCCTATTCTTTAGCTATTACATTACAATCCAAGTCAAATGGTATCATTCTATAGATTGGAATTTAAACAACTGCTGCCTTTTCTCACAGGTGGTGCAGATGGCATTACAGCAACCAACACAGTCTCTGGGCTGATAGGGGTACTTGCAGATGGTACACCCATGCCTGCCGTTGGTAGAGACAAGCGAACCACATATGGCGGTGTGTCTGGTAAGAATTGCCCTCATCACTGTACAGTGTTTCCTCTGAGACTGCAGAAACACTGGGAGGTCCTTGTAACAATCTATAATATCACCTCCCTACCAATGTTCAAAACCTTCTTGCTTGCTGCTGGTCAAAACAGCTAATAGTCTGATGTGCCTCAATAAATCCGAGGCTCGATGTTAGCGAAACAAAACAAGGCATTTATTGACTTAGAAGGTAACACACAGAGAATGTATCTTCCATCCAGAGGTCTGCCGTACTGGATGTGCTGCAGGCTGGGCCAGCTTACATAGGAGCCAGGTATGGGCGGAGCCCTACACACAGTACAATACAATGGAAATGAAACTGAAACCAACCACAGTCACAGGCAGAGAAATACTGATGAGTGATGAATGGAATATTTCATCACATTCACCCCTTCTATAGATTTAGTCTGTTCGGGGGTTTGATAGTCCTCTGCGACCGACGTGGCTGTTGTGGTGCCGCGGGTGTCGGCTGGGTGTCCCCGGTGGCCTCCTGGGTCTCTGCCGGGGGTGCCGCCAGGGTTGTTGAAGGGGTAGTTGGTGGGAGTACCGTTGGTCGATGTTCTTCCGGGGGTGATGAAAGAGTAGTGGGTGGGTAAGAGTTGCTGTGGTCGTTGTTGCTGCTGTTGTCGTGGTTGTTGTCGTTACCGGCTGGGGCGACGTCTTTTATGGACACGGTGTCCTCCCTTCCGTCGGCGTGCCGGACATACGCGTATTGGGGGTTGGCGTGGAGTAGGTGCACTGACTCCATGAGAGGGTCCGTCTTGTGGCCCCTCACATGCCTTCGCACGAATACCGGACCTGGGGTGGAGAGCCATGACGGCATGGATACGCCTGAGGTGGATTTCCGGGGAAAGACAAACATTCGCTCGTGAGGCGTGGCATTAGTGGCAGTACACAATAGCGACCGTGTCGAATGGAGCACATCTGGGAGGACTTCCTGCCAGCGGGAGATAGGGAGGCCTTTGGTCCTTAGAGCTAGAGTGACTGCTTTCCATACTGTCCCGTTCTCTCGCTCCACTTGACCGTTACCCCGGGGGTTGTAGCTGGTGGTACGGCTCGTGGCGATTCCCCTGGACAGCATGTACTGGCGTAGCTCTTCACTCATGAAGGACGCCCCCCTATCCGTATGGATGTAGCTCGGCATACCGAACAGGCAGAACAGGCTGTTGAGGCATTTAATGACCGTGGCGCTGGTCATGTCTGGGCAGGGGAAGGCGAATGGGAAACGAGAGTATTCGTCCACAATGTTCAGGAAGTAAACATTGCGGTCGACGGACGGGAGGGGGCCCTTGAAATCTAAGCTGAGCCGCTCAAAGGGCCGTGTAGCTTTGATTAAGTGGGCTCTATCTGGGCGGTAGAACCGAGGCTTGCACTCAGCGCAAGTGCGACAGTTCCTGGTCAGGGACCGAACTTCCTCAATCGAGTAGGGTAAGTTGCGGGACTTTATGAAGTGGAACAGCCGCGTGACCCCTGGGTGGCAGAGGTCATTGTGGAGGGTCTGTAGCCGATCCCCGGTGGCGCTGGCACACATCCCTCGTGAGAGGGCGTCGGGGGATTCGTTAAGGGCCCCTGGCCGGTAAATGATGTCATAATCGAAGGTGGAGAGCTCGATCCGCCACCTAAGAATCTTATCATTTTTAATCTTCCCCCTCTGTTTATTATTGAACATAAACGCTACCGACCGCTGGTCGGTAAGTAGGGTGAAGCGTTTGCCGGCTAGGTAGTGGCGCCAGTGGCGCACTGCCTCCACGATGGCTTGGGCCTCCTTTTCTACGGAGGAGTGTCTGATCTCGGGCCCTTGGAGGGTCCTCGAGAAGAAAGCTACGGGCCGCCCCGCCTGGTTGAGGGTGGCCGCCAAGGCAAAGTCAGACGCATCACTTTCCACTTGAAAGGGAGTGTTCTCGTCCACTGCCTGTAGCGTGGCCCACTCAATATCCTGCTTAATGCTTTTGAAGGCGGCATGGGCCTCAGCAGAGAGCGGAAAAGAGGATGCTTTCAAGAGGGGGCGGGCTTTGTCGGAGTAGTTGGGGACCCATTGGGAATAATAAGAAAATAACCCCAGGCACCTTTTCAGGGCTTTGGGAGTGTTGGGCAGGGGCAGCTCCCGTAGGGGGTGCAATCGGTCGGGGTCTGGTCCGATTTCCCCATTCTCCACCACGCTGCCTAGTATGCAGAGGCGCGTGGTGTTGTAAACGCACTTGTCCTCGTTGTAGGTGAGGTTGAGTTTTTGTGCGGTTTTCAGGAACCTCTCGAGGTTCGAGTCATGATCCTGCTGGTTGTGACCGCAGATGGTGACGTTGTCGAGGTAGGGGAAGGTTGCCTGCAAGTGGTGGTCATCGACCATGCGGTCCATCTCCCTCTGGAAGACCGAGACCCCATTCGTCACCCCAAAGGGGACTCTGAGGAATTGGTAGAGGCGTCCGTTCGCCTCGAAGGCGGTGTACGGGCGGTCCTCTGGTCTGATAGGGAGCTGGTGGTACGCTGACTTGAGGTCGATGGTGGAGAACACCCGGTATTGGGCGATTTGGTTCACCATTTCTGATATGTGGGGTAGCGGGTAGGCGTCTAGTTGGGTGTACCTGTTGATCGTTTGGCTATAGTCGATCACCATCCGTTTCTTCTCTCTACCCCTTACCACCACCACATGGGCGCGCCACGGGCTATTGCTGCGTTCAATAATGCGCTCTTTCAGGAGCCTGTCTACCTCGGTCGCGATAAACCGCCTGTCCTCCCAGCTGTACCTCCTGCTTTTGGTCGCTATTGGCCGGCAGTTAGGGGTGAGGTTCGCGAATAGCGAAGGCGGCTTTACCTTCAGGGTAGCCAGACCGCACACTGTGAGGGGCGGCTGGGACCCACCGTAATTGAGCGTGGTGCTTTGGTGGTAGCACTGGAAATCCAGGCCCAAGATCACGCTCGCACATAGATTCTTCATGATTAATACTTTAAAATTATCGTATACAGTTCCGTTAACGGACAATTGTACCGTGCAGTAACCCATAATGGTCGATGTCTGGGTTTTATCATAGTCATCATGACAAATGGAGGAGATTGCGTGCGAAAGCTCTTGCAGTGCCTGTTTCTTTTACTGGCACAATGCTGCAGTAAAGTAGGTGGGGAAGAGTCACTGGAGAATTGAAAGGGAAAGTACCTTGAAGTCTCTGTTGTAGAAATTTGTGTTAGTGTACTGTCCTTGCAGGTAATTTTTAGCACTCACATTAGAAATGCATAACACATTTAAACTTTGCCTTATTCATATGTATTGTAAGCCAAAGGAATCATCTATACATTTAAATATATGTTTTCATTTCTGTTAAAATGCTAGCCCCTTACACCTAATCATACTAGTACTGGGCCAGAAATTCGGGTTGGAGGCTTCCCGCGGGTGGCAAGCCCCCGACCTGCACTTACCTAGCGCGCCGACCGTTGTGCTGTGGGCCCGCGTGGGCCTCCTCCAACTGCCGGCGGGCAGTGCTTGCGTATCCCAAGGGCGCAGTTAGTTTGAAGCGTCCCCTGGGATCACGTGGGCCATGGAGAGCCAATCGTAGCAGGGAATCTCTATTCATAGATTTGACAGGAAGACCTGTCAAATCTATGAGAGACTGGCCCCAAAACATAACTAAAACTTCAAATAAATTTTTTAAAAAACATCTTATTTTAAAAATAACTATAAATGACATAAAATAACTATTTTAAACAATAACTTAAATTTTTGAAAAAATTAATTACAGTTTTTAACAGGGCTAAAAATAAACTTACCTTTCTTTAAAGTATTTAAAAATAATAAACCTGTGGAAAAAATGTTTTAATTTTACTTAATTCACCACTTACCTTGTTAAAAGCAGGCCTTGCGACTGCTTTTTAGAAGCGTAGCTCCTGGAGACTTACCCTCCCGGAGAAACCTGTATAAAAACAGAAGTTCCAGGTGTACGTGCTGCCTCTCCGGCATACGCGTTCGACCTATGAACCACTTCTTTCAAGGGAACGGAAGTTCCGGTTTCCCGCGCATGCACAGTGCATGCACGAAACCGGCATTTTCGTTGGGCCTACGTGTGAGTACCCAGCGCGTACTCACCCGTGGGGACCCGAATTTCTGGCCTATACACTTCTAATGAATTGCTCTGGTAGTCAATTTTATAAGATAACTATTACTGTTCTTTATATTCTGATAAATCATTAGAGCCTGTGTTTCTTTGGGTTATATAGTTGCTAAATACAAAAGTGGGAAACAAAGAGTATTTGATAAAGTAGACAAAGTAAATCTGTTAAAAGAGCATTGTTTCCTGATCCAAAAACCGAAAATGCTGGAAATATATAGCAGGTCGATCAGCATCTTCATCAGAACCATCAAATATCCAAAGCGATAGTTAGCCCTTGTCTCTTTTTCAAACGCTGCACATTTCCAGCCTTTCATTGCAGATTTCCAACATGTGCGTTAATTTTCCTTTTCCTCTCTTACCATTTTTCTGCCCCGTGTCTTTTGATGGTCAATTTCTTGTTCCTTATAGGAGCCCATCAGATTGCATATCGGGATAAGGCAGAAATGAAACCAAAGTGTGTCGATTACTCTCCTGCTTGAGATGGCGCTAGAATTCAAGCAACTGAGTTTTCATTGTGAATTGTAAAAATCTGATGATGTGAATGAAATGGAAAAACAAAGTTGATTTAGTTATTTAAGCAAAGCTTATTTCCTCTCCCCCCACCCGCACCGACCCCCACCTCCCCCCCCCCCCCCACCGACCCCCACCCCGGCTGATTGCTGTTAATGGAGGTGGTATATGAGATAAAAGCTGTGATCGTGGATCACAAGTCTGTTGTTACCTGCCTTACGCAAATCTTCAATGTTCATGTTTGCTTGATGAGCACAGAGCAGACAGTGGAAAATGCCAACTGCTGGTTTTGAAGTACTATACAGCCATGGCTTGACATTTCCATAGAATAGAAGTTTATGAGATGCACAATTTTGCACTTGGGAGCTCCCACTACATTCCAGGCAGCTCTGCATTTACTGACTGGCTCAAAATGGGGCAGTGATTTAAATCTTTGAACCGGAGCCACATTGTCTCCATCCCTCTTTTAGAATAAACATTGCTCTTAGTCAGCATATAAAAAAGTCAAATATGGATACTTTATTTTACTGTCACGGCACGCTTGTTGCTGCTTAATGTAGCAGCACGGTTCAGCTCGTTGTTGTAACAGCTGGTCACATTATAGACTTACATGGGGCCAGGGTACCCTACGTCAAATTAATTTTAAAAAATGACTTATCAGAAAGAACCAAGATCTTAGTGCTGTCAAGATTTCAGTTTTATTTTAAATTTTTTCTAAAGGCCAGACCTTTAAATCTCAGGGGCTGTATCAAGCACTGAGCTGTGAATTTAACCATAGGGTAACTGCTAATGATAAGGAAACATTCCAAGATGAGGCTGGTGTAATACAGTTATTGGATTAGGCTATCAATCACCCCAGTCCTCAGGGAACAGGAAAGGAGACAAAACAGAGAAAGGAAAATTAGGAAATGTGGGCATGACTGGAATGTAATTCCGTACTATCTTTATCTACTAACTGTACTATATTCTGCAGCTTTTAAATTCAAGGCATGTCTGAACACTGCTGGGATTTTAACAGTTGTGTTTCAACTGTATGCTGTTTACAGAATTGGAAAGTAAACAACCGCAGTTAATAGAATGGAAACGGAACAATGTTCTTAACCTAGTTTTCAAAAATTAAGAGTCTTTGGAAGGATTGTTTTAGCTTGTATTTAAGCTAGTTTCTATAAAGATTCATGACATGCACACTGGGAGCTAAATATTGACAATCATGCTCTGGCAAGCAAAATTGAGCTCGCTGAATTAACACAGTTCACGTCCTTGCATTCACGCTGCAACCCAAGCATGAAACTATTATCTCACAACATTAAATTGAAACCCTTGTGTGATCTTTCCCTTGAGTTTGGTGCTATGGACAAAATGGTTTGGTAACGCTGTCCGTCTGCATTAGGGATTTATCAAGCACCTTAGGCATTGGACGTGTGTGGATTAATTTTAAAGACAAAATGATTTCTAGTCTTTATCACTTTTATTCCCTGTTGAAAAAAAATTACAGGTGACCTTTTGCGTAGCACGTCCAGTTTTCTGTGGAGCAGAAGTAAAGTGGAAACAGCTGATTCCTTTAGTACGGTTTGCCTTGGGGTATTATTATCATGTCTTTATGAAGTCTTCAGCTGAAGATCACAATCCAGCATATTGTTCAGAAGTGAGGTGGGAGATTTAGAGAGGGTGTTCCAAGCCGTATATTATTAGTGGACCTAATCAATGACTGAGCATTTAAAAACACCATTCTTTGCATATATATTTCTTAGAAAATAGTATGAAATCTCATGTTACAGAAGGCATATTCAATACTGAAAGATCATACAGTTGATTGAATTCCATCAGATCTGCCTCTTACTTTGCCTATTCATGAACACATCATATTTATGTTTGGATAAAACGCTGCTGAATACTAATGACTTAGAAATACTAATAACTTAGAAATCGGGTAGAATTAATATCCTAGGTTTTCCAATCAGAACGCTAACAGTAACCCATTCATTTTCATTTATTTAGATCCATCAGTATGACTCGCACTTTTTTTCATTCAAAGGCACAAATATTGTGCCAGTCAGTATGAAACGCACACAAACTTATGCCAGGCAACTCTGATTGTTGTGAGAAGACGAATATGAAGAAAGTAACCTATTGAAATAATTAAGCTAATAATATAATTGCTGGTATCTTAAAAGTGACTGATATGTTTGCTTTTGATTAGCATGTTTTGCTTTTATCACTGATAATCCATTCCTAAATGAAACCCTTACATTTATACCTCCACCGTGCTCCATGATCAGGAAGCAGGACAATTCCCCACACATCACAGCTGCCATTAATGCCAACTTTCATTTCAGTTTTGCTTTGTTTTCCAGCTGGTCCACCAGAGACTAGTACACTTGATCCCTATGGGGAATTTCAGCATGAGTGTCAGTTGAGGCTGGGATTCAGACTCTAGTTTTATAATCCAAACCATGAGTGATATTAGTGTCTGAGCATATTCTATGTAATGTTCCTTTTATGACTGAAAAAAATGGAAATACTATTTCTGTAATGTATATACCTTTAAGGGAGGAACTACTGTTTACAGCTCATGTATACTGTAGTACCGGCAGTGACCACACCTGTATATAGCACTGAGTAGTAATCTGTACAGGCAGTTCCACTGTGAGCCACGTTGAGTAAACACCTGTTGTATCGTTTCTCCTGCAGTCTGTGTCTTATTATACCCAGACACAACATTGGCGACAAGGCAAGTTCGAACCTACCTGCAACTCTGCATCACCTCCCGGGGATTCGTTCCTGGAGATCAGTGGATTGGAGGTCAAGGCCAGAGACTCGGGCGTCGACCACGGGCAACCGCCCAGTCATCCAGCAGAGACTCGAGAATTGCGGGGGAGGCTGTCGAGAGCCAGGCTTGGCTTTCCAGTCGAGGTGGTCCAGCAAAACGGGCTGGCAACAGGTAGTGCGCAGACCCTTCCCGGACAGCGGCGGGCTAGAGCCCGACCGAGCGGCACAGCAAAGGGCCGAGCAGCTTCGACGGGGGAGAGAGAGAGGGCAGAGCGCACAGGGCACAGCCGGTGTTCAGGGGCCGAGCAGCGTCGGAGAGAGAGAGACGCGCAGAAACCCGCGAGGCACCGCCATTGCCACGAGGACTGCCGAGAGCGGCGTTGGCAGCAGCGGGGGAGAAAGGAAAGCGTGGGAGACGCCATTTTAAGCCATTGGGAGATGCCATTTTAAACCACACCCAAAATGCCGAAGAGTGGCAGTATCACCGCATTTGACAATGAAGTCGAAGATTGGACTACATATGTCGAACGAATAGAGGTGTACTGCAAGGCAAATGAGGTGTCAGATGACAAGAAAGCATCGATATTGTTAAATTTAATGGGTGCAAAGACGTATGGTTTATTACAAAATCTAGTAACCCCAACGAAGCCAATGGAAAAGAGTTTTGAAGACATAGTAACGATACTACAGGAACATTTAAACCCCACACCGCTGCTGATAGCAGAAAGATTCAAGTTTCACAAACGGAACCAGCATAAGGATGAAAGCAATGCTGATTATTTAACAGAACTGCGCAAACTATCGAAACGCTGCCAGTTTGGAGCGGGACTGGCAGATACCTTAAGGGACAAGTTTGTGTGTGGGCTTCAAAGTGAAGGAACCCAGAAACGGCTTTTATCTGAAAAGGACCTTACGCTGGAAAAGGCTTTCAGCATTGCAGTATCATATGAAGCAGCAGCACGGGGCGCTGCAGAGATACAACAGAGACCGCAAGAATATGGCACAAACGAAATGTCATATGGAACAGAGAAGTGCTATCGCTGCGGCAGAACAACACACGACCAGAATGATTGCTGGTTCAAAGACAAAGTGTGCAGACAGTGTGGAAAAGTAGGACACATAGCACGAGTCTGCAGGTCGGGAAAGAAAACCAGCAATAAGAAACCTACCAAAGAAAAGTACAAGAAGGTACATAAGATGACGGAGAATAGTTCAGACGAACAAAAGAGTGATAACGACTCCGAAAGCAGGGAACTGAGTTGTCTGAAACTACATAATGTGATCACAACGGAGGATCACCGAACCATTTGGGTCACTCTCAAGATAGCAGGAGTCCAGGTAAAGATGGAATTGGACACAGGATCAGCCCTAACAGTCATAAACTGACGGGACTACGAGCGGCTATTCTCACACATACCCTTGAGAGACACAAAAATTATTTTGAAGACGTACACGGGGCAAAAAGTCTACCCCAAAGGAAAAATAAGGGTGACCGTTATATATAACGGTAAGGAAACACCAAAACTAGACCTGTATGTATTGCAAGATGGAGGACCACCATTACTGGGACGTGAATGGATCCAGAAAATACAACTGGATTGGTATTCCATACAGGCACTGACTGTGGCTGACAAAAAGGATGACGACGTCACACCTGGGCAACTCTCAAAGATCCTAACTGACGCGAAAGAAGTGTTCCAGCAAGGACTCGGAACACTAAAAGGCATGACAGCGACGATTAAAATTGAAGAAAACGCAAGCCCAAAATTTTTTAAGGCCAGACCGGTACCTTATGCGATCCGCCCAGCCGTCGAAGCAGAGCTAGAGAGTCTGGAACGTTCAGGTGTACTGTCCAAGGTACACTGGAGCGAGTGGGCTACACCCATCGTTCCTGTGATGAAAAAGTAATTGAGCAGCATGCCTGGGGAACCAAGGAAGGTTCGCATCTGTGGGGACTTTAAAGTAACAGTGAACCCAGTCCTTCACACCGTACAATATCCACTTCCGCGGATTGAAGATATTTTCGCCTCGCTATCTGGAGGGAAACGCTTCACTAAGATTGATCTGGCCCAGGCGTATCTGCAAATGCAGGTAGAAGAAGCATCAAAAAAATACCTCACAATCAACACTCATAAAGGTCTCTACCAATACAACCGGCTGGTATTCGGGGTAGCATCAGCTCCGGCTATTTGGCAGAGGGCAATGGAACAAGTCCTGCAAGGGATCCCAGGGGCCCAGCGTTATTTGGACGACATCCTGGTCACGGGCGAAAATGACAGTGGTCACCTTGCCAACCTGGAGCAGGTGCTCACAAGATTGCAGGAATATGGGCTCCGAGCTAACCGCCCCAAATGCGAGTTTTTTAGAAAACAGATCTCGTATTGTGGCCACGTTATCGATAAAGAGGGGTTACATAAGTCCCCAGAGAAGATTGAGGCAGTAGTCAAGGCTCCAGCACCGGAAAATGTGTCACAACTGAGGTCGTTCCTCGGGCTGGTAAACTACTACCATAAGTTCTTGCCAAATTTGTCTACAATACTACACCCACTGAACACCCTACTGCAAGCGGGGGTACCATGGAAGTGGAGTGACGAATGTAGACGAGCTTTCCAGAAGAGCAAAACACTAATCACATCGAAAGAGGTATTGGCCCATTACAACCCGGCATTACCAATTCGGTTGGCATGTGATGCGTCACCCTACGGCATTGGAGCGGTGCTGTCGCACAAATTCTCGGACGGCTCAGAGAGGCCAATAGCCTTTGCGTCACGATCACTAACCTCAGCCGAGCGTAACTACGCCCAGATTGACAGGGAGGCCCTCAGCCTAGTGTGGGGAGTGAAAAAGTTCAATCACTATCTGCACGGGCAGAAATTCATCTTGCTGACTGATCACCAGCCTCTTGTCTCCATTTTTAATCCGATGAAGGGCGTTCCGGTGATGACTGCACAACGACTACAAAGATGGTCACTTTTTCTAGGGCCGCACCACTATGAGATTGAATATAAGGGCATGAAATAGCATGGAAATGCTGATGGGCTATCACGCCTACCACTGCCTACTGCGGAGGAAGCACCAGCAGTGGATCCTGTCGAAATATTCCATTCGACTATAGTTGAATACCTACCGGTAACTAACGCTTGTATCGAAAAGGAAACCCGAAATGACCCAACACTGTCTCGGGTATATGATTTGACGGTGAAGGGATGGCCAGCACATGGCGACTCACTGTTGCCAGCATTCTCAACAAGGAGAGAACAGCTGTCAGTGTGCCGGGGGACCTTGATGTGTGGATCCCGAGTGGTAATTCCACCCAAGTTAAGGGATAGAGTGCTCAATGAGCTTCATGAGGGTCATCTGGGAGGGGTAAAAATGAAAAGCCTAGCCAGGGCTTATGTGTGGTGGCTGGGAATCGATAAACAAATCGAGGACCTGACCAAGAGCTGCTCAGGATGCCAGAGAGTCCAAAATGCACCACCACAGGCCCCTCTACACCCATGGGAGTGGCCCTCATCTCCATGGCAACGGGTGCATATTGATTTTGCTGGTCCATTCATGGACTCAATGGCCTAGAAATTCATTATAGCCACTTTTGGGGCGGTAAAGTCGGGCGGCCACTAAAGTTTGCGCCCGGCGCAAATTCGAGGCCACTTCGCCGATATTCATTAGCTTCGCCCTAAGAGTTTGCTCGAGCGCTAAAACTGGCGATGCACGGCTCTCTTTAGGCGCTAAGCCGGCGTTGCTGAGCGATACCGCCGAGGCCGGGCGCAGCACAGGTGCGGCCATTTCTTGATTGACAGTAGACACCCTGGCGCCGGCCAGCTCTTAAGGGGGAAGGGTCGAGTTGGTCTGCTGCCACGCCCTGGACACTGCAGCCCTCCAGCTAGGCCTGAACACTGCTGCTGGACCCAAATAGCGCCTGAAAGGATGGAGAAGGCCCGTGAACGAGCGCAGCGCTTCTCAGAGCATGATCTGAGGGTGCTGGTTGGCGCTGTGGAGAAGAGACGCCATATTTTGTTTCCGGACAATGGGAAGAAGCCGGCGGCCCACGTCTACCGGAAAGCCTGGAGGCATGTCGCCACCAGGGTGACATCCAACAGTGAGGTCCCCAGGAGCGCTGTACAATGCCGCAAAAAGCTAAATGACCTCGCCAGGATTGTCAGGGTGAGTACCCTTTCCAGTGTCCTCCTCATCCTTGCATGTGCACCTCACATTATGGGCAAAGGGCCCTGAAAGCCCTAATGGCCAGCCCTCATGCAGCAGCTATGGGACTGTCATGAACATCAATTGCACATTGTGCACTTAACACACTGGCCAGGCTATTCGACCATGGGAGGCAGTGCACACAAGATCAGGGCTACACACTGGCTAGGCTATTCTACCATGGGAGGCAGTGCACACAAGATCAGGGCTACACACTGGCCAGGCTATTCCACCATGGGAGGCAGTGCACACAAGATCAGGGCTACACACTGTACTTAGAGGCCGTCCTTTCTCTTGCAGGCCAAGCTGGCCAATAATAAGAGGAGCCGGACTGAGACCAGGGGAGGCGGACCCCAGATCCAGCCGCTCACCGAGCTGCAACAGCGCATGGAGCGCATCATGGATGCCCGGGTGATTGGCCCCGTTGCATCTGGAGATGCCAACCCTGTTCTGGGCACCAATGGTAAGGACATCACCTTTTGGACCTCTCTCGTCCCACTTGCGCATCAGATCTACATCCTTTGCCACTGTCCGACCAATGCGCTGAATGCCACCACTCATGCATCCCTCGCTGACGCCCTCTCCTCACTCTAAAGCTACTCTTGTGCCTTCCTGCTTTCAGATGGTGAGGAGGAGGTCCCTGAAGTTGCCAGTGACAGCCCCTCAGAAGAGGAGGAGGAGGAGGAGCAAGAGGAAGGCGGCCCATCAGGGGAACCCTCAGCCGCGGCAAGCCATGCCAATGTAGGGGACACGTCTTCCCTGGAGGGGAGCCTGGGGGAAGTGTCGGAGGGGAGTGTAGCTCCTGGGACCAGCGGCCTGCAGAAACGCGGGAGGGGGGTGGAAGCTCAGCGGCCTTCTCCCCAGAAGGGGAAAGGGTTGGAGGGGAGTCCAATTGCTGGGCCCAGCGGCGTCCAGCAACGCAGGAAGGGTCGGCCAGCTCGGCGGCCTTCTCCCCAGAGGGAGAGTCCGGCCTCCAGTCCGGAGGCGGTCAACGCCGAGGAGATGCGCCGCCTCGAGGTCATGTCCGCGGACTCGGAGCGCCGGCACACGGAGCTCATGGGGGTAGTGGCACGGATGCCTGAGGCCATCGAGTCCCTGTCTCGGAGTGTGACCGAATTCGGGGCCTCACAGGCCACGAGTTTGGCGGAATTCGGGGCAGATCAGGCAGCGAGTCGGGCGGAATTCGGGCCAGCTCAGGCAGCGACTGGCCAGGTGATCAGTGGTGCCGTGCAGTCACTGGCTGCTCTGATGCGGTCACAGAACAGGGCAACACGGGCACTCACTGCTGCCACACTCGCTGTGTCAGCCAGGCATCGCCAGGGCACCCGGCGCGCTGCAGCAGCACAGCAGTCTGCCCCTCGGCAGATTGCTGCGCATGCTGCAGTGCTGGCCCGGGCGAGTGCCAGTGTCTCAGGCGACCAGCGAGCGCCTGCCATCCGCCAGCTTGCCCCCATTCCTCCAGCCGCCACTGCCACTCCCCCAGTGGAGCTGCCACGAGCTGCTGCTGCGACTGATGCTGCCCAGCCACAGCTGCTGCATTCACCAGCCGGCCCCTCGAGGGCCAGACCTCGTCTAGGCCGACCCCCAAGGGCATCTGCCGTCACGACATGTGCCCCTCAGGAGCCTTCCCCCAGCCTTGCAGTAGTCACTGGCCTCACTTTGAGGAGGAGCAGCAGGGCGTGCAGGGGCCGCCAAAGTTTGCAGAAGGCATCGCCCTCGCGGGCCACAAAGTAGAGGGTGTGTCCAAATGTTTTGTTTTTTGGAATGGGTGTTTTGTGAAGGCCAAGGATTAAGGCCATTTTTGTTTACACCTTTTGTTAATCCTCCCCAGGTTGTGGGAGTGAGTCATGTGTGTGAGTGTTTTTTGGGGGTTTCGTGTGTTTTTGGTTTTCATGTGGGAAGGGCCCTGAGTTTGTACAATAAACCATTTTATTTATTCACATTGTCCATGTTTGATCTTTGAAGTGTTTGTTGCCTTAACCGGCTGAGGGCTTGCGGAGCGGCTGCAATCATGTTCTTTCATTGGCACAAGCCATTCCCTGACAGGGGGCCTAGAAGTGACGTTCAATAAGCCACCGACAGGCGGCCCTTGGACCTTCTGCCTCCCTCCTGGGCTGGTACTCCTCCTCCTCATGCTGCTCCTGCTCCTCCTCCTGAGGTGGTGGTCCAACGTGAGGTGGCAGTGCCTGAGTCCTGCGGATAGCCAGGTTGTGCAGCATGCAGCAAACGACGACAAATTGGGAGACTCGCTCCTGCGAATACTGGAGGGCTCCACCGGAGCGATCCAGACAGCGGAACCGTTGCTTCAGGACGCCGATTGTTTGTTCGATGAGGTTCCTGGTCGCTTGATGGCTCTCGTTGTATGCCTCTTCAGCAGGGGTCCTGGGCGCGCGGAGCGGGGTCATGAGCCAGGTACACAAAGGATAGCCTTTGTCCCCGATAAGCCATCCTCTTGGGTGAGGCTGTGCCTGGAACATGTCAGCCACAGTTGTCTGTCGCAGGATAAAGGCATCGTGGCTGCTGCCTGGAAAGCGGGCATTGACAGCTAGGATGCGCTGCCTGTGGTCACACACCAGCTGTACGTTGAGGGAATGGTAGCCCTTCCGGTTGCGGTAATCCTCGGCATGCTCCAGAGGTGCCCGCAAAGCCACATGCGTGCAGTCAATGGCGCCCTGCACCATGGGGAAGCCCGCTATTCTTGCAAATCCCACTGCACGCTGCTGCTGCTTGTCCAGGGTCATGAGGAAGGAGATGAATTGACGTCTCCTTCTGAAAAGGGCATTGGTCACCTGGCGGATGCAGCAATGCACGGCAAACTGGGAGATGTTAGCGATGTCCCCAGCAGTGGATTGGAAGGAGCCGGTGGCATAGAAGTTGAGAGCCACCGTCACCTTCACTGCCACCGACAGAGACGTCCTGTGCATCAGCTGTGGACGCAGACCTCTGTGAAGCAGCTGGCAGATGTCTGCAACCACCTCCCTTCTGAATCGCAGCCTCCTAACACACTGCGCGGCAGACATGTTGAGATAGGAGAACTGCTGGTGGTATACCCTGGGTGGGTAAGGCCTCACTTGGCGACGCCTGTTGCCCCCTCTGCGTCTAGCCAGGGCTGCCACTCTCTCACGGCGTCTGTAAGCCCTTCCGACATAATGCTGAAACTCAGCGTTGGCACCCAATACAGCCCCCATAATATGCTGGCAAACACTGAGATCTCAATGAAGGCAAAGATAATTGCAAAGCTCTGGCCTGAAGCCAAAAATACCTGTCCTAGTGTTGGGCCAAAGCAGTAAGCTCTCTTCCTTGGTCTCTCTCCAAAAATCCGTTGCACAAGAGTGAATGCTGCAAAATGGCTGCCCTTTATAGTGCAGGGTAAGTGCCCTTTAATTTGCGCTCCCCGCGGCCCGCCTCGGCTGTGTACCATTCCACTCAACAGTCGTTAGGGCCGCCCGGCGCACAATGGGGCGGCGCGAGTGAAGTTCCGGTTCCGGGCGCACAAAGGGCGTTGCGCGATGAAATGACGTCATGATCTGCGCGCGCAGATGAGCACGCGCAAAGACTTTGTGCCGGCGCTAAATGTCTACTGAAGTTGGGGCGAGGCGCAGATCGCGCTGCGCCCGGGCGCTAAGCGCCTAGCGCTCGAGATCTGCTCCTCCTAAGGCGCTAACGGCTGGCGCAGCCAACTGAATTTCTAGGCAAATGTTTTTAATAGCCGTGGATGCGCACTCGAAATGGCCTGAGGTCATCAAAATGTCCTCCACCACCACGGAGAAAACTATTGCTGTCCTATGAACCATTTTTGCCAGGAATGGCTTACCAGAACCGATTTGCTCCGACAACGGACCACTGTTTGTGTCCGAAGAGTTCCGGAGGTTCTTGAAAAAGAATGGGGTAAGGCATTACACATCCGCCCCGTATCATCCAGCCACAAATGGATTGGCTGAGAGGTTCGTACAAACCTTTAAGAAGGCAATAAAGGCTATGTACAATGACAACATTCCGCTGCAGCACAAGGTGGACAATTTCCTGTTCGCCTACCGGAATGCGACACATGCAGTCACCAACCAGGCCCCAGCCATGATGTTCTTTAACCGAAGGTTAAGATCTTGCCTGGATTTCCTCAGACCAAACGTACGAAGAGATGTTGAGAGTAAGCAATTCCAGCACATCCATGAGAAGCCAACAAGGAGCTTCAATGTAGGGCAACCAGTCTTGGCCCGCGACTACCGAACAGAAAAATGGCAGCCAGGAACGATATGCACACGGCAGGGCCCACTAATGTACACAATGGACGTTGGGGAGAGCATCGTGAGAGGCCATGCTGACCAGATCCTAGAGTCACAGGAACAAGTCAACCCCATGCCTCGCCCATACATACCTGGTGATGAACCCGACGTACAGGTCGCATCTACCCCAGAAACAGTAGCATCGGAAGCTGATGAACCAACCGACGACAGGGGGCCAGAATTGCCTCCGCACCAAGAGCAAGATACTCGGGAAAGGCGCTTTCCAGAAAGGATCAGGAAGCCTCCCCAAAAACTGAATATATAAATAGACTATTTTCAGCTAATGTTGCATGTTAAAAGTGTTAATTGTAATTAGTTTGATATTTAATTGTTAAATGAGTGTTATGGTACTGTTAATCTAAAAGGGGAGGAATTGTAATGTATATACCTTTAAGGGAGGAACTACTGTTTACAGCTCATTTATACTGTAGTACCGGCAGTGGCCACACCTGTATATAGCACTGAGTAGTAATCTGTACAGGCAGTTCTACTGTGAGCCACGTTGAGTAAACACCTGTTGTATCGTTTCTCCTGCAGTCTGTGTCTTATTATACCCAGACACAACAATTTCCTTTCTAGTTTAGTCAGTGTAACAATGTGCAAATAATGAAATTTATTAAGTCTGTAAAGTAAGGTTCACCATAGACACTTAATGGTCTACAGAATTTCTTACTTTATCTGCCTCCGTTTTTAATTCCCCTCCTCCGGGAAAATTCTACCCTCCTCTCTGAATGTGCTGACTTGTGCTAGGGTATGATTCCATAGCCACTGGTAGCCCTCTGGTACCTCCTCAAAGTGACTGTTCTTCATGTGTGAGACAGTGCGTGTCTACAGAGCATCATCGATGAACATGATCCAGTCCTCACAACCCATGCACTGGATGGTTCGCAGGAGTGTCAACCCTGGCCGATATTTTCCCTTCTCTAGCCCAAGGACAGTATGGCGAATTTTAGCACCCCTACCGCCACCCTGGCTGAAATCAGCAAACTCAGCACAGGTCAAGAACTTAACCAGGGACCGAACTTGAGACCTACCAAGTCAATATTTGAGCATTTTCATTCATAATGATTACCTGGGACTTATATAGAATTACATAGATTTTACTGCATAGAAACAGGCCATTCAGCCCAACAGGTCTATGCCGGTGTTTATGATCCACATGAGCCTCCTCCCACCTTAATTAATCTCACTTTAACAACATATTCTTCTATTCCTCTCCCTCATGTACTTACATTGTGATTATTTCCACGGTGTTCTGGTCCCTCTGCACATGCGCCCCTTTAGTACTGTGCACTCAATCCGGTCGCACATGCGCAGTACCAGGCGGTGAGGGCGGCTGCGGCCTGCATCGCCAAGCTTTCCTCGGCTCCATGCGGAGAACATCAGGGGATCAGATGGGTGGGGGGGTGGAGAGTAGAGGGGATCAGAGAGAGGGAGAGAGGAGCAAAGGGGGGACAGAGGATCGAAGGGGAGGAGAGGATCGAAGGGGGAGATAGGGGATTGAAGGGGGGAGAGAGGATCGAAGGGGGAAGAGAGGATCGAATGGGGGAGAGAGGATCGAAGGGGGGGAGAGAAGGTCGAAGGGGGAGAGAGGGGATTGAAGGGGGAGAGAGGATCGAAGGGGGAGAGAGGATCGAAGGGGGAGAGATGATTGAAGGGGGAGAGAGGGGGTTGAAGGGGGGAGAGAGGATCGAAGGGGGGAGAAAGGATTGAAGGGGGAGAGAGGATCGAAGGGGGGAGAGAGGATCGAAGGGGGAGAGAGGATCGAAGGGGGGAGAGAGGATCGAAGGGGGGAGAGAGGATCGAAGGGGGGAGAAAGGATTGAAGGGGGAGAGAGGATCGAAGGGGGGAGAGAGGATCGAAGGGGGAGAGAGTGTAGTGTATGTACCCGTCTACCTTTAAGAGAACTATTGTATGTAACCGTCCACCTTTAAGAGAACTACTTTAGGTGTTGCACTACTTTGTTGGCTTCTGTATACTGTAATACCGACGGTGACCACACCGGTATATAAGTGCTGTGTCAGGAGTTATTGGTCAGATTCGCCCTGACCTTCGAATAGTAAAGTCCTGTTTTAAGTTACTCTGGTAGTCTGTGTATTAATTAACTAAACAACCCACAGACTTTACAGTGGCGACGAGTCCGATCGTACCCTGCGGCAACAATAATTCCGAAGCAGTTAACGAGCGTCGAGAAGAGGCAACCGCCCTCGTCATTCTGCTGGGAGAAAACTCGAGTCTGCAGAGCTGGAAAGGAGGAAGAATTCAGAGACAAAGACTTCCATCAGCAACAGGCACTGACTGTCCCTTCTGCCACGGTGAGGAGTGAGCCGATCAGCATGAGAAGCAAGGCGGCCACGGTGACTGTGAGTAAGGGAAAAGTAAAAAAGAATAACCGGAGGATAAGGGCGGTGCACTCGACCACGGTCGAGGGGGAAAGGAGCCGGACAGAAGTCGGGCCCAGAGGCGCTGAGACTGGGGCAGCGTGGAGCAAGGAAGCCGCGGTACAGACAGGCTGGGGACGCAACGGCATCGTGAGACAGCTAGACCGCGACCGGCGAAAAAGGCCGGGCTGCGACCGAAGCCACGGAGCGCTGCGACCGGGAACGTAGGCGCGGGAAGAGATAAACTCAGCCGCAGCCGGGGAGGGAAGCACCGGACTGCGAGAGGGCTGGGAGGCGCGATTGGGAGCCGAGCGAGCGGGAGAGGCAGAGCCGACCAAGGGAGACTGAGCGAGAGCCAGTCCAGCGGCTGAAACTGTTCTCCGTCAACGGGGTGTACCCAGCGCCGGTAGAGCCGAGTGAGCGGGAGAGAGACAGAGCCCGAGCAAGGGGAACTGAGCGAGAGCCAGCCCAGCGGCTGAAACTGTTCGCCGTCAACGGGGTGTACCCAGCGCCGGTTGCCCTGCCGAGAAAAGGGAAAGCACTGAAGCCGACGCGCAGGCTGTGAACCTGAAAGCCAGCGGCCGTCGCCCGTGGGGAAAGTGTACCCCTCCCGCCAGGGGAAGAAACGCGGGAAACCGCCATTAGGCGGAGAAGAAGACAGAAGCGGGGAACCGCCATTGAAGTGGGCGGGGAGAGAAGATAAGCGCGGGAAACCGCCATTTTCGCGGGAACCGCCATCTTGAAAAAAAAGAAGAAAATTTAAAGAAATAATCCGTGGTGTTATCAGGAAGAGAGGAAGATGCCTAAGCGTGGTAACATCAACGATTTTAACTCCGAGGTAGAAGACTGGGCCACGTATGTGGAACGCATTGAGATCTATTGTGAGGCCAATAAAATAGAAGAAGATGACAAAGCTATAACCTTGCTAAACTCGATGGGCGCGAAGACATACGGGCTCTTGAAGCATCTACTAGCACCAGCTAAACCGGCGGATCAGACTTTCGATGATATTGTTGCTGTCCTGAAGGATCATTTTAACCCCGCACCACTGATGTTAGTGGAACGATCCAAATTCTATGCGAGAACGCAAAGGAAAGACGAGAGCAACGCAGAATACTTGGTCGAACTGCGTAGACTAGCGAAACACTGCCAGTTTGGAGGGAATCTGACAGAGGCATTGCGAGACAAGTTCATGTGCGGGTTGTCAAAGGAAGGAACGCAAAAGCGACTACTCGAAGAGAACGATCTTACACTTGAGAAGGCTGTCCTTATTGCTGCATCGAACGAAGCCGCAGCGAAAGGAACGGCGGAAATGCAGCTAAAGGCAGCGGCACTCAGGGTGCAGCAAATTACTTCGGGTACAACGAAATGCTATCGTTGTGGGAAGACAACACACGACCAGAACCAATGCTGGTTTAAAAACCAGGAATGTAGGAAATGTGGCAAGCTCGGTCACATAGCTAAGGTATGCCGGTCAGGAAAGAAGACCAACAATAATGAGTCACCACAAAAGAGGTACAGAAAGGTACATGAGGTGACTAGGAGGAGTCCGGAAGAACAGAATTCGGACTCACACTCCAACTGCAAGGAACTGGATAGTCTGAGAATTCACAATGTGAGTAATGAAGCTGACTGACAAGCTATCTGGATCACACTACAGATTGCAAAAGTCCAAGTGAAAATGGAAGTGGACACCGGATCGGCGTTGACGGTCATGAATAAGCATGATTATAAAAAGTTATTCAAGCATATTCCCCTACGGGATACGGAACTAGTATTGAAGACATACACGGGGCACAAAGTATACCCCATCGGAAAGATAGAAGTCACGGTGAGATACAAGGACAAAGAGCACCAAAGGATGGACCTGTATGTGTTGCCTGAGGGAGGTCCACCACTTCTGGGACGGGAGTGGATCAGGAAAATAAAGATAGACTGGCATTCACTAAACACCATGACGGTAGATTCCGGAAAGGAAGATGTCAAACCTGAACGGTTGTCCAGAATATTAGACGAAGCTAAAGAGGTATTCCAGCAAGGACTGGGAACACTGCGAGGAATTAAAGCAAAGGTTAAGATTGCAGAACATGCAAGCCCAAAATTTTTCAAAGCCAGATCGGTACCTTACGCGATACGACCTGCTGTGGAGGCAGAACTGGAAGAACTTGAACGATCAGGGGTACTGTCAAAAGTGGACTGGAGTGAGTGGGCCACGCCCATTGTTCCCGTCATGAAGTCTTCACCAAGTGACAAGCCAGGGGGACCGGGGAAGGTCCGCATCTGCGGAGACTTCAAGATCACAGTGAATCCGGTGCTTCACACGGTACAATACCCGCTTCCGCGGATTGAAGATATCTTTGCTTCGTTGGCTGGAGGGAAACACTTCACCAAGATAGACCTGGCACAGGCATACTTACAAATGGAAGTCGAGGAAGAGTCGCGTCAGTACCTCACCATCAACACACACAGAGGCTTGTATCGTTATAATAGACTGGTTTTTGGGGCAGCTTCGGCTCCAGCAATTTGGCAGAGGGCCATGGAGCAGGTATTACAAGGAATTCCAAGCACGCAGTGTTACTTAGACGATATCCTGATTACGGGAGAAGACGAGGAAGAACACCTCACAAATTTGAAACTGGTGCTCACTAGGTTGAAGGAATATGGCCTTCGAGTTAATCGCAAGAAATGTGAGTTCTTCCAAAAACGGATCTCGTACTGCGGTCATGTCATTGACCGAGAGGGGCTGCACAAGTCACCTGACAAGATAGAAGCTGTCGTGAAGGCCCCCGCTCCGGAAAACGTATCACAGTTAAGATCATTCTTGGGGTTGATTAATTATTATCACAAATTTCTGCCGAATCTATCCACGGTGCTGCATCCGCTGAATGCTCTGTTGCGGAAAGAAGTACCATGGAAGTGGAGTGAGGAATGTAAAAAGGCCTTTCGCAGAAGCAAGGCGTTGATTACCTCTGAAGAAGTGTTGGCTCATTTCAACCCAACGTTACCTCTTCGTCTAGCTTGTGATGCTTCCCCCTATGGAATTGGAGCAGTACTTTCACACAAGTTACCAAATGGCTCGGAAAGGCCAGTGGCATTCGCGTCCCGATCATTGACCTCCGCGGAGCGAAATTATGCTCAAATAGATAGGGAGGCCCTCAGCCTTGTGTGGGGCGTAAAGAAATTCAATCATTATCTGCAGGGCAAGAAGTTCACATTACTGACAGACCACCAGCCATTGGTGTCCATATTCAACCCTAACAAGGCCGTTTCCACCATGACAGCGCAAAGGTTACAGAGGTGGTCCGTGTTACTTGGGGCACACCAATATGACATCGAATACAAAAGGTCCAAACAGCATGGAAATGCTGATGGGTTATCGCGCTTGCCATTGCCGATAGTAGAAGAAGTGACTACACTGGACCCGGTAGAGATGTTCCACTCATCCATAGTGGAATGTCTACCAGTAACAAATTCGATGATCGAAAACGAAACAAGAAATGACCCGACTCTCTCACGAGTCTATGATTTAACGGTGGAGGGATGGCCAGCACAGGGCGAACCAACACTGCCAGCATTTTCGCAGAGAAAAGAACAGCTGTCAGTGTGTCGAGGAACCCTGATGTGTGGATCTAGAGTGGTGATTCCACCCAAACTTCAACAGAAGGTGTTAAAGGAGCTGCACGAGGGACATCTGGGTGGAGTGAAAATGAAGAACCTAGCAAGAGCGTTTGTGTGGTGGCCAGGCATTGATGGGGACATCGAAGAAATCACTAAGAGCTGTCTAGGATGCCAGAAGGTCCAAAACGCGCCACCACAGTCTCCTCTGCATCCATGGGAGTGGCCCTCATCTCCTTGGCAAAGGGTACACATCGACTTTGCTGGTCCATTTATGGACTCAATGTTTCTAATAGCGGTGGATGCACGCTCCAAGTGGCCGGAGGTAATAAAGATGTCCACCACCACCACGGAAAAAACCATCACAGTGTTAAGGACCATGTTTGCTAGGAATGGGCTGCCGGAACAGATCTGTTCTGATAATGGACCGCAATTTGTGTCCGAAGAATTCAAGAAATTCTTAAAGAGCAATGGGGTTAAGCACTACACGTCAGCCCCATACCATCCCGCCTCCAATGGATTGGCTGAAAGGTTTGTCCAGACCTTCAAGAAGGCCATAAAGGCCATGGGTAATGAAGCCATTAACTTACAACATAAGGTGGATAGCTTCTTGTTGGCGTACAGGAATGCAACACATGCGGTCACAAATCAAACTCCCGCCATGATGTTTTTTAATAGACGACTAAGATGCCGGCTGGATTTGCTTAAGCCAAACGTCAGAAGGGATGTAGAGAACCGGCAATTCCAGGGCATGAATGAAAGGCCAACTAGATCTTTTCAGATAGGTCAACAAGTTTTGGCCCGGGACTACCGTACCGAGAAATGGCAGCCTGGAACTATTGGAAAAAGGCTAGGGCCGTTGAGGTATACGGTGGACATTGGGGACAGTATAATAAGGCGCCATGTTGACCAGATCATAGGGTCAGCCACAAATGGCCAATCTACTCCACCACCTTACACGGTTAATGTTGAGACAGAGATACCCAGAACACCTACCTCCGATCTGGTAATACTGGAATCAGATGAACCTGACACTGTCCTTCAAGCCGAATCGACCTTGCCAGAAGCACCTGCTACCCCGCCGGGAGTTACGACACCACCGAGGCGTTATCCGGACAGAGTCCGGAAACCTCCAGAGAGACTGAATCTGTGAACTGTCTTGCATCAAGTTGTATATATGTTATAATGTATGTTTAATGGGGAATCAGTATGTTGTAAGCTAAAAAGGGAGGATTGTAGTGTATGTACCCGTCTACCTTTAAGAGAACTATTGTATGTAACCGTCCACCTTTAAGAGAACTACTTTAGGTGTTACACTACTTTGTTGGCTTCTGTATACTGTAATACCGACGGTGACCACACCGGTATATAAGTGCTGTGTCAGGAGTTATTGGTCAGATTCGCCCTGACCTTCGAATAGTAAAGTCCTGTTTTAAGTTACTCTGGTAGTCTGTGTATTAATTAACTAAACAACCCACAGACTTTACAGAGAGGATCGAAGGCGGGAGGGAGGATTGAAGTGGGGAGAGAGGATTGAAGGGGGGAGAGAGCATTGAAGGGGGGAGAGAGGGTTGAAGGGGGAGAGAGGATAGAAGGGGGGAAAGAGGATTGAAGGGGGAGAGAGGAGATTGAAGGGGGAGAGAGGATCGAAGGGGGGAGAGAGGATTGAAGGGGGAGAGAGGATCGAAGGCGAGAGAGAGGATCGAAGGGGGAGAGAGGGGATTGAAGGGGGGAGAGAGGATCGAAGGGGAGAGAGAGGATTGAAGGGGAGGAGAGAGGATCGAAGGGGGAGAGAGAGGATCAAAGGGGAGAGAGAGGACGGAAGGGGGAGGAGAGAGGATCGAAGGGGGGAGAGAAGATCAAAGGGGAGAGAGAGGACGGAAGGGGGAGGAGAGAGGATCGAAGGGGAGAGAGAGGATCGAAGGGGAGAGAGAGGATTGAAGGGGAGGAGAGAGGATCGAAGGGGGAGAGAGAGGATCGAAGGGGGAGAGAGAATCGAAGGGGAGAGAGAGGATCGAAGGGGAGAGAGGATCGAAACATAGAAACATAGAAGATAGGAGCAGGAGTAGGCCATTCGGCCCCTCGAGCCTGTTCTGCCATTTAATGAGATCATGGTTGATCATCCAAATTCAGTACGCTGTCCCTGCTTTCTCCCCATGTCCCTTGATCCCTTTAGCCTTAAGAAATATTTCTAACTCCTTCTTGAATATATTTAATGAATTGGCCGCAACTGCCTTCTGTGGTAGAGAATTCCACAGGTTCACCATTCTCTGGGTGAAGAAATTCCTCCTCATCTCTGTCCTAAATGGCTTACCCCTTATCCTTAGACTGTGACCCCGGTTCTGGACTCCCCCGCCATCGGGAACATCCTTCCTGCATCTAGTCTGCCTAGTCCTGTTAGAATTTTATAAGTTTCAATGAGATCCCCTCTCATTCTTCTAAACTCTAGCGAATATAAGCCTAATCGACCCAATCTCTCTTCATACGTCATTCCTGCCACCCCAGGTATCAGTCTGGTGAATCTTCGCTGCACTCCCTCCATGACAAGAACATCCTTCCTCAGATAAGACGACCAAAACTGCACACAATACTCAAGGTGTGGTCTCACCAAGGCCCTGTACAACTAAGACATCCTTGCTCCTGTACTCGAATCCTCTCGCTATGAAGGCCAACATACCATTTGCCTTCTTAACCGCCTGCTGCACCTGCATGCTTACCTTCAGCGACTCGTTGCACTTCCCCTTCTTCAAATCTATTGCCGTTCAGATAATAATCTGTCTTCCTGTTTTTGCCAGCAAAGTGGATAACCTCACATTTATCCACGTTATATTACATCTGCCATGCATCTGCCCAATCACCCAACCTGTCCAAATCATACTGGAGTTTCTCTGCATCCTCCTCACAGCACACATGCCCACCCAGCTTTGTGTCGTCTGCAAACTTGGAGATATTACATCTAGTTCCCTCATCTAGATCATTAATATATATTGTGAATAGCTGGGTTCCTAGCACCGATCCCTGCGATACCCCACTAGTCACTGCCTGCCACTCAGAAAAAGACTCGTTTATTCCAACTCTTTGCTTCCTGTCTGTCAACCAGTTCTCTATCCAAGTCAGTATCTTACCCACAATCCGATGTGCTTTAACTTTGCATTCTAATCTCTTATGCGGGACCTTATCGAAAGCCTTCTGAAAGTCCAAATACACCACATCCACTGGTTCTCTCTTATCTATTCTACCAGTTACATCCTCAAAAAATTTCAGTAGATTAGCCAAGCACGATTTACCTTTTGTAAATCCATGTTGACTTTGTCTGATCCTGTTTTCTAACTGCTCTGCTATTACATCTTTTATAATGGACTCTAGCATTTTCCCCACTACCGATGTCAGTATAATTCCCCATTTTCTCTCTACCACCTTTTTTGAATAGTGGGGTAACATTAGCTATCCTCCAATCCATGGGAACTGTTCCAGAGTCTATAGAATTTTGGAAGATGACCAGCAATGCATCTACTATATCTAGGGTCACTTCCTTAAGTACCCTAGGATGTAGATTATCAGGCCCTGGGGATTTATCGGCCGTCAATCCTGTCAATTTCCCTAACACCCACAAATACTGATTTCATTCAGTTCCTCCCTCTCATTAGACCCTATGTTCCCCGACATCTGTGGGAAGTTATTTGTGTCCTCCTTTGTGAAGACAGAACCAAAGTATGTATTTAATTGGTCTGCCATTTCTTTGTTCCCCATTATAAATTCCCCTGATTCTGACTGCAAGGGACCTACGCTTGACTTCACCAATCTTTTTCTCTTCACATATCTATAGAAGATTTTACAGTCAGTTTTTATGTTCCCTTCAAGCTTACTCTCATACTCTATTTTCCCCCTCTTAATTAATCCCTTTGTCCTCCTTTGCTGAATCCTAAACTACTCCCAATCCTCAGGTTTGCTGCTTTTTCTGGCCAATTTATATGTCCTCTCCTTGGATCTTATGCTATCCCTAATTTCCCTTGTTAGCCACGGTTGAGTCACCTTTTTTTGTTTTATTTTTAGGCCAAACAGGGATGAACAAATTCTGTAGTTCATCCATGTGATCTTTAAATGTTTGGATTGCCTATCCACCATCAACCCTTTACGTAACATTCCCCCATTAATCCTACCCAACTCGTGCCTCATACCATCGTAGTTTCCTTTATTTAATTCAGGACCCTAGTCTCTGAGTCAAATACTTCACTCTCCATCTTAATGAAGAATTATATTATATTATGGTCGCTCCGCCTCAAGGGGCCTCGCACAACAAGATTGCTAATTAATCCTCCCTCATTATATAATACCCAGTCTAAGATGGCCTCTCTAGTTGGTTCCTCGACATATTGGTCCAGGAAACCATCCCGTATACACTCCAGGAATTCGTCCTCCACAGTATTGTTACTAATTTGGTTAGCCCAATCTATATGTAGATTAAAGTCACCCATGATAACTGCTGTGCCCTTATTGCATGCGTCTCTAATTTCCCATTTAATGCCATCCCCAACCTCAGCATTACTGCTTGGGGGTCTGTATACAACTCCCACGAACGTTTTCTGCCCCTTGGTATTTCTCAGCTCTACCCATACAGATTCCACATCATCAGAGCTAACATCCTTTCTTACTATTGTGTTAATCTCTTTAACCAGCAATGCTACCCTGCCTCCTTTTCCTTTTTGCCTGTCTTTCCTGAATATTGAATAGCCCTGGATGTTGAGTTCCCAGCCTTGGTCACCCTGGAGCCATGTTTCTGTAATCCCAATCATATCATATCCATTTACATCTATTTGCGCAGCTAATTCATCCACTTTATTATGAATGCTCCTTGCATTAAGGCACAAAGCCTTCAGGCTTGTTTTTTTAACACTCTTAGACCTTTTAGAATTATTATTTACTGTGACCATGTTTGATTTAAACCCTTGATTTCTCTGACTGCCACTTTTGCTTTTCTCCTTCCTGTCTTTTGCTTCTAGTCTTGTTTCCCTTTCCTCTGTCTCCCTACACAGGTTCCCAACCCCCTGCCATTTTAGTTTAAACCCTTCCCAACAGCACTTGCAAACACTCCACCGAGGACATCGGTCCCGGTCCTGCCCAGGTGCAAACCGTCCAGTTTGTACTGGTCCCACCTCCCCCAGAACCGGTTCCAATGTCCCAGGAATTTGAAAATCTCCCCCTTGCACCATTCCTCAAGCCATGTATTCAGCTGAAATATCCTTCTATTTCTACTCTGACTAGCACGTGGCACTGGTAGCAATCCTGAGATTACTACCTTTGAGGTCCTATTTTTTAATTTACCTCCTAACTCCCTATATTCAGCTTTTAGGACCTCATCCCGGTTTTTACCTATATCGTTGGTACCTATATGCGTCACAACAACTGGTTGTTCACCCTCCCCCTCCAGAATGCTCTGTAGCCACTCCAAGACATCCTTGACCCTTGCACCAGGGAGGCAACATACCATCCTGGAGTCTTGTTTGCGGCCACAGAAACGCCTATCTATTCCCCTTACAATAGAATCCCCTATCACTATAGCTCTCCCGCTCTTTTTCCTCCCGTCCTGTGCAGCAGAACCACCCACAGTGCCAGGAAGTTGGCTGCTGCTGCCGTCCCCCGATAAGCCATCTCCTTCAACAATATCCAAAGCGGTATATCTGTTTGAGAGGGGGATGGCCACAGGGGACCCCTGCACTACCTGCCTGCGCCTACTACTCTGCCTGGCGGTCACCCATTCCCTTCCTGCCTGTGCAGCCTTTACCTGCGGTGTGCCCAACTGATTAAACGTGATATCCACGATGTCCTCAGCATCGCAAATGCTCCAGTATGTATCCATTCACAGCTCCAGTGCCGCAATGCGGTCCTGCCAGTAGCTGCAGCTGGATACACTTCCTGCATGCATGGTCGTCAGGGACACAGGAAGTGTCCCTGATTTCCCACATAGTGCAGGAGGAGCATGCCATGGGGCCGAGCTGTGCTGTCATGACTTACCCTTCAATTAATTTTAAATTAACTTAAATCAAATCAATACCACCAATTACACTACAATTAAATGATATACTCAAGGGCCCTTGGTTACTAGCACTCCCCGGTACACAACAGCGACCTTAGAAACTATAACCACAAAAATTAAGACCTTCTAAACTTTATAAACTATTAACCTTAACTGTCAAACTGTAGAGAAGTATAAATACTCACCTGGCTGTACTCACCCAATCAGCTGCTTCCTCTTGCCCGCGTCACTTTTGGAATCGTGGCGTGGCTCTGAAACGCCGCCACCGGTCTGCGAGATTGACCGGCCTTTGAGGAAAGGGAAACACAATAAATGGTAGGATACCGAGAAGTGTAGAGGAACAGAGGGACCTTGGAATGCATGTCCACAGATCCCTGAAGTTAACAGGACAGGTAGATAAGGTGGTTAAGAAGTCATACGGGATACTTTCCTTTATTAGCTGAGGCATAGAATATAAGAGCAGGGAGGTTATGCTTGAACTGTATAAAACACTAGTTAGGCCACAGCTAGAGTACTGTGTACAGTTCTGGTCACCACATTACAGGAAAGATGTGATTGCGCTAGAGAGGGTATAGTGGAGATTTACGAGGATGTAGCCAGGACTGGAGAATTTTAGCTATGAGAAAGGATTAGATAGGCTGTGGTTTGTTTTCTTTGGAACAGAGGAGGCTGAGGGGAGACTTAATTGAGGTGTATAAAATTATGAGGGGCCTTGATAGATTGAATAAGAAGGACCTATTTCCCTTAGCAGAGAGGTCAATAACTATAGATTTAAAGTAATTGGTAGAAAGATTAGAGAGGAGTTGAGGAGAACTTTTTTCACCCAGAGGGCGGTGGGGGTCTGGAACTCACTGCCTGAAAGGGTGGTAGAGGCAGAAATCCTCATCGCATTTAAAAAGTACTTGGATATGCCCTTGAAGTGCTGTAACCTACAAGGCTACGGACCAGGAGCTGGAAAGTGAGATTAGGGTGGATAGCTCTTTATCGGCTGGCACAGACACGATGGGCCGAATGGCCTTCTTTGTTGTAAATTGCAACGTTTCTATGGTCCACCAACAAGGTTCCCGCTAAGCTGCGCGGCTATTCAGCTCTCTGGCAGTCCATGCATGCCGCTTACTGGCTTTTGAATGGGAGATTTTGCACATGCACAAAATTTTGAATGGGCCGCACAGCCGGTTAAAGGGACCATGTAACCAAAACATTGCCCATCAACACCTTGATTTTAAAATTCTCATCTTCATGTTAAAATCCCTCCCTGGCCGCACCCCTTCCTGTCTGGCCTTGGCAGTGTGAATGCTGTGAGTGCTCCTAACCTGGGAGGATGTTCTCTGAAAGCAGTAATGTTAGCACTGTGAGCTCTGGAGCCTGGCTGTCACATTGAATAGATCAAATTATACTTTGCAAAGACCTTGATTACTCTCCATCAAGCAGGATCGAACGACACACTCCAGACAATCTGTTGGGTGGGTCTTGTCCCACAAGAGGACCTGTCAGAAATCTGGTCTTGTCCTCCAAAGGGGCCAATCAGAAATCTGGTGTTGCAAATACAAACGACCATGTATTTATCTAGCTTCCCTTTAAATGCATCTATGCTATTCGTCTCAACCACTCCATGTGGTAGCAGGTTCCACATTCTAACCACTCTTTGAGTAAAGAAATTTCTCCTCAATTCGTTATTGGATTTATGGGTGACTATCTTATATTTATGCCCCCTAGTTTTGGACTCCCCCACAAGTGGAAACATCTTCACCCTATCAAAACCCTTCATAATCTTAAAGTCCTTTATTAGGTCACCTCTCAGCTTTCTCTTTCTAGAGAAAAGAGCCCCAGCCTGTTCGGTCTTTCCTGATGGTTATAACTTCCCAGTTCTGGTACTTTAACCATTTTGTTCAGAAACTTCCCATGACTTGTTTGATCCCATGAGATCTTAAGTTCCTGAACTTGAAGTAATCAGATATTTAGGGCCATTCTCTTTCTTTCTTTCTTTATCTTACTGAAAAAAATAGATATGATCAAAGGGGGTTAATGTCAATCGAAAGTACTAACACAATGGCCCGTATTTTCCGATGCCTACAGGTGTGTACGAGCTGTGTACACACCCGTAGGGACATCGGAAATGCCGGTTTCAGGCATGCGAAGCGCATGTGCTGAAAACCAGCATTTCTGATCTGTCAGGACGCCTGCCCTGGAAAAGGGCCTCTGCAGGGGGAGAGTTCCACATTCTGCAGAACCTCCGCCCACAGAAAACCCTTAGAAATCTTACACCTGGTAAAAGCAGGCCAAGGCAAATACAGTGCATTTCTCTCAGTGCATGAGTGTTGGGTCATTTGTGTTTATACTGCACTGGAGGAGGAGGAGAAGAACAACTTGGAAATGCAGAACTATACGAAGCACATGACTCCCAGCAAATACCACCCCAGGCACAGATCCACTGCAACTGAGTCAGTTCCCTAAATATGATAAAGGAGTAATGCATGATGAGACTTAAGCTCACTGGGGAAGAAGCAACTGAGGTGTGCTACCTTTTTTTAAATTTGTTTATGGGATGTGGGCATCGCTGACAAGGCCAGCATTTATTGCCCATCCCTAATTGCCCTTGAGAAGGTGGTGGTGAGCCGCCCTCTTGAACCGCTGCAGTCCGTGTGGTGAAGGTACTCCCACAGTGCTGTTAGGGAGGGAGTTCCAGGATTTTGGCCCAGCGACGATGAAGGAGTGGCGATATACTTCTAAGTCAGGATGGTGTGTGACTTGGAGGGGAACTTGGAGGTGGTGGTGTTCCCATGCGCCTGCTGCCCTTGTCCTTCTAGGTGGAAGAGGTCGTGGGTTTAGGAGGTGCTGCCAAAGAAGCCTTGGCGAGTTGCTGCAGTGCATCTTGTAGATGGTACACACTGCAGCCACGGTACGCCGGTGGTGGAGGGAGTGAATGTTTAAGGTGGTGGATGGGGTGTCAATCAAGTCGGCTGCTTTGTCCTGGATGGTGTCGAGCTTCTTGAGTGTTGTTGGAGCTGCACTCATCCAGGCAAGTGGAGAGTATTCCATCAGACTCCTTACTTGTGTCTTGTAGATGGTGGAAAGGCTTTGGGGAGTCAGGAGGTGGGACACTCGCCGCAGAGTACCCAGCCTCTGACCTGTTCTTGTTGCCACAGCATTTTTGTGGCTGGTCCAGTTAAGTTTCTGGTCAATGGTGACCCCTAGGATGTTGATGGTGGGGGATTCAGTGATGGTAATGCCGTTGAATGTCAATGGGCGATGATTAGACTCTTGTTTGTTGGAGATAGTCATTGCCTGGCACTTCTGTGGCGCGAATTTTACCTGCCACTTATCAGCCCGAGCCTGAACGTCGTCCAGGTCTTGTTGCATACGGGCAGGGACTGCTTCATTATCTGAGGAGTTGTGAATGGCGCTGAACACCGTGCAGTCATCAGCGAACATCCCCATTTCTGACCTTATGTTGGAGGGAAGGTCATTGATGAAGCAGCTGAAGATGGTTGGGCCTAGGACACTGCCCTGTGGAACTCCTGCAGCGATGACCTGGAGCTGTGATGGTTCATGAAGTCCTGCAGGAACAGTTAACCATCTGCAATAAACTACCAATGGCAGTGAAGGCCACCTTGCCCCCAACTTTAATGCTACAGAGCCCTTCCATGCGTTCACATTGCCAGGGACATTGCAGGAGTCAGTTACTTTTTTTTCCTTTCGGCAACTAACGCTTTCTTTCCTGAAAGATTCACAATCTGCAAGATGCAGTAATAATAATTTTGCTTTTTTTCACTTCTGTAGCCATAGTAATTTGCAAGCTTGATGAATGTTGGTGCAGCTGCCTCTTGTGTATCATGAACTTTTCTGTGCTCGTAGTGTGTGTCCCCGACTACTAATTGCTCCTTTAATTGAAAGAGTAGAATTGGTGGGTAGCTGTTAGGCCAAATAATATGCTGGAGGACTTTAGGAAGCCCACAGGCTGTATCTGTGACTAGCCTGTAACAGTGATAGAGGTCTGGTTAGCTGAATTTTCGGTGGGCTCATTATTTTCAGAAGTAATATACATTCCAAAGTTTGTAGAACACAGAACATGAGCTACAACAGACGTGCAATCAGAACACACACACAGGCACAAACCTCCAACACCTCTCCTCTGTTGTCCAGCTGAGTGGGACTGCCCTCACCTGGTTCCAGTTTTACTTATCCAGTTGTAGCCAGAGAATCCCCTGCAATGGCTTCGCTTCCTGCCCCCGCACCATTACCTCTGGAATTCTCCGAAGACCTATCCTTGGCCCCCTCCTAGTTCTCATCTGCATGCTGCCCCTCGACAACATCATCTAAAGATTTGACGTCAGGATTCAAATGTACACTGATGACACCCAGCTCTACCTCACCAGCACCTCTCTTGAACCCTCCACTGCCTCTATGTTGTCAGACTACTAGTCCGACATCCAGTCCTGGATGAGATAAAATTTCCTCCAATGGGAAGACTGAAGCCATTGTCTTCGGCCCCACCACAAATCCCATTCCCTAGCCACTGATTCCATACCACTCCCTGGCCTCTTGCAGGCTGAACCAGATGGTTCACAACTTCGGCATCCTATATGACCCTGATCTGAGCTTCCGACCCCATATTCTCTCCATCACAAAGACCACCCACTACCACCTCCATAACATCGCCCATCTCCACCCCTGCATTATCCCATCTGTTGCTGAAACCCTCAATCATGCTTTTGTTACCTCCAGACTCAACTATTGTAAAGTTATTCTGGCCAGCCTCCCACCTTCCATAAACTTGATCTCATCCTGTATCCTACCTGGCACTAAATCCCGGTTACCCATCACTCATGTGCTTGCTGACCTACATTGGTTCCCAGTTCACCAATGCCTCAATTTAAAAATTCTCATCCTCCTGTTCAAATCCCTCCATGGTCTCACCCATCCCTATCTCTATAACCTGTTCCAGCCCCACAATCTTCCGAGAACTCTGTGGCCTAGAAATTCGGTTTTGGCGCAGCGAGGGCTTTAGCGCCGGAAGTTAGTGCCGGCGCTAAGTCCCCCTGCACGCGCCAAAAATTCAGTAGCACCGCGCCCAAACGGCTGCCGGCGCTACTGAGGGGTCTCAGCGCCTCAAAACTGGCGCCACGCGCCGCATTGCGGCGCTATTCCGGCGCTGCGGCGCCCGCTGCGGTGCGGCAGGCTCGGGAAGTGCAGGCCTCCTCCTTCCGTTAAGGAGGAGCTGCCTGCACCCGGCCGCGGCCCGCGATAATCTTTTTAAAAATGAGCCCGGCACCTCGGACAAGTGCCGGGCTTGCTTCTGTTCCGGGGGGGGGGGGGGGAAGTCCGGGGAGGGAGCTGCGGCCAGGCGGCCGGCGGGAAAGCGGCCGGCCGCCGCGGGGCCTTTAATGCGCCGGCGCAAAGTTCTGTAAGGCACCTCTGCCAGAACGTTGCTTGCGGCTGCCACGGGCGAGGCGGCCGCAACTCAATTTCCGAGTTCGGGCGGGTTACCATGGCAACGGGACGCTGCGCACACCGATGACGTCATCGGTGCCGGCGCAGCGCTACCAGCCTAACGCCGATTTAGGGCCCCTGTCAATTTCTAAACTGGCCATAACTTCGGCGCTAGGCCCTCTAGCGCCTCAAAAGCGGCGCTAAGGCCAGTGAATTTCTAGGCCTGTGTTTCTCTAACTCAGGCCTCACTACCATCATCCTCTACTTCTTTCAGCCCTACCATTGGCAGCCGTGTCTTCAGCCATATAGCCGTTTAGTCACCCATCCGAATATCTCCTTCTTTGACTCTGTTAATTTTTGTCTGATTATGCTCCTGTGAAGCAACTTGGGATGTTTTACTATGTTGATTATGCAAGTTGTTGATTTTGCTATTTTCAGTCTGTAGGCTAAAGTATAAGCCTTCTCTCCCACACTGTGTCATCTAATAAAAAGGGACCAACATTAATCCTCTATATTAGCTGTGTACTGCAGTTAGACAGTGAAATAGCACTGTGAAAACAATACCCGCATTTTAATCTGCATAATTTGTGTAGAATTGGGTGTCACGCAGTGCAGAAAGCCTGTTTTACAGCCATGGAGTTGTAAGGACTCAGAGCGGACACACAATTTAAGAGACTGTTGCCCCCTCAACCAAGAAGCAACTGGCACATCAGGTAGGGGAGAAAGACTCTTAAAGCCGGCAGTAGCAGTCAGCCACCACAGACTTGGATGCGGATGACTCACTTGCACGCCCCTCGCAGTGCACAGCCAGAGGACTCCCAGCAGACTGTCATTTAAATCCTGCAGCCAGCCAATACACTTACTTCTTTCACAAGGGAATCACTTAAAAGGAGTGGTAGGTTAAGTGTCACACATCGGAAACAAAGCACATGCACCAAGGGGTAGCACTGTGCCAACTTAAGCAGCCAACATTCACACACTACATAATGGAGGAAATAAATGCCTTGCACCGGGCTTAAATATCGTGCTGAATATTTATTTGTCATTTGGTTATACTGTAGCGGGAAGCCAGCATGAGATGGTATTTGAAGACCGAATATGAAAGTGTAGGACAAGGTGGCTCGGACATAGTTATTTGACAGATGTGATTTGTTTCTCTAAGAAATGGTGCAGCTGCAACACTCTTTGGAAGGCAGTAAAGTCAAGCTCACCTGTCTTCCTCACTGCATTGCTGGTATTGTTGATAATCTCTCATTGGCGTGTTCACCCTCTTACTTTTCCATTCTGGTCATCGAGTTGCACACTGAGACCTCCTTTCAGGGCAAAGTTATGGAGCAGGCAGCACTTGATAATTATTCAGGAAACCCTTGGGGTTGAGGAATTGTTCTGTAAGGCGGTCCTTGATCAGTCCAGACACTGAAGCACTACTTCAAGATAGCAATGGCATGTTCGATCATTCTGGTTGTAACATGAGCTTTGTTGCACTTGCACTGGTTGATTTATGGGTTTCATAAGCCTTGGCTGCCATCCAGCCATCTCTATTCCCCTTCAAATAAAGGTAGCACAGATGAAGGCTTTGTGAGATGACAAGGTACCCAACATGTAGTCATTTAGGAGCGCGTTCCTAAAACAGGCTTTAGGCCGCTCATTTGCATATCTAAGTGGCCTAACACTTGTTTTAGGTGGCTGACGAGGGCGCCTGAAAAATTGTCCGACCCAATTTGGGGTCAGAAGTATTTCAGGCATCCTTGGGCATGAGAGACAGCACCATGAAATTCATTTCCAGGTCACAAATAAGTTATGATGGAACAGGCATTCCTCCCATTTTTTTTCCTGAATTGCCCAATGTGCTTTGGTGGTTAACCCAGCCTATACCCAAATAAGATGGCCCTATGACCTTACCTAAAATAGTGTTTGGTTTTCATTGGTCAGAGAAAATTACTTTTATTATATTTTATTTTATTCTTATCATTTTGTTTCCATCAATTTTGCCTCCTCCTCTCCTGAAATTGTTAACTCTTAGCTGGGTTACAGCTGCCAGCGAGACAAGTGACCTGAAGTCGATCTGCTTGCTTGACGTGGGCGGGTTGCCTCTGGAGGCAATACAGGCACCAGCAGCTCAACCAAATTATTGAAACGAGGCCCGAGGCCCAACTTAGGGTGAGCCTCGAGCCTCCCGGCTCAGGAGTGCACTATCTGCGCCCCATTGGTAATGTGCACAAAAATGGGCTAGAACCAATGCTCCCGTTAAGCTATGCGGCTGCGCAGTGGCCTGGAGATCCCACGCAGGCAGCTCAGCGGCTTTTAAATGGGAAAAAAATTTGAATGGGCTGCGCAGCCAGTTAACGGGGCCGTGCACCCAAAATAAAATTAGAGGGAACATTGGCTATAACCAATCTCTACCCCTATATTTTTTGACATACAAGTTTTAAGGCAACACTTTCATCTGGTTCAACTAAAGCGCCACCTAATATAATCGTTTAAGGATAATAGATTTTGCACGGAAAAGAGAATGATGAGCTCATGTCATTATGGCCTGAATGCCTTTCTTATAGCATAACTAGTAGGTTTGAGGTATGTAATAAACTTTGACAGATGTCGGTGATAGATATAAAAGACTAATTATCTAGGTAGGTAGGGTATTGTAAGACAGTTACTCACCAGTGCTAGACTAAGTGCAGCTCTTTGAAGCCACCTATGGGCAGCAGGTAGAATCACAAAGTTTGACTCAGTCTTGCACAGGGCATGATTTTTAATCTCTTTGGCACAGCTAGAAGCTGAACAATCCATTGTTCCATCATTAGTTTCGCAACAATATCTTGTCTCCTCTGTCATTTTAAAAGGACTTTTTTTTACAGCCCACTAGCGGTTGAGTGGTGGGGACCCAGATTAAAATCCTGGCCGTACTGACATTCGAATTCAACTACTCCCAGTGGGTACATTTTGCAGGTTCTTGCCTAGATTTCTAAACTAGATGTCTCATTCTACTTGTACCTTCCATCATGGACTGGAAGGAGATAAATCAGCAGGATGATCTATCCCATCATTCTGCAAAGTGTTGTTCCTGTTGGTGAGATCGACCAAAGAATGGAGGAAACATCTCTGCTCCGGCTAAAATACAATAGCTCGGATATAGGACTGCAGCAAAAATAGAGATATAAAGAGACATAAGAAAATAGGAATTATATAGACAACTAGATCCATCCTCGGTCTCTGTTCAGACTATTGTATCCTCTATTCTCAGCACCTTACCTTTTTACATTATATCTCATTTGTTTTTAGATTTGTAATCCTTTAATGTTCCTTCCCCACAAACAGTTAACAAAACTATTACTTCTCACTTCTGTGGGAAGAATAGTCAGCAGACAGATACCTTCCCGCAGCAGGCTTTGGGATGGTGATGGTGAAGGAGTAGCATCCAGCTTATCTAACTGCGATGTCCCCGTGTCTATTGTTGCACATCCTCCAGCTTGTATGGCGTAAGAGAAGGTCTTGAAACAGGAGAAGGGCCTTGAACAGCGAGAAATGTAGGGAATATGAAAGAGTGCAAAATGAGTGATAGGATATCGGATGCCCAGTATGCACCCTGCCCAACTTTGCTTTCCATTAATGGAAAAGAAAATCGGGTGGCGTGTATAATGAGCGGCTGATCCACTACCGCCAGTTTTGTGTTCCTGCTGACGTTGAATTTTAACCACATGGCCCCTGAGTTTCTTAGGTTTGTTAGGGGAAGAGCATAACTAGAGGCCATCAATATGAGATAGTCACCAAGAAATCCAATAGGGAATTCAGAACAAACTTCTTTACCCAAAGAGTGGTGAGAATGTGGAACTCGCTACCACAGGCAGTAGTTGATGTGAAAAGTATAGGTGCATTTAAGGGGAGGCTAGACAAGCATATGAGGGAGAAGGGAATAGAGGGTTATGCTGATAGAGTTAGATGAGGAAAGACGGGAGGAGGCTCGAGTGGAGCATAAACGCCGGCATGGACTGGTTGGGCCGAATGGCCTGTTTCTGTGCCATATATCCTATGTAATCCTATGTAGACGCCGCTGATTCTCCTTTACTTGAGGATCAATATTCTCTGAACATTATCATTCCCGAAAATGGTCAAAACATCAGAGTGAATGCACAGAACTCAATGATTATGAATCTTTTGTGGATACATAAATTATGTTTTTCCATTAATGACTTTGGACTTAAAATGCACTAAAAATCCAACAGCATTCATGCAGAGACTAGAGTAGCACAGGATAATTTAAACTGTTCAGATTCAGCTACATAATTTCTGTGAATTAATGATTTTACAAACTGATGTTAGCAAGCTGAGAGATTGAACATTGTGAACAGTGCTTTCAAGCTATTTGTGCTGTGTGGAAAGATTGTTTCAAAATAAACCATTACACAGTTACTAGACTGAAACCTATTACTCCTTTGTAGAGTACATGGTAATCTTTGGCACTGACGAACTCAAGTCACCTCAGTGTTTGTTTTTCTTGGCACTTATTTAATTTTTTGTTGAGCTGTGAATTATATTTGTTATAGAGTACCATTTCAGGCACAACTGCAGCAAGCCTAGAATTTCTCCTTGATTGTACTCTGGAAAAAAAACATTTTTAAGAATGAAGATTTTACCCTTAATGACAGTTGTCAAGGCAATACAGTGGATATTAAAACTAGCATTTTTCAAAGTCTTGTTGCTTCTGACAGTGGTGGCAGAATCTATTTGAGCACATGGGCCTAGAAATTCGGCCATGCAGTGCCTGTTTTTTTAGGCACTAAACGGACTCCGAAGCCTCCAATTTGGCTAGCAGGAAGCACACACTCATTACCAGCCAGGAGTGAACTGGCTGCCATACTGGTAAAGGCCAATAAATGAGCTGAAATGGATGTTAGGCCCTTTGCATGTGCAAATAAGGAGCCTAACGCCTGTTTGAGGTCCCCACTGCAGGATTGGGTAGGCCACAACTAACAGTGTAAGTTTTAAACATATATTTACCTCAATATGGAGCCGGGAGTGGCTGTCGGCTGCTTCTGGTCCACCACCTCCCTGTCAATGCCGCTCTCCCTCTTCCCCCTCACCCCGTCGCTGCTGCTCCCTCCTCTCCTCCGATTGCCGCCACTCCCTTTAACTCCACCAACTCCACCCCACCCCAAGCCCAATCGGCACCGCTCCCTCCCCTCTAGTCACTGCTATTTTCTGACCAGATCGCACTGCCCACCAGCTGCCCCCACCCCCCCCCCCCCCCCCGCGTCCCCTTCCTGACCTGATCAGCCTGCTTCCCAACCTGGTCACCGCCTTCTTCACTCACCTGAGGGTCGCTGCCGGCATCTAGGCAACCTAGATCGTCAATCCCGTTTCGCCAGCGAGCTGCCTGTTACTCTCGGCAGCATGCTGGCTCGATGGAAGTGAGGCCAATGGCCCAATATCGGGGACACTTCAGGCTTCACCATCAGGAGCAGGGAATGTTCCTTGCACCCCCTCACCGCCCCCACCCCAAATGTAGGCCATGAAGTTTCGTTGAAGGGACCTGGAATTCCACAAAGTTGGGGGAAAGAATTGAAAACTCTTCCATGAGTTTAATTCTCACTGAAAGTGTAGATAATAGGGCTAATTTTCTGCTTCCTTGCTCCCTTTTTCATATAGCTCACTATGGGAGCATGAGATTGAACAACTAACCCTTTTGTCTCAGCTAACTGTCTCAACAGAAATTGCCTCAAGATGTGATACTTCATCAATGTACAACATTCTAGTAAGCAGCCCTCGATTATTAAATGGTGATCTTTTAGTAATTTTTCCACAAGCATTAGTTCTGTTATGTGACCATGGTTTGAAACCACACTAGATTAAGGAGTTGAAAGCTTCCACCCTCTCGCTTTCCCTTTTCTCCTACCCCCTAATTGAACTGACGTTGGTAGTCTCAAAAATGTTAGTCGAAACAAAAAGTAATATCTAGGAAACAAAGTTTAAAGAGGTTTGAACTAGTAAAATAATCCGGTGACAGATGTCATCACCTTTAATGAAATCAGATTCTCCACAAAACTCGGAAGTTGCACATTTCAAATTATGCGTTACAACGATTTTATCAGTGGGTTATTAATTGTAGAGGAAAAGAGCCATTCACAGCTTTTCATTAAAAGAGGCATTTTACTGCATATGTCAGCATTTTTTGATTCCCTAAGGTAGTGAGGATCTTTTATTTTCCTTCCTGGCTTTACTTTATCTTCTTCCTTGAAAATAATAGAATTCAAGGTTGTTGTGGGAAGGGACAAGCTGTGAACACTTCTTCTCAAAGCTGGTCCTATGTGTTATGTCTGACATTGGTGATAGGTACTCAATTGCCTGGGCCTGAGCACATGGAGTTTGATAGTGCTGTTATCGTTGTATTGTGTCTGACATTGGATATAGGTATGTGATTGCTTTTGCCTGTGAGAGTGTGTTTGGATCAGCCATTAAAAGCAACATGAACTGAGCTCTGCATACGGCCTCTGGATTATCTTTGCAAACGCAACACTATGATCACCAGGTTCATCAACTGAGGCAGAATGCAAGCTGGTTCTTCAGGCAGTGCATTCCTTCTCCTCCTCCTGTGTCACCGCTTTCTGCCACTGATCACAAATACCAATTGTTTCAACCAGTGCCTTACTCTTTAGCATTCTCTGCTAGCTCACTTTCTAAATCCACTGGGATGGATGTATCTGAACTCCCTCTTGAAAGGAATAGAGCAAGTGATGGTGTGCACTTTGGAGTATCGGCAGGACCAGGTGTACTGGAGCCTATCTCACCTTTTTATGTCTTTTCACTAAAAGGAGCAACATGGTAAAAGGCTTCAGTATATGCTTTGCTGACAGTGAATAAGAGAATGGAATGAGAAAGAAGAACAGCATAAGTCAGTGACAAGCCATGAGGTGACGACTGCCATGCTGCTTTCCCCATCTCCTGCACCCTCTATTGCCTAACTTCCCAGGATTTCAGCAGCTTCTTTCCCATAGAAAGAGATCTCAAGTTAGGGAGTCCGCCTCCTGTAAGTGATCTTGCACTGTTTTTGTGGGGTTTTCCTGCAAAAAGTTCCAATTTTCAAGATGACATGCAGCAAATACCCAAGTATCGGCATACAGTCTATAGTGGGTGTGATGATGTACATGCAGCAGACATCTATATTAAATTGAAGGAGTCCTTTGGACTGCATGCATGTATTGATGTGAGTGAAAGAACACTTTCAGATAAAAGCTTTTGAAGTATAGTCGCTGTAATTGAGAAATGCAGCAACCAATTTGTGTACGCAAAGATCCCATAGATAGCAATCAGATAAATGATCAGATAATCTGTTTTGGTGGGTTGAGGGATGAATGTTGGTCTGGACACTTGGAGAACTCCCTTGCTCTTCTTTGAATAGTGCCATGGAATCTTTAACATGTACCTAAGAGAGCATAGAGGCTCTCGGTTTAACATTTCATCCAAAAGACAACAGGGGGATTTTTTCAGGGGGTCAGGGGGGTGCATTTGTTGGCGAGTCGGCTGGGAAAATATATATTTTTGACAGCAGGTAGAGAACCTGCTGTCAAGCTGCCTCTATTCCAGTCTCCCAGATGTCGGGTCTGTCATCGCTGAACAGACCCAACACCAAGCGATGGGGGAGGCAATTTAGACAATTAGAGTGATTGTTAAGAGGCACTTAAATAGTATTTTAAGCTTACCTTTCAATTTTACGTGTTCCCCCATGGCTTCCCCGCTACTCGGGGATCACGTCAGCTCAGCATGTCATGAGTGGATTCAGCATTGAATTATCTGATTACCTGACAGCTGCAAAAGTTGTATAACAGCTTCCATCTCACAGCTGTTCACTTTCCAAGCTCAGAAACTGTTGCTTACTGCATTTGGAAGACAGATTGAGCTTTATGCAGCTTGCAAGTGTTTGGAGCAAACTCTCTATCCAGTGCCAACTCATTGGAACAACCTCTCTGACCATTGACAGATTTGCTTCTGTCATCTCACCTTCACCTGCCATCTATTACATCAGAATGGGTACGGTTTACACTCCCTCACCTTGGTCCTCAGAATCCCACCTTAATCAGTCCCAACACCAGCAGAACCAGGCACATCAGTAGTACCAACAACAACATCAACCTTCTCCGCAATCAATTGATGCTGCACAGGACACAGGGCATCAGTACCTGACCACATTGCTGCCCGGGATGGCCTCACCATGGCCAGCTTTACTTCACTTGATGCTGTACATCCTGGCTGCCACGTGATGCACCAGGTTGGCACCACCTCACACCAACACCATAAAGCATCCCTACAATGACCAAGCCATCCCTTTTACACTCGTGACCATTGTGGGGGTACCGTTATGTCTCACTGTTCACTGCAATTTACTAAGCCACTTCCAAAGTGATAATGTAGATAGAGAGGGATGGGTGGAGGTGCAAGGTAAGTTGGTGTGAGTAAGGATGTGCAGGAGTAGGGTAGGGAAGGCAGAGTGATGGGGATGTGATGATTGGCACAGCAGGATAAGGTTGAGTGTGGTTTTGCAGTAACGTTTTGTGATCTATTGAGATAATTGAAAGGTTTGCACCACTGTAGCCTGGTCCTCCTGATGATATCCTTGCTTGTGTCCTCCTGTGCAACGTGCAACCAGGCGGCATTGTTCTCCTGGGGAGTACTCTTCCGCCCAGGGGAAGGGAACAGGACCTCCCTGTGTGCTATGACTCCCTCCATAAGCATATGGGAGAGCCTGGGTGCACCTCAATGATGTAGAACACTGACAGCAGAACTGTCATAATCAATTTGTGCATGGTCCCTTTAAGGAAACCGGCTGATGACGCGTCATCAAATGACATCATCAGACCTTCTTTCAATTGGCCGGGAAACGCGCTGGGTGGACTTAACAAGCCCAATCATCGTAAAATCTTTTCACAGAGTGGGATGGAGCCAGCAGCGGGGTCGCACACTGCCACTGACCCCACCCGCACCGGACCTGCCTCGGCAGGCAAAATCACGGCCTATATCTGCGAAACTGCAGCACTCCCTCAATGCTATACTGAAGTGCCAAGCTAGATTAAGTCTCTGGGGTGAGGCTTGAACACTTGACCTTCTGATTCAAAGACAAGAATGTTAGCACCGAGCCAAAGCTGACACCTAAATGAAATGCTCCCACGTTCAGGCTTGGGCTGATAAGTTGCAGGTAACATTCGCACCACAGAAGTGCCAGGCAATGACTATCTCCAACAAGCGAGAGTCTAACCACTGCCCCTTGACATTCAACGGTATTACCATCACCGAATCCCCCACCATCAACATCCTGGGGGTCACCATTGACCTGAAACTTAACTGGACCAGCCACATAAATACTGTGGCAACAAGAGCAGGTCAGAGGCTAGGTATTCTGTGGCGAGTGTCTCACCTCCTGACTCCCCAAAGCCTTTCTACCGTCACAAATCACAAGGCACAAATCAGGAGTGTGATGGAATACTCTCCACTCGCCTGGATGAGTGCAGCTCCAACAACATTCAACAAGCTCGACACCATCCAGGACAAAGCAACCCGCTTGATTGGCACCCCATCCACCACCTTAAACATTCACTCCCTCCACCACCGGTGTACCATGCCTGCAGTGTGTATCATCTACAAGATGCACTGCAGCAACTCGCTAAGGCTTCTTCGGCAGCACCTCCCAAACCCACGACCTCTTCCACCTAGAAGGACAAGGGCAGCAGGTGCATGGGAACACCACCACCTCCAAGTTCCCCTCCAAGTCACACACCATCCTGACTTAGAAATATATCGCCGTTCCTTCATCATCGCTGGGTCAAATTCCTGGAACTCCCTCCCTAACAGCACTGTGGGAGTACCTTCACCACACGGGCTGCAGCAGTTCAAGAGGACGGCTCACCACCACCTTCTCAAGGGCAATTAGGGATGGGCAATAAATGCTGGCCTTGCCAGCGACGCCCTCATCCCATAAACAAATTTAAAAAAAATTGAGGCCAGGTATGGGGTAGGGGCAGAAAAAGTGTCTCCCTCACCCCCTGGATTGGGATTTCCTGTGTGCTTCAGAAGGGACAGAACCCAATCCGGGATCCTGTTTCTGCCCTATTTACCAACAAACCCCACCCCCAACGCACCCCCCGGCTGCAATTACCCTGGAAGAATTGCACAATATCTGAGCTATCATTTCTTTTCCCAGAAGCTTGCTATTACCAAAATTCAAAAATCCCTTTCAGCTGCTGCAGAACTTTAAATCCTGCAGCAGAACATGATTTCCCAACCATTAAAGGACAAACTTCAAATTGTAGGCGTTTTCTGTGCCTGAAGCTTCCCCACAATATTAAAATTAGCTTGATCATGAAAATGTGTGTAAGATCAGTGCAGTATAGGTCACGCAGGTGTGATTTGTGCACACCTCTACTTTTCAGAAAAGTTAAGCTGTTCTGCCATCATAAAGCAGTGGCCCTGCTAATAGTGCTTAATCTGCCTCAACATTTAAAGGGGCACAAATTTTAGTTTTCTAGCAGAAAGATTTACCGAGGGGTATCTCTCACAGCATTTGAAAACCAACCCTCCATTATTGATGCTGTGGGAGGAGGAAATCAAGCATTTAGCCTTAGGCACTTGTTCAGAGTTCCTTTTTGGACCTCCTTGCCACAAATCAGTCCTGCAGTCTTACGGCACTGCATTGGATCTGTTCGGCTCTATTACCCTCAACCCTCTGACCTTATTTTCTTCATAGGCATTATTGCTGGACCTTTCATTTTTAAGCCATAATGGACTGATACTGGTCATTTTGCATCTGTCTCAAAAACCTAACGAAAGCTACATCTGTTTTCCATTCACAATAAATCACTCTTGAATATCTGAGACCTAAGCAGGGTCTGGTGGAATCGGGGTTTCAGCCACACTTCCAGTGATGTTACGGCAGTGGAGCGGGTCAGCTCTGAAGAAATTCCTGGCCTTAATGTGATTCTAATGGTCTTGACCTACTTGATTGACCACATCCTGAGATATGGGGAGAAGGCAGGGACAGGGTACTGAATTTGGATAATCAGCCATGATCTCATTGAATGGCGGAGCAGGCTCGAGGGGCCGAATGGCCTACTCCTGCTCCTATCTTCTATGTTTCTTTGTAAACAAGGCAAGGTCTGCTGGTCAAGCATCATCTATGTTGTCTTTGGTTCTTATTTTCACACCGCTCTGAAAATGAGGTTTTACAATTCCATTCGTTCTACATTTTAGGATGCCAGTTGCTTCAAGGGGCTTTGGCAAAATTTGTATTCACTTTATTTGGTTCCTAACCTCCCCTCAGCATCCTTCATACTATTCTGACTTTACAAAATGGACATCTGTAGATCTGGGAAGAGAGGAACTGTTCTTAAAGAAATAAATTGTTATTTCAGATAACTGTACTACATAAGTGAATATACTACCTTGCTTAAAAACAATAACTTCTCTTACTGCAGTATAATCAAATTAAATTCTTTAATTAATTCCAAGAAAACAGATATGTTAATTATGTCCATCCAAAACAATTGGAAATGCATTATGATAGGATTTTGCTGGTTGTCTGTTCTATATGAGGTTTGTGTAGAATCCTACACCTTATGTATAAGTAAAATTGACATCATCCCTTTTTCAAGATGCCAAGATTTCTATTGATGCTGTGAAACATGAAACCGCATAAAGTAATTCTTAATAAGAAGTAGAATTCTGGGGACTATATTATACTGTAGCACTCAAATATTCATTTAAATTATTATATTCCTTTTGCAAAGTAACATAAGCGTATTTATTGTTGTTACTTTGAAATAATTTTCATCCTTTTTAGAGTTTAAAAAGAATACTGTTGCTTCAAAATATAATGCAAAAGTATATAAAAGATTCATTACATTTGTAAATCAAAGAATTTTTTTGAGAAAGATGTATTTTCATTTCAGCTTGTTCTACATTAATCCACGCAAACATTCTTTGCGCCTGCAGCATAAAATATGTCACATTAAATTTAATAGAAAAATAATATATTGAAGATCATAACACAAAAACTTTAAATATTAGAAATGACTTCTATTACTATACCATGAGATTCATGCTAACGTGCGGCCTTTCTTTCTAGGGACTGCAATAAGGCCAATAGCTTTACGAGCGGTATCTGCTATTGGGCGGGCGATACCTGGATTTGCAATCCTCGCTGCTGGAGGGATCGATTCAGCTGAAGCAGGACTACAGTTTCTGAATTGTGGTGCCTCTGTGCTGCAGGTAAATTTTATTTAACCAGTAGAGCCGTACAAAACTCTTTCAGTATGCTTACTGCTGCACTTTCAAACAGTGTATGAGGTGGATTGTCATGCTTTCGAATCTTGGTATTAAGTCACTGGAGAAATCGCTGTAAACACAGCGAATGTAAGGGATAATTCCATTCATTCATCAGTTTTGAGGGACTGCAAGCAGACCAGTATCAGGAGGGACTGCCTGTGGCTGTTTGTCGGTAATAAATAGTTTACCCTCTACAATTGCAGCGAACACTAGCAATATGATTTTTCTGTTAGGGATTTTCTTTTGGTTTTTGGTTCTTTTTATGCTAAATCAGTTTGTGTAACTGGGCTAATTGTGGCCCAGGTACACTCAAGTTTGTGAAGTCAAAGAGGAAAGATAGGGTTAACAGAGCTGGGGGACTGTGATTGATTTGTTGGGAACAAGGGCCTCAAAAGCAGAGGTAAGGGAATAATTAAGCAGTTCAGTCGTGGCAGATGTGTCATGACAGACGGACGGTCAAGTTTACCATCAAGTTCTCACACAAGGAGTGATCAACACACAGATGGACTTATGGATAAAGTAGTGGAAACAATCATTTAAGAACACAGATTTAAGGTGATTGGCAAAAGACTCACAGGCGACATGAGGGATCATTTTTTTTTACATAGCGAGTTGTTGTGATCTGGAATGCACCGCCTGGAAGCAGATTCAATAGTAACATTCAAAAGAGAATTGGATAAACACTTCAGGAAAAAAATTCACAGGGCTATGTGGAAAGAGCAGTGGAGTGGGATTAATTGGATAGCTCTACCAAAGAGCCAACACAGGCATGATGGGCCGAATGGCCTCCTTCTGTATTGTATCATTCTATAATTCTAACCAATTGGATGCTTCGATGGGGGAGGAGCTTTTGGGGTCATTTTGCATGGATGAATGAAGATGGGTTGAATGGCCTTCCACATCCATAATTATGTTATGGACTATTGATAATAAACAATTAATTTATGAAGTTGAAATTCTAAACATTATTTTTCCTGGTTTGGGAATCAACTCTGTACCCTTATATTTGGAGCTTTTTTTTCTAAAGTTACTTAAAACGCCTGACAAAACCGTTGTAAGGCCTGTAAGAGCAATTATTATAAAGATCTGATAAGACATATAATCATTGGGTAGAAGTGCACTGTAGTAGGACCATTCTCACCAAACAGAAGCTATTTTATTACAGAAATAACAACAGAAAATGCTGGAAACACTCAGCAAGTCAGGCAGCATCTGTGGAAAGAGAAACAGAGTTATACCTTTCGTCAGAACTAGAGTGGCATTAATAGAGGCTGTGGACTAGTTTGAGACCTAGATCACTCCACCCTGTTGGCTAGAATGCAGGACAATGAATGGCAGCCATGGGTGTTCATCGGTGGCAGAAAAAATAAAATAAACATACAAAGGCCTAGAAATTCACTTGGGCGCGGGCAGCTCGCTCGCGCCCAAAAGTTAGCGCTGGGCGGGGAGGCATTAGCGCACGCCGTATATTCGTCTTCTGCGCCCCAATTCGGAAGCGGGCGCTATACCAGGGTGTGCCCGCCTCCGTTTGGGGCGCTGCAACTGAATATCGGCGCGCTAGTTGCCGCAGCGCCACCCGATGCGGTGCGGCAGGCTGCAGTACTGCAGGCCTCCTCCTTCTCTTAAGGGGGAGGTGCCTGCAACGGCCGGAGCCCCGATCGCGAGTGCCGGCAAAAGAGCCCAGCACAACGGAGAAGTGCCGGGCTCCACGGAAACCAGCCGGCAATGCCGCGGGGGGGGGTGGAGGAGGCCGGGGAAGGAGGTGCGGGCAAGCGGCCGCCGAAAAAGCGGCCGGCCGCACCTTCTGCTTTAAAGCGCCCCACTATGGCAGCAGGACGGCCCCGTTTTCTGATCGCTGTTTGCGCCCGCTTCGGAGGAGGCGGCCGCAAATAAATATGGGGATCGGCGCAGTTTCGGGGCGTTACGGGCCACCACGCACACCGATGACGTCATCGGTCCCGGCGCAGCGCTAACGGCTACTGCCGCCAATACCGCTGTACTCAATTTCCGCGCTACCACCCCACCGGCGCAAAAGACCTCTTTAGGCGCTAAGTGGGCGCAAGGCCCACTGAATTTCTAGGCCAAAGTGTTTTTAAAATTGACAAAACCCATTTTATTTTAAGTGGGATTATGTTGTTTTGCGCATATTTGGATTTTATTTAACTTGTTTTACTGGCAGGTGGGTGACAATTTTGAACCTGGAATATTGCCAGTGGCCCAAAGATGGATTTCAGTGAGCAGGCTACATGGCAATTACTACTGCTGCTGAACAATTTTTTCTTGTTGCTTCTCTCACAAGGCTTTTTTTATATTTGTACTTACAGTTTGATATTGCTACTTGTTCGGATCTCTTGTGGGTTGGAAGTTTGGATGCTTTGAGGAGGAGGCTTTGGCAGAAGTGCATAGCTATAACATGATTTCTTGCTTAAGGTGATAAGCTGAAAATGCTATGTTATTCAGACAGCACCAAGAACCAAAACAACTCTCGATAAGGGAAGTCCAGGGGCGATTTACCACAATTGTCCTATAATAGATGTTGTTTGTATGCCACATTTTACATTTAACTTCCCACTGTTTTTGAGTGGGTCAGTGGATGGCTTGTAAGAATAAAGAACCATATTCTTTCAGCTTTCTTTCATACAGTAGTTCTCAAGAGCTGACTTTTTAAGGATACGGAGGACATTTTATAAGATGGTCAAATTCTATTTTTGGTACATGCACAACAGTATACAAGGGATGGTCGAACTTTGGGTTTAGATGCTTGTTTTTGTATTTCTCCTGGCTGAACCATGGATTGAATTCATTACAAAGAACATGTGCACCTTTCTTTTAATGAATAGCTTTACCAGATTCCACATTATCCTACAAAACAGTTATTATTTAAGGTGGTATTCTTCTGCAGCTTACTAATTCAGAATACCTTTTCTCTTGGTTAACTCAAACAGTGTTTGAATTTAACTGACAGCACTAAAAATAGGTAAGAGAGAGAGCAGGAGGGAAACAGAAATGGAGAGAGAGAGACACACACACACAGTGATGCAGCAAGAGAAGAACAGAGGCATCGAGAAAGTTAGAATGATAAACAGAGCCACTGAAACAGAGCAAAAGGAAAAAGTGAAATAGTTGTTATAGTAATCTGGGATGTTATGATTAAGGTTATCCACCAGGTGGTGCTGTAGCCAATGCTGCTGCTAAGGTCAGGGGTTTGCTTCCTGTTAAGGTCAGGGGGCTTCCTGTCAAGGTCAGCAAAGGTGCAATGCCTCAATGCAGGCCTGCCTGGTTGTTTCGCAGTCATTTACTAAAGTACTCGTATTAATTCTAATACCTCGCCTCTTCGAGTTCCTTGTCTCACTACATGGACTTATCACATTTGGCGACAAGGTAACAAAAGGACCCTGAATAAAGAAGAAAAGTCTACCGGGATGTTTAAACAACAACATCACGAGCTACGGTTAGCTACCAGTTGGAAGAGAGCATGGCTGCCACGGTAGGAACGGTTTCCGCTTTTGATATTCAAGCACAAACCTGGGAGGAGTACTATGAAGTGTTCGGTTATTTTTTCGAAGCAAATGAAATAAATGATGCTGGAAAAAGGAAAGCCATTCTGCTTAGTTCAGTGGGAAACCAAACCTACAGCTTGATGAGGAATCTGCTCAGTCCTGAAAAGCCTGGAGACAAATCATTTGTTGAATTAGTGGCCTTGCTAAAAGAACATTTCAACCCTAAGCCTAGTGAGATTGTACAGCGGTTCAAGTTTAATTCAAGGAACAGAAAAGAGGAAGAGAGCGTAATGGACTATGTAGCGGTGTTGCGTAAATTAGCACAAGATTGCAATTATGGGAACAACCTGAAGGAAATGCTGCGAGATAGGCTAGTTTGCGGAATAATGGATGACCGAATGCAATGTAGATTATTATCCGAGACTGGGCTTACTTATGAAAAAGCATTGGAACTTGCTCAAGCCATAGAGACAGCGAACCGAGATGTAAAAGAAATACAGGGTTCAGACAGGGCTAATGCTAAGCAAGTTGCAGGTCAAGTTGTTGTGCACAAGTTAAACATGCATCAGAAACCACAACGTGAGCATGTGAAGGCATGTTATAGATGCAAGGGCGATCACCTGGCGAGTGAATGCCGGTTTCTGGAGGAAAAGTGCCACAAGTGTGGGAAACAAGGACACATAAAACAAGCATGCAGGACGAAATCACCTGTGGAGGAATCCAAACCAAAAGGGGGAGGAAAGCAAAACCAAGGAAGAGAAGTGAAAAAACATGGAGCACACCACATCAGCGGGGAAGCTGAGGAAGAAGAGGACATGTTCATAATGTATAGCATGTTAGAGAACATTCCAAAAGTGGCTCCTATCACATTGCAACTGACAGTAAGTGACTCTAAGGTGAACTTTGAAGTCGATAGAGGGTGCGGTGTAACCATAATGAACAAGGCAGAGTACTCAAAATTGTGGAACCGTGCAAAAGTTCCAGAGTTAAAGCCTTGCTCCCTGCATCTTAAAACATATACAGGTGAACGAGTAGCGACATTAGGTACAGCTAATGTAACTGTGCAACACAGGGACACCGTGGAACAGCTACCGGTAGTTATAGTATCGGGTACCGGACCAAACCTGTTAGGTCAGAGCTGGATAAAAGAACTTAAATTAGACTGGGGAGCAGTACATCAAATAGATGCGGGCAAACAGTTGACTTTGCAAGAAGTGTTGAGTGAACATGCGAATGTGTTCAAGGAGGAACTTGGCACATTTAATGGACCCCCAGCTAAGATTTATCTAGAGAAGGAGGCACCGCCAAGGTTTTTTAAACAACGACCTGTGCCTTACGCCATGAAGCCAAAGGTAGAGGCTGAGCTTGACCGTCTATTGAGAAAGAACATACTGGAGCCAGTGAAATGTTCGGAATGGGCAGCTCCCATAGTACCTGTTTTAAAACCGGACAATTCGATAAGACTCTGTGGAGACTATAAATTGACAGTCAATCGGGTGTCCAAACTAGAGCAGTATCCTATTCCCAAAACAGAGGATCTCTTTGCAAACCTGGCTGGAGGAAAGAAATTCACAAAGTTGGATATGAGTCATGCCTACTTGCAGATTACACTGGATGACAAATCAAAGAAGTATGTCACCATAAATACACACAAGGGCTTGTTTACATATAACCGCTTACCGTTTGGTGTCTCATCTAGTCCAGCTATCTTCCAGAGGACAATCAAAGGTGTACTGCAAGGGATTCCACATGTTTCCATCTATCTGGATGACATTTTGGTGATGAGAAGAGCCGACCAGGAGCATCTGAGCACTCTGAGAGAGGTACTACAGAGATTGGAAAGGGCAGGGTTCTGGCTCAAGAGGAGTAAGTGCACTTTCCTGGGGAATGAGGCAGTGTTCCTGGGACACAGAGTGGATGCCACTGGGCTCCATCCACTCAAGGAGAAGGTACAAGCACTGCAGGATGCCCCTGCTCCTACAAATGTGGCTGAGTTGAAAACTTAGCTGGGATTGCTGAACTATTATAACAGGTTTTTACCAAACTTGTCAACTGTGCTAGCACCTCTTCACAAACTACTGCGCAAGGAGACAGAGTGGCAGTGGGGAGAGGAGCAGGGGGTTTCATTTGAACAGTCCAAGAAACTGATGCTGTCGTCGGATGTGCTGGTTCACTACAATGCAGAGAAAGACATCATTCTCTCTTGTGACGCTTCACCTTACGGGGTGGGGGCAGTTCTTTCACACTGCATGGAAGATGGAACTGAAAGACCAATAGGGTTTATGTCCCGAACTCTAACACCAGCGGAAAAAACTATTCCCAGTTAGACAAAGAGGGGTTAGCAATAATGTTTGGGTTACAGAGGTTCCACAAGTACATATATGGCAGGAAGTTCACCATATGCACCGATCGTAAACCTCTTCTCTCTCATTTCAATGAAATGAAAGCAGTTCCACAGATGGTGTCACCCCGGATCCAGAGGTGGGCCGTGACGTTGAGGGCATATGAGTATGTCATCGTCTACAAGGCGGGCAAGTACCATGGGAATGCAGATGCTTTGAGACGTCTTCCACTGCCAGGCACACACATCCATTGCAGCTCCAGAGAACAGAGTGTGGATGTTGGAGGACACTGATACGGCACTGGTGACTGCAGAGCAAGTAAGAACATGGAGAGGTGAAGATCCAGTACTGTCTAGAGTTCGAGAATATGTGGTGAGGGGATGGCCACAGCATCCGGAAGGGGTTGACTTCACACCCTACAGTGTCAGGAAAACAGAGCTGAGTGTGCAGGATGGTTGCGTGTTGTGGGGAGCACGAGTGATTATTCCACAGCCAGCATGACAGTCTATCCTAGAGCAACTACATCAGTGTCATCCTGGGGTCTTGCGTATGAAAGCCTTGGCTAGGAGTTACTTGTGGTGGCCAAAGCTAGATGAGGAGATAAAAAATCTAGTCAAGACATGCAGCACTTGTCAGGAACACCGGAAGGCACCAGCAGCAGCTCCTCTCCACCCCTGGGAGTGGCCGGATAAACCATGGAGAAGATTGCACTTAGATTATGCGGGTCCATTCATGGGGAAGATGTTCCTCATAATCATTGATGCACATTCCAAATGGATGGATGTTTATCCTGTAAATTCTGCTTCTGCCACTACTACTATAGGCTGCCTGCGTCGGAGCTTCAGTAATCAAGGGCTACCGGAGATCGTGGTAAGCGACAATGCCACTTGTTTTGTGAGTACAGAGACAAAAGAGTTCTTGAGAAAAAATGGCATAGTGCAGGTGACCTCGGCTCCATATCATCCGTCCTCAAATGGACTTGCGGAGAGAGCCGTACAAACATTTAAAGAGATGATGAAAAAAAGTGCAGAAGGGAGTTTAGCAGCCAAAGTGTCACGGGTTCTGTTCAGCTGCAGAATAACACCTCAATCCATCACAGGACTCTTTCCTGCTGAGATGTTATTAGGTCGTAGACTACGCTCCACTCTTGACCTTGTCCACCCAGACCTAAAAGGAAAATGGAAAACAGACAAAACAAACAAAAAGAGAACTATGACAAAAGAACAAAGAGCCGAAGTTTTGGAGAAGGAGATGCGGTCCTTACCAGGAATTTAAGTTATGGACCCAAGTGGATTCCTGGCTTCATAGACTCAATGACCGGTCCCGTATCAAACAAGGTCATGTTGGGAGATGGTAGGGTCGTACGCAGATATGTAGATCAGATACTTACCAGACAAGGGGAAATTGAAATGAAGGTTCCAGATGCAATGGCTGAGGACAGGTTTGCCCCCAGTTATCCAAGTGCATCTGTGGTGCCACCACCAGGGATGGAGACAATTCCACAGGAACCCATTCGTCAAGAGGAAACCATCGTTGCAGAGTCAGATACTCCGAGCACTGCTCAGGAGCAGCTGGTGGCTTCACCACAAACAAGCAGGGACTTTACTGTCAGACGTTCACAAAGGCCTTGCAAGCCACCAGAGAGATTGATACTGACCTATTAGATTCATCAAGTGTGGAACATGATGAATGGAGACTTCTTATGTGACCCTTAGGAATTGTTGTTTGTTAAGAAATTCATACTGAAATCTTAAGGGAGGAGGGATATAGTAATCTGGGATGTTATGATTAAGGTTATCCACCAGGTGGTGCTGTAGCCAATGCTGCTGCTAAGGTCAGGGGTTTGCTTCCTGTTAAGGTCAGGGGTCTTCCTGTCAAGGTCAGCAAAGGTGCAATGCCTGAATGCAGGCCTGCCTGGTTGTTTCGCAGTCGTTTAATAAAGTACTCGTATTAATTCTAATACCTCGCCTCTTCAAGTTCCTTGTCTCACTACATGGATTTATCACAGTTGTGAATAAATAAAGGACAAATAGAGAGAAGCTAAGGTAGCTGTGAAACAGATATTTAAAGAAAGAAGATAAATGGAGTGAATGAATAAATAAAAAAGAGAATGGCGTAGTGGAGCATCATATTGATGTTCCAATTCACTGTGCTATGTAAGACGTGACAGATTTGTGACCTCTGTTCTCTCTACCCACATTCTTCCAGCCTCAGCAAGCCACTGTGAAAGGTGCCAATTATAAGCTAGGTACTTAACACATGCAAGGAGGGAGAAAAGGTCAATAACATCTCTTCACAATCATCTGAGAATATTCCATCTATCTTTTCCCTCCCTCTTTCTCTGTCTCCTCCAGTTTTTCCTTTCCCACTCTCTCTCTCTTTTCCTGTCTCTCTCTTTTCCACTCCTTCTCTCTCTCTTTACCCTCATTTCCCCTTCTATGTTGATTCCTGCTTGCTCTTTCTTTTTCTCCCTCAGATATTAATACCAGTGCATTGCTCCAGGTTTGGAAAAACTAGACCTACATGTGTTTGACCGTTTTATACTATTTAGAGTATCAGAATTTACAGTGACAGCATCACCAAAGAGGATGTATTACAGGGATATTTTATATGGGAGCGTACTACTAGGACATTTACCATACTGTGTATATAATAATGAGTATTGCCGTTACTCATAGTATATCTCCTAAGAGTTCCAAACTACTATGCTGTGTTCATTGACGCTGTTGACCTTTCAATTTTACACAAAATCTTCCAATCTTATTTTCTAAATAAAAGATTAAAAGTAAATTACACTGTTTAAAAATGTAGAACAGTGAAATTAAATTACCAAGCAATTGAAGATTAATGATGTAGAATATGTTTAGAGCATTATGGTGGCCGCGGTTACTTGCTTACTTAAAAGATATTTTTGAAAGTTGTATCATTGGCCCTGATATTTACCGAGGCCCAAGTTTGGTGAGGGTGGGGGGGCAGGAGGAAATATAGTTGAGAAACCCGGAAGTACGACTTTCCCCAAACGCTGTGGCGTTTTAACTCCAGGGCATGTTTGGATTTGTTTCTCCAGGTTTCCTGCAGGATTGACAGGCTGGCTGCCTGTCGGGTGGGAAATCCTGCGGCACAAGGCCGCAGCCACAGAGCAGGTAGTCTAATAGTGGGGGGGGGAGCAGAGATCGCGTGGGGGGTGCGGTGGGGGGAGACGGTGATTGCAGAGCGGTTGGGGGGGTGGTTTACAGGGTAGCTTTTTTGAGCCTGGAGGAAACACTCCTGCTCCTCCTGGCCCACAAGTGGTACTGTAAAGGTACTTACCTGGTGGATCCAGCCCTTCTCAGCTCCTTTTACCTGCCGGGTTTCCCGAGGCCAGGGAAACCCGGCGGACAGCAGTTAAAAATAGAAATAATGTTAAAATGGAGACACGTAGCCTCCTTGAGAGGTTTTACCAACCAACCCGGTTCCTGAGAGTGGATTGGTCACTCGTTCCGCCTCTGTTAAAACAGGAAGTGGGCAGGTTCGAGGTGGCTGAGTAAAACCCAGATCCAATGTAAGATAAGCAAGTTGCCATTTGGGTAAATGCTCGAATTTCATCACTGTAAAAATCCTTTGAGATTCAAGCATGTAAAAGGAGCGAATGCCGTTAAAGGAGTTCCAATCAATGTGGTGCCACAGTTGTAGAACAGATGAAAGGGCCTGATGTTAGAATTGCCTGAAAACTACTAAGAAATTCTCGCTTCAATTTATTTTGGTATTCAGTTACATTAGTCCTAAGTATATGTTATGTAGGAAGTCCACCTTTGATGTTTTTATGCCGAAGCGATTTGAAGCACAGGCAGACATGCCAGCTGAGGTCATAGCAGACGGTTTAACTGATTTATCACACTAAAATTAGAAGATGCTCCTATTAGCTGATCAACTTGAAAAGAGAGAAAATCCAAAATAATGAATTGTATAAGAAAGACTGGTATAATGTAAGAAATTTTTCACAACAGTGACCAGAATGTAATTATCTTGTACTACTTACATTTTTAATGTGCAAAATAATTGCAAGTGGCAGAATTTGTTTCTCAAAGATTTATATTGTGTCCATGTATTAAGCCTAATTTGAGCAGAATATGTATGGATCTTAGAAATGCAGACCTAAAATATTTATTCATCTTATGGATGAAGGAAGTTTAACATTAAACCATGCAACTAACTTTAACTGTGATGTTCAGAGAGGTGGAGTAATATTCATTATAACGAGTACTACGCTATGCACACCTGGCTAGAAATACATATTGGGAATCTGTCTCCCCACCCTCCCACCTCCCCCCCCAACTCCCACCGCTCCTCAATTTCAATCCATAAATTAAAGAATGGAAAAATATAGGAGATATATATACAAATTTATGATGTATGCTCCCGGCTGGTGAGGGTCCACACTGGGAGTGTACATTCATAAAAACTCATCCCAGCAAATAAAAAGCAGAGAACTTATAGGGTAAATTTTGATGGACTCCACTGCCGGCATGAAACCTTGCTGTCCAGGACTGTTGTAAGATTGAGCATGGAAGTTCATGCATCCAAGGCGCAGTGTATCTCATTTTGTGCTGAACAAATTAGTGCCTTTTATTAGCCACACCACCAACCAGCATAGGACTGACTGGAGCTTTGAAAATGACGGTAATAGGTTCCATGCCAGATTTCACGTTTTCCTTGCCATTTTTCACCCCCTTGGTGCAGCTATCCCATATCAATTGAGTGCGTGTGTGCTTGGCTGACCCGGCCTGTAGAATTAGGCTTTTGAAAGTCATGTCAGAATTTTCACTATTGGTGGTAAAGTTTGACTTATTTTTTAATTACCAGCTAGTTTCATCTGCATTGATGCCTGTTGCTCTATATGCCATACTTTTAACGTATTTAGTTAACACTCCTTTTTCTACAACAATCTTGCTTGCAGCTGCAATTTCACCTGCAGCAAACAAAGCTTTCAGGATACAAAGTCATTTGGGGGCTCCAATCGTGCTGCACAATTTGAAGGAGAAGGCTAAATAAAGATGGAGACTAGGAAGGCAGGTGCCATTGCACCTCAGTCATTTTGTTTTCAGCCATCATTATTCTTGGACCCGCATTTACAGATCGAGCAGACTAATTTGGGCATCCCAGAAGAGACCTGTCTTTGGCACCTCTGCTTTCACAAGGAAGGCTGTACTGAGCTATGCTATCTGCTCCAGACTGAGCAACATGGACCTTTGACAACAGGGATTGCTCTTCCCATAACTCCGAAAATCATCACTGCATTAATGAAACACGATACTTCCAAGCCACCACAGGGAACATATGTCGGACCAGGCAATCTGCTATTGAAAGACGCATTAAGCAAATGACAGCTGGGGCATTGCATTCCCGAGGGATAGGATGCATCAGCTGGATAGATAACAGAACTTTTACTAGGTGGCAGCATTCCCAACAGCACATGAAATCGTAGATGATGCGCATGTGACCATCCAGGCTTCTCCTAGCAACCCCAAAGGCTACTTGACCAGAAAAGGTTTTTCATTCCATCAGTGCACAGGTTGTGTCAGCCCACAGAAACATAATTGTGCAAGTTAATGTCTTGGAATAATTCATTATGGCTTCACAGCATTAATGAGGAAACCTGTGTCTGGTCTTCGGCCCTCTGTCTTTGGGGGCTTCTCAGCAGATAGCTATGGATTTGCCATATGCTCCAAGGTGCACGGCAGTCGTGTGATCCTGCCACACATTGCTACAGAGATACTGCAACTATACTACTGCAAATTCTCTGAAAAACCCTTGTAGGGTGTTTATTACATTCTCAAAAGATGTCATGACGGCCTTTTGCTCATTGAACAACTCCTTTCTGAAGGCAGGCCCAGTTGTGTACCAATCCCTAAGCCATGCAACTAATGAATGCCTAGGGCTGCTACTGTAGCCAGCTGCTTCTTTCATCTGCTGCCACCTCCACTTGCTCCTGCTCACTAGTGCTTCAGCTGGTGCTCCCTGTTCAAACTCCTGTCTAAATGCTCCAGGGTGCTTGGATCTGCCGTGGTACCTGCATCATGTGGAGTGTCTGATGCAGCATGCTATGAAGTGCTAGATTCCTTGGTGCTACCTGGGCCTGCCAACATTTCTTGGGAAGGTCCTATAGAAAGAAAAAAAGGCAGGTGTGTTACAATGGTGTCAGGAGAGAATGCCTTCTAACTGTGGTAAGATGCCAAGATACTGTGAAAATATGCCTCTGTATAACTAATAAAAGCCTGATACTTGCTGTGCAAGGCATCAAGTTGCCAAATTGTTCCTCCTGCCTGCACTCCTTTGATGGACTTAGGCCCAGATATTTCGAAAGCAATGTCTTTGAAGTGAGACGGTTGTTTAAAGTCCGAAGACCTTCTTCCAATCTGTTTTCTTTTTCCCCAATGGTTATCTGCTGCCCTCTGAAAACACACAGAAACACACCAACGTTGGGCTTCACAAGAGCTGCTGCACAACCAGCCCTGTGTCCAGCCTACATTCCTTTCTGTAAGAATCAATTATAATACAGCATGTAATGTGTTTCTGATGGCATTGTTACATAGAAACATAGCAGATAGTAGCAGGAGTCGGCCATTCGGCCCCTCGAGCCTGCTCCGCCATTCAATGGGATCATGGCTGATCATCCAAGTTCAGTACCTGGTCCCTGCTTTCTCCCCATACCCCTTGATCCCTTTAGCCTTAAGAAATATATCCAACTTGTTGTTTCAGGACACACCTTGCAAGAACTATGTGTGGCACTACAAGCTATTTAAGTGCACAAAATGTACCCTGCAGCTACACTGACATAAAAAGCTGAAAGATTGTCTCTGTGGTCCATATGCTGTTTCCCTTCGGATGATCCAGATAAAAAGCAGTCGGTGTCATGCATGCTATGGATCAATAGTAAGAGTCCTCCAAATCCAGGTAGGCTCACCTTTGCACTCGTCCCGATGCTTGAAATTTTCTTGTTCATTTTCTCCCAGGTCCATTGGACCTGGAAGACTGTATTCAAAGACCCGGATTTTGCGGTCAGCTGCAAAGTGATGGCACTCGCCGCTGACATCAAAGAAAGCTGCCCACAAAGATCTAGCGAGCTCTGTGGCATTGATTTCACCTCTCCCGATGTTAATTTGAATCTGACGCCAAGCCTAGGGGATCTCCAGCGTCCAGCAACAGTGATGTCATCAAGCTGGCTAAGCAGCCAATCACATTGAAGAATTCTCACAGACAGCAAACCAGGAAGTAAAATGTACTAAAAACAGAAAATGCTGGAGATACTCAGCAGGTCAGGCAGCATCTGTGAAGAGAGAAACAGAGTTAACGTTTCAGGTTGATGACCTTTCATCAGAACTGGAAAAAAGCAGGAAATGGAACAGATTTTTAAGCAAGTGTAGGAGCTGGGAAAGGGGGAGGGGATGAAAGAACAAATGGAAAGGTCTGTGATAGGATAGAAGGCAGGAGAGGTTAAGAGACATTAAGAGATATTCAAGGCAAAAGGAGATGGTAATGGGACAGGTTAAGAAACAAAAGATGGCTCTAGATGAAGTGTAAATTGCGCTGGCAGAATGAAAGACAGCTGCAGGGAGAGAAGAAAAGAAGACACAAACAAAAAGTATGGAAAAATATATATATATATGATAGGGGCCGAGGTTATGATCTGAAATTGTTGAACTCTATGTTGAGTCGAAAGAGCTGTAAAGTGCCTAATCGAAAGATGAGGCGCTGTTCCTCGAGCTTAAGTTGAGTTTCATTGGAACAATGCAAGAGGCCGAGGACGGTGAGGTCTGAGTGGGAGTGGAGCAGAGAATTAAAGTGACAGGTGACCAGAAGTTCGGGGTCCCCCTTACGTGCTGAATGGAGCTGTTCCGCAAAGCGGTCACCCAATCTGCGTTTGGTCTCCCCAATGTAGAGGAGACCGCATCGTGAGTGGCGAATACAGTGTACTAAATTGCAACAAGTACAAGTAAATCACTGTTTCACCAGGAACGGGTGTTTGGGGCCCTGGACAGGGGGGAGGTATAAGGGCATGTGTTGCATCTCCTGCGCTTGCATGGGAAGGTGCCGGGCGAAGGGGAAGGCGTGTTGGGGGTGATAGAGGATTGGACCAGGGTGTCGCGGAGGGAGTGGTCCCTTCGGAATGCTGAAAGGGGAGGTGAGGTGGCGGAAATGGCGGAGGATGATCCGTTGAATGTGGAGGCTGGTGGGGTGAAAGGTGAGGACAAGGGGAACTCTATCGTGGTTCCGGGAGGGAGGGCAGCAGTGCGGGAGATAGAATGGACACGGTCAAGGGCCGTGTCAACCGCAGTAGAGGGGAATCCTCAGTTGAGGAAAAAGGAAGACATGTCAGAAGCACTGATATGGAAGGTGGCATTGTCAGAGCAGATGCGGCGGAGACAGAGAAACTGGGAGAATGGAATAGAGTCCTTACAGGAAGCGGGGTGGGAGCAAGTGTAGTCCAGCTAGCTGTGGGAGTCAGTGGGCTTGTAGTGAATGTTTGTCAATAACCTATCCCCAGAGATGGAGACAGAGAAGTCGAGGAAGGGAAGGGAAGAGTCGGAGATGGACCATGTGAAGGTGAGGGAAGGGTGGAAATTGGAAGCAAAGTGAATGAAATTTTCTAGTTCAGGGCGAGAGCAGGAAACGGCATCAATACAGTCCTCAATGAAAAAGAGGTGAGGGAGGGGACCTGAGTAGGACTGGAACAAAGAATGTTCCACATATCCCACGAAAAGGCAGGCATAGCTAGGACCCATGCGGGTTCCCATAGCAACACCTTTGATTGGAGGAAGTGAGTGGAGTCAAAGGAGAAGTTGTTCAATGTAATAACAAGTTCAGCCAAGCGGAGGAGGGTGGTGGTGGATGGGGACTGGTCGGGCCTCTGTTCAAGGAAGAAGCGGAGCGCCCTCAGGCCATCCTGGTGGGGGATGGAGGTGTAGAGGGATTGTACATCCATAGTGAAAAGGAGGCGGTTGAGGCCAGTAAACTGGAAACTGTTAAAGTGGCGGAGGGCGTCGGAAGAGTCGCGGATGTAGGTGGGAAGAGACTGGATGAGGGGAGAAAAAATAGAGTCGAGATATGAAGAGATAAGTTCCATGGGGCAAGAACAGGCTGAAACGATGGGTCTACCAGGGCAGTCCTGTTGGTGGATCTTGGGAAGGAGGTAGAAGCGGGCTGTGTGGGGTTGGGGAACTATGAGGTTGGCGGCCGTGGGGGGAAGATCTCCAGAGGAGATGAGGTCAGTGACAGTCTTGGAAATGGTGGCTTGATGTTCGTAGTAGGGTCATGGTCCAGGCGGAGGTAGGAGGAGGTGTCGGAGAGTTGGCGTTCAACTTCCGCTAGGTAGAGGTCGGTTCGCCAAACAACAACAGCACCACCCTTGTCAGCAGGTTTAATGCCAATGTTGGGGTTGGATCTGAGAGAATGGAGTGCTGCAAGTTCAGAGAGAGGTAGGTTGGAGTGAGTGAGGGAAGCAGAGAAATAGAGACGGCCAATGTCATGCCGGCAGTTTGCAATGAAAAGATCTAGAGAGGTTAAGAGGCCAGAGGGAGGGGTCCGGGTAGAACGAGAATTCTGAAAGCGGGAGAAAGGGTCAGCTGTGCGGGGGGAAGACTCCTGGCTAAAGAAGTGGGCACGGAGATGAAGGCGGCGGAAAAAGAGCTCAGCATCGTGCCGAGCTCGAAATTCATTGAGGTGGGGGCGTAAGGGGATGAAGCTCAGGCCTTTGCTAAGGACTGATCATTCGGGTCAGATAGTGAAAACGCGGCAGGGGGTGAGATTGGGAGAAGGGATGCGGTCAGAGGAAAGTGAAGGGGAAGAAGGTTCTGGAGGTGCGTTGGTGTCCAAGAGTTGTTGAAGCTTGCGATCCTTGACACCTGAAAGGAAGAAAAAAAGTTTTTTGTTAAAGCGCCGGATGAGGCGAAGGATGAAATGGAACTGCAGACCAGGACAGCTTTGAGATAGTGAGTTGGTGCTGCTGAAGAGAGAGGTCGAGGGTGTGCATGTGGCGTCGCATGGCATTCAGCGTGGATCTCAGGTTACGGCGAGAGCAGTGGTTCGAGGAACGCTGAATATCTTGGAGATGTCTGTAGTCCTGGGTGGATCCAAAACACGAGGGTTGTAATTTCAGTTGGAATCTACGTGGAGTAAGTCAGAGCCGGAGACAGTTGCTGAGGAATGATATGTAACTTTGAAAGCGCGTATTGGTAGATACCTGATCAAACATAAGAAGGGAGACAGAAAGCGATGAAGATGAACAAGGTAAAAGAGACAAACGGAAATCCCGTCAGAGAGAAGAGCAGAACTTCTTCAAGGTGGACATTCCTGGGAGAGAGGTGGCAGTGAATTAAACACTAATACAAGAAGAAAGTACTGCAGATGCTGGAAATCTGAAATAAAAACAGAAAATGCTGGAGAAACTCAGCAGGTCAGGCAGTATCTATGGAGAGAGAAACAGAGTTAATGTTTCAGGTCGACGATGCACTGATTTTCCTTCACTTTTTAATCATTTTACAGAGAGAGAAATAAAGATTGGGACATACACATGGGATTAATGTAGAAGATGAAATATCATAAACAAACTTAAAAAAAAAAAATTATGTTAAAAACCATGGAATTTTTATCATAATGGAAAATTTGACATTCCACAAATATAAAATTAGTTTTTCAGGGCCAGAACGGTTGTTCAGCAGTAAACATGACTCAGTATGCTGTTAAAAACCCTATTACACCTCACTCAACCAGCCTTAGCTTTTTCAGGGGGTTTTAACAGCAATATTCCAGCGTAAAAGGGGAAGTTTTCATCAGTTCAGTGATTTCGATTGATTGCCAGCTGCGGGGAGTTCAACAGCGCGCTGTGTGGAGGAGCAGAGAATGATTGACAGCATGTTCTGGATCTCAGCATTTAACTGCCCGTATGCGCACTCCAGAGGTCACTGTCAGATTCACGGTTGTAATGACGGCGAACGCTGACAGTTTCGCCACCATTGCAACCACAATTTCTGGGCCATTGTGTCTGCAACTTCCATCCAGGAATTTCGGGGTTCAGCTTTTACAGCACCAAGTATAGGCACCCTTTTAGCTGTACTTCCTGCAGCAGGACATCCAAAGCAACATCTTCGAATGGGGAAGTTTTACCCACGTTGCTCCTCGCATTCTTGTGTTTTTTTTTCGCCATCATAAAATACCCTCCCCTTTAATGGTAAGCAACAGCCTTTAAGAGTTGCTGCCTGACCAGATTCCCTGTGCCCGGCCAACTGTACTGCTTCCTGCGCACATTGAGCACCAACGGACACCTATCATAAAGAATGGCAGGGTCTGATCGTGCAATATTCGTCAAGGTCCCACCTTTCTTGCTATTAGTCCGCTCTCAGCCACAGCCCCAGTGGTCCTACCAGCAATTTTGCCATGTTCACCAAATCGGGGTGAATATGAATAGATGTAAGGGCCAATTTTCCCAGTTCACCAGTAAGAAGCCTCGTGCGCTGATAATGCATATCTTAAAGTCACAGGCCTGCTGAATTATGAATGGAAAATCAAGGGCAATGCAGTCCTGATTCCCAATATATAGCCCTGCCACTCAATGGCCCAGAATTTGCAGTCAGCAGCGAAGCAAAGGCGTTCGCCGCTGGCCACGAAGCAATCTCGCGATCTCTGTGGCGAGAAGTCCGGCTTTGCCGACGTTTAGTTGAAATCAGCGTAAGTTAATGGGGATTCCCTCGCGCGATCTGCTGTGACGTCATCAAGCTGTCTAAACAGCCGATCACAAGGCAGAATTCTCACAGACAGAGAATCAGGAAGTGAAGAAGCGCCTTTGATTCTAACTTTTTAAAAATGTTACAGAGAGCAAAACAAAGAGTGGGGCTCTCACACGGGGAAAAGGCAAACCTGAAATAAAGATGGACAATCTTTTTAAAAAAAATTTTAAAAAAAATTTTGAAGTTTCTTAAAAATTGTAATTTTTATTAAAATGGATAAATTTGACACTCCACAAAATTTAAATTCGTTTTTCAGGGCCATAACGTTTGTTTAACAGTCAATACACTGTTAAAACCCCAGTTACACCGAATCCAAAAGGGTCTAACATTTAATGGGGTATTTAACAGCGATATTACGGCGGAAAAGACCAAGTTTTCATCAGTTTCACTGATTCCCCGATTACACTGATTGCCGGCTCTGTTGGGGGGGTGGTGGTGGGGACGGCCACAGCGCAGCCAGTGTCAGAGCAGTGAACGACTGACCGCAACTTCAGGATTTCCACGTTAGGATGCGCTACATCCTGAAGTTCCAGTCAGTTTCAAAGGGGTAATAACAGTGAACGCTGTTCGTCCGCTGTCATTACCCACCGCAAATTTCGGGCCATTATAATAGACTCCCACTGGTATTCAGTGAGTGCAGGGAGCGGTTATGTCCGAATAAACACTTAAATTAGGGTGGTAACAATTAGTTACTTTTATTTCCAGAGGCTGGAGAATATTCCGTCAAAGAATAGCAAAAGCAAAACAAGAGAGACCTTGAAGCGTAATTATCACATCAGGGGGCCATCTAGTGTTCAGTTAATAAAATGCAAGCACTATCCATACCAGGAGCAATGGGAAATCTGGTTGAGGAAGCACCTATTGAAGGCTGTTGCTTTCAAGTGTGATTGCAAAAAAAATCTTGCAAACAAAGTTCCCCATCAGCAGTATCATCTCAGAAAATCAGCTCTATGTTATTAGGCATCATGTAATAGCGTCTCATTGTTTACCTGTGCACACATTTATTTGTTTTGCAGATACAGATTACTGTTCTGAATCCACTGCACTGTAAATTCAGTGGTAGCACCCCAAACAGGAGGCGGGACGCTACTGGAAGCGCTTCCCCTCCTTCCTGGGGTGCTACCATTCAATATCGCGGCGCTACATGCAACAGCGCCACGCGCGTCGGCACGTAACGCTCATTATTACAGGCCCCCTCCCCTGATTAAAGGGGAGGGGGCCTAGCGCAGTGCGCACCGGGGCCCTGCTGGACCACCGGGGAGTGGAGTGCCGGGAAAAGAGCCCGGCACTCAAGAGCGATCACGGCCGGCACCCCGCATGAAAAAGCGGAAGGGGGCAGGTGCTGGCAGACAGCCAAAAAAAATGGCCGCCCGGCACCTGCCCTTTAATTAGCGCCACTGCGGACACAAAAACGCCACCCTGACCCTGTCGGGCATATCGTCCGGCGGTAGGTCAGGGGGCGCAACCCAATTTTGCGGCTGGGGTGCGAGCGGGGCGCTGCGCACGGTGATGATGTCATCGCCGGAGGCGCAGTGCAGTGGGGTGCTAACGGTTACTGCTGCGGCTAACCTCCATCTGAATTTCGCGGGAGGCGTGAGCAGCGCCGCGCCCTAATTTTTGAAATTTTCCCCCTAGTTTCTGAAACGCATTTTGTTTTCTCATCAATATGTTATGATATTGAATAAAATGATATACATCTTACTTTCAGAAACAAAAACATTGCATTATTTGTTGTAAAATGCTGCTGCAAGTTCTTCAGAGGTATAAAACACCACATTTACTGCATCTTCAGAATGCTGCAGAGTTGACGACTTTCAGAAGTAAACAACAGTCTAAAGATGCAATCAAAACCATATTTGATTAATGGTGTTTGATTTAGTTAAAACCTAAATGTAATCATAGACATCAGAAACACTTAGCCAACCTCAAAACGGCGTGTGACAGCAGCTCCAACTCATGTGCCTTGCATATAAATTAAGTTACATCAAATGTTTATATGTATAACCTCTAACACCTTTGTTATTCATAATGTAGCATCTGTTTTTTATCTGTTTTTTCGCCTCTCCCAGGGGCTCACATGGTTTCGGGTGTGGTGGGGACTGTATATATTGTGATACATTCAGTATCACAATCATGTGGGACAGGATGGATGGGCCAAAGGGTGTTTACTTGTCCATCATTGTTTGTATGTTTGTATTACAGACAGATATGCATTTTTGGTGGAGATATAGTAAAGAGAGGAAGGTTGGAAAGAGATAAATAGTACTTAATGTGAAATAAGTTACCAACTATTTGCAATTTGCTTTTTCAAACTTGTTGCAAAAAAAAATGATCCCATCATTGAAGTTTTGCAGATGAGCATTGGACAGAGTCAATCCCCTACAAATAGTAATAAAGTACAGGGCATAAAACATCAATTTGCTTTATTTATGATTTAAAAAATTGAGCACAAATTAGTAAGCTTTTAGCATGATTAATTTCGTACACAAACGTATTGGACCTGCAATACAGTCCAAAGTGGAAAGACACTCGAGACTCACTTAGGGACCAATAATGTGATGGGAATCACTCAAAATGCTATGGGTACTTCAGCCCTGTGTTATTCGGGAACAGAGGCCTGAGCTCTACTTCACATCCCATGTACAGTGCACTTGACAGTGCAGGCCAGATACATTTTGTGCATTGAGAGCCTATGCCCAGATCATATGCAAGGCTCGCAAAGTTCCAAGTTTCATGCTGATGAGATAGAAACCTGAACAGTGCTCCAGATGCTCAGTGCCCATTTGAAATGGATGCTTCAAGGGAGACATGCCCTTCTGCACATAGGGCCACCCTTTGTGCAGGACTTCATTCTGCATGGGCGCCAATGTTCAATCTATGAACTGGGTCATCCTTCCTGGAGCCATTCAAAAAAAAAAGACACCATTGTAAGGACAGCCAGAAGCCCTTGAATGGCTGCTGGTATATAATAACCCTGTGCCCATGACCTCACCACTTTCCCAGCACATCACATGCTATGGAACACTCCCTTTCTGTTGCGTGGCTGTGCAGCGCTCCAGGGATCCCACGCAACCCCGCGTGCACGGTATTTTGAATGGCCCGCGCAGCCCCTTAAAGGAGCCGCGAGGCGCCAAAAAAAATTAGAGGGAACATTGATGCTATGTATTGAGATCACAATCGAAATATTTAAATTAGCTGACCTCATGTTGTGGAGTGAAGTCTGCTGCGGCTCGACAAGTGCAGCCAGAACTTGGTGCTCATTATTCGCCCCATAGAATTAATGTTGAAGTAAAGGCAAGCTAATATAAACTAAAATGGCACATCTGTGGTTTTTCAGAATGCATCACTGGTGACATAACAGAACTAAAGCAGAAAATGACATTAAGAAAGCAAAGAATATTAAGAGAAATGTCAAGTATTTCTATAAATATACCAAGCAAGTAAAGAAGGAAATGGTGGGGCCATTGAATGATCCAAACGTTGACAATATTAAGTGACCAAGGAATAAGCAATGTGCAAAATTAATTCTTCTTTTCTGTGTTCATGAAGGTGGCCATGGACATTTTCCCAGTTGTGAAATTGAATTTCAGGCGGAGAGGTAGAGAATGGAGAAAATAGGAAGTACTAAAAGGAATAGAAATTTCAGATAAAGCATTTGCTGATAGGCTGAGGAAGTTAAAGGAAGACGAGGCACCAGGGCTGCATATACATCATTCAAGAGTATTTAAAGAAATGACCACCAAAGTTGGTCACAGCCATGCCACTATCTTGAGGGAATCATTAGAAATGGAAGTAGTGCTCGAGGTTTAGAAAGGAGCTAATGTAGCATCAACCTTTAAAAAGGGACATTAAGAAAATCCAGAAAACTGCAGGCAAAATGACAGATCTTGTTGACAATGGAAATTCTGTGGGCATGATACTCAGATTTCAGCAAGGCTTTTGATACTGTGCCACACAAGCAATAATACCACAAGGTAGGAAGACATGGGATCGGAGGAAAAGTTCTGAGGTGGTTTGAAAATTGGCTAAATCAGAAAAAGAAAAAGCGCTGTTGTGAATGGAGATGCATTGACATGGCAAGTGGATTGATTGCTGTATACGAAGTATATAAATGATTTGGTGCTGGGGCATGAAACAAAAACTCTAAATTTGCAAATTGCACCAAATTTTAGTGGTGGGATGGGCAAACAATAGACAACAGGAATCCATAAACAAAGGGATCTGGTGAAGTGGCTGATCAATGGCAAATGGCATTTAATATGGACAAATGCAAGGTAATGAGACTAAGAAAGGGAAATAAGCAGTGGGAGTACAAGCTAAATGGCTCTAGGATACGAAACAAAACGCACTAGGGATCTGGGGCTTTGGTAGATAGTTCAGTAAAATCAACAGTGTATTGTGAATCAGTAGTAAGGAAAGTCAACCAGATCTTAGAATATACAGCCAGAGGGATAGATCACAAATCCCAACAGATGATAATGTGTCTGTACAAGGCACTGGTATAGTCGCACCTGGAATGCTGTGTTAAATACTGGTCACTGCACTATGGCAAGGATATCCAGGCATTGGAAGCAATGCAGAAAAGGGCAACTAAACCAATCACTTAATGCACCTAAGCTATGAGGAGGGTTTGAAGAGCCTGAGATTGTTTACTTTGGAGACGAGAAGGCTGAGGGGAGAGATGGTTCAAATGATCAGGATTTTTATAAGAATAGATAAATTGAATCCTGATAATATGCTCAAGATTGGCCCAAATTCTAGAAGCAAGGGACATTAGCTCAACCTTAGAGGAAGGAAGGTGCATATGCAGTTGAGATTTAACTACTTTACACTGAGGTTCGTGAATGTGTGACATGAACTGTCCAGGGAGTTAATGGAGGAAGATAATGTGGAAAAAGTAAGGAAGAATTGGATAAGAGTGCGCAATTGAGAGCTATTAGTTTTTTTGAACAGGCCAGATGGACTGCAGAGTCTTTTCACGTCCTGTACTTTCCTATATTTCTATGACATTCCAGTTTATTTCAATCTGTTTTTATAAGTGATGATAATTATAGCGTTTAAAGCAAGTCAGAACATCATTTCATAAAGCTGCATTTACAAATAGCCTTAGAATATGATGGTACAATAAATGGATTTGAAAAGGTCAACATTTAAGTAAATCTGCAGGATTTTTAGATAGAAGCAAGGGTTACGTTCATCGTTCTGCACCCTCATTAAGATCTTTGTCCCCCAACAGCTAAAATGGTATATCTAAAAATATATATTGTAAACAAATAAAACTAACTGTATACACAATATTAAAATAACCTGTGTACTTACAGATATGCAGTGCTGTTCAGAATCAAGACTTCACATTAATTGAAGACTACTGCACAGGATTGAAGGCGTTGTTGTATTTAAAAAGCATTGAAGAGCTGCAAAAGTGGGATGGACAGAGCCCACCAACAATGTCTCACCAGAAAGGAAAACCTGTACCTAAAATTCCTGGTATAATTGGACAGGTATGAATCTTTATCCTTCCTTCCTTCCTTCCTCCCTCCCTCCCTCCCTCCCATCCTCCCTCCCTCCTTCTGTCTCCCTCTCTTTTGTAAATCTTTAAAAGTGTTATAAATGAACCGGATTTTTATACGAAGATCTGTGGTGGAGATGGGGGAGATGATGCAGAGGGAATCACCATTATTACATGGACCAAGTTGGTGTGCATGTTCTAATTCCCTACTAGTTCACTTCCAGATCCCCTGAGTACCTGTGTTAACTGTAATTATATAGGGTGTTGTCAAAACGTTCAGCCTTATTATTGATCTACCACATTCATAGGCTGCAATTCTGCTAACCTCGGCAGGCGACGTCGGTGACAGGTCCCGACCCCGCTGCTGGCTCCATCCCACTGGCTGAAATGAATTTCCCTTGATGGGGCTTATTAAGCCCGCCCAGCGCGTTTCCCAGCCAATTAGAGGTAGCGGGTCTGGCGACATCACTTGATGACGCGTCATCAGCCGGTTTCCTTAAAGGGACCATGTCCAAAATTGTTTTGACATTTGTGCTGTCAGTGTTCTACAGCATTGAGGTGCTGTAAACACTGACAATCACTGCACAAAGGCACAGGGATGCACCCAGGCTCTCCCATTACTCTGTCCATATGCTTATGGGGGGGAGTCACAGCACACAGGAAGGTCCTCTTCCCTTCCCATGGGCGGAAGAGACCTCCCCAGGAGATCAACACAGCCTGGTTGCACATTGCATAGGAGGGCACAAGCAGGGATGTGGTCAGGAGGACCTGGGTGCAGTGCCACAAACGTTTCAATGATCTCAGTAGAGCACGAAATGTTAGTACAAAGCCACACTCATCCTCATCCTGCTGTGCCTCTCATCACATCCCCATAACTCTGCCTTCCCTACCCTACTCCTGTACATCCTTACTCACACCAACTTACCTTGCACCTCCGCCCATCCCTCTCTATCTACATTATCACTTCCCCATCTCACTAGCCACCCCTCACACTCACCCTCATCCTAGTGCAATCATACCAACTAACAACACACAAGGGTAGGCACTTGGCTGTTTTATGCAATGTTCATGTAAAGTTTCTGTTAATGTGGTGTCAAACATTGAAACCTTTATTTTCAACACTTTTCATTCTTGGACAGATCTGTGTGCCCCTTTGGAAATGGCTTAGTTAGTTGCAGTGAATGGTGAGACATAACTGTACCCCCCACAATGGTGATGAGTGTGAAAAGAATGGCTTGGGCATTGTAGGGATGCTTTATGGTGTTGGTGTGGGGTGGTACCAACCTGGTGCATCATGTGGCAATGAGGGCATACAGCGTCAAGTGAAGTAAAACTGGCTTTGGTGAGGCCATCCCTGGCCTCCCGGGCAGCAATGTGCTTGGGTGCTGATGCCCTGTGCAGCATCAATTGATTGTGGAGAAGGTTGGTGTTGTTGTTGGTGCTGCTGGTGTGCCTGGTGCTGCTGGTGTTGGGGCTGATTGTGGTGGGATTTTGAGGACCAAGGTGAGAGAGTATAAAGGGCACCCATGCTGATGTAATGGCAGGTGAAGTAGAGATGACAGAAGCGATCTGTCAATGGTGGAAGAGGTAATGAGGTCAGACTGGATGGAGACTTGTGTAAAGACTTGCAGCATCTTGAATCTGTAGTGGAAATGCAGTTTAGAGAAGCTAGTGGTTGAGGGAACATGTCTCAATCATCTGGGAGCTTTGACTTGACATTTGAAGCTGTCAAGTCATCAGCTGATTCAATGGCCACTGACCTCCTGCCTCAGCTTCACAGACATGGTCTAGGCACAGCAGGAAACTGGTGGGCGACCTGTCAAATCTAAAAAGCTGGGAAAAAAACCATTGATAAATGGCTGTAAACAAGTCACTAATGAGTTTAATTGCCTCCCCCGTCGCTGCATGTCGGGTCTGCTCAGTGCTGACAGACGCGACATTCGGTAAAGACGCATAGCGGCGGGTTGAGAGCGGGGTCCCGACCCACTGGGGAAAAAAAACTTTCCCACCCGACCTGCCACCGATCATGCCTGCTGAACCCCAGCAAAATCCAGCCCATATATACAGTTTAATTAATGCATAACACAACTAAAATTTCAGTCTTCATGTTAGAATTATTTGGTATTTATTGACTAGCTTTAACAATTATGAAGAGTATGACGTACCAACTTGTCAGTTGAAATTCCATTGAATGCTATCTTTGGCACACTAGTTAAGAAGTTTGTGAATAAATTAATAAAATAGAGCTGAAATGAATTTTACACAAGTACACTATCTGGTGCGCTAAACCCCTTAGTGTGTGAAGCATATATTAAATAGAGCCTAGCCAATGACTGTAAGTAACAAGGCAGTAACAAAACTTGGCTGTGTGAAAGTTAGCATACAAAGCCTGAACATGTTTGTAGGCAATTCCTTCCGTTTAAAATAAACATGTTTGTGCCTCCGTTAAAATAGTGGAGAAAGGAATTGCACATGAATATATTAACAGTTATTATTGCTAATCTTTGCCCAGTGTAGTTTTAAGGTCTTTAGGGGTTAGGATGATATGAACTGCAAGAGCAAACCTTGAGCCAGTTATAAATATCATCCAAACAAGAATATGTTAACAGTCTTGAACATACTCTTAAGCAATGTTTATTTTCAATACTATAATACCTATAGTTACCTATTGTTTATACATTTTTTCAGAGGTTTTGTTGTTAGATTTCTTGACCCAAAAAATCCACAGTCTTTCTAGCGAATCTCACCATAACCTCAGTCCACCACTAGAGTAAGAAACTGGGCCGGGACCCAGAAACACCAGATCCTAGCTTAATGTCAGGAATTCTGCTTGACCTGCTGAATGCAACCTCAGCCTGCTCCAGATATGGCCATCAGCATAGGAAGGAATAGCAAGGAATAGCATTGGGAAAGGACTAGCTACGTCAGGAGTTCCCACTTTTCTAATCCTCAGTGGGACCCTTTACAGCATTGGCAGAGGAACGCCTAGTCAGACCAGGCGTACTTTGGTGATAAACAGAAGTGCAATTTCTAACCCAGTGATCTTCAATAGAGTAAAACTCTCCTTATTCCTGCTGTCAGTATTGCATTCTGCACTATTACCAAAAACAACAACCCGCCATCTATATTGCATCTTTAACATAGACAACAATGCTTTAAAGTGGAGAACAACAAACATTGAGCACAAATAGGGGAGACAAAAAAAAAGAAAGACTTACATTAGTATAGTGCCTTTCACAACTACCGGACGTCCCAAAGCACTTTGCAGCCAATTAAGTACTTTTTTGAAGTGTAGTCACTTGTAATGTACCTGGCAGCCAATTTGCACACAGCAAGCTCCCACAAACAGCAATGTGATAATGACCAGATAATCTGTTTTAGTGATGTTGATTGAGGGTAAAATATTGGCCAGGACATCGGGCATAACCCCCCTGCTCTTCTTCGAAATACTGCCGTAGGATCTTTTACATCCACCTTGAGAGAGCAGACAGGGCCTCAGTTTAACATCTCATCTGAAAGACAGCACCTCTGACAGTGGAGCACTCCCTCAGTACTGCACTGGAGTGTCAGCCTAGATTTTTGTGCTAAAGTCTCTGGAGTTGGGACTTGAACCCACAGCCTTCAGACTCAGAGCCACGGCTGACACTCTTAAAGTTAGAAGAGGTGACCAAAGTCAAGGTCAAATAGGCAATGAGAAAAAAGAAAGAAGGGAATGCATTATTATTACCACAAATTGCTGTTGAAGCTGAGTCAATCATAGCATTTAAGAGGAAATTAGATAAACACTTGAAGAAAATCACAAAGGGATACAGAGAAAGATTAGAGAGAAATGGGATTTTTTTTTAATGTTCTTGGGATGTGGGCAACATTGGCAGGGCAATATTTATTGTCTATCCCTCATTGCTCTGAGAGCATTAAGATTCAACCATGTAGTGTGGGGCTGATGTCATTTGTCGACCAGACTGGATGGTCCCTTCCCTGAAGGACATTAATGAGCCATTTATGATAATCTGCCAGATTTTATGGTCATTTTACCTGGTGCCAGCCCAGAAAATCACCAAATTTATTGAATTCAGTTTCACTGCTTGCTATGGTGGGTTTTAAACTAATGACCTCTGGGTTGCTGGCCAAGTACCATATACCACCATACCCTCAGAGGAACTGGCATTGGCACTGACACAGGCACAGGTATGAATGGTCAAACGACTTCATCCTATGCTGAAATTTCAATGATTCTGTGATGAAACCCATCGAGCTGATTTAAGAGGGTTAGAGCAACATACATTTCTAGGCTAAGGATATTGCTTTGTCTTTAAGGGTAGTTGGAGAGCCTTCATTCAGTGCTTTAGTCTCCCTGATGAGTTTAATGAAAACATGTTCAAATGGTCTATAATTCGATAATTAGAATTGAGTCTCAATGGCCTTTAGTATAGCCTCAACCACAGCTCCATCTTCAGATTTCTAGCAGCCACATTGCAAGCCTGGGACTCAAATGTAGACCGTTTTAATGATGCATGAAGTGCCGAAGCACTTGAGCCACCGAACTCCGCACACCCTGCCGTACATTCTCAAACTAAACCTCTTACTCTTTGTCTCTTATGGTGTAGCAATTACATAATACTTCCAGTCAGTCATAATTAATTACATTGTTTTTGATGTTTAAATTTATTTTTAATTTACAGAAAGTAAGTTATAAACGCAGTCATAATAGGTTTGGTCATTGTTTTACCTCATTTAAAAAAAACATACAAAGCAGCCACAGAAATTTCCCATGCATGACAACACAAACAAATGGATGACTATCTCAGTAATGGAAGATCTACAAGGAGAAAATTACAATTGAATGGTTTCAGGTAACTGCTCTTCCTCATTTCAGTCTATTCTTATTATAATGCTAAAAATGGCTATTTGTTGCAGGTATTGCACATATGAACAGCGTGAACTCGAATGTGTAGTCGTCACCCTATCCTGTCTAATTCTTCCAGAAACCTTTTATTGGTAGCTCGCTGATGTTACTCCAGAGATTTGATGCAATTAATGCCCCAGAATGATTCTTCTGGCATTTACTTGAAACATCATCACTGTACGTTTCAACAAAAGGCTTCAGCCAACATCACAGATGAGCTGTAGAGGAAACATTCTGTTCACTAACAGCCAGAGACACACAGTGGATTTTTCTGGGCAAAAGCTTGAACTGAATCAGTGTTTTCAAATTGCAGCCATTAGTGATTCTTTTAAAGATAATAATTGGGAGAGAAATTCGGTATAGCCCTGTTTGGGGTGCTAAAACTTTGAAAGTTGAAAAATTAGCACCAGGCGCTAATCATTCTCGCCTCCCGCAAAATTCAGTTTTAGCGCTCCAAGAAGGAAGTGGAGCATTAAATCACGTGTTAAACACTTCTCTTAGGGCGCTAAAGTCCGAGAGCAGGGCGGTAGCGGCAGAGCGCTAAACAATTTCGAGCGCATTGTAAACGGCACTCTTTCATCACAGAGGCTGCTTCCCTCGCTTAAAGGGAAAGGCCAAAGATGTTGCACAAGCTAGTTGTCATCAGTTCTGTTTTGCAAGGTGACCTGGGTGACTGCCATTACAGCCCCAGGGGGGCGCGAGTGAATTTTCCATCCGGGGCGATAATGGGGTGCTGCGCACTTTATGACATCACGATCTGCGAGGCGCTAGAGGCCCAAGCGCTAAGAGTCAGCGTCAGCGCTAAACCGGCACTGAAGTTCGCGGGCATCGTTGCATTCGCCGTGCCCGGGCGCTAACCCCTTAGTGCCCGGGCGCTAACCCCTTAGCGCCCCGTTAGCGCCCCCGCCAGGCGCTAACAGGAGGCGCTAACATACCAAATTTCTAGCTCATTAATAATTGTAAAGAAAGAAACTTCTTTTAAAATGTTATTGAAAGGGGATCACAAAATAAAACAAGCAAATTTTGGGGTACACAAATTCAGGAACTTGATTTGAAAATGCCAATTTGAAACTCTGAATCAGGACATTCACAGATATTGCCCATAATCTATATAGATTATGGCATCAGGATTAAAAGTTACTGTTTCGTGTATCAATTTCTTTAATTCCATAATTTGCATAAAGTATTTAAGTGCTCATTTTAAAAAGCATAGGGCTAGATTTTCAGTCGCTTGCGCCAGCAGTTAGCGCCTTAAGAGAAGTGATTTTCGGGCGCTATGCGTGTAGCGCCCGGGCGCAGCGCAGTTTGCGCCCCGCCCCAAATTAAGTTGCCCGTTAGCGCCGGCGCAAAGTTTAGCGCCCGCCCAGATGCGCGCGCAGAAAATGACGTCACATCCTCGTGCAACGCCCTTTGTGCGCCCCGATTCCAAACTTCAGTCGGACCGCCCCATTGTGCGGCTGGCGGCCGGAGCATTTGGAAAAAGGAACGCAACACAACCAGCGCGGGCCCCGGGGGGCGCAAATTAAAGGGGACGTACTCTCCAGTATAAAGGCCAGCCTTTTTTCAGAAAACACTCTTGTGCAACGCATTTCTGGAGACACAACAAGGAGGATAACTAACTGGTTTCAAGCAGCAAGAGCCAGGTATTTTTGGACTCAGGCCAGAGCGCTGCAAGTGGCCTTTTGGAAATTAGAGTGTTTGCCAGGATTTGATGGGGGTTGCATGGGGTGCCAACGCGGAGCTGCAGCTCCATGTCCGTAGGGCTCGCAGACGCATTGTGAGAGGGGCAGCCCTGGCTAGAGGCAGAGGGGGCTACAGGCGTCGGCCACGTAGGCCTTACCCAGTCAGGCTATACCGCCAGCAGCGCTCCTACCTAAACATGAGTGCCGCGCGATGTGTTAAAAGGCTCCGATTCCGAAAGGAGGTGATTGCAGAGATCTGCCACCTGCTTCGCCGAGATCTGCGGCCAAAGCTCAGGTGCAGGACGTCTCTGTCGGTGGAAGTGAAGGTGACGGTGGCATTGAACTTCTATGCCACCGGCTCCTTCCAATACGCTGCTGGGGACATAGCAAACATCTCCCAGTACGGCGCGCATCACTGCATCCGCCAGGTGACCGAAGCACTGTTCAGAAGGAGAGGCCAATTCATCTCCTTCCCCATGGCCCTGGAGAGCCAGCATCAGCGCACATTGGGATTTTCCAGACTCGGGGAATTCCCCTTGGTGCAGGGCGCCATTGACTGTACGCATGTGGCTTTGCGGGCCCCTCTGGAGCATGGCGAGCAGTATCGCAACAGGAAGGGCTACCATTCTCTGAATGTGCAGCTGGTCTGTGACCACAAGCAGCGCATCATGGCAGTCAATGCCAGCTTCCCAGGCAGCAGCCACGATGCCTTTATCCTGCGGCAGAGTACTGTGCATGACATATTCCAGGCACAGCCTCCCCCAAGAGGATGGCTACTCGGGGACAAAGGCTATCCTTTGTGCACCTGGCTCATGACCCCGCTCCGCGCGCCCAGGACCGCTGCTGAAGAGGCCTACAACGAGAGCCATCAAACCACCCGCAACATCATCGAGCTAACTATTGGGGTCCTCAAGCAGCGGTTCCGCTGCCTTGATCGCTCCGGAGGAGCTCTCCAGTATTCGCCGGACCGGGTCTCCCAATTTGTGGTGGTTTGCTGCATGCTACACAACCTGGCTATCCGCAGGACTCAGGCACTGCCACCTGACGTTGGACCAGCACCTCAGGAGGAGGAGCAGGAGGAGCATGAGGAGGAGGAGGAGGAGGAGCAGGAGTACGTTCCCAGGAGGGAGCGACCAGGGCCAAGGGCCGCACGACGCCACCTTATTACACGGTACTTCTAAGCCCCCTGTCAGGGAATGGCCAGGGGCCATGAGGGAAGATGAATGCAGCCGCTCCGCAAGCCCTCAGCCGGCGAAGCCAACAAACACTAAGAAGAACAACCATGGAGACTGCATGAATAAAGATAATTTTTTATTACACAAAAATGAAAAGCCCTTCCCACATGAATCCCCAAAAACAATAAACGGGCCCCACAAAAAGCCCAACAAACGACTCACTCCCACAAACTGGGGAGGAGTCACTCCACCTTTCTTCAAACCGGGCCTCAACGTCGGCCTAACGCAAAAAATAAGCCCTCCAACAACACAACCATGGGCAAAATAAAGATGGCCACCGCCATATAAAAGGAAAGCTGCCCACACCCTCTACTGAGTGGCCCGCGAGGGCGAGACCTTGCCCAGCCTTTTGCCTCCCCTGCCCGGCCTGCTGCTCCTTCGCAAGCTCTGCCCAGTGGCTGCTGCGAGGCTGGGGGAAGGCGCCTGAGGCTCAGATGCCCTTCCGCCAGATGCCGCTGGGGGGCGGCCTACACAGCATTTGGGCCTCGAGGGGCCATCTGCTGAGTGGCGCACCTGAGCCTGGCCACCATCAGCTGCAGCCGCTTGCCCTTGACGCCCCAGTGGGGGAATGGCGGCGACGGATGGCGCAATGTGGGCCAGCTGGCGTCTGGGATGCGCTGGCTGGTGCTGTGGCGCGGTGGCACTCGGCCGGGCCCGCACTGCAGGATCCGCAACAATCAGCCGAGGGGCGGCTTGCTGGGATGGTCCAGCGCGGCGGCTGCCCTGGCGTTGCCTGCCTGAGACAGCGCGTGTGGCAGCAGTGAGTGCCCCTGTGGTCCTGGTGTGCGCGCGCGTCACAGCCGCCAGGGTCTTGACGGCATCAGTCAGCATGCGGCCACTCGCGGCAGTTGCTGCCCCGAACTCGCGCACACTGGTCGCCAGCGACTCGATGGCCTCAGGCATGCGCCCCACCACGCTCATGAGCTCCGTGTGGCGCCGGTCCGTATCCTCGGCCATCTTATCCAGCTTCCGCACCTCCTCCGAGGTGAAGGTGTCCGGACTGGAGTCGCGACTCTCCCGCTGGGGAGGAGGGGGCCGAACTAGGGGACCCTTGCCGCGTTGGTGGCGGCGAGTGTGCCGAACAGCAGCACTCCCCTCTGATCCTTCCCCCCTTTGGGGGGAAGGCCGCGGGCCACGCGCACGGCTCCTGGGTGGCTGGACGCCACTGGTCCCAGAAGCTGCATTGCCCTGCGACAGTTCCTCCAGGCACTCGTCCAGTGAGGAGGTGTCAAGCATTTCCTCCTCTCCTGCGGGACGTGACTGTTCCCCCGAAGGTTCGGCTTGCTCCTCCTCCTCCTCCTGGTCGGAGGTGCTGTCACTGGCAGCTTCAGGGTCCTGGTCGTCACCAGCTGAAAGCAGGAATGCACAAGAGTAGCTTCAGAGTGAGGAGACGGCGTCAGCGAGGGAGTTAGGACTGGTGGCATTCAGCGCATTGGTGGGACAGTGGCAAAGGAGGTAGGTCGGATGGGCCAGTGCGACGCGAGAGGGCCAAAAGGCGAGGTCCTTACCATTGCCGGGCAGTGGAGGGTCGGATACTCCGCACGCTGTGGGGACAATCACACGGGCTCCCATGAGCACACACACGCGCTCCTCCAGCCGAGTGAGCTTCTGCAGCTTGGCGCGGCCACCCCTGGCACGCGCCTGGCGATTAAACGCTACTTTAGCCTGCAAGAGAAAGGACGGGCTGTAAGTGCGCAGTGAAGCCCTGATGTAGTGTGCACTGCCTCCCATGGTGGAATAGCGTGGACAGAGTGAAGCCCTGATGTAGTGTGCACTGCCTCCCATGGTGGAATAGCGTGGACAGAGTGAAGCCCTGATGTAGTGTGCACTGCCTCCCATGGTGGAATAGCTTGGACAGAGTGAAGCCCTGATGTAGTGTGCACTGCCTCCCATGGTGGAATAGCGTGGACAGAGTGAAGCCCTGATGTAGTGTGCACTGCCTCCCATGGTGGAATAGCGTGGACAGAGTGAAGCCCTGATGTAGTGTGCACTGCCTCCCATGGTGGAATAGCTTGGACAAAGTGTAGAGTGCCGAATGGTCATGTGATGCTCATGACTGTCCCAATGCTGCTGGCTGAGGGCTGGCCAATAGGACTTTCAGCTCCCTTTGCCCATCATGTCAGGTGTACATGCAAGAATGAGGAGGAGACTGGAAAGGCTACTCACCTTCACAATCCTGGTCAGATCGTTGTATTTTTTACGACATTGTTTGTGGGTCCTGGGGGCATCGCCGGCGAACGTCACCCTCTGGGCGATCTGCTTCCAGGCTTTGGTGTAGTCGTGGTGGGTTGGATTCCTCCCACTCTCTGGGAACAAGATCTTGCGCCTCACCTCCAGAGCTGTGACCATTATGTCCAGATCACCCTCTGAGAAGCGCAGGGCACGCTGACGGGCCTTCTCTGGCGTTGCCATGACTCCCTGGGGCTGAGCAGCAGTGTTGAGGCCTCTTTGCAAGGCTGCAGTGTGCAGGGCGTGGCAGCAGACCAATTCGTCCCTTCCCCCTTTAAGAGCTGGTCGGCGCCACGGGGTCTGCTGTCAGTCCAAAAATGACCGCACCCGCGCTGCGCCCCGCCTGGGCGCTATCCCTCTGGACCGCCGGCTTAGCGCCTAAAGATAGGAGTGGAACGCCTCTTTTAGCGCTCCACCAATCTCTTAGGGCGAAGCCACTGAATTTCCGGCAACGGGGCGCTACTTTGGGGCGGGCGCTAACTTCGGGCGGGCGCTAAGGTTAGCGCCCCAAAACTGTCTATACTGAAAATCTAGCCCATAGTCTCTATCTAATAATTTACAAAATGGAGATGAATTTCATCCAGCACACAGGCAATACCATAAATGGGATTTAGACTTCTGGGCCTAGAAATTCAGTTGGCTGCGCTAGCCGTTAACGCCTTAGGAGGAGCAGATCTCGAGCGCTAGGCGCTTAGCGCCCGGGCGCAGCGCGATCTGCGCCTCGCCCCAACTTCAGTAGACATTTAGCGCCGGCGCAAAGTCTTTGTACGCGCTCAGCTGCGCGCGCAGATCATGACATCATTTCGTCGTGCAACGCCCTTTGTGCGCCTGGAACCGGAACTTCACTCACGCTGCCCCATTGTGCACCTGGCGGCCCGAACGACTGTGAAGTGGAACGGTACACAGCCGAGGCGGGCAGCGGGGAGCGCAAATTAAAGGGCACTCCTGCAGTAGAAAAGGCAGCCGTTTTGCCACACTTTGTGAGAGACAAAGATGAGGAGGAGGAGGAGGAGGAGGAGGAGGAGGAGCTTTCAAAAAAACAAATCCACCCTCCCCCTTTAAGAGCTCACCGGAGCCAGAGTGTCTGCCGTCAATCAGCAGCTCGCCGCACCTGCCCTGCGCCCACCTTCCGGTGTTAGCGCCCGGGCCGCCGGCTTAGCGCCTAAAGAGAGCCGTGCATCGCCAGTTTTAGCACTCGAGCAAACTCTTAGGGCGAAGCTAATGAATATCGGCGAAGTGGCCTCGAATTTGCGCCGGGCGCAAACTTTAGCGGCCGCCCGACTTTACCGCCCCAAAAGTGGCTATAATGAATTTCTAGGCCCTGGTCTTTTAAAAAAAATTCGCCAGAATGCCCAGCTTTACTCTCTGCACTCTGGAAGCTCAAGGACGTTAGGGTGTGCTGAAAAAAATACACTCAGAAAATAACTGCAAGAATACTGCTCAATGTAAGGAGTCACTTAATCTCGACAAATAGCACACTGTGCTCCATTCCATCTATAAAACATGTAAAGAAAATGGAGGGGGAAGGTGCTAGAGCAAGATTTACCAATCACAATTATAGTCTACACTATGAAAGCACACTCAAGTGCTCTTTATGTAACTGATGGGCATGCCACAAATGCCCAGAGGGTGAATCAGGCCAGGGAGACTATTACACAGGAAGTCAAAACACTGTAATGTAACAAAATACTCTTGAATAAGGCCTCAAATTTAGGATTCTCATGCTCATGTTCAAATCCCTCCATGACCTCACTCCTCCCTATCCCAGTAACTTCCTCCAGCCCTCCGATAACTGCGCTTTTCCAATCCTAGCCTCTTGTGCGTCCCTGATTTCCTTCACCTCTCCATTGGCGGCCATGCCTTCAGCTGCCTAGGCCCTAATCTCTGGAATTCTTTCCCTAAACCTCTCCGTCTCTCTACCTTTCTCCCCCTTTAAGACACTCCTTAAAACTTACTTCTTTGATGTCCTAATGTCTGCTTATGTGGCTCAGTGGCAAATTTTGTCTGACAAGGCTCCTGTGAAGCACCTTGTGATATTTTACTACGTTAAAGATGCTATATAAATGCAAGTTGTTGTTGTGTCAGAGGAGTTTTCTTGATCATTTTAGGCTTTTTAGTGGATCATCACAGCATAGGTGACACACAAGCTGAAGGACAGAAATATGCTTGGTTTCTACCATTCGAATCACATCCTTTCTCTGTGCAGATGTGATTCAGCAAATGTAAGCAGTGACTGCCTGCTGCAACAGCACCTTGCTTAAATAATGCACTTATTTCCTATGTGCCCTTTTTTACTCATTAGAGATGTGCCATAGCCCCAGGAACAGCAATCTGGGCTCTCTTACAAATGAGCCTCACCTCAGCATTCAGCCACATCCCCTCTTCAAAAGGCAGTGGTTACTGGGTCAACTGACATTTTCAAGAATGAGATGGATAGATATTTTTTAGATAAGGGTATCAAGAGATATGAAGCTAAGGCGGGTAAAGGGAGTTGAGGTACGGATCAGTCATAATCTAACTGAACGGCAGAACGTGCCCGAGGGGCTGATTGGCCTACTCCTTTGCCAATGTACCATCCCAGAGATACATTCCAGAGGGTTTTAGTGAGTTAGCTGAAGCACAGATACTCAATATCATCCTCTACCTCCTCTTGTGCTGTGACTTGAGGCTTGTGGCAGCTTATCTTTCAGAAATACAAATGTGTCTCTTTCAGCAGCTATGTTGTTCAGCATACCACTACCATTTTGATCATTCTTACTGGGACATATTGTACAGCACCCATAGCATAACTGTTGTTTGAGCATGTCAAATATTTGCTCAGTGTTCATACCTTCCTGACCAACATATATCCCTCAATCAACACCGCTAAAACAGATTATCTGGTCATTATGTAAGTAAAAGGAAAGTTTAATCTCATATGAGATTAAACCAAGTTCTAATCCTACGTATATATGTGTATAAGAATAGGGTATTTTACAATCACAACAGTGACTACACTTCAAAAAAAGTACTTCATTGGCTGTAAAAAAAACGTTGGGACATCCTGAGTCCATGAAAGGCGCTATATAAATGTAAATCTTTCTTTCCTTATCCGCTCTTTGCTGAGGTGGGCAATTACAGGAAGTGCATAATAAACCATGTTTCAAGCAGGTAGCCTATATATCTGAGGAACCAAGCATCCAAATGTTTTGTCTTCAGTGAGTGAGAATCCTATAATGCCTTCAATATATGGGCATCTGTGTGCAATGTGCATTCACATACATCATAATTTGAGGATGGCCACAGATCATTCGGCGTTCACAAAGTGGTATCGTTTTCTGTTGATAAATGCCACAGAATGTTGCTCAGGTGCTTCAGTAATATTATGGGTATAGGGTGACCTGTAACCTGGAAAACCACATATTTGGAAAAAGTCTTTCAGCCTCTTCTACATGTCGACACTGATTTTAATGCATTCACCAGCTAATTAAAACAGGATATTTGTGATCTGCATAATGCAGCAATGAACTGATCCTTGCCCTGTCTCCTGCCAATACTTAGAAGGAGCCTGTGGTAAAAAAAACGTTGAATACCATCATCGCTTTTACCACTACAGGCAACATCATCCCAGTGTTGCTCAGCAGTTGCTGGTCTGGTTCCAGGAGATGGTACAATTCAACCATGACATCTTTAGTAAAATAAAACTCCTCAGAGGTTGCTTCTTGATGAGGTTAAGATAGCTCTCTCACCATTAGTGGACATGCTGCGGGTTGTAGTGGATCCTGGTGGTCCTCCTCCTGTGGCCTGTGACTTCCCTAGCCCCTCTTTGTTGCTCATCCTCACCCTCTTCCTCTAACATGCCCAGCAAAAATAGGCTTTGTGATTCACCCATGCAACTCTGTGGACTGAAACAGTTGAGCTGCTCTTTACAATGTCTCCTGCTCTGCACCTTACAGAACCTCTGCTGACTCCCCCCGCTACCTTAACACCATCTTTAGAGGATATCATTAACACAATGTGGACTGGAAGGATAAGAACATAAGAAATAGGAGCAGCAGTAGGCCATTTGGCCCCTCGAGCCTGCTCCGCCATTCAATGAGATCCTGGTTGACCTAATCTTGGTCTCAGCTCCATTTCCCTGCCCGATCCCCATAACCATTACTCCCTTATCTTGCAAAAATCTGTCTATCTTCACCTTAAATGTATTTAATGACCCAGCCTCCACAGCTCTCTGGGGCAGAGAATTCCACAGATTTACGACCCTCTGAGAGAAGAAATTCCTCATCTCAGTTCTAAAAGGGCGACCCTTTATTCCGAAACTATGCCCCCTAGTTCTAGATTCCCCCATGAGGGGAAACATCTTCTCTGCATCTAGCCTGTCGAGCCCCCTCAGTATCTTATGTTTCAATAAGATCACCTCTCATTCTTCTAAACTCCAATGAGTATAGGCCCAACCTGCTCAACCCTTCCTCATAAGTCAAACCCTTCATCTCAGGAATCAACCTTGTGAACCTTCTCTGAACTTCAGACCATGAGTAATTGGTGCTTAACAGGCAAAAAAGTTGTTAATGTTGGATAGACACAGCAGGTCTGAAGTTCTGAAGAAGGGTTTCACTTTGGACCTATGGTTCCCAAAGCTTTCCACCACTGGGGTTTTCCTCATCTCGTGTCTGGGTCTGTTGTAGACTAATTTGTTAGAGATTGATTAGTCAACAACTCCATTATTGTTTTATCATGTGACTACCAGGCAAACTAGATGGACCTTGGTCTTATTTCATCAAGCAGTTCCTATGTTCCTATAAAAACATCAGCCTGTGTTTTGTCTCTACAGATGGTGATTGGCTTGCTGTGTATTACAGGCATTTTATAGTTTTGTTTAAGGTTTCCAGCGTTTGCAGGGTGTGTTGCTTTTAAAAAAACATTAATGCCTGCTCTGTTGTAACACATGCTAATCCGATTTGGCCCTGGGAGGGATTTAGGAGGCATGGGTAAAAATGCACTAATGGACCAAATAAATTACCACACATTAATGCACATTTAGCATGCACCCTATCTGGAATGCACAGGCCAATTTCACCGCCAAAGTACTTTTTTGCAATTGGACTTGGGAGTGATTTTGAATTCTTGCTGGGGGAGGTAGCTAGAAATTTTTTGTAGTCAAGGCAAAGGTGAGAAAATTTGCTATTTCCAATGCCCTAAGATTTTGTTGTTCTTTGGCTTTCTCCCCCTTTTCCTTTACTGAAGGCACCACTTACACTGCAGTATGGTTCCAGGGCCAACAGTGGCCAGCCAGTACTTTGCTTAAGTGATTGATCTTCATGTCAGAACCCAGACAGTTAGTGCTGGTGGAATTTTGACTGAAAAGGCCATAATAATCAAGCCTCACCTGCTTTCCATGTGCCTCCGTTTCCATAAAATAGCCAGGAATGGAAATTCTGGCCAATTGTTCCTCTCCTAATCTAGGAATGTTGAAGCAAATTGTTGTGCCCTCATTGCAGCCAATGGGCTTAGAGCATTTCCCTTTTGAAGGTTTCATACTATTGTAAAAAATACACGCACATTTTTCTTAGCTGAGTTCTACTTTTCGTCCTCTCGCAGAATTTCTGCAACCTGTCCTTGCTGGCTTTATTTTATTTTAAATACCTGAAATCTTGGGCTGTGAAGTTGTAATTTCCATAAATAGCCTTTAAGTTACATCTCTGTCCAGTTTCTTCATGGATTTAAAACACTGTGGGGTATATATTGTCCTCTAGTTATTAATGTGAGTAAAAAGGTCATTGCAAGTATAAAACAAAGCAGATTTGTTTTATACTCACGTTGATTTTTTTTTGGTTCACGTTAGCAACTAGAAGAAAATGAACCAGTTGATCATTTTCAATATTGTGGTAAGTGTGCTGAAACCAGCACAATTATAGGTTTTCACAACAAATATCCCATGTAACTATGAGTTATATTGAGTTACAACGAGTCGAGAGCACAGAAACAGGACATTCGGCCCAACTGGTCTATGCTGGCGTTTATGCTCCACACGAGCCTCCTCCCACCCCTTTTCATCTAATCCTATCAGCACACCCTTCTATTCCTTCCTCCCTCACGTGCTTATCTAGCTTCCCCTTAAATGCGTTGATGCTATTTGCCTCAACTACTCCTTGTGATAGTACGTTTCACATTCTTGCCACTCTTTGGGTAAAGACGTTTCTCCTGAATTCCCTATTGGATTTATTAGCGACTATCTTATATTTATGGTCCCTAGTTTTGGTCTGCCCCATAAGTGAACATATTTTCTCCATGTCTACCCTATCAAGCCCTTTCATTATTTTAAAAATCTCTGTCAGGTCACCCCTTAGACTTCTCTTTTCTATAGAAAAGAGCCCCAGCCTATTCAGTCTATCCTAATAGTTATAACCTCTCAGTTCTGGTATCATCCTTGTGAATTTTTTTTGCACCTTATCCAGTGCCTCTATATCCTTTTTACAATTTGGAGACCAGAACTGTTCACGGTACTCCAAGTGTGGTCTAACCAAGGTTCTGTATAAGTTTAACATGAATTCCCTGCTTTTCAATTCTATCCCTCCAGAAATGAACCCCAGTGCTTGTTTTATTTTCATGACCTTATTAACCTGTGTCGCTACTTTTAGTGATGTGTGTATCTGTACCCCCAGATCCCTTTGCTCCTCTACCCCATTTAGTCTCTTTTTCCAAGCAGTATGTGGTCTCCTTATTCTTCCTACCAAAATGTACCACCTCACACTTATCTATATTGAAATTAATTTACTAATTAAATGCCCGTTCTGCAAATTTAGGAATGTTTTCCTGTATTTTGTCGTATTCTTACTTTGCATTAACTACCCCCCCCCCCGCCCCTCCCAACCCCGGTTTGGTGCCGTCTGCAAATTTAGAATTTGTACTTCCGATTCCTGAGTTCAAATCATTAATGTAAATTGTGAACAACGGTGGTCTCAGCACCGATCCATGTGGAACACCACTTCCCACCTTTTGCCAGTCTGAGTAAATGCCCTTAACCCCTACTCTCTCTTTTCTGTTTTGTAGCCAGCTTGCTATCCATTCTGCTACCCATGCCCTGACTCTACGTGCTCTGACCTTAGTCATGAGTCTACTATGTGGTACCTTATCGAAGGCCTTTGAAAATCCAAATACATTACATCTACTGCATTACCCTTGTCTACTCTTTCTGTTAATTCTTCAAAGATTCAATAAGGTTGGTCAAGCATGATTTCCCTTTTGAAATCTGTGCTGATTGCTCTTTATTATATTTTTGGCTTCTAGATGTTTTTCTATTACATCTTTGAGTAAAGAGTTCATTATCTTTCCTACAACCGATGTTAAGCTAACTGGTCTATAGTTCCCTGGAGTTGTTCTATCTCCCTTTTTAAATATAAGAATAACATAAACTGTCCGCCAGTCCTCTGGCACTATTCGCTTTTCTAATGAATTGTTAGATTATTGTAATAGTGCCTCTGCTATCTCTTCCCTAACTTCTTTCAATATGTGCGATGCAATCCATCCGGACTGAGGTGTTATCCTCTCTACTCCATCCAGACCAGGGCTTTATCTTCTTTCTTCTTCTAATGTCATGCCCAACTTCTTAGCCTGCCTGGTAAATACTGAGGCAAAATAACTATTTAATAATTGTGTTTGTGTTGCATATTTTTGGAGGGGTTTTAAAAAAATGTAGCTCACAATTTTGCCTCCTAGGGTGCAGTGATTACAGAAACACTTAGTTGGCAGATATAGGAGAGTATCACATTTTCCAACATTTGTAATGTTGCCCTTTCAAGAAACAACTTGACAGATTTTTGAATTTGGCAATATTCTATACTTTTCTAGCTGTGGTCTGTTCTGATTAAGTCGGCCACATGTCTGGCAGATTATGCACATCAACAAGACCCCTCATTAAAATGGCCACAGTTCACCGGTTCCAATACCTCCAAAGGAACTCAGAATGAATTATTATGCAACAAAGACCCTGCTGTCATGCAGGACATGAGACAGGTCCGAGGCAGCTTTGGCTTAATGAGGCTAAGTGAGTGTCTCCCCTGTATTACAGCTACATGACAGTCTTTGAGCACAGTGCTTTTTTTTCTCCATAGGCCTGGAACCTTTTGTACTAATATTTTGTTATGTTTATGTATTTCACAGATTGATATCCATTTTGATTCATTGCATGGCAAAACAAACATAGAATAACACAAAATCTCCCTGTTAAATTAATGGATGCTGAGCAAAGAGATATATTTAGGTTTTAAAATTTAATTATGGCATACCACAGTACATTGTGTATGGGTAAATTACAGTGCCATTGTGGCTTTTTTAAAGCTCGGAGTTTGACATCTTCCCTAATTAACTATGCACATTTTGTTTTTCAAGCATCATATCTAAGCTTTCTCGTACAGATGACTATCATCCTCTACTAACTACTTGAAGTGGAAATTGGGGAACCAGTGAATGTGACTGATACAGTATATCCCCAGCATGCATCACATCTAACTCGTTTCACATCTGAGAGATTTCAGTAGTAACCCTCAGGGAACTGACTGTCTTTTACAGCTTGCCGCATATGACCATGTTTTCCAACACATTATACAATTAATATAAAAAGCTCCATTTTTGAGAGAATAGGAATAAATTCAGAACACAGTAACAGTGGTTTTACAAGTGCTTTCTGAATAAAATTGAATATTGTTACACTTTAAATTGGTGTATATAGCCTAGAACATATCATAATCTGTGACATATAATGCACTCTGCAGATAACATACACTTTTCCTTGTCACAGTAAAAATATAACATCGGGTTTGGGACTATTATCCGATATACAATAGTATATGAAGAAATTATTTCAAGGAATGCCTTTAATAATTGTTTATATATAGTGTGTACTCACTTACGAAGTATACCTATGTTCCAGGCCCAATTATCTATTATGTGTGAATTATACTATCTTTTTATTTATTCATTCACAGTACTCCCACAGTGATGTTAGGGAGGGAGTTTCAGGATTCTGACCCAGCGCTGATGAAGTAACGGCACTATATTTCCAAGTCTGGGTGGTGTGTGACTTAGAGGGGAACTTGGAGGTGATGGTGTTCCCATGCGCCTGCTGCCCTTCTCCTTCTCGGTGGTAGAGATCACGGGTTTGGGAGGTGCTGTCGAAGAAGCCTTGGCGAACTGCTGCAGTGTATCTTGTAGATGGTACACACTGAAGACGGTGCGCTGTGGTGGAGGGAGTGAATGTTTAAGGTGGTGGATGGGGTGCCAAGCAAGCGGGCTGCTTTGTCCTGAATGGTGTCGAGCTTCTTGAGTGTTGTTGGAGTTGCACTCATCCAGGCAAGTGGACAGTATTCCATCACACTCCTGACTTGTGCCTTGTAGATGGTGGAAAGGCTTTGGTGAGTCAGGATGTGAGCCACTCGCCACTCGCCACAGAATACACAGCCTCTGACCTGCTCTTGTAGCCACAGTATTTATGTGACTGGTCCAGTTAAGTTTGTGGTCAATGGTGACCCCCAGGATGTTGATGGTGGGGGATTCGATGATAGTGATACTATTGAATGGCAAAGGGAGGTGAATAGACTTTCTCTTGTTGGAGATAGTAATTGCCTGGCACTTGTGTGGCACGAATATTACTTGCCACTTATCAGCCCAAGCCTGAATGTTGTCCAGGTCTTGCTGCATGCGGGCAAGGATTGCTTCATTATCCGAGGAGTTGCGAATGGAACTGAACACTGTGCAATCATCAGTGAACATCCCCACTTTTGACATTATGATGGAGGGAAGGTCATTGATGAAGCAGCTGAAGATGGTTGGTCCTAGGACATTGCTCTGAGGAACTCCTGCAGCATCTTCCTTTGTGCTAGGTATGACTCCAGCCAGTGGAGCGTTTTCCCCGGATTCCCATTGACTTCAGTTTTACTAGGGCTCCTTGATGCCAGACTCGGTCAAATGCTGCCTTGATGTCAAGGGCAGTCACTCTCACCTCACCTTTGGAATTCAGCTCCTTTGTCCATGTTTGGACCAAGGCTGTAATGAGGCCTGGAGCTGATTGGTCCTGGCAGAACTCAAACTCAGCATCAGTGAGCAGGTTATTGGTGAGTAAGTGCCGCTTGACAGCACTGTTGTTGACACCTTCCATCACTTTGATGATTGAGAGTAGACTGCTGGGGCAGCAATTGGCTGGATTATATTTGTCCTGCTTTTTGTGGACGGGTACATACCTGGGCAATTTTCCACTTTGTCGAGTAGATGCCAGTGTTGTAGCTGTACTGCAACAGCTTGGCTAGAGGCGCGACTAGTTCTGGAACACAAGTCTTCAGCACGATAGCCGGGATGTTGTCGGGGCCCATAGCCTTTGCTGTATCCAGTGCGCTCAGCTGTTTCTTACTATCATGTAGAGTGAATCGAATTGGCTGAAGACTGGCATCTGTGATGGTGGAGACCTCAGGAGTAGGCCGAGATTGATCATCCACTCAGCACTTCTGGCTGAAGATGGTTGAAAACACTTCAGCTTTGTCTTTTGCACTCATGTGCTGGGCTCCTCCATCATTGAGGATGGCGATGTTCATGGAGCCTCCTCCTCTCGTTAGTTGTTTAATGGTCCACCACCATTCACGACTGAATGTGGCAGGACTGCAGAGCTTTAATTTGATCCGTTGATTGTGGGATCGCTTAGCTCTGTCTACAGCAAGCTACTTCCGATGTTTAGCATGCATATAGTCCTGTGTTGCAGCTTCCCCAGGTTGGCACCTCATTTTTAGGTATGCCTAATGCTGCTCCTGGCATGCTCTCTACATTTCTTATTGAACCAGGGTTGGTCCCCTGGCTTGGTGATAATGGTAGAGTGAGGGATATGCCAAGCCATGAGGATACAGTTTGTGGTGGAATACAATTCTGCTGCTGCTGCTGATGGCCCACAGCTCCTCATGGATGCCCAGCTTTGAGCTGCTAGATCTGTTCTGAATCTATCCCATTTAGCACGGTGGTAGTGCCACACAACACGATGGAGGGTGTCCTTAGTGTGAAGACGGAACTATGGGCTAAAAATTCGGTATCGCCGCGCCAGGTCTTTAGTGCCCGAAATTTTGCGCTCGCCCGAATTCCCGTAGCGCCCGCCTGAAATTCAGTTGCGCCACCCCAAGACGGAGGCGGGCGCTATTGCAGGGTTTGGCCGCCTCGTTTGGGGCGATGAAAGTCAGTTTCAGGCGTCCAGCTGCCGCTGCGGCACCCGATGCGGTGCGGCAGGCTGGGGTACTGCAGGCCTCCTCCTTCTCTTAAGGAGGAGCTGCCTGCAGCCGTGAGATCGCCGCTGGATTCCCCCGGCAAATGAGCCCGGCACCACGGAGAAGTGCCGGGCTCGCGGGAGTCAGACACCAATGCCGCGGGGGGGTGGTGCAGGAGTCCGGGGAGGGAGGTGCGGCCAGGCGGCCGCCGGGAAAGCGGCCGGCCGCCCCTCCACCTTTATGCGCTGGCCTCTCGGAGCTGCAAGGCACCGTTTTTCAAACGCTGTTTGCGGCCGCTACGGGCGAGGCAGCCGCAACTGAATTTGGCCATCGGCATGGAATAGCATTGGAACCGGGGCGCTGCGCACACCGATGATGTCATCGGTGCCGGCGCAGCGCTACCGGCTAACGCCGATGTTAGGGACCAACTGAATTTCGGGCGCTAAAAAACTTCCGGCGCAAACCACTCTATAGCCAATAAGTGGGCGCAAACGCGACTGAATTTCTAGGCCTTTGTCTCCACAAAGATTGTGTGGTGATCACTCCTACCAATACTGTCATGGACAGATGCATCTGCAACAGGTAGATTGGTGAGGACGAGGTCAAGTAGGTTTTTCCCTCACGTTGGTTCTCTCACCATCTGTCGCAGGCCCAAACTGGCAGCTATGTCCTTCAGGACTCGGCCAGCTCAGTCAGTAGAGGTGCTACTGAGCCAATTTTGGTGATGGACATTGAAGTCCCCCGCCCAGAGTACATTCTGGGCCTTTGCTACTCTCAGCGCTTCTTCCAAGTGGTGTTCAACATGGAGGAGTATTGATTCATCAGCTGAGGGAGGGCGGTAGGTGGTAATTAGCAGGAGGTTTCCTAGCCCATGTTTGACCTGATGCCATGAGACCAGAGCCAATATTGAGGACTCCCAGGGCCACTCCCTCCCGACTGTATACCACTGTGCCACCACCCCTGGTGGGTCTGTCCTGCCGGTGGGACAGGACATAACCTGGGATGGTGATGGAGGAGTCTGGGACAATGGCTGAAAGGTATGATTCTGTGAGTATGATTATGTCAGGCTGTTGCTTGACTAGTCTGTGGGACAGCTCTCCCAATTTTGGCACAAGTCCCCAGATGTTGGTGAGGAGGACTTTGCAGTGTCGACTGGGCTGCGTGTGCCTTTGTCCAAAACTGGTGCCGAGGTAGATGCCGGGTTGTCCGTCCGGTTTTATTCTTATATCTGTGCAAAATTATAGTAATTGCTGACAGTTCTGTTCCACTCACTGAATGCTTTGTTTGATTCTGAGAGTATACTTTTCTGATACTTTAATCTATTACATTTAGGTGGTTCTAATAATCTTATAACACGTTCGTCTAAACATAATATAATTGCAGTGCACAAATTCATTTGACCAGCTGTGCTCAAGAATTTAAAATATGTTTTATTTTCCTTAGCCTAAGCTTTACTAAGTATAATCAATTCTTCTCGAGCAAGTATCTTTTCAGAGAATATCGTACTTTTGAATAAATCAAAATTGAAAAAGTAGGATCATATCCTGTAACTGTGTCTAAACTTCTTCAAAGAAATATATTCCGCATATAGATTGATTATCTTATTTCTATCTGGAATGTGAAAAACTGCATTTTATTCTATTGATCCATTGAAATGGCAAGCTACAAAACCTTTTGGGGGAGAAATTCGGCATGTTAGCGCCTCCCAATAGCGCCTGGGGGGGGGGTGCTAATGGGTTTGTGGCGGGACGCGGTGAATCCAACGCTGCACATGAAATTCATCCGGGATTTAGCACTGGTGCTAACAGTTAGTGCCTAGGCCTTTAGTGCCTGGCAGTTCGTGACGTCAATGAGTTTGGAATGCCCCGTTAACGGCCCAGATGCAAAATTGACATTCGCCCCCTGCCTTAGTGCCTGGCCTGAACAACAGCAGGAAGGGGAGGCGTTAGGGATTCGGATGGCCGCTGTAGGAGCAGTATTTAAAGGGATCAACATCCACTTTCCCTGCCCCTACACTTGCTTAGAAACCTGTTCCATCTCCAACTTTTTCCAGTTCTGACGAAGGGCCATCGACCTGAAACATTAACTCCGTTTCTCTCTCCACAGATGCTGCCTGACCTGCTGAGTATTCCCAGCATTTTCTGTTTTTATTTCCGTTTTCATTTTAGTGGCCAATCAATGCTGCCTTCTCAGTTTCACATTGCGAAACAGCCGGTTTCAGTGAGTTAAATGTTTCTTACTTTCAGGAGTGTTCTGCCTGCTAAGAATTTGTCACTTTCATTCTGCTAACATTCCGAAGTCCTACACTTGGTTACATTAATGGGGGCTGTACTGGCTCTCGACCTCGCCCTCCAGCATCAACGTCAGAGGCAGCGGAGGCAGAGACAAAGATTGGAAAATGTAGCCAGAGGGAGGAGGGCCAACAGGGCTCTCACTTCTCCTACATAAATTTAACTGAGGAGCAGTGTCATAGAAGGCTCTGCTTCACCAAGGAGGTGGTCACAGAACTCGGCCATCTCCTGCAGCCAGACCTCGATCCTCAGATTAGGACCACCATGGCTCTCTCAGTGGCAGTCAAGATCACCATCGCCCTCAATTTCTATGCCAGCAGATCCTTCCAGTCTGCAGCAGGAGACATATCTAACATTTCGCAGTTCGCCGTCCATTGCTGCATCCGGGAGGTCACAGAGGCTCTCTACAGAAGGAGAAGGGACTACATTTCCTTCCCCATCACCAGAGAGAAGCAGAATGAGCATGCATGTGGCTTTGCCAGGATAGTGGGCTTCCCCATGGTGCAAGGCGCCATTGACTGCACCCACGTCACTTTGTGGGCACCCCATAACAATCCTGAGGTCTTCCGTAACCGCAAAGGCTACCACTCACTTAATGTCCAGTTGGTGTGCGATCACAGACAGCGAATCCTCACCATCAATGCCCGCTATCCTGGCAGTAGCCACAATCCCTTCATCCTGCGCCAGACTGGTGTGCCAGCACTCTTCCAGCCACCACATCATGCTCGTGGCTGGCTGGTCGGAGACAAGGGCTATCCACTCTCCACCTGGCTCATGACTCCCCTCCGCAACCCCAACACTCCTGCCCAGCCATGCCGCCACCAGGAACATCATCGAGCAGACCATCGGAATGCTCAAGCAATGGTTCTGCTGCCTTGACCACTCGAGAGGAGCCCTCCAGTACTCAGCTGAGCGAGTGTCCTTTTTCATCGTGGTGTGCTGCATGCTGCACAACTTGGCCATCATGAGGGCCCAGCCATTGCCACCAGGCATAGCGGGACAACCTCAGGAGGAGGAAGAGGGAGAGGAAGAGGAGGAGGAACAGGAAGAGGAACAGCAGCAAGGGAGGAGGCAGCCGCTCAATCAGCCTTCGGAAAGGGCGGTCCGTGACCACCTCATCAGACTGCGGTTCCAATAAATTCTTCCCCACATCCCTGTCTCTAATCTCCTTCAGCCCCACAACCCCCCTCCGAGATATCTGTGCCCCTCTAATTCTGCCCTCTTGAGCATCCCTGATTATCATCACTCAACCTTTGGTGGCCGTGCCTTCTGTTGCCTAGGCCCTAAGCTCAGGAATTCACTGCCTAAACCTGTCCGCCTCTCTTTCCTCCTTTAAGACGCTCCTTAAAACCTACCTCTTTGAGCAAGCTTTTGGTCACCTACCCTAATTTCTCTTTATGTGGCTCGGTGTCAAATGTTTTATCTTATAATATTCCTGTACAGCACCTTGGGACGTTTTACTACGTTAAAGGCGCTATATAAATTCAAGTTGTTGTTGTTGTTTTTGCTCACCACATCCCCATCATTCCCTCCATTTCACATGCCCTAACACAGCGCAAAGCTGAAATGAGAGATCACACAAATTCTGCAAAAGTCAATTAATAAATTTATCAACTTTCAGTAAACATATATACGTAAACATATATACAATAACAATATTAATTAATCACCCTTGTGCAAACCCTTACTTCCCCTCTTTACAGTGCCTTTTTGTAATTTACTGCTCCTTCGTAGCCTGTCCCCAGTGACTGCAGCACTGCTGGTGGAAGGCTGCTGAGTGTCGATGCCAGAGACTACAGATGGCCTTGCAGGATGCCCTCGACCAGCTCTGAGCCTGGAAGGCCCGGGTGTAGACTGCACCACCTCAGGCTGGGCAGCGGCAGTTTGGCCTGGCTGGATGACAGGCAGCGACAAGGCAGTGGCAGAGTGACAGTGGTGGGAGAAGGAATGCTGTCATCCTGAGAGAGGACAGCAGGTTCCTGCTCCACTGACACACTGCCACTCCCCCGGGGCAGCACCTCATCATCTCTACCAATCTGCTGGAGCACAGATTGGTGGCCTGCTGCGACACTGTGAGATCCCCGGTGGACTGTGGTAGACCCAGCCACGATGGCAGCAGTCAGAGCTTGCGTGGCATCAAGCTGAAACTGCATGAGAGCAGTCTGAGAATCGATGGCAGCACTACAGCACTAACACATTACGTGGCTTCCGCCTGTGCTGCAATGGATGCTGCTCCATCGCCCATGACACACGGCATGAGGTCTGGGTCCCCACGGTCTCTCAGGGAGTCCACCATCCTTTGCAGACTGCCGAGGATGGGCTCCATGGTGTGTGCAATGTTGGAGGCGGATTCCTCCATGCTCCTTACCATTGCTGAGAGGCTCTCGGCACCCTTGCCATTGCACCTATCATCTTGGGTGCTTTCCGCGAACCCGGCACTTCTCCGTGGTGCCGGGCTCATTTGCCGGCACTATCCAGCGGCAATCTCCCCGTTGCAGGCACCTCCCCCTTAAGAGAAGGAGGAGGAAGGAGGAGGCCTGCAGTACCGCAGCCTGCCGCTCCGCAGCGGGTGGCGCAGCGGCGCCTAGAGCGCTGAAATTCAGTTTCAGCGCCCCAAGCGGGGGCGGGCACACCCTGGAATAGCGCCCGGTTCCAACTTGGGGCGCAAAAACTGAATATCTGACGGGCGCAACTGGCTCCGCGCTCAGCGCTAACTTTTGGGCGCACGCCAGCTGGCGGGCCCAAAGTGAATTTCTAGGCCATATACTCTTATATTCAACTCCTCTTATAATAAAGGCAAACATACCATTTGCTTTCCTAATTGCTTGCTGTACCTGCATGTTAACTTTCAGTGATTCTTGTACAAGAACACCCAGGTCCCTCTGAACACCAACATTTCCCAATCTCTCACCATTTAAAAAAATACTCTGCTTTTCTATTTTTCCTACCAAAGTGGATAACTTCACATTTCTCCACATTATATTCCATTTGCCATGTTCTTGCCCCACTCACTTAGCCTGTCTATATCCCCATAAAGCACCTTGCATCCTCCTCACAACTTACATTCCCACCCAGCTTTGTATCATCAGCAAATTTGGATATATTACACTTGGTCCCGATAAGATCCCATATGCTTTGCTAACTACTCTCTCAATATATCCTGCCACCTTCAAAGATCTATGCACATGAACCCCCAGGTCCTTCTGTCCCTGCACACTCTTTAGAACTGTGCCATTAAGTCTATATTGCCTCCCCCTATCCCTTCTGCCAAAATGCATCACCTCACACTTCTTTGTATTAAATGCCATCTGCCACTTGTCTGCCCATTCTGCTAACCTATTTATGTCCTGTTACAGTCGATTGATATCCTCCTCACTGTTTACCACACCTCCAGGTTTGGTATCATCGACAAATTTTGAAATTTTACTCTGTATTCCAATATCCAAGTCATTTATATATATCAAAAAAGCAGTGGCCCTAGCACTGACCCTTGGGGGCACCACTGACTACCATCCTCCAGTCTGAAAAACAACTATTTACCACAACTCGCTGTTTTCTGTCCTTAAGCCAATTTCTTATCCAAGCTGACACTGACCCTCCTATTCCATGAGCCTCAATTTTGTTAACTAGCTTTTGATGTGGTACTTTGTCAAACGCTTTCTTAAAATCCATATAGACAACATCCACTGCATTCCCTTCATCAACCTTCTCTGTTACTTCATCCAAAAAATTCAATTAGATTAGTCAAACACGATCTGCCTTTTACAAATCCGTGCTGGCTCTCCTTATTTAGCTTAAACTTCTCCAAGTGCTCATTAATTTTTTCCCTGATTATTGTTTCTAAAACCTTAGCTATCACTGATGTTAAACTGACTGGCCTATAGTTACTAGGATTGTCCTTACACCCTTTCTTGAACAAGGATGTCACATTTGCCACTTTTCAATCCTCAGGCACCTCCCCCGCATCTAGGGAAGATTGGAAGATTGTGGCAAGCCCTTCACGCTATCTCCACCCCCACTTCCCTTAGCAACCTGGGATGCAGGCCATCCGGACTAGGTGACTTATCCACTCTAAGCATATCCAGCCTTTCCAGTACATCCTGCCTATCAATTTTCACCCCATCCATTACCTCTATCATCTCCACATCTACCGATATTTTGTCAGCATCCCCTTCCTTAGTAAACACTGATACAAAGTACTCATTAAGTATTCTAGTCTTGCCCTGCGCCTCTAAGCATATATCACCTTCTTTGTCCCTAATAGGCCCCACCCCAACTCTTACTACCCGCTTACTATTTACATGCTGGTAGAAGATTTCTGGGTTCCCTTTTATGTTAACTGCCATTCTATTCTCATATTCTCTCTTTGCCAGCCAGTCTTATTTTCCTCTTCACTTCCTCTCTCAACTTATTGTATTTGGCCTGGTTCTCACTTGAAGAATTCACCTGTTTGTGCAGTGTGTACAGACTGAGGTTCAGATGCTGGTGTATAGGACTTGTTGAAGCATATACTCATCCTGACCACCCGAGTGAGGTCATTGAATTTTTTATGGCACTGTGTGAGGATCCTGTGGACCACACTGCTGGCCGAGACGTCCTGGGCCACTTCCCTCCACATTGCCCTGAAGACCTGGGGCAATGGTCTCCTGCCAGTGGCTGGGAACGGCACTGCCCTCCTTCTTTCGACTGCCGCGACCAATGTCTCCAATGCCTGGTCGCTGAAACGACGAGCTCTCTCCCTAGGACTGGGATCAGCCATGAGGATAAGAGGTGTAGCTGTTGAGTTGCTTGGTCGCCTTCAGAGCCAGCAATCTTGAGAATGAGGTTGTGCAGAATGATTGAACCTCCCCTTTGAGAACTGGAAGGACCCAATGTGTGCATAGCAAGCTCCCACAAACAGCAATGTGATAATGAGCAGATAATCTGTTTTAGTGACAATGGTTGAGGGATAAATATTGGCCAGGACACCAGGGATAATGTAAAGTCTGTGGGTTGTATAGCGAAGTAATACACAGACTACAAGAGTAACTTAAACAGGACTTTACTATTCGAAGGTCAGGGCGAATCTGCCCAATAAATCCTGACACAGCACTTATATACTGGTGTGGTCACCGTCGGTATTACAGTATACAGCAGCCAAGATAAAGTAGTGCCACACCTAAAATAGTTCTCTTAAAGGTGAACGGTTACATACGATAGTTCTCTTAAAGGTAGAACAGTTACATACACTACAATCCTCCCTTTTTAGCTTACAACATACTTATTCCCCATTAACCATATCATTAGAACATATATACAAATTATGTAAAACAGTTCACAGATTCAGTCTCTCTGGAGGTCTCCTGACTCTGTCCGGATAACGCCTCGGTGGTGTAGTAGTTTTCGGCGGGGTAGTAGGTTCTTCCGGCAAGGCCGATTCAGCTTGAAGGACAGTGTCAGGATCATCTGATTCCAGTATTACCAGATCGGAGGTAGGTGCTCTGGGTATCTCTGTTTCTACATTAGCCGTGTAAGGTTGTGGAGTAGGTTGGCTCTTTGTGGATGACCCTATGATCTGGTCAACATGGCGCCTTATTATGCTGTCACCAATGTCCACTGTATACAGCAGCGGCCCTAGCCTTTTTACAATAGTTCCAGGCTGCCATTTCTCGGTACGGTAGTCCCGGGCCAAAACTTGTTGACCTGTCTGAAAAGATCTAGTTGGCCTTTCATTCATGCCCTGGAATTGCCGGTTCTCTACGTCCCTTCTGACGTTTGGCTTAATCAAATCCAGCCGGCATCTTAGTCTTCTATTGAAAAACATCATGGCGGGAGTTTGATTTGTGACCGCATGTGTTGCATTCCTGTACGCCAACAAGAAGTTATCTACCTTATGTTGTAAGTTGATGTTCTCATTACCTATGGCCTTTATGGCCTTCTTGAAGGTCTGGACAAACCTTTCAGCTAAGCCATTGGTGGCGGGATGGTATGGGGCTGACGTGTAGTGCTTGACCCCATTGCTTTTTAAGAACTTCCTGAATTCTTCGGACACAAATTGTGGTCCATTATCAGAACAGACCTGTTCCGGCAGCCCATTCCTGGCAAACATGGTCCTTAATACTGTGATGGGTTTTTCCGTGGCGGTGGAGGACATCTTTATTACCTCCGGCCACTTGGAGTGTGCATCCACCGCTATTAGAAACATTGAGTCCATAAATGGACCAGCAAAGTCGATGTATACCCTTTGCCAAGGAGATGAGGGCCACTCCCATGGATGCAGAGGAGCTTGTGGTGGCACGTTTTGGACCTTCTGGCATCCTAGACAACTCTTGGTTATTTCCTCGATGTCTCCATCAATACCTGGCCACCACACAAACGCTCTTGCTAGGTTCTTCATTTTCACTCCACCCAGATGTCCCTCGTGAAGTTCCTTTAGCACCTTATGCTGAAGTTTGGGTGGAATCACCACTCTCGATCCACACATCAAGGTTCCTCGGCACACTGACAGCTGTTCTTTCCGTTGTGAAAATGCTGGCAGTGTTGGTTCGCCATGTGCTGGCCATCCCTCCACTGTTAGATCGTAGACCCGTGAGAGAGTCGGGTCATTTCTTGTTTCATTCTCGATCATCGAATTGGTTACTGGTAGACATTCTACTATGGATGAGTGGAACATTTCTACCGGGTCCATTGTAGCCGCCTCTTCTACTACCGGCAACGGTAGGCGCGATAACCCATCAGCATTTCCATGCTGTTTGGAGCTTTTGTATTCAATGTCATATTGGTGTGCCCCAAGTAACACGGACCACCTCTGTAACCTTTGCGCTGTCATAGTGGAAACGGCCTTGTTAGGGTTGAATATGGACACCAACGGCTGGTGGTCTGTCAGTAATGTGAACTTCTTGCCCTGCAGGTAATGATTGAATTTCTTTACTCCCCACACAAGGCTGAGGGCCTCCCTGTCTATCTGAGCGTAATTTCGCTCCGCGGAGGTCAACGATCGGGACGCAAATGCGACTGGCCTTTCCGAGCCATTTGGTAACTTGTGTGAAAGTACTGCTCCAATTCCATAAGGGGAAGCATCACAACCTAGACGAAGAGGTAACGTTGGGTTGAAATGAGCCAACACTTCCTCAGAGGTAATCAACGCCTTGCTTCTGCGAAAGGCCTTTTTACAGTCCTCGCTCCACTTCCATGGCACTTCTTTCCGTAACAGAGCATTCAGCGGATGTAGCACCGTGGATAAATTTGGCAGAAACTTGTGATAATAATTAATCAACCCCAGAAACGATCTCAACTGTGAAACGTTTTCCGGAGCGGGGGCTTTCACGACAGCTTCTATCTTGTCAGGCGACTTGTGCAGCCCCTCTTGGTCAATGACATGACCGCAGTACGAGATCCGTTTCTGGAAGAATTCACATTTCTGGTGATTAACTCGAAGGCCATATTCCTTCAACCTGGTGAGCACCAGTTTCAAATTTGTGAGGTGTTCCTCCTCGTCTTCTCCCGTAATCAGGATATCGTCCAAGTAACACTGCGTGCTTGGAACACCTTGTAAGACCTGCTCCATTGCCCTCTGCCAAATTGCTGGAGCCGAAGCTACTCCAAAAACCAGTCTATTATAACGATACAAGCCTCTGTGCGTGTTGATTGTGAGATACTGGCGCGACTCTTCCTCGACTTCCATTTGTAAGTATGCCTGTGCCAGGTCTATCTTGGTGAAGTGTTGCCCGCCAGACAATGAAGCAAAGATATCCTCAATCCGCGGAAGCGGGTATTGTACCGTGTGAAGCACCGGATTAACTGTGATCTTGAAATCTCCGCAGATGCGGACCTTCCCCAGTCCCCCTGGCTTGTTACTTGATGAAGACTTCATGGCGGGAACAATGGGCGTGGCCCACTCACTCCAGTCCACCTTAGACAGTACCCCTGAACGTTCAAGCTCTTCCAGTTCTGCCTCCACAGCAGGTCGTATCGCGTAAGGTACCGATCTGGCTTTGAAAAATTTTGGGCTTGCATGTTCTGCAATCTTGATTTTTGCTTTAATTCCTCTCAGTGTTCCCAGTCCTTGCTGGAATACCTCTTTAGCTTCGTCCAATATTCTGAACAACCGTTCAGGTTTGACCTCTTCCTTCCCGGAATCTACCGTCATTGTGTTTAGTGAATGCCAGTCTATCTTTATTTTCCTGATCCACTCCCGTCCCAGAAGTGGTGGACCTCCCGTGGGCAGCACATACAAGTCCATCCTTTGGTGATCTTTGTCTTTGTATCTCACCTTGACTTCTATCTTTCCGATGGGGTATACTTTGTGCCCCGTGTATGTCTGCAATACTATCTCCGTATCCCGTAGGGGAATATGTTTGAATAACTTTTTGTAATCATGCTTATTCATGACCGTCAACGCCGAGCCGGTGTCCACTTCCATCTTCACTTGGACTTTTGCAATCTGTAGTGTGATCCAGATAGTTTGTCGGTCAGCTTCTTTACTCACATTATGACTCCTCAGACTACCCAGTGCCTTGCTGTTGGAGTCTGAGTCCGAATTCTGTTCATCTGGACTCTTCCCAGTCACCTCATGTACCTTTCTGTACTTCTTCTGCGGTGACTTATTATTGTTGTTCTTCTTTCCTGACCGGCATACCTTAGCTATGTGGCCAAGCTTGCCACATTTCCTACAGTCCTGGTTTTTAACCCAGCATTGGTTCTGGTCGTGTGTTGTCTTCCCACAATGAGAACATTTCGTTGTACCCGAAGTCATTTGATCCACACTGAGTACCGCTGTCTTCCGCTGCATTTCCGCCGTGCCTCTCGCTGCGGCTTCGTGCGATGCTGCAATAAGGACAGCCTTATCAAGTGTAAGATCGTTCTCTTCGAGTAGTCGTTTTTGCGTTCCTTCCTTTGACAATCCACACATGAACTTGTCTCGCAATGCCTCTGTCAGATTTCCTCTAAACTGGCAGTATTTCGCTAGTCTACGCAGCTCGACCAAGTACTCCGCGTTGCTTTCCTCTTTTCGTTGCGTTCTCCCGTAAAATTTAGATCGTTCCGCTAACATCAGCGGTGCGGGGTTAAGATGATCCTTCAGGACAGCAACAATATTATCGAAAGGCTGATCCGCCGGTTTAGCTGGTGATAGGAGATGCTTCAATAACCCGTATGTCCTCGCACCCATTGAGTTTAATAAGGTTAGAGCTTTTTCATAATTTGCTATCTTATTAGCCGTACAATATATCTCGATGCGTTCTACATACGTGGGCCAGTCTTCCACCTCGGCATTGAAACCGTTGCTGTTACTATGCTTAGGCATCTTCACACTCTTCCTGAGAAACAACAACAATATTCTTTAACTTTTTGTTTCCAGATGGCGGTTTCCCGCGCTTATCTTCTTTCCCCACCCACTTTAAAAATGGCGGTTCCCGCTTCTGTCTTCTTCCCCGCCTACTGGCGGCTTCCCGCATTTCTTCCCCTGGCAGGAGGGGTAAGCTTCCCTCGGGCGACGGCCGCTGGCTTTCGGGTTTGCAGCCTGCGCGTCGACTTCAGCGCGTTCCCTTCTCTCGGCAGGGCAGCCAGTGCTGGGTACAACCCGTTGGCGGCGAACAGTTTCAGCCGCTGGGCTGGATCTCGCTCAGCCTCCCTCGCTCGGGCTCTGTCTCTCCGGTGCTGGGTACAACCCGTTGACGGCGAACAGTTTCAGCCGCTGGGCTGGATCTTGCTCAGTCTTCCTCGGGCTCTGTCTCTCCCGCTCGCGCGGCTCTCGCTCGCTCTCTCTCGGGCTCTGTCTCTCCCGTTCGCGCGGCTCTCGCTCGGGCTCTGTCTCTCCCGCTCACGCGGCTCTCAATCGCGCCTCCCAGCCCTCTCGCAGTCCGGTGCTTCCCTCCCCGGCTGCGGCTGAGTTCTCTGCGATTTATTTATTTTATCTCTTCCCGCGCCTTACGATCCCGGTCGCAGCGCTTCATGGCCTCGGTCACTGTCCGACCTTTTTCACCCAATCGCTCCTCCCAGCCTCTCGCAGTCCGGTGCTTCCTCCCCGGCTGCGGCTGCGTTCTCCACGGTTTATTTATTTTTATCTCTTCCTGCGCCTTACGATCTGGTCGCGGCGCTTCGTGGCCTCAGTCACTGTCTGGCCTTTTTCACCCCAATCGCGCCTCCCAGCTTCTCGCAGTCCGGTGCTTTCCTCCCCGGCTGTGGCTGAGTTCTCCGTGGCTTATTTATGTTTATATCTTCCCGCGCCTTACGATCCCGGTCGCAGCGCCTCGTGGTCGCGGTATTTGTCCGGCCTTTTTCGCCGTCGCGGTCTAGTCGTCTCACGACGCTCCCCAGCCCGCTTGTACCGCGGCTTCTGCTCCACGCTGCCCCAGTCTCAGCGCCTCTGGGCCCGACTTCTGTCCGGCTCCTTTCCCTCTCGACCGTGGTCGAGTGCACCGCCCTTATCCTCCGTTTATTTGTTTCTATTTTCCCTTTACTCACAGTCACCGTGGCCGACTTGCTTCTCGTGTTGATCGGCTCACTCACCACCGTGGCAGAAGGGACAATCCGTGCCTGTTGCTGATGGAAGACTTCGTGTTTGAATCTTCCTCCTTTCTTGGTCTGCAGACTCGAGTTTTCTCTCAGCAAAACGACGAGGGCGGGTGCCTCTTTTCGACGCTCGTTTACTTCTTCAGAAGTATTGTTGCCGCAGGGTAAGATCGAACTCGTCACCACTGTAAAGTCTGTGGGTTGTATAGCGAAGTAATACACAGACTACAAGAGTAACTTAAACAGGACTTTACTATTCGAAGGTCAGGGCGAATCTGCCCAATAAATCCTGACACAGCACTTATATACTGGTGTGGTCACCGTCGGTATTACAGTATACAGCAGCCAAGATAAAGTAGTGCCACACCTAAAATAGTTCTCTTAAAGGTGAACGGTTACATACGATAGTTCTCTTAAAGGTAGAACAGTTACATACACTACAGATAACTCCCCTGCTCTTCCTCGAAATAGTTCCATGGGATCTTTTATATCCATCTGAGAGGGCAGATGGGGCCTCGGTTTAACGTCTCATCCAAAAGACGGCACCTCCGACAGTGCAGCGCTCCCTCAGCACTGCACTGGAGTGTCAGCCTAGATTTTGTGCTCAAGTGTTTGGAGTGGGACTTGAACCACACGACCTTCTGACTCAGAGGCGAGAATCCTACCACTGAGCCACTGCTGACACCTAATCTAGAGGGAACTGATGTGAAACCAGACAAAGTGGAACGAAACTCCCGAATTGACAGTTCTTCCACTAAAGAATACCTTTTGCCACTTTGAAGCTGTGTTCATCAAAGAAAGCGCACACACTGTGACACCCGTGAAGATGTCACATATTCCATCCACTCAACGTGAATTGTCCTGTGTGTGCCAAATAGTTAGAACCTTGCAACTCTCCCCAAAAATATAATCGGCATGAATGGAAAATAAAGTGTTGTTTTTTGGCCTGGATCTCTGAGTACAAGGTCATGCTATAATGGTGATGTAGTGGAGGGGGGGGGTGGCGGGAGGGGGATGTATAAATATGGAGATCAAGGAAACCTGGAGCAGAAGGCTTTTGGAACATACGTTGAGTTTGTCAGCAGCTGCCTGTCGTAGCTGTCTCGGGATCTGCTCCAGCACACCTTTGGCATTGCTGCGATACTGCAGAAAAGATCAACTCAAATGCAAAGTGCACTTTAACTCTGCTCTGTCCATTGCTGCTTCTTCTGTGGATGTGAGGACGTGAAAGGAGGGTGTCTCTCCTCTCTGGCGTTATCTGCAAGTTTGTCTCTGCAAGTGAAAGGGGTGGGTATTGGTAACTGACATGCTAAAGCGCTGTGGACATCTGTGCATAAGGGTGTAATAGGTTGGCTGGTGCTATATAGAAGCATCAGGTGTGTGGAAGAGAGGGCATTAGTTGTGAGAGCAGTGGCAAAGAGGCACTGAAGGGTATAGCAATTATTGGCTGAGAGGAATGTAAATGGGGAGAGGTGAAACTTTGCAGTACTGCTGTTACAGTAAAGTGGTACAGGCCTGTGCTGACAATGACAAAAAAAAACTGTGAATGGCAGGCTTAGCTTAGCAGCCCAGGTCAGCTCATTGAGCTTTTTCCTGCACTGCTTCCAGGCCCAAGGGGCTAAACATCTGGCATTGACACGGTTTGTCACCTCGGACTATCATTACCTGGCAATGTGGTGGGGCACCCTTCTCCCACCCGATGGATAAGCATATTCTTCTTTTGTTGACCTCCTGCACCGAAGCCTTCAGGACACTATTAGAAAATCGGGATGCTCTCCCAGTGGACATTTTGTTGCAGCCAATGCAGAAACAGCCTTCAGTTGAATTGCAGTGAACACTGCAATTCCACTTTAAGAGGCGCTGGTCAGCTGAATTGATGTTGGGCCTGCCCAAAATACCACCTCCAACGGGCAAGCTGTCCAATTACCAGCATGGTCGACGTTGACAGCTCGCCCATCCAACTAAAATGAGGCACGAACCTGAAAATGGTTTGTGCCTCTCGCTGACAGCATGTAGCAAGTGATTCAGTCGACCCGTCCACTTTGTGCCTGTTTTGGGTGCTACTTGAAAATTTCCCCCAGTGAGCTTTTGTTTGCACAACTGAGCTGAAAGGTATTTCTGAGATAAATTTGGCATAATATACATTGCTTTAATGTTTCAAGCGATGAGTAACCACTTCCACAAAGCTTTGTTTTTTTAATTTATTTAAATTTTATATTGCATCTAGTGTGGCAGTAATAATGGCCATGTTCTTTCTAACATCAGCTTCAATAGTTCCATCAAGTATTCTTGCTGAGCATGTGGCCCATTACTTTTTTGCAATGGGAACAAATCTATCTTTTTTAGGCTCTCTTCACAGCTCAGTGATCCAAAACATGGAACCATATTTTCCCCTTATCTGAATTCTTTCCACTGCTTTTATATCCTTTTCTAAGTGTGATGAGAACTACTGGACCTAATACTCCACATGTCATCTCATCAATGCTTTCTAAACTGTCTGTCACTTTCTTGGACTGATCGTCTGTGGCTCTTCTTGTACAACCTAATATTCCGTTTGTCTTTGTAACTGCTCCATATTCTGATTATGTTTTCAATGTTCGGTCAATTATACAGCAAACCTTTTTTTTAGACCCATCTTGTGCAATGATATGCCTGAATTTGCAATTTTAATATCAAATTGCATTCTGTTGTACTCCTCGATATTAAGCACACTAGTTTGTAATTTGTCTGTAACCTTGACACAATCTGACTTGTAATGAAGTGAAGTTGCAGTTTCCTTTTCCATTCCAGTAATTTACACTCTCTCAGGGATACAATTAACCAATCAGTAAGTGCATAGAAATACTTCAAATTAGCCGAGTAAGAATTAGTAAGAATTGTGACTGATTTGAGGGAGGAATCGTTACCAACAGCCCTGGCCACTATCTCCAGAATTTTAAATGTCCTACACCAGTGGCGGGCAAAATACAGCCCGCGGGCCATATATGGCCCGCCAAGGTCTGTCTTCGAGGCCGAACATCCGCAGCACCTGACCCCGCCCCACGTAGTGTCAGGAGGTGGGTCATTGTCTCTGAGGCAGCAGGGGAATCTAGCAATGGGCCTTCGAGGCAGGAGGCGAAGATACGGAGACTGGCGGCTGAGGTGGACAGAAGGCAGTCGGGAGGAACTTATCTGAGGAAGGATGTTCTTGCCATGGAAGGAGTTCAGCGAAGATTCACCAGGCTGATACCTGGGATGGCAGGAATGACGTATGAAGAGAGATTGGGTCGATTAGGCTTATATTCGCTAGAGTTTAGAAGAATGAGAGGGGATCTCATTGAAACTTATAAAATTCTAACAGGACTAGACAGACTAGATGCAGGAAGGATGTTCCCGATGGTGGGGGAGTCCAGAACCAGGGGTCACAGTCTAAGGATAAGGGGTAAGCCATTTAGGACTGAGATGAGGAGGAATTTCTTCACCCAGAGAGTGGTGACCCTGTGAAATTCTCTACCACAGAAGACAGTTGAGGCCAATTCATTAAATATATTCAAGAAGGAGTTAGATATATTTCTTAAGGCTAAGGGGATCAAGGGATATGGGGAGAAAGCGGGGACAGGGTACTGAATTTGGATGATCAGCCATGATCGCATTGAATGGCGGATCAGGCTCGAGGGGCCAAATGGCCTACTCCTGCTCCTATCTTCTATGTTTCTATGGGAGTCGCAGATTGGGCCACAGCCCCTAGGGTGAGGGCCTTTTACCGACGGCAGTGTGGCCTGTAAACCAGTGGAGAGCGGTGAGTGCAGCACAGACCCGTACCTCCCAGCCCAATCTGTCCGTCACTGTCCATCAGGCACCAAAGGAAATCTGATACTGCCTCATTTCATTGCCGAGGAGAATGGATGTCGGGTAGAAGACTATCTGTTCTACTGAACCGTTGTCGTGTTTGGCCTCACTGTTGAGGGAAAGGTGCGGCGTAGATGTGACAGACTACATCAAATCAGATTCATCAGATATTATTCTCATGTCACGACGTGTCACAAGCATCCTGAAATCAGGTTACACTTATCTAACTGCCAGTGATGGGGTGCCTGATGGATGATACCTGTTAACCAGTTATTAACTACCACCTAACTAATTAATAAAAAACTGATCTGTGTTTACTAATTAGCATTTTCATTATCCCAAATGTATTTATTTAACACTGATTATTTATACTAACTGATAATTAGTAAATTAGTTAACAGATTTATTCACTAATGTAACACCCTCTGCTCGTTAGACGATTGGTGAGCAATTTAATTGTGCTCATTACTGTACTAATTACACAGCTATTAATTTAAAAGCTGCCGAGTGGCTTGCGCGGGACCTCCAGACTGCTGCGTGACCGCGCGACTTAACGGGAACATTGTGGTGCAGCCCTCAACAGCTCAGCAAAACTCCAGCTATAATAATTGCCCACTCCCGTCCTACACAATAAAATACCTATGGTTTTATTCCTTATGTCAGGGTATGCGTTACATAAGAGGATGAATGCCCTGTATAAAACAACAGAAAAGGAGTTAGCGATGTCCATTCGCTATGTAGAGAAATGATTCAAACTCGTACCACAATTCTAGGAATAGTTAAATGAGAATATTTTTTTCCTTGACAGCCATATTCCAGTTAGAAGGTGACTGATGTTTAAACCAAAGCATAGGCACTCTGGTTTTAAACAAGAGTTATCTAAATTGGATATCATGGCTGGAATTTTCCCGTTGCCGAGCGGCGGGTTTGCGGGCAGGTCGGCAGTATGAATCGCCGGAATTGCCAGCGCGTCAGGAACCCGCCGTCTTCCGCATTTAACTCGGGCATGTTTCTCAGCGCACCACAGACCCGATCGGGAGAGGCGGGTGACCTCATTTAAGTAATTAAATGCTGGTTGAGAGACGCTTAAGAGGGTTTTTAACACTAGCTTTTGGCTTTGACTGCTTGAGCACGGGATTCACGCACCTCGGTAAGCCTCGCCTGTGAAGGGGAGGCAGAAGCTCAGTGGCCATTGTGCGAGTCCATTAACTTAGAGCTCGAAAAAACACATACATACGCCCACATTACACCTGATTACTTGCCTAATGGAACAGCTCTTGCTGACTCCATTTTGTGCAGAGATTTAGCTGTCAGCAGTTTGCAGGTCATTTCTGCAACCTCAGAAGCCATTCTCACCACATTGCTAGTCACTCTCACAACATTGAGCGATTGGGCCTCTGATCTCCACTTTACCTGCCGTCTATTACATCAGCATAGGTGCCATTTATGCTGTCTCACCTTGGACCTCAGAATCAGACCAAGATGAGCCCCAGCACCAACAACACCAGCAACAGCCACAACAGCAGCCTTCTCCTCAACGACCTGATGCTCCACAGAAGAGAGGGGGTCAGCACAGGGCTGCACCACGCCGGAGGCAATACCCCCAACACAGGCTATACAGGCAGAGGATGAGCTTCCTGGACATGACTGAGCAGCAGTGCTTCAGGAGGCTCAGGCTATCGCGCCAGGTCGACGCAGACATTTGCAGCTTGCTGGAAGAAGACCTGCTGCCGAGAGGACCTGGTGGACATGCCTTACCAGTGGCTGTCAAAGTCAACACCACCCTCAACTTCTTCATCCCAGGCTCCTTCCAGGGATCTGCAGCAGACATTTACAGGATCTCACAGTCGGCCGCCCACAGATGCATCACCCAAGTGATCGATGCCATGTTTCACAAGTCAGCCAATTCTGTTAACTTTGCCACTGATGAAGCCAGCCAGACTGAGCTGGCGCTCAGCTTCCCACAGGTGCAGGGCATCATCGAGTGCACACACGTGGCCATCAAGGCACCTCATCATCACCCAGGAGTGTTTGTGAACCGCAAGGACTTCCACTCCCTCAATGTGCAGCTCGTCTGCAACCATCATGTTAGTGGCACACCAGGATGTAGGTGAGTGTGGCTTTGCACTCACCTTTCCTGACCTCATGAGAGCATTGAATCTTTTCCTCCACTGGATCCACGTCCTCCTGACAACATCCCTCCTGCTGGCCTACTCTGCAATCTGCAACCATGCTGTTTTGGTTTCTTTGGGTGGTCTTTTATGCCTATCAGCAGGGAACAGGACCGGCCATGGTGCTCTCATTGCCTGCACCAGAACATGGAGGAATGCATCGCTAATCCGTGGTGCGGCTCTCTGCCTTTGTGTATCCATGAGTGACACTTTTTTCACCTTGGTAATAGTAGCCAGAGCTCTGCAAATGACCTTCCACATTCCTTCATCAACCTTCAAATGAGACGTGTGCAAGGCTGCTTTAAATATTGGCGCTGGAAACGGGTCATCGATGACATCATCAAACCCGCTCCATTTAATTGGGCTGGAAAATGCGCATGAGTCTTTCAGTTGGGACCATTAAGTAAAACTCGCTCTGAACAATGCACTGTTCACAACATCGCGTTCCCCACCCGCCACATGCCCTGCACGCACAAAACCCGACTCCAAGGTAAAGATTTTGACCCATATTTCAAATCCAAGCACAAATGAAACCACTCGTACCAGAGCTCACAGGATAGCCTACAGATTGGCAGAATACCTCTGTAAGCTTCATCCATACTGGATTGCAGGTTTAATTCTTGTTATATATCTCATTTATTTTGATTAAAGACTTTGGGGGGAAAATTCGGTGTCGCCCCTTTTGGGACGCTAACTCATCGGGGCGCTAATTTTAGCGCCCCAAAAAAATTAGCACACCTCCGCGTGAAATTCAACTGTAGCTCCCCAAGCAGGAGGTGGAGAGCTACTGGAAGCGCTCTACCTCCTTCTTGGGGCGCTACAACTGAATATCGCAGCGCTACATGCAACAGCACCATGTGCGTCAGCACGCAGCGTCGCGTCATTGCAGATTCTATGTAAAAATCAGCCAGCAAGTTCAGGGGATTAAGAGACAGACCATGAGTTTCAAACCTCCAGAACTTGCTAGTCGAGTTACACTGCTCCACTGTTTACATAGGATTACATAGGATATAAGGCACAGAAACAGGCCATTCGGCCCAACCAGTCCATGCCGGCGTTTATGCTCCACTCGAGCCTCCTCCTGTCTTTCCTCATCTAAATCTATCAGCATAATCCTCTATTCCCTTCTTCCTCACATGCTTGTATAGCCTCCCCTTAAATGCATCTAAACTATTCGCTTCAACTACTCCCTGTGGTAGCGAGTTCCACATTCTCACCACTCTTTGGGTAAAGATGTTTCCTCTGAATTCCCTCTTGGATTTCTTGGTGACTATCTTATATTGATGGCCTCTAGTTATGCTCTTCCCCACAAGTGGAAACATTCTCTCTGTATCCACTCTAACATAATCTTTCGTAATTTTAAAGACCTCTATTCGGTCACCACTCAGCCATTTTTCAAGCGAAGAGACACCCATTCCTGAAATGTATATCCTTGTAAATCTTCTCTGCACCCTCTCCACTGCCTCTTTATGCTTTTTATAACATGGCGACCAAACTGTACGCAGTGCTCTAAATGTGGTCTAACCAAGGTTCTATACAAGTTTAGCATAACTTCACTACTTTTCAATTCTGTCCCTCCAGAAATAAACCCTACTGCTTGGTTTGCTTTTTTATGGCCTTGCTAACCTGTGGCGCAACTTTTAGTGATTTGTGTATTTGTTCTCCAAGATCCCTTTGTTCCTCTACCCCACCTAGACTTGCACCCTCCAAGTAATAAGTGACCTCTCTAATCTACCTCCCAAGATGTAATACCTCACATTTATCAGCTTTGAACTTCAATTATATGCCCATTCTGCAAGTTTATTAATTACACCTGTAATTTGTTACAGTCCTCCATAGTATTGTCCATCCCCCCCAATTTGGTGTGATCCATAAATTTAGAAATTGTGTTTTTGATTCCAAAGTCTAAATCGTTAATGAAAATTGTGAACAACAGTGGTCCCAGCACTGGTCCTTGTGGAACACCACTACCCACCTTCTGCCACTTTGAATAGCTACCCTTTACCCCTACTCTCTGCTTTCTGTCTTGAAGCCAGCTAGCTATCCATTTTGCTACTTGTCCCCTGACTCCGCATTCTCTGACCTTGTTCATCAGTCTATTATGGGGTACCTTATCGAAGGCCTTTTGAAAATCTAAATAAATTACATCTAATGCATTACTATTGTCTACTCTCTCTGTTACAGCTTCAAAAACATCAGTGAGGTTGGTCAAGCAAGATTTTCCCTTTTGAAATCCATGCTGACTTATATTTTTGGTTTCTAGATGTTCTTCTATTTTCTCCTTTAGTAGGGATTCCATTATTTTTCCTACCACCGATGTTAAGCTGACTGGTCTATAATTCCCTGGACATGTTCTCTCCCCCTTCTTGAATATAGGTATTATGTTAGCTATCCAACAGTCCTCTGGCACTACACCTTTTTCTAACAAATTATTAAATATGTGTAGTACTGCCTCTGCTATTTCTTCCCTAGATCCTTTTAAAATGCGTGGATGCAATCCATCCAGATCAGGGGTTTTATCCTCTTTGAGTTTGATTAGTTTATTTAATATATCCCCTCTTTTAATTTTAAATGCACTTATCTCATTATTAAACTGATAATCCAATGTCATGTCCACCTGTTCTATCGCCCTGGTAAATACTAAAGCAAAATAATTATTTAATATTTCTACCATCTCTCTATCGTTACCTGTGGTATTATCCTGTCTATCACTTAATGGTGATTTTCTATTGATGTGCCTGTAAAATATATTACTATTTTGTTTTATGTTCCATGATAATTTAATTGCATAGTTCTTCTTTGCCTTCCTAATTTTTTTTGACATCTCTCTTAATCTCTTCATATTCTTCCTTATCATGCACTCCCCTGCTGTCTATGTACTTAATGTATACCTCTTTCCTTACCCTCAATTGTTCCCTTATGGCTTTATTCATCCACGGAGTCTCATTAGTGTTTAGTTTGTTCTTTCCTTTTAGTGGAATATATTGTTCCTGCACTCTGTTGAACACCATTTTAAATGTTTCCCATTACTGTTCTACATTGTTGTTGGTCAATATTGTTGCCC